>NC_140586.1:824745446-825345446 GCF_964204655.1 Triturus cristatus | reverse complement strand
ACTTTGGTCTCACAAAGGTCCCCAATGTTATTTGGACAAACATTCATGCCTTTTGACAATACAGACATCATATCTTCAGATAGACTCATATCAGTTAAATTCATGACAGTTACATCGATCTGTTTCTCGTTCCCCCTCTTTTTTCCCCTCCTTGTTTTTCTCCTTGTATTGGTCGGTAGTTCTCTCTGTTCCCTCTTTTGATTCTCCTGACTTCTAATAAAAAACTGCTCTCGTTATTGGGAACATTTGTGGGTCCCTCCCCTCTATCTGAGTCATTTTCATCTGTGTGTGCTGTGTCAAGAGATGTGGTACTAGAGCTGACTGATTTGCTTTCCCTGGGGTTTTGTGTTGTTGTTTTGGGGACTAAATGATTATACTTTTTGGCGAAAGTAAATACCCTGCCATTGGAGTAGTCACGTTCATCTCTCTTTAATTTTCTAGTTTTCCGTTGTTTGATATCAGCAACATGTCGCTGTATAATGTCATTTAAAATCAGATAATTGTTAGCTGTAATGTCTGGTAAGTTGAGGTCCTTTATCTCTAATTCTAACTTTTCTATGTCTCTTTGTAGCTGAGCTACCTTCCTTTCACAATTCTCTATTAATATCTCCATAAGCCTGTTAAGAGTTATTATTAAGTTCTTTTTCCCAGGCTGCCAATATATCTGTTTCTAGATCCTCATAAGTTGATATGATTTGGGATCTCAAGCCTCTGGGAACCCGTTTGACTCCGATATATTGATTCAGGGTCGCTGCATACCACCACCTTCACATTTTGTTGATTCTTAGTTTCTCTAATCTGCTAAATGTATCTTTCAGTCCCTCCTTTCTAGAGGATATACCACCTTGTGCCGTTGGTGTTGTAGTTCTCTGGCCTTCTATATTTTTGAAGAGGTCCTCTGCCTCTCTATCTCTGCTGCCTATATCATTGGAAAAGGTAGTCATAGTGCTTCCTGGGCTGCCACCTAAGTGTACAAAAGAGAGATTACCGGACAGTGGTATGTTTTAGGTATATTGGCACCACGTGGAATCTTCACACAGAATATTATGATTCGAACAGTCGTCTATCGGTGCTAAAAGGAGGGGAGAACCACCTAACTCCCCAAGGCAAACCTAAGTTTTATGAGAACATATAACATTCCTTAGCACACGTCTTATCAGTTATTAAAGTGACCTTAGTACATGGTGTAAGCAAGTGGACTGAACCTACTGGTAGTTGGGTAGTAAAATATAGCAATTTTCAGGATTCAATGGAGCCCTCTGGACACTGAGACCACTGCACCTGTTGCAACATTGGTAGCCACACCCCTGCTCGAATCTAGAAACAACTACTGCTGACCTATGGACATCACAGGAGAAGGGGCACAGTAGGCATGGTCACCTTGAGACAGCAAAGAAGAACAGGCACAGGCAGCCCTCGCTAGGTCCACAGCAGGACAGGGTCACAGGTGGTGCTCTCTAGATGTCCCCGCCATGGTCTGTAATGTTGCTTGCTCTGTAATTTCCCAGGTTCTGCTTCTGCCTTCCTTCATAATTTCCGTTCCGCCTGGGAGGTCCTCACTGCTCACTTCCGGGTCTATTTTGAATGTTGCAGATAAGGGAGGCTGCATAAGGAAACCCGTACTGAAGTATACCATCTAGGAAGGAGTCCAGTGTACATAGGCGCCCAGTTCACCATCATCCTGAAACGTGGCGAAGATTTATCATCGTCGAGATGGGGCACAAACGTTAAAATGTTCAAAAACATGACTGCCTGGAGCGTGTCTGTGAACAGGATTAAAGTGTCACCTATGCAAATTCGTGAAATCCTATGATAGTGCAAAAAGAGTGTGATCAGATTGCTCAGGAAACCTACATCTCTACGCCAGTGTGCGCCAGCAGAATTACATGGGTACCATGGTGTACTGATCTAGGATGGCAGAGAAAAATTATTTTTTTAGACCAGAAACAAAAAAATAAAGAAAAGGAGAGAATAGCGCGCAGGAAGAAAAAGCGGATAGGATGGGAGAAAGTAACACGGAGTGGGGGGGGGGAAGCACTTGCTCACAGTAGTGTTACCCCCAACAGGCTGAGTTCAGTAGAGAAGTATTTCTCTCTTGTGTGCCTTTGTTTTGGTTCTCCCCTCACTGGAGACTCTCAAGTCTGCGTATTCTCCTGTTAAACGATGTTACTCGGGGACGGATATGGCTGTGCCACTAGTTCTTGTATAACAAGCATGGACATTGTTACTTTGCTTTATGGGATATCAACTGTACATGGACTTCAATGAGCCTTGAAAAAAAAATTGGCAGATTTTGCCTAAGCAAAAAACACATTAGCTGGAACAGTTGAAGATTGTTCATCCCTTCAAAATAAATAGAAACTTCTTCATTCTTGTACACGATTTGGATTCAGTTTTCTCATTTCATCACATGTGAAATCCACCTCAACAGTACTCTAAAATCCACCCCAGCTTCCTGCTGACACTGTAAAACAGGCTTGGGCTGGACCGGTTTAAGAGGAATGTACAAAAGCCACAAATTGCCCGAAACCTGTGCCAGTGTTTAACTTGTGTAATGCACAATCTCTGTTTGGAAACGTGACACAATCCTGAGGCATACACTGACGGCCTGGTTACCAAATATTTTCCACCAGAATTTGGAGCTTCACACCAAAAGAAACTTAGTGAAACTTTTCTATGCTACAGGGTTGAGGTCGCTGACTGCTAACTCCCCTTCACCAACTTTGGGAGTAGGAATCTTCAAGTTCTGCATCCTGCCAGGAGGAGCTGCCTTGGGCCTGCATTGAGGGAATGAGCTCACTGGTTGCTGAGAAGGAGTGCTGCAAATGGCCTTGCACGATGCATTTACCTCATAGAAAAGAAGGACTCCGAAGAGCTGAGGCTAGAAGAGCAGGACACAGCCACTGCAACCAAGGCATCTTCATTGTCAGGCTGTGAGGGGAGGCCTTGAGACCCTAAGGCCTGTGCAGCATTTACAGGAATGAATCTCCAATTATGACTTGTCACTACTGGAGTTCGAAACCACATACCGCAGCCTATCTGTAAACACGCAAAGTACATGTGACTGTGTGGCTTGGAAAACCTTGACTACACGTTGGCTTTTTTTCTTCTATCAACTGAAGACGAAGGGCCTATAGAAGATTTTTATTTTTACTGAGTTTTTTATAGCGCAAACTTGACCCGAATCAGGTATCAGAGCGCTTTACATAGCACCAGTTGCATTACATGAGGACACATTCATTTGTTGTTAAGGTTAAGGGAGGTTAAGTGATTTGCCCAGAATCACAGGAAGTTCGGCGTCATTGCGAGAGTTGAACCCAGTTCCCCAGCTTCGAGGTCGACTGCCCTAGCCGTTAGGCCACCTCCTCTCCACTACATCGCCATTGTATACCGCAGTCGGTGGTTTCACCATCCTCCACTGGATCACCACTGTGGCCTAGGGAGGGATCTTCAGTTTGGATTGTACGTTTCTGTTTGTGCGCATGTAAGAACCATCTGTAAATATCCATCTGACCCTGAGCACCATAGGCATAGGGCAGACTTCTTAACTGTACGTGCGCCACCAATATCTCCTCTGCTAGCACATGTGCCTACTCACAAGATATGAGGCGGGGGCCATAAACCGAATCCGCAGGGCCTGGGTCGTGTCGGCACGACTATTCCTGGTGGTTTGTGCAGGACTGACTCCATTCTATTGCTGTCGCCCCGGCTCCTCCCGCTCCCCCAGTCCTAGAGTCAAAAGGCAGCATGACCCGTTATAGATTGAGTAGCCAAGGTACACTGCAGCACTGTGGGGAAGATAGTGAACTTTGTGATCATTTTATGTGTTAACAAGAGCTTCACTCTAATTAACTTTGGGCTGAGGAGCGGATGGGAACCCAGGGAGACAGTCAGAGAACTATTACCACCCATTCACGTCAAAATGCAATGTGTCCTAAATTTCACTGACTCTATATTGATATAGTAACTTCCCATTGGGAAGCAGCCTAAGCTAATATCAGCTGACTTCACGCGCACAGTGATTGCTATCTTGACTATTGTGCACCAGATTGCCGCACGTGTAAAAGCACTGCCTGGGCGTTGATGTAGGGACTACTTTTATTTATTTCAGTGAGTTCTGAGGTTTACCCCCCACCGGCTACCTGAGTAAGTCTTTGACTCATTGACCAAACTACACTGATCATTCAGTTTTAAAGGGTTGAACTAGGTGCTCAATTTTGGGTCCAACAATGAGGTAAAGTCCCAAGACATGAGTGGTAAAAGGCTCTTATTGCTATAGTTGGAGCTTAGTAACCGTTGACTGCCCTGGGAGTCATGGAAAAGTTCCCACAGTCTAACTAGGATTTTGTATATTCTTCAATTTAATTTAAATTTATATACCTCAGACTCATCCCAAAAATGCCTTCTCAGCAGGCATTTCTTCAGATTCCTTAAACGTTACCCTCCCCGTGGAGGACCCGAGCAACATTTGTAGCTTTATTTTAGTTCTGTGGAGGTTTATTTTGTTAACATATTGGCTTTTTTTAATCTGATGATACTGCTTCTGTTACTATGTTTTGTTTGCCAACCGGTTTCCCCCTTTTTTTGTTTTAATCTGACTATTCAAATTATTTAGCCGTATTTTTGTTTCCTTGTACTTTTCTGGTGACGGCAAGCCCCGAACCCGTGAGAAACTACGAAGTTGTTTTAGGTGAGCGACTGAAGCAAGCAGTCTTCTGGCTGTTTTCAGCTCGTTGATGTTTCAAAGCACATTTTTGTGTGCTTTTCCCGGTCTCATGGCTCTTTTTCTTACTGTCAGTCAGCCTTGTCTGGCAGAGTGATGGAACTATGGAGACAGCCTTTGCTCTCCTCCTTCTTTGAAGAAAGACCTACTGTGAACCCTTTGCTCTCTGTAGACAGTTGTTTTTCCCTGGAACACTCCGTGCTGTTTTCCGCTCTATAGTGCCCCTCTCTGATGGAGAATGCTGTACTTGATTCAAGCGGAAAATGCAGTTAGATTTGATAACGCCTTTGTGTTTTGTTTGAATTGATGCATGTTTTTAAGAAAGTTTTAAAAACTTTTTTCTAATGCCAGTGCTACTTATGCCTCGTTGTCCATGTGTTTTGCAGCCTTTGAGTTTTGTTCACGAGGTTGTTCTCCTAGGCTTAATCACCATCGAGTAAATCTCATAAAAGACTTATAAAAGATCCCTTCCAAGTCTCCTGGGCCGCACAAACAGCATTTAACGCCTGATCCTAGCGCTCCCCCAGACTGATGCTGAAGGGCAATACCACGTGACTTTCAATTAAGAGACAGAAGTACACCACCCTTGGACTTTCCCGTTGCACCAGTTGTGTCCTACGTAAAGTTCTGCGAAGCTGCCACCCGATACGTGCATCACTTTACCAAAAAATAAAATAAATCTTCCCTGTTGGTCTTTTTACTTATTCCTTCTTGAAGCCAAGCAAGCCAAAGAACCGTCGTTCTCCCTTGATCGTCTTTTCTTAAAGTACCTTGAAGCCTAAATGCTATCAGTTCAAGTGGTCTTCTTTCTTGGGGCCCATTAAAGCCTCAGTGTATTGACCCTGTTCTTCTTTTTCCTTAGTGTTTCCTAAAACTTTAATCATATTATATGTTGTCTTTGTGTGGAATATCCGTTTTTCCTCTCTGGCATGTCAAGGGAAAGTGTTACATGTTCTTAGTAGATTAATATTCGTTGACATGTTGAATATTAAGGTTCTCACCTTGACCATTGCCGTGAAGCACTGTGGAGGAGTGGTGTTTCTCCTCTTTCCATGAATTGGAACAAAGGCATGTTTATTTCCTCCAATAGCCTCTTTCCAGTTTGTACATCCTGTTCCTGTTCTATATTACTAGTTCTATGAAGCCAGAACCCCTATATCCGCACATATCCATTTTTTTAATAGTACCTTAAAGCCTTTGTGTTGTCAACCACATTGATCACAACCCCATTGATTTTGCTTACTTACTACATTTTAGAACCTCAGCCCGGTTAGTGATGTTGAAGATGCCAGACGTCCAAGTTGCTCTTCCACATTACATCTGGAAGCCAAAATGGCAATGGTCTGATGGCAATTTTTTCTGTCTTTTTTTCACTCTGATCGCATCATGGCCCTTATCAGCAATGTTGAGTTGTAGTAAAATTAAATGAGTTCTGATATCATCTTGAAAACTCCATTCATATAATTGATGGAGGTAGGCTCAAAAGACTGATTAATAGCTCTTAAAGCCAGGGATGCTTATATTCTCACAGGCGTTTTTCCAGATTTTAAATTTGGGACCACCTAGCAATAACAAAGTTGAATGCTGGTATTCCTATGTACCATGATGGGTACTTGGTCCGAGAGAGAAAGTTGAGCCTACAAATCCAAATTAATCTTGGTTGCTAAGTCAAGAGTAGCTTAAGGGAGTTGATGCAAAGTTGGAGTCTGATTATTGCACAATTATTATACACTCCATAAATGAGAATGCACAGTAATGGGATATCACTTAAAAATAAATATTACTTTAATAAAATGATATCACAGTATTAATGGAGCAACGTGATAATTACAAGTCTCCAGCCATAACAAGTCAAAATATATCTTTGAGCATAGCACCCTAATTTGCTGACCTATCCAAGTTTCTGCTCAACTTTTGGTTCTGCTTTGCGGCTTTGACTACTTTCAATCACGCTTTTCTCATGCAGAGACTCTGGAAGTCCCTCATGTCCAAAATATTTAGTGGTTCTTGCTGATGTTTCTGTAACAAATGTTTTTATGGGACAAGGTTTTTAGCCTTTTTCCCCACCCCCAACCTGAATGGCCAGTGGTTTGTGCTTTGTCTGGTCTCTACACTTTGACCTATCCCGCTTCAGCAGCCTACCAGGAGACTAAGCTCCTCCTGGCATAGCTCTGCAGATCACTGAGTCATTTAAGCCTTGGTGACCACTTCAAGGTGGACTTCCTTTGAGGAAATCGACTGTGGAAAGAGGAATGAAGACTCTGAACCACAGCTGGGGCACTATACAGAAACTTGCCCAAGACAGATAGAAATGGAGGTCCTCCTTGCTGCCCTACATGCCAGTCGGGATAACGGGGCAGTAAATAAGCAGCTTTTGTCTCACCTGAACACCTCATTTGATAACAATGGACCAGTGGTATCCTGTGCGAGTGCATCACTCTGAAAAGATTAAGAGCTGTCTAGAGTGTTGAAAGTATCTAACATTGACTTCTATGAATGTGCGCCATGGGCATGGGGGACCAGTATTCAAGTCAAGGGGTACCTGTGGGGGAACTCATTACTGAGCTCCACCATGTCGTCTTTACTCCTGCTCTGATTACTTTAAGCGAGCGTCTAAACTAAGTCAAGCAAAGTTATTCAAACGTCACAGTCAAACATTTATGGTATCTTAGAGGTATTAGCATATTTTAGTCTCTGCTATTTGGAGTCAGGTGGTGCTGAGGGCTACTGGGATAGATATTTCAGAAATGGCCTGTTGTGGCTAAAACTTTTCAGTCTCCCTGGGTGTACTGGGCACCGGGATTAGGTTATCGGTGGAGATAAGTCATTTCACAACCTAAACCATTGTAAGTGTATCTGTGAATGTACTGTTGACTATCAAAAATGCCCATTGCTGGTCACTGGCCTGGATGTCTCTCTGTTGAGTACAGGCTAGATTTAGTGAGCATGTACCTCTGGCACTAAGGTTGCTAGCAGCAATGGTTCAACCAAAAGAGTTTTAGGGGGAGACTGTCTTACCGATAGACGGTGTGAGAACTTGATTCTGGTGCAAACAGGAAATGTAGTATCCCAGCCCGATTGGACCAAAACCTCACAGTGGACCTTGAGGATACAGTGCACAACTGTGTCTTGGAGCCGCTGGTGCCTGTTGTTTACTAGACTTCTCCACAGCCCAGCATGGTCTGCTGAAGAAGAAGCGTCTCGGAGTAACAGTCTTCCAACCTTCCGGCCTAAGGCTGTTCGACGAACCATACTGCACCTCACCATACAGACACTTGACACGCTCCCCACTGTAACAAAAAGGTTGTTGAGTGTGTGTTTCTAGGCAGAATTACTGCTGCTGGAGAGTATGCAGTGACTTTCCACAGTCACTGAGGAGTAATCTCTGCATGGCTTCTGACAGGTCGGAGCAGCTGCTCTGGCCTCTTTGCACTCATGGAGGGTCGCCTTTTGGATAGCACTTCCAATCAGCAGGTAGGCAGACAGCAGCAGGGCAACGGGCAGACCTTCAGGTTTGGTCACAGCATCAAGGGGACAGATAGCTTGGATCTCCTGCCCAGGAATTTCCAAAGTCCACGTAGGGCTAGATCATGTGTAGTTCTTCAGACTGGGTGTTTGTGGTAAATGGACAAGATCCCACTGCCAATCAGGACGGTATGAGCCTGCAGAAGATAGCGTGGCAGCCAGTCCGTCTGGTTGGGTCTTTGCTGGCTTTTTACCATCGTGGGAAGCACAGGAGTGCATTTCCGAGTTGCAACCAAGATTAACTGCGTGGGAGCGTTGTATTGCTGGGCTGAAGTGTTTGTACCCTACTCTCAGCCGTCTGGGCGAGCTACCTCTAGTACTCTTGCGAGGCATATGCTTGGGGCTCCCTTTTTAGGAAGTCTATATGGGTGGGAAGATTTGTGAGAGGGTCTTGAAATTTGCTATGCTGACAGACACATAAACCACTTTCTCATACTGGCAGCCCTGCTGTAAAGGGGACTGCTAAAAATACATTAAGAACCCTCTCACATCCCACATACATTCTTATCAAGCTTTATCTCTGTAGCTTTTAGTGCCACAGGGCCAGAGAATGGCAGAAAACTTGACTTATCTTTACCATCAAAAGACTCAGCTTTGCCAATCCTGAGTGCAGCTCAACTCTTCACGTATCTTGATCTTCAGCTGCCAATAACTATTAAGACCTTTACTAGCTGCCCACGTGCATAAGGGACTGTATTAAGAGGCCAAATTGGCACACTTTCCTTGCTAGCCTCAGAGCCATGCTCAGAGCAGAGCTACCCTATCCCTTCTCCTTTGAGAGTCTTGAGTTCTTAGCAGGATCGTCCAGCTACTTTATCTAGGGTCACGCGTACGTCCTTGCAGCGCCCAGTGCTAATTTCTTTTACGTGTAACAGGTGGTTAAAGTATTGAGCGGAAGTAAGCCTTCGAGCACATTACCTTCACACCCACCTTGGCTCAAAGGGCTCTGGCGTTTAAGAGTTTAGAACCAAAGTGGGGGATGAGATGCACTCCGGGTAATCCTGCAATTAATCCATATTTAAACCAATGTACTTTTTCAACCGTTATCGGCGTGCAAAACTTGCTTCGCGCATCGTCCCATTGCGCTATGAACACTACAGAACTCAACAACGAAGGAACCAAATTTGATTCCTTCGTTGTTGAGTTTAAGAGTTTAGCTCATCAGTATTTGTCTAGGAGGTGTCCCACTCCTCTTTTTCTCTACCTTTCCCTCTCTCTCATTTGTTTTTTCTCTCTCTCATTTGTTCTCTCTCTGTTGTATCCACAGTGGTTCAATGTTCTGTCAGTTACCCATCTCAAAGGTTTTCCCAAAGATTTGACTGTTGTGGTGCAGACTTTCACAGAGGGCACAATTGGGGTATAGTCAAACTAACACTTGTTGCCATTCAGTATAAAAGCATCCTAAGCCCCAAGGGCAACATTCTGCACCTTTCCAACCTCTTCCATTGAAATAAACATAGTCGCCCGTCTAGGTTATTCTTGATTGATCTCTTTTGGTCCTCTTACTCCAATGAATGAATTCCTTTTTCCTGAATACTGTAATTCTAGTCTAGATTTCAAAGAGGTTGCCAAAGTGAGTTACTTCCCCCACAAGGATCGCATTCGGACCCAACAGCACAGGAGTTTGTATGCCCCAGTGCACCTGGAAGCAAACTGGTAAAGAGTATAGAACAGACCATGCTCCTCCCCTGTGATGCCTGTCAGGGCAAATGTCCAGCGGTCCTGATGCAGCTGTACCATCCTAAAACTTTTTGCTTTTTAGGTCTCGCCTAAGCAGCGTGCATGTGCTGTTGCGGGGATTCTGCTCATGCTAGAACTATGCGCAGGAAACCAGGACCTCAGTGAATTGTGGTGTACCAAAAAACTCACCTCAGTACTCAGAACCCCTATCCGACTAGCATCAGTGTCTCATTCGTTTTCCGTATCATCTTGAAGCTACCAATGAATAGACAACCCAGAACAAGCGACTTAAAATACTCAGGAATGGTGGGAATCAGAAACACCTTTTCGTTATTATTCTCATATCAGTCCACATCAAGAGTAATCAGAGACACGGAAAAGTTTAAAATGTTTATGTTTAACTACGTTCTCTAAGGTGCAGTACTTTGGCTAACATAAGCAGACAAATGATTAGAAATAAAACCATCAGCATTATTACAATTCCATGGAAAATGAAGGGAGAAATCATATTATAATGATAGTGGAAACAGGTCCTATAATACCTTGTGAACCACACTCCCCTGGCTAGTAAGCTAGTTTTATAAACTAATAAAAGGTCTCTAGGTTTGAATACCTCAAAGATCAGCTTGGTGAATCACATCACAGGATCAGCTCTGCTCTCTGTGTCTGGAAAGGTTTTCTCCAAGTGCCTGAATCATGCATGCAAATGCAATATTAAAAGCACCTGAGTTTCATATATTTGCAGCTGTGTGCTTGTTGTGTCTAGAGCGTGGGCCGATCAACCTGAATTCAACAGCATACATTGTTATTTGACCTTGACGGTTTCTGCACACAGTGTTCAGACTAAGGTCGCGGTGCACGTCTAGGGATGTGAACAACAGACCGTTCTCATGTGAAGAAAAAGCAAGCAAGCAGTTTTACTTGTAATAACAGCTACCTATAGTGTCGTGTGCAAAAGCAACAAAGTGGCAAGATGGCGTTTAACTTCTAAAGAGCTTATGCTAACATAGCAATGTGTGCCCATAAAACCCTGTCTTCACTACAGTGCTGCATAGGAGGGCCTTTAGCCATCGCTCTGCTCATTTTCAAACACACACTCGTGCTTGTGGCGGCCTCCACCTTGCGGGAATGAGCAGCGGTGCGCATGCTAATTGGCCGCTGTTCGCTTCCTCAAGGTGGATGCCGGCACAAGCACGAGTGTGCTTGAAAGCAGCTGCTGCTTGTTTTCTTAACTGCTTAACTTTGCGCTCACTGGTCTGCTTCTTGCACCACCATTCTGCATCATACAGATAGGAAGAAAACAGTCAAATATTTATGGGCTGGATTGCTTTTCAGTGAGGACTCGAACCTGTGAACCTGACAGCATTGTTGATGGCGGACGCTTGCTATGCCCTCCTTCTGTGCCCAGCGATACCACTGAAGACAAATCATATATCTGAGACATAATCTTTCACCGGCTTACTGCATTGCACGAGTTGTGGTCTTGGCTTTAAGTTAATTAGAATACTATAGTTTTAAAGCGAATGACTTGAATAAGGTTCTAATGACATAGGGAAAGTGCACTGCACCCTTCACTGTACATACGTTCTCAACGTATTACTACTTTTCCCTGCCTGTTCCATCCACGCACATCACCATATTTACCACCAAATGCTCGCATTTTACTCCCCCCGCCCACTGCTGCCTCAATTGGCACCTCCCCTTCCAATCTACACCGTCCCGCCTCTCATCATGCACCCTTTCTCGTCACTGTCCACCCCACCATTCCCCTTTGTTGAAATCGGTACTTCTTTTAATTTGTTTCATTCTCTTACTGTCCGGATAATGCTCCAGATACATCCCAGCCGCCATCTTGATAGAAAACAAACAGCCCTTTCTGGCTCCCACCCCTCTTCCGTTCGCTATCTTCTCCGCATGTGACGTTACTTCCGCACCTCTGAGTGCAAGCTTTCCGCCATCTTTTTTTCCGGGCAAGTTTTTCCCCTTCGTTCCCGTATATGAATAATGACCATCCTTTCAGGAGGCGTGGCCAGTTAGTCATTTTTGAGCTGTGTCCTCGCTATGTAGGGACCATTCCAGGCAAACTTTTACACCCGTTTTCCTATCTATTATTTAAGTATTGATCTAGATTACTGTTCATGTTCCATTAAATACGAATGCTGGTTTAAATACATGCTTAATTAACAGCGGAAAAAATCATAGGCATTGGCGGCTCGAATGATCGTCGTCTTTGTGACTTTATATAGTGCACTTTATCTGCCACAATTTCATTATCGGCAGCAAAGTAACGTGAGGGAAACCCCCTTGTTGCGGGTAAAGGCAACAACAACTTAAATAAGTACAAGAATGCTATTGAAGCTTCCTTAAAAAATACTTTTAATCACGATTGGCATCAAAGACGGTGTGCCTAAGCTTACAATGTACTTCTCACGTTCCAATGTTCCACATTCCAAATTCCATTACATGAAAGATTCCTTAAATAAATTATAAAACAAGCAACAAACAAATAAAACTAAATAGAAAACCACAACATCAATAAGTTACATAATCTTTGAATCTTGCATGGTGTGCTACCATAAATGATAATGACTAGAATTGCTATTTAGCTACCCTTCTAGCATCTTTCCCCCTCACTGCACCACACTAGCACCAACAGGTCAAATAGCCTCTGTGGTTGTTGACAGTTTTAGACTGTTTTTTTTCTTCCTGAAGACTGCTTAGAATTCAAGTTGACCCATGTCTGATGATGTGCTTCTTCCAGTGCTGGTATATTTGTAACCCACAAGAGTAGGCATTGTCTGTTCACTTTACCTTCTTATAACATTGGCCCTATTGGTCCCAGTGTGCTATGTGTTGTTGGAGTGTGTGGGCTTCTGAGTGGGGATAATGTGCTGCATGGCTAAACACTTATAAGGTCCCAAAGGTGAGACCTATTGGCTATGCCAATGCGTGTTTCCTTTGAGTTCCTGATTTTTGTAACTTTTTTCACTTACTGTTCTCCAAACTCTAGTTGCCAGTTCTAAGTTTAACACAAGCAGATTTGGAATTTTCCTGGTCATTTAGCACACAAACTGCTCCTTAATTTATATTCCACAAAATTAACTTCTTCAGTGACTGATGGAACCTTCTGGTAGGTGGCAATATTCATTGGAATCAGTTGGAGACAAATCTGATGTCCAAGATATCTTAAGGACAGCCACTTGGGCTGTGTGACATAGATCCTTGAAACATTAAGTTTTTATGGATACCTCTTACTGCAGATTGCTCACCTTGTGAATACCACTAGGTGCCAGACTAGATCTGGAAACTCAAAATAGCAGTGCTCCTGTGTGCCGTTACGTGGCACTGTGTGGCACAGTGGCAACATCGTTCTACCCCAGAACTGACAAACAGAGATGCTTATAAGTACCATCCACTGCTTGTTGACATCAGTTCCTTTCTTTCAGTCCCTTCAGACACAGGCCAGGACTCTGCTACTCTTCACCCTGTCAAGAGATATTTTTCCATCGAAAAATGTTTCAATATGCAAGGAAGGATGTCACCCACTAAGACTATAGGATTAAAGCCTTATAGGGACTGTCACATAAAGATGTATGTGACAGATCCCTATGAGGTGCCTTTGGTGCTTGGGTTGGGCGCAAGGCCTGCGACAATCACGCTTAGTGGAATCCAAACGACATTTATTAGCGCAAAGTGAAGCTTTACATGGTGAAAAAGTGATACTCTGCTTAAGTCCTGGTCCAGGTGTAGATCAGGGTGTGGACTTGCTCCTGCTCCCGAAGTTGTTCCTGCAGCAAATTGCCTTTGCACTCAGTCTTTGGGTAAGTCCAAGAAGAAACAGACGAAGTCCAATTGGGACTCACCCCCTTCCCGCCACTCTCGTCTCCGGAGAAGGTGCCTGGATGTCACTGTGCATCCAGGTCTTGCTCCTGTTCCACTGAAAAGCCGATTCCACCTTTGGACCATAGGCATGCCGAGTTTCAGGGTCCGATAGTGACCTCACAGTAGGCTAAAGCCTTTCGGCCATGCTGTACATCTCAGGTAGGCTTCCAGCTCCCTCTGGCTCATCTACGGCCCAAGGATCCGCAGGTAACTCAATCCCGGTTACTGCTGGTGGGTCCTCCGTCTGTGCGGTCTGTGCCCCTTTAGTCCACTTTGTGTTCCTTTCCTGCATTGGTGCTGACTTCAGGATTTGGAACCGAACTCTGCACCAGTCCTGCAGACTTTGATGCTGGCACCAATGCTGCCAGAAGAGGAACTACTTCCCATTGTGATCTGAGTCGAATTAATCGCGACCAAGGCCAGGCACAGATTATAATATGGCGCATCTTATACTCAATCCCTCAGACTATTCCTCTTCCTTGAACACAGACCATACACTAGCTGTTTGACTCGGACTCTGACCAAAGCAAGCAATATGGAGATGCCCCCTCCCCTTATGACGATGACAATTGGTGCATGAATCATCAGGATGCCAGTGGGTCACCCAAACAGGATTTGTGTCCCTCCCTGGACCAGCTACGGAGGAAAGTACATATTTTGCCACAGTGATTTAGAGGGCTGCTAAAGTCCTTGACCTCCATCTTCCCCTCTATGGAGGTAAAAGCAAATGTACTAACTAAGATTATTCAACCTGACCAGCCACCAAATGAATCTCTTCTGCCCTTCAAGGAGGCCTTCATGGAAACACTATTGTGCAAAACTGTGTCCTGGCCTTCCATCACCCGTTGTCTTAGACCATCTCCAAGTGACTTGAATGCCTTTCTAACTCCTCATCCAACACCTGAAACTTTAGTAGTGCAGGTGTCCACCAGCAGAGTCAACCCATACGCCTTTTCAATGACTCCTCCTAAAATGGTATGCGTGAAGGTGTTTGGCAAGAGAATGTTATTCGTGAACATCATTGCTTTGAGGGCAGTCATCGCCCACTTCCTTGGATGTTGTGCCTATGCACTTCGGGACATGGTTGGTGAGATCTTGCCAACAGTCCCATAACGCCTACAGGCTTCATTGGTCATGCCCTTTGACAGTACCCACCTGTTTGGTAAGAAGGTGGATTCTAAAGGAGAACTGAGACACTGCATGCTCCTTGGGCCTTTCGGTACCAGTCGGGCAATCCCCACTGCAGTTTTGTCCTTTTTAGGAACATGCCAGGCAATTGGCATAGCAACAGCATCAAGCCCAGCCACCCACACCACAGGCATCCCAGCCCTTTCATGGTCTTGTCTGTGGGCCCAACAAAAGGTGACCAGGCCATCTAGGGAAACATAGGTCTCAAACCTCTGCCCCTCTGGCAAGAACCTCAAAACCTTTTTAGTGTGCCCTTAGTGGCACTAAGTCATCAGGGAGGTGGCTGGGTCAGCATTGTCTATTTTTGGGTGATCGAGCATTACATCCAACAGATGAATGCTCCAAATTGTCCAACAGGGCTCCGCCCAACTATTCCTTTTTGATCGACAGCACCTGCCAACTACATCAGAGGAACTCTCGGAGGAACATCGGTCTTTTTTGTGTCAGGATCTGCAGGCTCTTTTGGCCAAAGAAGCTATAGAAAGGGTGCCGGCCTTGAAAGTAGGGACTGCATGTTATTCCAGCTACTTCTTAGTAGCCGAAGAAGGGTTAAGGCCTTTGTCCCATTTTAGATGTTTCCCTTTCAACACTCTGTACAAGGACAAATTCAAGATGCTCCTGTTTGCCTAGGTTATTTCTCCCCTGGATCCCGGAGACTGGATGGTGGTGTTGGACCTGCAGTGCACCTATTTCCACAATCTGGTTCTGCAGGTCCACAGGTGCTACCTGCAGTTCAAGGTGTGTCACTGGGACTTTCAGTTTGATGTTCTCCCTTTCGGGCTCTCCAGTGTTCCTCAGGTGTTCACAAATGTGATTGTAGTGGTCAATGCCCATCTTGAGAGGTCGGGGTACCAGTATTCCCTTACTTTGACTGGCTGTTGAAGTTGGGCTCGTCAAAGTCAGTTCGCGGACCGCCTGCAGACGATGGCTAACCTCTTGATATTGTTACGGTTCTCCTTCAACTTTCCAAAGTCACTTCTGACTCCTTTGCAAAGGCTCCATTTCTATGGAGACTTCCTGAATACGGGGAACTTAGGAACTTTCCTGCGGGCCAATGGGTTCAGGGCATTCAGGCTGTGATCCCAGTGTTTTAGCCTCTGTCCAGGACCTGAGTCAGGGTGGCTCTGAGAATTCCTGTCCTGCTTACCTCTTGCATCCTCCTTGCTGACTATGCCTGATTGCATATGTGGACTCTGCAGTGAAATTTGAAGTCTCAGTGGGCCCAGCACTGGGGGAACCTGTTAAGATCCATCCCGGTGTCAGAGGAGCCTGTGAAATATTTGCAGTAGTGACTGCTCAGCCGCAATTGGAACACCGGCTGCAGACCCTTGCTTCTACTCCACCCAGATTTGATTGTGGTGATGGATGCATTACTGCTGCGTGTAGTTTTAGGTCCTGTGACAGGAGGCTCTGCTCCTCTGGGACTGGCTGAGCTGCCAGGGCATTTCCGTGGTAGCACACCACCTGGCAGGATCTTTAAATCCCAGGGCAGACGGGTTCAGCCGCTGACGCCTGATGGATCACAAATGGCAGTTACAACCGGAGGTGGTGCATGGCATCTTCCATCAATGGAAGAACCCTGACCTGACATTTTGCCACCGCCAAGACCATGCAGTGTCAAAACATTTGCGTGCTGGAGTCACCAGGAAGGCTCTCCTTCAGAGAATTATTCTGCATGCAATAGAGCATGGGACTCCTATATGTCTTTCTGCAGCTACCTCTACTGCCCAGTGTTCGGAAGAGGAGCAGGAACGTCCGGGCCCAAGTCATCATAGTGACACTACATTGGGCTAGGAGAAAGTGGTATCTGGAACTTCTGGGCTTGATCATCTGTCCTCCAAACAGGCTGTAACTTTGGGCGGATCTTCTGTCACAGCAGCAGGGCAGAGTCTTGCACCCGGGCCTGCACAACGGGCACCTCCCTGTGTGGAGATAGAGCGGCGGCAGTTTCTCCTTCTACCCTTCTCTAAAAGTTGTTGATGTAATCCTGGCATCCAGGTGCACGTCCACAAAATCAGTGTATGCTGGGCACTGGGATAAGTTGTGGCTTGATGCAGCACCTGCCAGATGGACCCATTGCAGGCCAAACTTTGGATATATTGCCGTTTGTTCTTCCTTTGGCGAAGCAAGTTCTTGCTATGGACCCTGTTGAAGGTTACTTGTCAGCCCTTTTAAGCTTACCAGCCTTTCCATCTCTTCAAGCCATCACTCTTTCAACCTTCTTTGCTCCACCTCATCCCTCGATATAGGAAGAGAGACTCCATGAGAGGACTGAGCTTTTTCATTGAATGTGTCAAGGAATATCAGCTGGACAATCAGTGCTTGGTGAGATTCCCTGGTGCAAAGAAGGGCAAGGCGGTGCAGAAACAGACAATCTCCTGATGGATAGTTCCCTATATTAAGATCTGATATACATTGGTTAAGAAGCAGCCTCCAGAAGGCCTGAGGGCTCATTCCTCCAGAGCTAACTCTACTACTACTGCGTTTCCATGCGGAGTGCCTGTTCAGGATATCTGTCAGGCTTCTACATAGAAATCAGCACACACATTCACCAAAAACTGCTGCCTTGACAGCCAAGCCTGACAGGATGGCATTTGCCTGTTCTGTCCTACAGGCCTTTTTCCTCAGATACACTACTTTGAGAGGTACTGCTTTCATATCTATTCACAAGGTAGGGAGTCTTCAGTTACAACTAGTCATCAGAAGTACAAGTTACCTTCGGAATCGCCTTTTCTGATGGATATTCTGTCTAAATGCCCTCCACCTCCCTGGTCTGTGGAATGGTCCCCTTTTCCATCTAAAATAGTCCCAATTTAGGAATCTGTGCACTGGTTGTTCCAGTGTGCCATTGGGCTCTGCGTCGGACAAGCAGACAGACAAGTGTGCGAAAGACACTAACCTCAGCACACATGGTTGGTGCAGATATGCCGCTCTGTTAGTCACTTCTGGGGCAGAATGATGTTGGAACAGAGCCACATGGTGCCACCTACAGATGTGCCGTAGCACTGCTTTTTGAGTTTCCGGATTGGTGTCTGGTCCTAGGGATATTCTCAAGGTGAGGACTCTGCGGTTTGATAAAGTATGCACCAGAAAGAGCGTTACTGAAGGTAAGTAACTTGTTCCTCTAGATCAGGGGTCCCCCAACAGGTTGATTGTGAGCTACCAGTAGCTCCCAAGCTACTTCTGAGTAGATCGCACACGATAATCCCCTGTCAGCTGGTTTAACAATATGCAGCTGTCCAATTGCAAAGGCAACACTTTAAAACACGCTGGACAGCTTTCTGTTGGGCTTGGGAAGCTAAAAATGCAGGACCACGTAGCACACACTCTTCTAAAAATGTATTTGTTTCTTTTTTAATTTTCTTTCACCAGTTTGTTTTCCTTCTTTTGCTGCTTTCTTTTCCTTATGTGCATCTCGCGGTTTCATTCGTTTTTTTCTTGTGCTTTTTCACTCTCCATTGTTCTTGTTTCTCCCCAATTTCTCCTTTCTCTTTCTATCACCTCATCTTTCTTAACTTCAGTCTCTCTTGTTTCTTCTGTCTGTTTTTCAATTTCTTGTCCTTTTTTTCACTTTTTACTTTCCTTTCCTCCTTTTTTTTACATCTTTTTTCATCCTTTCTTGCGTTCATTTTTTCTTCCATCTTTCATTTCCCCTTCTTTATTTCCGTACACTCTGTTCCTGTTTTTCTCTTGCACTGTTTTCTTATCTTTCCTTCTCGACTTGTACTCTGCTTTGCTCTCCTTTTCTCTTTCCTTTTTTTTTATTTCTGAGTTGCTCTTTCTTGTTTTTCTTATCTTTTTTTATCTTAATTTTTCCTATTCTTACTGTCCTCTTCTTCCAATATCTTTCTTTTCCTCCTTTTAATTCTTCTTTCTCATTAGTTTAACTTTGGTTTTTCTAATCGTATTCAATTATTTTTTTATCCTTGTTCTTTTTGTTGTTCTGCATCTTTTCTTGTCTTTTTCCTCTCATTCGCTCCTTTTTTTCTCTTGTCCTCTTCTTTCTTCCTCTTTTTTTCTTTCATTCTTTCTTCTTTCGCCTTTCCACTCCTGCTCGGTCCACCATTCTCTCTCTCTTCCTTTCTTTCTCTCATTCACTTCCCTCTCTTACTGCTTCTCTCTTTTTGTATATTTTTCTTTCTCTTTTTCTTTCACTGGCTTTTCTTCCTTCCTTCCTTCCTTCATTTATTTCCTTTTTCTCTTATTGTATCTTGCTTCCTTTGTATTGTTTTCTTCCTCGTATTTCCTTTTTTTTTCTCCCTCAACTTTTTTTATTTCTTCCTCTCCTGCCTTACTTTCTCTTCTTTTTCCCCTCCCTATTTTTTCTTTCCCTCCCTCTTTTCTCTTCCCTCCCTCTTTCTTCTCTTGTTTAAAGAGTGCCTAGCTTCTTAAAGCAATCTTTTCATACAGTAATTTGTATGTCATTATTATCTGACTGCTGTACAATGTGCCAGTCACTGCCGTAATAGGTTTACTTGTAGGCACCTATGAAGTCTGCATGGGCCATGCAAAATGTATTATTTCTATTGGCCTTTCGTGCTGTAACTCCCCAAATTAGAGCAGTACAATCTTATATCTTAAATGACAGTAAGAACCGAAGTCTAAATTAATTTCTCACCTCTGTGTGATTTATTAACCAGGAACAAAACTGACCCTTGAGGACCCCACAAGTTAGCATTTGCCATCGAGCTCCTGTGGAAATAATGCTCTATCTAGTTTGACCCACCTATGTTCCTATTCCGTGTATGCACTGGAAGTCTGATATGGAAACATCTATTATGTGTTTTAATGCAAACCAACCTTGCATTTTATCATCGCTCCTGGGAGTAGTCTACACATCGTAAACCTCTTAAGTCATCAAGTGGCAGCCTCTCCTTCTCATTGGACAGACACGCATGTAGTCCGTGTAAAGTGCAGTATTTTTGAAAACCCTGCCAGAGATGGACAGGACACTCGACTCCTGCAAACGCTCAAGTGGTGGTAACACTTTCTCGTGAAATAAAAAGCAAAGCGGCTCCAATGTAGTGCAGTTTTCCCAGGCCTGCATGAGCTGTGTGCCGAGCAGTGGTCCTGGGTGGATTCTCCATGGGGCCTCGCGCGTCCCTCGAGGGCTTACAAGTCTGCCTGACCGCGCGCCGTCTTGCAAGTCGCACCAGGCCCCAAGATAAACAAGCTGTTGAAGAGGGCTCGCCTGCGCTCTCCCCACCCCGTATCACGGGGCTGAAATATGATCCCGTCCTCTGCGGGTTTTGGGGGGCCATTATTTATTCAGTTGTTTACAGGAGCCATTGATGGGGCGTGCTTGCTCACTGCCAGCCCGGGGTGTATTATTCATTGCAATAATCTGTGCAGATTGTTATAAAGTGTGCAGGGCGCGCGCATCCCTGCACCGCGGCGCTGCCGTCTCCACGGCCACCGCAGCGCTCTGAAATATTGGCAGCTGCGATCGTAAATCTCAATTTACAAGGGTGACTATCGCAAGGGGACTTACAGTTCCACTAATGATCACTTCTCTGTCTTATTTTTCATGTTACAACGAAGTCATAAATTTTTAAGAACCGCGCAGGCAGTGTCAGCACGCCGGGGCCCACTCTGCGCGCTGCAGTACACGGAGAGGCAGTTGTACATATGTATGTATCACCGGAAGAGAAATGTATGTCTCACTGGAAGAGAAATGTATGTCTCACTGGAAGAGAAATGGGGTCCACAATCTATGTCCTGTATTCTTACAGCGCAGGCAGTGTCAGCACGCCGGGGCCCACTCTGCGCGCTGCAGTACACGGAGAGGCAGTTGTACATATGTATGTATCACCGGAAGAGAAATGTATGTCTCACTGGAAGAGAAATGTATGTCTCACTGGAAGAGAAATGGGGTCCACAATCTATGTCCTGTATTCTTACAGCGCAGGCAGTGTCAGCACGCCGGGGCCCACTCTGCGCGCTGCAGTACACGGAGAGGCAGTTGTACATATGTATGTATCACCGGAAGAGAAATGTATGTCTCACTGGAAGAGAAATGTATGTCTCACTGGAAGAGAAATGTATGTCTCACTGGAAGAGAAATGTATGTCTCACTGGAAGAGAAATGTATGTCTCACTGGAAGAGAAATGTATGTCTCACTGGAAGAGAAATGTATGTCTCACTGGAAGAGAAATGTATGTCTCACTGGAAGAGAAATGTATGTCTCACTGGAAGAGAAATGTATGTCTCACTGGAAGAGAAATGGGATCCACAATCTATGTCCTGTATTCCTACAGCGCAGGCAGTGTCAGCACGCCGGGGCCCACTCTGCGCGCTGCAGTACACGGAGAGGCAGTTGTACATATGTATGTATCACTGGAAGAGAAATGTATGTCTCACTGGAAGAGAAATGGGGTCCACAATCTATGTCCTGTATTCTTACAGCGCAGGCAGTGTCAGCACGCCGGGGCCCACTCTGCGCGCTGCGGTACACGGAGTGGCAGTTGTACATATGTATGTATCACTGGAAGAGAAATGGGGTCCACAATCTATGTCCTGTATTATTACAGCGCAGGCGGTGTCAGCACGCCGGGGCCCACTCTGCGCGCTGCGGTACACGGAGTGGCAGTTGTACATATGTATGTATCACTGGAAGAGAAATGGGGTCCACAGTCTGTCCTGTATTCTTGCATATGTTCTGTGTATATAGATAAGGTATGTAATTGAGTGTAGGCTTGTCCGGCACAACTTCACCTGTATTTCTTGACACTCCTGTCCCTCTCGCCACTGGTGAGGACCGTAGAATGAAGGCCCTCTGGAACCCATGCTCTCTTGCACAGGGAGGATTATTAGAATTCATCTCTATCCGGCCACAAGCTTCCAAGATGCAGTTGGATTTGTGGGCTACTGGTTGTAAGCTCCCCTCTTGCAAGTGATTTTCTTCTGCTTACAGATTTAGAATCCTTCACAAACGGGGTCGCGCTAGGGTCAGTGTGCCCTTTAATAGGGCTGCAGATTAGCGCAGGAGCGCTTGTTGGTGTGGAGGCCTTCTGCACAAGAAGGCTGAAGTGTGTTTTTTCTTCTAGGAGTACTAACGCCTCACAGTCGAGCATGGTGTTTTCTCTATGCCAACACAACTGCAGATTGCTTTGAGCCTTCCATGGAGTGAGCAGGCAGGAAAGCCATGACCTTTCTAGGTGTCCTGAACTTTAAATGTGGCACATATTGTGGACGTATATCCTGTTTTCGAGTGCTCCCAAACATGGCAGATCAGGCCTGGTTTGAACAACGTCCTGGTACCACCAATAGAGCCCTCTTCCCATTGTTCCATTCATAGCCAGGTCAGTTCGCTTGTGACCGAGTTGGTGCCTCGGCCAGAATGTCTTCTTTACCTTCAGCGCAGAGGGATGAAGTGAGTTGACCACTCCTGTGATGCAGAACGTAGACGGATGCAGTGAGCAGGAGAGTCAAGTATACTTCTCCTGACCACCTCCTAGTGAAGCACAGGTGCCTGGAGTCTTTATGAAGCAGCGGGAGCTCCCGCAATACCTGTCAGGCAGTGTCATGTAGAGGAGAGAATACACGAGCATCAGACGGCCATGGAGAAGCCAGGCGTTCCATTTTACAATCACCAGAGTTGTGACTATCTCATGGGAATCCTACTTTTGTTGGAATTTTTACCTGTTCTTTTTGTAAAGTCAGTAAATTTAACTTTACGCACCCTACTTAGACCACCTAACAGAAACGAAGTTATAGTCCTGTCTCCATGTAGTTTTCGTATCTTTGTCTTTTTCGAAGTACTCCTTTTGATACCGATGAGATGTTATTTTTATTCCTACTTGTCCTTCTGATTCCCACTTGCTTTTTGTTTGTTATACCTGTTTTTCCTCCATATTCAACGTGTCCTACTCCCCCCAACTCATTGCCTTTCCTCTGACTCAATTGTGTCCTCTGCTTGATTCTTTGTTCTCCTCTTGACTCTCATATGTCCCCATCTGTACTCCATATCACTGCTTTCTTTCTCTGCATTCGTGGTGCCCTTACTTTGACTTTCGGGTGTCTTGAGCCTGACTCCTACATGTCATACTCATCCGGACTTCCAAATGTTATTGTCTCATTGGCTCTTACGTGTCCGTCTGCTTCTGACTCCTGTTTGCCTGTACTCTCCAAAGTCATACACTTCCTGCTCTTCCTATAGTCTACATGCCATTCTCCAGTTGATTCTTGTCTGTCCTTCTCGAGGACCCTAGAATCTCTCTCTTCCTGGCTCCTGAATGACTTCCTCCTGGGTCCACCATCTCCTTCACTGCTTAAATTTGAGAATCTCTTCTGGACACATTCTCCTCTTGTCATTTCCTTTATGGTTAATCCACAGCTGAAGAGTAGAGCTAGTGATATCGAATTGGTATATCCTTTTTCCCTCAACTCCCCCTTCTATACATAAAATATAATTGGTGAGTCATAGCACCTAGGTAGCCATTTGTTCCAGCTGTGATACAAGTGGTTTGAAATGTAGTCTGCAGATTGCTGCCTTGATGTAGAGGAAGGCAAGACACTTCTAGTTTTTTCGTAGGAGCCATCTCGCATTTCTTCAAAGAATTACAGCTCCTGTACTTTGGACTGCTAGCCAGGCCTTCGACATAAAATCTATTGCGCTGAAATGGATAAATAATATTAATTCTGGTTTTGCAACACGTTGTCCGAATGATGGCCCTGGTCGAGTTTATCTTTGGACTGAAACGTTGATTTGTGCTTACGTGATATGGACTGTCAATTGATTTGGTATATTTGCATACTATAAGTCCGAATCAATAAATTGTGTTCTGTTGTTGAAATTAATGGCAGCCTATGGCTCTGTACAGTCCTTATCAGCATTATCTGCTTTGCTTCCAATCGGTGTTTTTTATTAATATTCTTCTGACACCAATTTTTAATGTCAAGTATAATTTCTTGTACTAATGTCTTAATAGTCATATGTTTTGACTAAGGGAGTAACTTTTGCCTAATTTTGTTTTATGCTCACAGACGTATGTTGTTTTGGGTTACCTGTGTGTTAGACTTACTTACCTTTTTAATGAAGATGTGTTTTCATTCATGTCTCTAGCCCCAGTCCTCTGTTGGCTGAGCTCATCCCAAATGAACCACAGTTAGTTGATGATCTATTGATGCAGAGAGAGGCAAGTTTTTTTCGAAGAAGCCAACTCACATTTCTTCTAAGATGTGCCTCCCTTGTGCTGTGAACTACTGGCCAGGCTTAGACATAAAACCTCTCGGGCTGAAACAGATGAATAATACTTCTGTAGGGACTTTTACTCGCTTGTGTAGTTTCATAGATGAGATCATTGGTGATCAGGATGCAGATGGAGATATGGGTCACCTTCCTATTTGTGTAACCAGGTATGCACTAAACAAATAGAATTCATCTTCCGTGTAGTGGGTCTAGATCTGGTAAGCCTGTGGGTGCCCAGATTATGAGCCTCCAGCCAAATATCGCTTTCAAGTTACAGAAGCGCTTAGTCTTTTACATTGATTTATGATGAAAAGCCCACCAATGCCTTGTAGTGTCTCACTGCAGTGTAAACCTGCTAAGCCTTTTCTGAGTGCTGATGATAAAGCTCATTTTAGAACTTTTTCCATTTTGCCTTTCCTTGAAGTAGCTCTTTCTTGTGTACTAATCGTGTGATCACCATGCTATTTTGCTTTTTATTTTTCTCCTGAAAAAAACTTCACTAAAACGTTCCGAAATAAATACAAAAAATAGAAAAGGTAGTATCTGTTCTGCTGTAACTGAACTCCTTACTTTACTCCAGCAGGCGTGGTTTCCGCCTGGCCTAGGTAACGAGGTTTCAGCAATCTCGCTGGTAGACCAACTGCATAGGATTGTACTTGCGTGGCAGTGTCTGTGTGTTGTCATTTTGCTTCTCAGCAGCACTCGACAGCCAATGACCACCGTTTCCTTGTCCTGCGACACACTAATGGAAAATCTGCTAATTGCAAATAAGTGTGTTACCACTTAATGCTTCATGTATGTATTTATTAAAAGGGATTGTTTTTAAACTTGATTTGAGAAACATTCTTGCACCCGCCTGATGACAATTTAGTTAATGAACTAGGAATCAAGCCTGTGGTCATGTGTAGCCTATATGTGGCTAGATTTGTATTATCTATGAAGCAAAAGTTTGGTCTATTAAATCAAACAAAAGTGTATTTTGCACAGCAGTCATGCTGAACTTGTGTATTTGAAGGTGCTCTCATAGGTGATGAAGAAGAAAATGGCGGCTCAGTGAGTTCAAATATTTACCTAGCATCACATAATTTGAAACCAGTTTATGGGTCAAGAGCATTATAATTAGGTCAAGTAGAATATTTAAGTCAGTAGGCCTGCAGGTCTAGTGACATTTTCATGATTTTTCGAGGCCTTCCACAATCACCCAGTTGAGCTAAATGAATTCCAATACTATCAGAATCTATAGTGTGCAGTTCGTCAACATCCCCTAATACGTCAGTAACTCTTCACCCAGATGCAGGATTCAATGTGAGCCACTGTGCACCCCTTAGGTATTGAACATAAAACCCCCTAAAAGCCTGTCCTACTCTACTCCTTCTTGGAGTTTTCTCTCAGCTGTTGTGGTTTGCTCAGTATAGTAACTGGTCAGAGATATATATGAGCTAGAAAGAGACTTGACATTCAAATGTTCTACCCCGGTACCAGGAGCAGAACTTGGACTTGTTATAAAGTAATTCATTTTAATTACTTGGCCCCCTTATGGTGGTGCACTTGCTGTGAGGGCGTAAAGACTGCTCATTAAGCTGCTGTGGTTGGTTGACACACACTTTGGCAAGAGAATGAACGCTGGGTTGGGTTTGAAGTCCAGTCACCCTCATCTGCCCTCTCTTTAGCTCCAGCTTCGACCAGAGGTGGCCACTTCCCTTGCGCTTTGTAACTAGTGTGACCTAAGGGAACAGCTGGGCGCTCTTCCAATTCTCTATTCAGACAGTGTGCAAAGAAACATTACTCCATTGGCAGGCTTTAGACCTAGAAACCGAAGCACCCGGAAGGGACGTTCACTGATGCAGCCTCCTTTTGATCCCACTAGCCTCTTCTCTGCTGTTTGTCAATGGTGCCTTGCCTTCCTACTCTGTGGAACGCTCATCCCTCCAAGCACCTTGGCCCCCTGTGTTTTTGGATATACTGCATTCTGTGACTGGTATGCTCTTTTGGCTTGGGAATATTTCCCTTTAACCTCCCTCACACTCCTTTACGCCATGAACCCTGTGCTGCTCCCATGGGTGTGATCTTGTAGAGTGCTTTCTGTGAAGTGCATCACCCCCAAGGCCTGTTTCCTTTCTACAGGTGCTAATTGAGCATTATGCATGTGTAAGTCTGTCATCCTGGGAGTCTGGGCAGCAGTGACTATGAAAGAGTCTCTGCAGTGTCTGTCGACATGTACTGACCGCTGCGGTCTACTTCCGACTTCCAACACATTGTCTCTGCCTATGCTGTCTTCTGCCCTACTATCCTCTTGCTCTCACAGTTGCTTCTAGCTAGCATTGACCCTGTTGGTATTACCTAGGAAGGTTGCTAGACTGTTCTGTAGAAAGAGACTCTGGTAGGGATACAACGTGCCAGTGTGCCCCCACTGTAGAAGAAATTACGATAATGCATTCAAAGTAGTGGGTACAAGTAGATTTATTCTACAAAAAGACAGCTTAGACAACCACCATGGAGACAACTCAACAGGTCAACCGTCAGCTTTGGAATGACCAGAGTCGTTCCAACGTTCCACAAAGCAGTAGAACACTACACCCACCCTTCTCTAAAAGTCCCTTCAAACTCCACATCAGCAGCCTTTACCACTTGAGACATCCCATGCCAACATGGCCCCACCCTGCTCTAAAGGGTGCGTCACACTTTATAAATAACCCTTCACCACTGCCGGGCCAGTGGCTCATGTACTAATGCATCTACAACGCAACATCTATGTTTGACCTCATGGTCACAAGTTAGAATCCCAGTGGTTATACTCAGATTTTCATCCTTCAGGAGTTGATAAAATGAACACTGTTGAGTTAGGTAACAAAGCATCTTTCTGATGGATACATCTGCCTGTGGATTCCTCACCTTATGAATATCCCTTGCGCCAGCATTCCACGGAAATTTTTCCTAGCTCCTCGCGCCGATGAGGTCGTCTCAGGATCATGGCTCTGCACACGGCTCCGCATGACGTCACCGGAGCCATAAGAAGACCACGTCGGCGTGATGACGTCAGTTCCCTTTTTTCCGCGCTGTTGACGCTAACGGTTTTTTCTGGGACTCTCCTTACTTTGTCTTGATACTTTGTATTTTGGATTGGATTGTTTTCTTCTTTTGTCATGTCTGCTCCTAGGAAGTCAGGCTTTGAGCCATGCAGAGAATGCGCTAAACATATGTCAATTACTGGCCCGCATGAGGATTGCCTCTGGTGTTTGTCTTCAGACCATGATGTCGAGGGATGCCTTCGTGCAGGAAGATGAATCCAAAGGCGTTAAAGGAGCGAGAAGCCAAACTTTACATGGCCAAGGCAAGAAAACAAAAAAGGGGTCAAAAAAGGTCAAAGTCTAGGTCTTTGACGTCACGCGACTCCAAGAGGAAGCATAAAAAGAAGAGGCGACCTGCTTCTCGACGTCGGTCGTCGAAGCCGGTGGAGTCTAGGTCCCCTTCTCCTGCTCCTCGACGTCAAGAGATGGACTTTGTTTCCCCTTCACCTTCAGAGTCTCCTCTGGTGACTCCGGATCAATATCTTCCGATAAGGGGACTCCAGAGCAGGCTACGACGCAGAGGTTCTCACTGACGAATGCGGCTGATGATGAGGTTCCTTCTGCTCTGGCTGTTCCTCCTGTGACTCCAGTGGCGCCGATTCCAGAGGTACCTCGATTGGATCCGGAACCGGGTTCTTAACCTCAGTTTACGACGCCTGGTT
Source organism: Triturus cristatus (assembly GCF_964204655.1). Lineage (NCBI taxonomy): Eukaryota > Metazoa > Chordata > Amphibia > Caudata > Salamandridae > Triturus > Triturus cristatus. The sequence continues at coordinate 825,317,527 of NC_140586.1, read as the reverse complement.
CTGATCCGTCGCATTTCCTTAATGCCATGTATGGTGTGTTCACCAGAGCATCGTACCCCTCTGGAGCACCTTCGGGTCCCATGGGTCCCTTGACATATACTCTGGGTGTGTCTCATCAGTATCCACAAGCCCCCTTTATGCCGTTCATGCCAGCGACATCGTCCTGGTCTTTTCCGGCTCCGAGGATGTCGACGCCGTATTGTTAGTCCCCGGCTCCATCCCGTGAAGCCGTCTATGCCGCGTGTGGTGCCGCCGACGCCGCAACCGAAGATGCGTTCAAGGAGAGAGGCGCAGAGGTTAGTGGAAGAGGAGCAGTACCAGGCTGAAGAGAGGGAGGAAGGAGAGGTGTATGATACTGAGGAGGTGTTTGAGGACTTGTGTGAGGCAAGTGGCCTTGACACTTCTCCGGAGTGGGACTTTGTTTCTCAAAAGGCTTTCCCCTCTAAGGATGTTGCTCCATACCATACAGTTATTAGGAGGGCTGCGGAACCTTTGGACTTGCAGCTTCCTGTAGCGGAGTATAAGCCTAATCTTCTCACTGAAGATCTTCACTCTCTATCTTCGGTTGTTGAGCCACTTTTACCATTTAATGATGCTCTTACTGAGCCAATGCTTGAGGTGTGGCACAATCCTCTTTCAGCTCCTGCAGTTTCGAGAACAGTCTCAAGAAGGTATAGACCTGTTCCTGGAGATCCGGTTTTTCTTTTCTCTCACCCTTCTCCTGAAGGTCTGGTGGTGCAGGCTTCTTGATCGAAGCAGTCATCAGGGGCGTTTTCGCAGGCTCCTGATGATAGAGATCCTAAGAAGTTGGAGCAATCTGCAAAGAAAGTCTTTTCTTCGGCTAGTATGGCACTAAAATCTACCAACGCCACTTGTCTCTTGGGCAGGTACATTCATGCTTTAATGGAATCTGCGAAACAGATTCTCCCCTGAGTTGTCTGAGGAGGACAAGGGAAATCTAAATGAGGTGTTGGTGGATGCTAAAGCGGCTGCTCGCCAGGTTATCCTGTCTGGTCTGGATACAGCGGACTCAGTTGCTAGAATAATGGGGTTGTCTATTGTGACAAGGAGGCATGCATGGTTAAAATCTTCTGGGTTCTCTCCTGATGTGCCGGCTGCTCTTATTGATTTACCATTTGATGGTTCCAAGCTTTTTGGTGAAAAGGCGGGCTCTGCCCTGCAGAGATTTAAGGACAGTAAGGCAACGGCGAGGTCTTTGGGTCTGCAGGCTCAGTCAAGAGGCTATGGATATTAAAGATACCGTGGGTTTGGGAGATCTTCCTTTCGTGGGTCCAGACAGCCTCAGCAGCAGTAGAACCCCTTGTATAAGAGCTATAGGGGTAAAGGCAGAGGTCACCTTCGTGGAGCTGGACGTCATCCCTCTTCCTCCTCTTCCTCTACCTCCTCAGCCCCTCCTGGTAATGCGGGAACGCAGCCCTAGATCCGCCATGCTGGATCATATGGGTCCTGTGGGAGGTCAGCTTACCCATTTTCGACAGGATTGGAAGTTAATCACTTCAGAACTTTGGGTTTTAGATCTTGTAGAAAACGGGTACGCCCTTCCCTTCAGGGAATTCCCTCCTGCTTACCCCCCTTGCCAGGGGTTTTGCACGGAGGATCATTTGCTTCTCCTTCAGAAGGAGGTTCTTACCATGTTACAAAAGGGTGCGATAGAGGTGGTTCCCGAGCAGGAAAGGGGTTAGGGGTGCTACTTCCGAAATTTCCTGATCCCCAAGAAGGATGGCAGGTTACGTCCTATCCTGGACCTCAGAATCTTGAATCTGTTTCTCAAGCAGGAGAGATTCAAAATGCTCACCCTAGCGCAGGTCCTTCAGGCGCTGCAACAGGAGGACTGGATGGTGTCCATCGATTTGCAGGATGCGTATTTCCATATCCCAATCCTGAAGTCGCACAGGAAGCATCTCCGTTTTACGGTTGGGTCGCAACACTACCAGTTTGCGGTCCTTCCGTTTGGTCTTACTACCGCACCTCGAGTCTTCACCAAGGTGATGGCAGTGGTGGCTGCCCATCTCAGGAGGTCGGGGATTCCTGTTTTCCCCTACCTGGACGACTGGCTTCTGAAGGCGGGGTCGCCAGAGATGGTGCTTCATCATCTGCAAGTTACAACCCAGCTGTTGTACAAATTGGATTTTTCTATAAATGGACCCAAGTCTCACCTGGTGCACTCTCAGCGCAACTTGTTCATAGGGGCCGTATTGGATACCACCGTGTGTCAAGCATTCCCTCCTCTGCAAAGATTTCTCGACATTCAGGAAATGATTCCCTTGTTTTACAATTGAGCGGTTGTTCCAGTTCTGAAGGTCCTTCGCCTGCTAGGTCTGTTCGCTTCCTGCACGCTGGCACATGAGGGCACTCCAGTGGTGCCTCCGCAGGCAGTGGTATCAACACAACGGAGATCTCAGGGAGTCAGTCAGGATCTCCAGAGAAGCTGCAGCGGACCTGTCTTGGTGGAGCGTGGAGGGCAATCTGACTCAAGGATAGCCCTTTCATCTTCCTCCGTCTGTGACCACAGTGATAATGGTGGGGTGCTCATCTGGGGGATCTGGAGATCAAGGGTCTTTGGTCTCCAGAGGAAAGATTGTCTCATATCAATCTTCTGGAATTGCGGGCTATACCTTTGGCGCGCAAGGCCTTTCTCCCTTCCATTCGCGGTCAGTCGGTTCAAGTCCAGACGGACAACACTGCCGCGATGTGGTATGTCAACAAGCAGGGAGGAGTAGGGTCGTCCCTTCTCTGCAGAGAGGCCTAGCGGCTCTGGTCCTGGGCTCAGGACCATCGGATTTGCTTGATGGCAAATCATCTGGCCGGGGTGTTGAATGTACGTGTGGACAGTCTGTCGGCAGTTCTCCGCCAACCACGAGTGGAGGCTTCATCCATAGGTAGTTCGACACATGTTCCGGACGTGGGGGAATCCTCGGGTGGACCTGTTTGCCACTTTTGAGAACGCGCACTGCCCGTCATTCTGCAGTCTCCAGTTTCCGACGCAGGGAGCGTTGGGGGACGCGTTTCAGTTGAGTTGGAGCTCACAACTCCTTTACGCGTTTCCTCCCATACACTTGATTCCTCGAGTTCTGAGGAAGATTCGCCAAGACCGGGCCCAAGTTATATTGATCGCCCCGAACTGGCCAAGAAGGGTGTGGTACACGGACCACCTTCACCTCTCGTCGCACCCTCCACTCAGGACAGACCTCCTCCTCTCAGATGGAGGGGCAGGTTCTACACCCCCACCTCCAGAGCCTGCACATTCATGGCCGGAGATTGAACGGGGCAACCTGAATTATTTTTCTCTCCCTCCTGATGTGGTGGATGTTTATCGGCCAGGCGACACTCCACCAAATCTATCTACTCCTACAGGTGGTCGAAATTTGTTAGATGGTGTGGAGAGAAATCTATTGATCCTCTGAAAGCGCATCTTTCTGATGTTCTTTGTTTTTCACTGCATTTGGCTCAGCAGGGTTGTGCTGTAGCCACTGTTAAAGTATATTTGTCTGCTTTGTCGGCATTTCTTTGTTTGCCCGACCATCCCTCTCTTTTTAAGTCTCCAATAGTCTTAAGGTTCATGAAAGGGCTTACTAACATGTTTCCACCCACTCCTTTTATTATGCCCCAGTGGGATTTAAATCTGGTGTTGACTTTTTTTAATGGGTTCTACGTTTGAACCTATGCATAGTTGTCCATTGAGACATTTAAAACGGTCTTTCTAGTGGCTATCACTTCGGCTAGGAGGGTGAGTGAGCTCCAGGCTTTGAGTTCAAAGCCTCCTTTTCTGACCATACATGCTGAAAGGATGGTACTCAGGACCAGGGCTGCTTTTCTGCCAAAGGTGGTAACTCCCTTCCATCTAGGACAGTCCATTACCCTCCCTACTTTCTATCCTCCCCCTCACCCTTCCAAGGAGGAGGAGAGGCTTCATAGTTTGGTTCCAAAGAGGGTGATTAGGTTCTATTTGGATAGAACAAAAGACTTCCGGCAAGATAATCAGCTCTTTGTTGGATATGCTGGTCGTATGAAGGGCAAGGCAGTGCATAAGCGCACTTAATCCAGGTGGATCATCTTATGCATCAAGATATGCTACTCCCGGGCCGGTAAGGAGCCTCCTGTCGGCATTCGAGCTCATTCCACCAGGGCTAAGTCATCTACTTCTGCCTTGTCCAGGGGTGTTCCTGTATTGGACATCTGTAAAGCCGCAACTTGGGCCTCCCGTCACACTTTCGCGAAGCATTACTGCTTGGATTTCGAGGTGAGGAAGGATGGTCATTTTGCGCGCTCTGTTTTGCAAGATTTTTTGGTATAGAAGGGTGGACACCCTCCTCTGGGGTTTGGACTGCTGTGGGATTCTATTCATAAGGTGTGGAATTCACAGGCAGATGTATCCATCAGAAGAACAAGTTACTTACCTTCAGTAACCCGTTTTCTGCTGGATACAGTATCTGCCTGTGGATTCCTCACTAACCCACCCACCTCCCCGTTGTCCACCCTTTTATACCTTAAAAGATGAGGTATTGGTTATTTGATGTTTTTGTGTACTCAAGATTTTATTACCTCTATTTGTCCATGGTTGACTTATTTGAAATGTGAGCTTATAGGAAATGTTTGCTTTCCTTTTTCACTTTACGTATTTGTGTGAATACTGTGTACTATGTAAGCATTGTCTCTATGGTTGGTTCGCCCGTTTTGCCTTGGTGGCACGGAAAAAATGGGTGGAACTGACATCATCACGCCGACGTGGTCTTTTTATGGCTCCGGTGACGTCATGCGGAGCCGCATGCGGAGCCATGACGCTGAGACAACCTCGTCGGCGCGGGGAGCTAGGAAAACTTTCCGTGGAATCCTGACGCAGGGGATATTCATAAGGTGAGGAATCCACAGGCAGATACTGTATCCACCAGAAAAAGCGTTACTGAAGGTAAGTAACTTGTTCGTTAGCACCACACTGGCCGATAGGGTAACATGCCTATCTATATAACGCCTTTTCGTTTGGATTGTTGCTTCAGACTCAAAGGAGGAGACAGAGAGGGGCAATACCCCCCCCTGCTGCAGGGGTGTGTGTGAATCATGCTCACAATCATTTCAAGGAAGGTCTGCAGGCATTGTTCCTGTTCCGCCAAGGAAAGTTTCCTTTCTTCCTCACTTTCTTAATTATTTCCATTTTCCCGATTATTTCCATTTCCTTTTGTTCTTTTCAACCTTCTTACTATCCTGCTTACTTTTTCCTTTCAACTTGCTTTTCTTGTTTGCATTTGTTCCTTCCTTCGTTTGTGTTCTCGCTCCATATGCCTCTCTTCCATTTTGTTTCTCACTATAATCATGTTTAGTTCCTGCACCACCCTTTGCCCCCACCAGACAACTAGGTCATCATATCTTCTTCCTGCATTGCGATTTATTGCCTTCTGCTTCTGTCTTGTGACCTGGAAGTCACAGTTCGAAATAATATTAATGTCGGGTGGCAGAGGCTTCTGTGGTTTTACATAAGTTCCTGCTTGAATACTCAGTGGGTGGGCCTAGGCTGCGGTGGTCCTACCACCCGTGGATTCTTGTGTGAGTACTATCACATTGGGTGGGCAGAGGATTCTTTGGTTGTACAGAAGTTCCTGCTTGAATGCTCCCAGTTGGTGGGCATAGGCTGCAGTGGTCCTACCACCTGTGGAGGATGGGGGGCGGGTCCTGGAGATTAAAATAAAACGAGAATAAAGCAGGTTTAAAACCCGTTTTATTTGAGCGTGGTGGCGGAGGGGGGGGGCTGCGCTCCTCCACTCCAATAGAGGGGCCACCGTTGCTGCACAGACCAGTATCAATGCAATAAAGTAAAATGGGGATTAAATAGCGAAGCATGAATAAATAAAAACAGTTAGATACAAATTTAGTACTAAATGCAATTCAATACTCAAACCACTGATCTCAACAGTTCTCTATTACTTCGGCTTCTACCAAAGTTTTAAATCGAACCAAGGGCGTCACGTGTTTCGGCTTGTCAGACAAGGTATAGCACAATACTGCGTCTCAGTCTTTAGGCATAACAAAGTACAACAATCTTTAAAAATAAAATAGCAGGTTGTTTTCCTTTTTGAAGCATTGACTATTCTGACTGGCATGGAAGCAGGACCTCTGGGATTTTGTGCCACCATGTGACCAACTTTCATACACCTGTGAAGACAAGATCACCTCCCAACAGCCGATGCCCCACACAGAGCAGAAAACAGATTTGGCACAATATGAAAAGGACTGAGTGCTAGAGGCAGCTTTGGCTATTTTTAGGTCTCGCCTGGCGAAGCAGCGCGCATGCGTTGCTCTCGCCATGCGAAGGCCTTTTGGAATCAATACGGATTCCGATGTCACGCGGACGGAAAGATGTGCACGCATAGACTGGAGGCTTCACTGGCGGAGTGTCAGTAGGCACTTTTTTGGGGGGAGAAAGTGCTTTTTAACATTTATTCTTTTGTTTTACGTCCATTGCTAACTTAAAAGAAAGTCCATGATCACTCTTGCCTATGCTTTAAAATAAGCGTTTATTTCATTGCCTAAAATCTTTCCGGTGTATTTTTCTTTTTAAAGTACGCAGCTTTATACTCTTTTTCGTAAAATCCCATTTGGAAAGACTGGTTCTTTGGGTGGGCCCTCATCATTGCCACAAGCTCTGTAGTGAATGTTTTTTTGTTGTGTTTGAATGTAGGGTTGGTTTGATTTGTGAAGAGAAGCGGTTTCTGGCCTTGTGTACATAGGGCTGCTTGGTGGGGAGGGTAATTGCTGCCTTTCTTCCTCATGTCTTTTTTCTCCTGAACCTTCTCTTTATTTCCTTCGCTGCTCATCGTTTTCGGCCTGAGAGCAGTGCCTGCTCCGGAACAACTTGAAAACCCCTACGTCACTCCTGGGGGGCCGGGGCTGAGGGATTTCAGGGGCGCATAACACTAGGCTCAGCAGTTCATTGTTCTTCCTGTCCTTTGCCTCATGCACAGCTAAACCGGCCTGTCCTTATTTTACGGGGAGTAGGTAAGCTTTCCCCTCTAGGAGCACATGAGTTCGGTGGTAGAAACACTTCTGAGCTTGAATGGCTGCTGCTAAAACGGCAAAGAAAGCTCACACTGCCGCACGAAGAGGGGCATTTTGCATTGCTTTTATTGATTAGTTTATTATTATCCCCTGCCTGCGCCTTATTGTTTGTGCTGTTTTGTCCAGCATCTTCTTGAGGTTTCCATGGAGGGGTACCCACCTTCCTGGGCCCGCCTTTCAGGGTTAATGCTCGGGGGAGAGGAGGGTTAATTAGTGATTTCATAGCAGACAAACACGGTTCTGTTAATGTTTCCTCTGGGCTTGCATCCTCACAGATTTATGCTGCCGTTGAACTGTCAACTCAGTGTTTGATCAGTTGTAAATAGATAGCAGTTTAAATGCCAGACCCTGGCTGCTGTTGTTGTGACCAACCTAGACCTTGAGAGGACGCTGAGAAATCCGAATTTTTTTTTTCCATCGGTCAATTTGGTGTACTTCATGGGCGTCGGTTTTTGTCAGGTGATGTATATTTGACACACAAAGGGATAGGCATGAAGAAAGACGATTGCATTTTATAGAGGGGCCATGTGCGTTAGAAACCAAGGACCTTAAAGAGGATTCTGTGAACGGTAGTGATGTAAATAAGTTTTATAAGGATTAAAATAACATCTAGTCGATCGTTGTATGTCAGGATATGGCTGACAAAATTATCATCTCACATAATAGTGTGTCCTAAATATTATTTACAAAAATATTGTATCCTTTGGTGTCGATTTTGTCTATAGAATTTCATGGGTGATGTGTTTTTTAAACAACATTTAGGACACAACATTTTTGTCGGATGATATGTAGTCCATGATCCTCTGTTACCATGCATAGAGTGTATTATAAGGAAATTGCGAGCCACATCGCTCTCCGTAGCGCTATTAATCCATGGCCTTCAGCCCGCTACAACCCTTAGTGACTTGCAGTATTCATGTAGCTCATGACAGAGGGCACTATATTCCATATACCACCTCTTCATTAGGATTAAATGGATATATGGGCTATTCTTGCACTCATTTACTATTGGTAAAGGTCAACTGGTGGTACTTTAAAGACGAGGATGTGGCGTTACGGCCAGAGCTGCCAGATTTGGAACTAGGGAACCAGGTTCTAGTCTCACCATTTTGTGATTCTGGACTAATCACTTAGTCGCCCTGTGCCTAAAGAAAATAAACAAGCATTAAAAATGCAAAAGGTCTCGCATTTCATGAAGTTAAAGCCATTTGCGTTGCTATACAATACCATTAGCAAAGCAAATGGCTTTAACTTAATCAAAAGCGAGACCTATTGCATTTTCAATGCTTGTTACCGCAGCCGTTGAGTCAGTCCAAAAGCTGATGAATATAATGTGTTTCGAAAAGGTGGGCTGTGCTGTAAATAACCATCAGTGAGTGTGTTTCATTCACCCAGAAGCCAGTGTAGAGCTTACAGCCGCCTGCATTACTGGGCCGACTGCTTTCCGGTCAGGAACTCAACAAGTTAATGTAAAGCACCACTATCTGGACACCCTTTCTTTAGAGGTGCTTGGTGAAATTGTGAAAACAGGCTCCCTCAGCAGTAAATGAACACTTACAGTAACCAGCGCATAGGAAACGTTGTGGGTTACAGTCTCCTGGCTAGGAAATCAATAAACGATCAATCGCAAATCAGTAACCAAAAGGAAAGGTAGATGGGCAATGTTACTCAAAATCAGAAGATTTTAACACTTGGAGTTTGTGTGTGCTGGTCTACTCACGACGAGGGTGGCCTGCAGCTCTTTATTCCAAGGTTGGTGCCCAGTGCCTTCTGCCGGGTTCAATTGAAGCGCTATATATCACATATAGCAGACAAGTCAACAGCTGCCCAGGCGCTTTGTGTGACTTTAAGCTGGTCCTGATTTTGCAGTCTTCCGCTTCAGGCATACTGGGAGGGACTTGTAGTTTCACTTTACCCACTGTACGTGTGGCCTGCAAGTCCAAGGGTGCTAATGTTGCTGGTTCAAACGCCGCGGACCGAGGGCGCCAGATAAAATCAAAATACAGTATGCATATATTGCCAGGAGGAGATCAGCGCGCTATGTTCCTCCCACCCTTGGATTCCTACATGACTCAGATCATCAGAGATTGCTGATGTCACACTGCCATGGATTCCTGCCCGAGTACCATCATGTCTGGTAGGCACAGGCTGCGGTGCTTGTGCCACCCTTGGATCCCTACATGACTCAGATCATCAGAGATCGCAGATGTCACATCACCCATGGATTCTTGTGTGAGTATTATCATGTTGGGTAGGCTGAGGCTTTCGTGTTTGTACACAAGTTCCTGCTAGAATATTTATAGCGGGTGGGCATGGGCTGCGGTTGTCCTACCACCTATGGATTATTTTGTGAATACCATCATGTCGGGTAGGCAGAGGCTTTCGTGGTTGTACGCAAGTTCCTGCTTGAATACTCGTAGCAGGTGGGCATAGGCTACGGTGGTCCTGCCACCCATGGATTCTTGTTTGAGTACCATCATGTTGGGTTGGCAGAGGATACAGTGGTCCTACCACACCTGGATTCCTGTGTGAGTACCATTATGTCGGGTTGCAGAGGCTTCCATCGTTGTACATAAGTTACTGCTTGAATACTCCCAGTGGGTGGGGCATAGGCTGCTGTGGTCAAGCTACCCGTGGATTCTTGTGTGAGTACCATCATGTCGGGTGGGCAGAGGTTTCTGTGGTTGTACAGAAGTTCCTGCTTGAATACTCATAGTGGGTGGGCATAGGCTGCGGTGGTCATACAACCTATGGATTCTTGTGTGAGTACCATCACGTTGGGTGGGCAGAGGATTCCTTGGTTGTACAGAAGTTCCTGCTTGAATGTTCCCAGTGGGTGGGCATAGGCTGCGGTGGTCATGCCACCCGTGGATTCTTGTGTGAGTACCATCATGTCGGGTGGGCAGAGGTTTCTGTGGTTGTACAGAAGTTCCTGCTTGAATACTCCAGTGGGTGGGCATAGGCTGCGGTGGTCCTACCACCCGTGGATTCTTGTGTGAGTACCATTATGTCGGATGGGCAGAGGCTTCCTTGGTTGTACAAAAGTTCCTGCTTGAATGCTCCCAGTGGGTGGGCATAGGCTGCGGTGGTCATACCACCTGTGAATTCTTGTGAGAGTACTATCATGTCAGGATGGTAGAGGCTTCTGTGGTTGTACATAAGTTACTGCTTGAATACTCCCAGTGGGTGGGCATAGGCTGCGTTGGTCATGCCACCCGTGGATTCTTGTGTGAGAACCATCGTGTCGGGTGGCAGAGTCTTCCGTGGTTGTACACAAGTTCCTGCTTGAATACTCCTAGTGGGTGGGCATAGGCTGCGGTGGTCCTACCACCCATGGGCACCGCTGTAGAGGCCGGGTTTGTGCACCATGCTGCAGCAGCTTAGATCAACTGATGCTGAACATTTTAACAACGCGTCTGCTTGACTTTGGGGAAGGCTGGCTTAGCCCTAGGGCGCCCCACGCGCCTTCCCAATCGATAGACTTAGCATTGAAGCGATTCTGAGCACCGGGCGGCCTGAGACCCCATCACAGCCTGGGCCCGGTCTCTGCTCCGCCGGACACGAGCGCATCCTTTACCGCCGCGAAGCTAGAAAGACCCGGGCTGTGCGGCAGGAGCGGCGGCGGCGAATTAACTCGCTGTCCAAGGATCGACGCGCCCAGCTCCTGGACAAATTGTTGTTTTTAAACAAACAGCGGTGACAGAGCGCGTTGCTGGCGAGATTCACTCATTAAATCAGGCTTGTGCGTGTCTGACCTGAGAGCGCTCTGAGTGAGTGATAGATGTAACTAATTTCCAGGCTGATGCTGCCACGAGGATGCCCCTCTGACTGAGAACTTTCCATCAGAACCGGATAAATAATTTAGGTCCGTGAATAAAGTAACAAACACAACCGCACAGGTTATTTGACGTCCCCCTGTTGTTGATGAGACGACAGGGAGAGAGTGAGGGATGTGTAATTAAGATGTGAGATTACCCGCGCCTTCTCTTTATTCCTCCAATTTTCTTTTTTGCCTCCGAGTCAGTTTCCATTTTCCAGTTTCCCCTTAATTTGTCTCTTCTACTTGTCTTTATTTCTTTACACAGTTCTCCTGTGCGGTTTTTTGTATGTTCCCCCGTTACAGTCTCCACTTTTTGTCTTTCTGAAGTACACAACTCTTCGTTAAATATTTCTTAAAATAAGCTTAATATTTAAAACAAAATAAACTCTGGTTCTAGTTGCCCAGCGGCTCGTAGAATAGAGATGAATGTGCACCTTCTGCTTCTTGTGTACGTTTGTAGGATAAATGTGGGACTTTGTCCACTCTTGTGGAATTTCAACAGTATTACAAGTCATATACGTTTGTTTATCCAAAATCTGTTATATCTTAGGTTGCATGTTTTGTATGTAGACTTTATCTGAGCCTCACTGAGTGCGTAGGGGTAAAACAGCTGAAGATCCCATCTTCCACATCCTTGTATATGCGGTGATGTCCACAGGGCACTCTGTGACTGGGCGATACCGAAGGTTGGGCACTCTGTGACTGGGCGATACCGAAGGTTGGGCACTCTGTGACTGGGCGATACCGAAGGTTGGGCCCTCCTCCTCCCTTTAATGTGCCGTTCAGAGGACTCTGCCTAGGCAAAGCGAGTCGTCCTCCTCCTTGTGGATATGTCGTGATGTCCACAGAGTGAAAATGAACCGTGAGTCCTCATTCATGTCCCCAGGCCACTCCCAGTGCCAGATTGAAACTGATGAGCAGACCATCTTCCTGCTATTTTTGTCAGGATGTCCTCAGGAGAGGAGTGCTGCACGGGCACAATTGAAGGAATTTGTGACCTCGAATTCTGCTTCCTGGTTTGAGAGTGATGAGCATTGAGGCCACAGCGTGTCCTGTTTGGTTGGATCAAGGATCTTCGAAAGCACATTGATCTTGTTGAAGCTTAGTCCACAGATTTTGGTTTGGAATGATGAGATACGAGGGCATCTTGTGAACCTTCAAGGTACTAAAGCTAAGTCCTCTCCACTTTGTTTGCAAACCTTGAGCTGTGAAAGCACATTGTATGCCTTGATAATGCTAACATTTGTGCGACTGATCTGGATTAGGAGTGACCGCTTCTGAGGCACAGTGTGTGCTCTTACGACTCTGAAGCTCGAGTCACGCCCCTCCTGGTTTGGAAAGCAAATCTTCAAGGGTACATTGTGCGCCTTGATGTTGATGAAGCTCGGTTTGAAATGAGGAGGTATGAGGGCACCCTGTGTGTCTTCATAACACTGAAGCCTGTTTTACTCTGCACTTTGGCTGCAATCGATGAGCTTTGAAGGCACATTGTGTGCGCCTTGACATTGTTAAAGCACTGTCCATACCTCTTGATTTGAAATGATGGGGTACAAGGGAACCCTGTGTGCCTTCATGATACTGAAGCTTGTTACACGCCTCTTGGTTTGGTATAATGGTACCTTCATGATACGGACATTCGGTTTGATCTCTACTTTGGTTTCAATCGATGATTTTCTAAGGTAAATTGTGCGGCTTCTCAGCACTTGATCTCACCGCATCCTCCTGTGGTTTAGGAATGCAAGATTTGTAGCCTTGAGGAACCATGCCTATGTTGTCCAGAGCTAAGTGCGTTAGTGAGTACATTTCTTCATTGCGCTTTATTTTAATATTTCAAGAACACACACTCACTTCTGTCTAATGTAGTCAATTACTGGTAAAAACGTGAACAAAGTCATGAACATTGATATTTATTAATGCTAATTGTGTTTTCAGGTTTCTCATGATGCACAAGTCGAATTAGCATTTGCTTCTTAATTTGTTTTTTTATTTACTTAGATATGTAGTTTTTTTTCGTTGCTTGTGCTGTAAATACATACAGTGATTAACAAAACTAGAGCTGAAAGAAAATTAAATTTCTTTAAAAAAAAATTTAATAAACAACAAAACGACATATCAATCACAGTTTTGGCAGATTAATTCACTTTGTATGATTATGAGCACAATCTTCACTGTTATACAATATGCCTAATACAGTAATGTAGCGATCTCTATGGTGTTGCAGGATCTTTCAAAGAGAGAACAACTGGGGGTTCACAAATATTACCACAGTAGTTATTCCATTTGCTCCATATATCTATCCATTTCTTGGGGCACCCTCTAGAGACATGCACATATTTCTCACGCAGCATGCACCAGTCCATGACCGCTTTCCACCCTTCCATGGCGAGCGGGGCCATGGCCCCCTACATATTTGCCAGGTTCCTTTTTGTGACCATAAGCCGCAGCGTTACCCAAGTACGGTATTTTCTACCTAAATCTATGGGCTCCCAAACATTTAAGAGACATCTCTTAGCCTCGATCCAAACCACAAGTCAGAGGACCTCCCCCATACAGGCGTGTATCCCCCTCCAGTACCTCTGTATGTATTCACACTCCCACAAGATATGCATGAAAGTGCCCTCCTGCCCGCATTGTCTCCTGCATAGGCCCTCTTCTGCCCTTCCCATACTGACAAGCCTAGTCCCGGTTATATAAATTCTATGTAGGCTCTTCAGTTGGACCAGGCGTAGCATGGAGGAGATTGCCACTTCTCTCGAGGAGGCCACTGCCTCCTGCCACTCCTCGTCATCAAGTTCCAATCCATCGCTCCTCCAACGTTCCCGAAGCACTTGGAGGGGGTCTAGCGTATTATTGATCAGCTTCTTGTACATCAAAGAGACTGCTTTCGTTAGTAGGTAGCCATCGAGCAGTCTGTCCTCCAATGGAGAAACATCCGGGAGGGTTGAACCCCTCTGCAATTGCGTCGTCAATGCATGCCTCACCTGTAGATACCAAAAATATTCTGAGTTGGCCAGTTCATATTCTTGTTGCATAGCGGCGAAGGAGATCATGGCTCCTTTTTGCCAAAGGTCCCCGATTTTCGTGATCCCTATTGGGTCCCACCTATCAAACCCCTTTGAGCGTTTCAGGGTGCCCAGTTGTTCCGAGTCCCACAAAGGGGGGTGCCATCTTGAGCTTTTGATCCCACCGAAAGTTTCTATTTACCGTGTGCCACACATGCACTGAGTGTCTAGTTGGCTCCGTTAAGGGAATTCTCATAGGTCTTGAATAAAGGCCCGTGTTGTAGTTTCCCCCTGGCCTTAACCACTTGTCCATTTTATAGCCTGGATCGTCTCCCTCTCGATAGATGCATAGGTTTATGGCTGCTAGGTGGGCTGCCCAATAGTACTCCCTAATGTCTGGTAACCCGACCCCCCCATCATACCAACTCAGTACAAGCTTGGGAAGGGCTGTACGGGGGCGGCAATCCCAGAGCAGTTCACTCTGGAGACTTTCCACCTCCTTAAAATATTTTGGAGGGACTGGATCCAGGAAGTTCTGGAGTGTGTATAAAAAATGGGGTAGAGACGACATTTTGAGTAAGGCTGCCCTCCCCAATAAATAGAGCGGTAGGGTCTCCCAGTTGGCCACATCTTGCTTCAGCCTCTGAAGCGGGGGGGGTGGGGGTGGGGGTGGGGGGGAGAGATTCCGGTCGTAGCTAGCCTTGGGATCCGCTGTGATAAAGATTCCCAGATATTGGAATCCTCCTTTCGCTTCCTTCATGGGAATATTACATTTCTTGACATAATTCTTTAGTGCTTTACCTACATGGTTGTGCGTTTAAACAGCGGCATGCATTTGTTAAGACACAGTGACATATGTCTGGTTCAGTGAATATTTTTATCATGACAGACGAGCGCTTGAGGAAATTTGTTGCTTGACATAAAATCTTTTGACTTATTTGGCATTCAGTGGGTGCAAACGTATAGGACCTCTTGTTGGCAGAACCAAAGGCAATACAAAAAATAATGTAACTGTGCCTATCTTTCTTTGTTGTCGAGTATGTAGCTTAATAGAACATCCTAGCTGTGTGGACACCGTCATCTATGTGTTTCAGTCCATTGAACCTAAGAGGAGCCTTCATTCGGGCTAGAGCAGATCAGTTTTTAGTTGTTATTGGTGATATCTAACTCAGGGTATATAACAGAATGTGTGCATCACTTACCTGTGCTTTGCATTTAAAACATGGCTACGGGGCTGCTTTTCTGTAAAAAGGTTAACAGTTGTACTACTTTGAAAAGGGGTTATTTCCTCGATTAAGGTGGGAATTATGTGCTTGTTGGGTTGTCTGCTGTGTTGCCAAACGGCCCAGCTCTTGTACCAGTTGCATGTCTTGTGCATTGGGAAGGAGACTTTTTAGAAAGTATGCTTTGCTGCTGCTGAAACTCACAGCACCTTCTTCAGGTGCATCCCAAAGATGACCTTTGAAGATACCATGTGGTCCTTGATGATGCCAGAGTTCATTTCAGAGGTCTATAGGTTTGATAATGAAGAACTTCAAGGGCACAGTGTGTGCCTGACTCTGTTGAATCCGGCGCACACACCTCGTGGTTAGGGGACGAGGAACTTCAAGGGCATAGTTAGAGCCTTAACAGTACAGAATCAAGCCCACTTGCCTCTTGGTTTGAGAAGGATGAGTTCCGGGGTACAGTATGTACCTTGACAGTATTGAAACTTGGTTCACATGCCTCTTGATTTTAAAATGAGGAGCTCCTTGGGCGCAGTGTGTGCCTTTTTGCTGACGCTCTACCACTTGCCTCATGGTTTGTGTGGGAGGAGATTCTTGGGCACAGTGTGTGCCATGATTCGCTTAGGCTTGCCCGCATGCCTCTTGGTTTGTGGAGGAGTTGCTTCTTGGGTGCAGTGAGTGCCTTGATGCTGAGCCTCGCCCTCATGCCTCTTGGTTTGTGTAGGAGGCAGTCTTAGAAAGTAGAGGAAACCCACTGTTGTAAATGGCCCTTTCTAGGGTGCTTTCCCTCAACTTTTTGCTTTTGACCCTCCTTGTTTTCTGTTAATCTATGTGTGCTAGCTTTAGGATTTTGAACGCTTTTGACACTGCCATTCTGTGCTTGCTATATACATTATGGTGATTGGTGTATACATGATTGGCTGATTTTTGTTAGCTGTAAATCCCTTTTCCAAGGGTAAGACATATACCTAGAACATGTAACTCAAATTCTCCTCTATGACCCTGCAGCACAGGTTGTGCCACCCATGGAGGTAGCTCTTCAAACATGCCTCAGATTTGCCCTGGTGGGGCCTGTGTGTGTATGTTACTGTTACTCAGCTTGGCATTTAAAAAGCTACTTGCCAAGGTTGTGCATGTCTCTCTCTGCATCGGAGTACTCCCTGGGGGCAGGGTGCGGTGTAAGAGGCAGGGCATGTGCGCTACAAGCAGTGGTAGTGAATGGCACTGGATGGTGTGGTCGGTATAGTGAGGCCTGCTTCTTGCATTGGTTAACATGGAGGGCCAGTGGAAAGGCTATTGAGCATCATTTCCTACGTGTAGAAGAGTAGCAGTATTCGTGTTGGATGTCTATGAGTTAGCAATGGCAAATCCTCTACGGTCATACAAGTAAATTTGACATTACTAATGTGGAAATGTAATTTTTGGAAAGTGGACATTTTTGTGCTCCTAGCTCTGTTTGCTTGTCAGCCTGTCTTCAATCCACTGGGTGCTGGGGGACATCTACACCTGTGCATTCCTCATAGGCAATAAATGAGGGGCTCAAGAGAAATTGCAGATCTCGGACTCTGTGGGGCGTTCTTGGGATGGATAGGTACTAGGGGGTGGAATTGGCACCTGCATTCCAAGGGGCAGGATATTGGCCCCACTAAAGATATTTATATAGCCTCCCAGGATTGGATGGCAGAGAGAACAAAAATTAGAGAGGGCCTGTGCATTTCAAAGGTGGCCTTTTGAACTGATCTCCCATTAAAATGCCATTGTTGGTATAACTACTGGGGCTCTGCCTTCAGGTGTTCAAGATGCTTTCGGGATTTTGAACCATACTGCGGTGGTTGAATGCTGCGACATCGACAAGAAGAACCTTTGGGACAGGAGGGACTTCAGCTGGATTATCCACAGACTTGTGGTGGCCTCTGGCTTGTTATGCTTAAGGAAGGGGACAATCACTTGGTGGATTTTGCCTGGATTTTGCTGGCCTACAGCTAATTGCCAACTGTTGTGGCCAGTGTCCCTAAACACTCTCAAAGGGCCGGGTGGCTGGCCTCCTGTTCACGAGATCCCAGGGACAGAAAGGATCTCCCCATTTCCATGGGATCATAAGGACTGTGCAGGGTGTGGCAGTTACGTGTGGAAGTGATCGTTGGTTTGGACAAGGACCGTCCTAACGTAGGCCATAATCACATGGTGCCAAAGAGTGTGATCGTGAAGATCAGCGGCCCACTTGGAGTGCCGGAACGTGAAGAGTTTGAGGATTGCTGGGAAAGTTTGCCGAATCCAAGGGACCTGTGCTTGCAACCAGGGGCATCTCCTCCACTAAGGCGGAGGAGCACCGCCCCACTACTTTGCGGAAGTGTAAATAAAGGAAAAATAAAATATCTTAATGGTATAATTTTATTTTTTCCTGCTGAAGCAGTTGGGCGGGGCGGGATTGCTCTTCTCACAGAGCACAGGAGGATTGGTGGGCACTCTGTAATGCGCTCAGACCAATCACAACGCTACATTGCACTGTTATGACTTTATTACAAAAGATAAAGGTTATAAAAAAAATTAACTGACTGGACAAACCACAGAACTCTCCCAGAACTGTGTTAACCACTGGAGTTATTTTACCACTATTTTAATACCCTCAGAAATGCAGTGCACACAATGATCTCTGCAGCAGGTGTGTTAACCCTCCAAGATATTTCACAATGCATCCTCTTTGTGACCAATTAAGTAGTCTAGGGCAGACTTGCTGTCACGTATGTCCTCCGTTGCCACTTTCTTTGAAACAGATAAATGTATGGTTTACTGTCAGGCTCTTCTTTTCTAGCTCCTCCCCACATGACCCCACCCCTTGACCACCAGTTTGTGGGGTCCTGGACTCCATTTTTTCCAATTCCAGCACTGGTAGGAGGAGACTTGAGGGTTCCGTAGGGGTCTAACGGATATCGCGAGAGGCTTCCTTCTGACTTCGCAGTGGCACGTACCAAGGCACAGTGTGTGTGCCAGGGTCGGATTGGGATTGCAATTAGGCCTGGGCAGTCCCAAAAAAGTAGCCCACATTCGCAGGTCGTGCTCTTTCAGAAAACATCATTTGATTAGTCTCATTTTTTTTTTAGAGAAATGTTTGGTAACCTAAGCATATTAAAGCCTATAGAAGTGGCAAGATTGGTGAAAACTAGAAGCACTGCATTTTGGCTAGGCAGGCAAGGTGAAATAAGATGGCATAAGGGCCACACTACCCGATTTGGCTGTTTTTTTACGGACATGACCTGTATTTTAACCCCTTCGCTGCGGCGGGAATTCCGCCGCAGCGCTGGGGGGTGCGGGGGGGCAGCGCGGTGGCGCTGTGCTCATGACGGAGCCACTCCGTCATGAGCCACGGTTGAGCTGTGCTCATGACGGAGCGGTTCCGTCATGACTCCGCCCAGTTGCGTTGTCCCCCCGCACAGGCGGGGAAACAGCGCCGCGTGGGCGGAGCAGCCGCCAACGTTCTTGGCATGACGGAACCGCTCCGTCATGAGCACACGGCAACCGTGGCTCATGACGGAGCGGTTCCGTCATGAGCGGGGAAGGGGTTAATATCTTGGCTGATGTGAAAATTACGAAAAATGCGAAAGTCTCTATTTTTTCCTCTGATCAGTATGTAAACAGTCAACGTAAGTTGAAAGCACTTTAAAATATGTTCTAAAGCTGCTTTACATAGCTGTGACTAATAGTTAAACTAAATAAAGACAGATAAAACATGTTAAAAAATAATATGGATATTTATATATAAATAGTGCTCTCTAATTATCATGCTCTGGCCGTTGCAGAATCTTATAACATAAATACGTTGCCCTTTTATTTACGAATTGCCTTGAGTGCTTTGTAGCATTCTCTTCATAGACCGATTCTATTCATACGCTATCTCACGCAAAAGAACGTAGTTAGTTTTACTCAGAGGCAACCAACAAGCAAAGTAAAGAACAAGTATTCCAACTTTTTGTTCACGTTTTATTTTTGTTAAAATACATAGTTGGTGAATAGCAATGGCCAGTGAGGATAATGCATGGAGTGCTCTTTGCCAGGTGCATATGCAAATCTACATACTGTGCTATACACATACATCGAGACACTGATCACAAAACAAACTCAAGCACACTCAAGGCAAGTGGAAACTATGGCTTGGGGAATAAACTCGTCGTTGCAGTGTGAGCCGATCAGGCATTTAGTGTGCATTAAAATAGCAGGAATTGGATCAAAATGGCTTTTTGCGATTCGGTCCGTGATTTTGATAGTTTACATAAGGTGAACTCGGTGCTAGGGCATTGATTGGGGTGTGTCTAATGGAAAGGGTTTGGGATATGCCAGGAAGTGTGGCGCTCTGCTCTGTTTGCCGAAGAGTATTAGTTCTGCCGTATGGCACGGTGCAGCCAGGATTGGGGAAAACCCTAAACCCCTAATTATGTGTGGGTGAAGAACCACACAATTTGCATAAAACCAAAAGTCCAGGGCACACGTTAGCTAGGTGAATTGACTATTTATCAAAAAAGTCATTCGTATTTCTCAATGTGTGATGATTATTGTCCACACAATTGTTCTTTCATATATTTAATCTGTACGAACACAACCAGCCTACACGTGTTTCGTCACAATGGGAAGTATCCCGTGACTTCTTCAGGGCTGTCAGAGGCGCGTCGTAATCAGGTGGTGTCACTTCGCCGGTGATAATTCCAACCCGGCAGGTCTGGTGGGGAAAGGATAAACGAAAAAGGTCCTCGTGGTGCGAGTTATCAGGCTAGGTCGTTCCGGAGTGCCGGAGACCTAAGGGGAAAGAAGCGGAAACTGTCAGAATTAGTTCGCTCAAAAGCAGGATCGCCGGGGTATCGGCGATCCACAACTAAAGTGCCTGTCTATTGTAGTACGGTGAGTTCGCCGTAGGGAATATCCTGTAGCGGATGCGCTCCAGAATGAAAGCAGGCAATGGTTCACCTCTGCTCCGGAAGTGGACATTGGGGTGATTTACATGAGCAACAGTAATACTCCACAAGATCAAATTTATTTTTACTTTAGTCGTGGGTGAGATTAAGTGATGTGCCCAGAATGACAGGAAGTTGAGCTGATGCTGGGAGTGGAACCTGGTCTCCGACTGCCAAAGTAGGCAGCTTTGGCCACAAGGCCACAACCTCTCTAGTTTAATAAAAGATACTGTGTGCCCTAGCTGGAGGGAGGCTTGGCTTTGGTGACCCGCTCAGGCCGCGCACTGCGTCCGGTAATGCTGCTGCTCGTCCCTCTCCCTCGGGGCCTGCATCCCTGCTCCTTATCACAGCCCTGCTCAGTCACCGGCTTTGTCCCCTCTTGGAATAGCAGGATGGCTGCCTGCTCGCAACATAAGGCTTATCGTATAAGGCGGAGAGCCCTCCAGATTGAAGGGGACTCGTTCTTCCGCTCGCTCATGTCACTGAATATGGAATCGTGTCTCGCGCACCCAGAGCAGGTGCTGCGGAGGCGGCCGCGCTGCAGCGAGTTTGCCTGTCGGTATTGGGAGCCTGTATCTGTCGTTCGCTAAGCCTCAGAAGTTGAAGTATCGCCGTGTCAGGCCTCTGCGCTGCCTGCCCAGGCCCTGGTACCCAATGCCTTGCTCTCGTTGCTGCTTGTTGGTTGGTGAGCTTGGCCAGAGACCATTCTCAACTGCTCTACCTCGCATTAGGAAAACCAGTTCCCTTCAGTCGTTCAGAGCCAGGTTTCTCTCTCTGGCAGATTTATCTTCAAGTGGTTCTTTGAGTGTTTATTTGCTTATAGTGATTTTCTTTTTTACAGGTAATAGTTTTATTTACAGGTTCATCATGAATGCATCATAGAGTGTTTTATTTTCGTTTTTATAGTGCTATTCCTTGGTCAGCGGTAAGGTCATAATTGGTGAGCTTAAATTTAAGGTCCTTAGCGGGCGGCGCCATTCTTTAATAAGGACGCCTGAGGGGGAGGGACAAGTGGTCTCTCATAGAATTCCAGGGGCAGTTACAGCCGGTTGGGTGGAAGGGTGCGGGGGAAGGGGAGTTACGCTTTCCGGTAGGCTGGTTGGCCACCCCGACGTGCACAATGGCGCAAGTAAACTGCGCATAACTGCATGGGCCCCTTATGAAGATAATCTGTGGGGCGTAGGGGGTGCTCAGAGGGGAAGTACCCTCCCGGTGAACGGGTCCCCTTGCGCATGGGCACTCCGGTTGGAGTGCGGGCATGGTTTGATCAGGATCTGGGGGCCAGTCATTGACCTTTTCGTAGGGTCAAACGGGGATGCGCCGAAAGATAATGTTATTTGTTGTGGAATGCTTAGCTTAGGATAGGAATGTCTATGTATTAGAAATATGTTAAGGATAGTAAACAAGACATATGTACCTATCAGTGTAACGGAGGGGACTTTCTGTATATTGTGTATATAATGTATATATAATCTTTTTGAATATTAAAAGTTTAATAAATACGGCAGGGGTTACCGACCCCTAATCCAAACCCCTTGTGATATTGGAGTTGTTGCCTTGGGCGAAGATGGGAGGTGAGCAACTGGGCACCGGGAAGGGGGCCATAACCTAGGGGTGGAAGTCAAAGGAAGAGGGGGTCTAGGCCGTACTTGGCCATACACCATACACCCATCTGCACCTGTGCCGCACTTGGGCTGCTGCTTGCCCCTATTAGTCAGCTGCCCAAATGGCCCTCTTGCTGAGCTGTCTGAGCACTGACCTTGCCTGGGGCCTCACTCCTGTTCGTTCCTCTGCCTGCCCCTGTCATCCGGTTGCCCAAATGACCCTGTTGTTGAGCTACCTGAGCAGAGCTTGCCTGGGGACCCACTTTTGCCACGCTTTGGCCCCACTCTTGTTTGTTCCTCTGTGTGCCCCTGTCATTCAGCTCCCAAATACCCGGTCATTGATCTGCTGGAGCACTCAACTTGTCTGTTGCACACTCTGTCATTACAGTACCTCAGACTCTTGGAATCCTGTCATCTAGAGCCTCTGTCCTTCCCTAAGGTTCTCTTAAGTCTGACCGGCCTGCTGTTAAGGTGCAAGGGGTCCTCTGTTGGTAAGCTGCTGGGAGTAAGTTCCTGGGTTCTCTGTTGGTGAGCTCCTGGGTCCTCTGTTGGTAAGCTTCTTGGGTCCTCTGTTGGTAAGCTCCTTGGGTCCTCTGTTGGTAAGCTCCTTGGGTCCTCTGTCGGTAAGCACCTTGGGTCCTCGGTTGGTAAGCCCCTGGGGTCCTCTGTTGGTAAGCCCCTGGGGTCCTCTGTTGGTAAGCCCCTGGGGTCCTCTGTTGGTAAGCCCCTGGGGTCCTCTGTTGGTGAGCCCCTGGGGTCCTCTGTTGGTGAGCCCCTGGGGTCCTCTGTTGGTAAGCCCCTGGGGTCCTCTGTTGGTAAGCCCCTGGGGTCCTCTGTTGGTAAGCCCCTGGGGTCCTCTGTTGGTAAGCCCCTGGGGTCCTCTGTTGGTAAGCTCCTGGGGCACTCTGTTGGTAAATTGCTGTGGGGTCCTCTGTTGGTAACCTGCTGCGGGGTCCTCTGTTGGTAACCTGCTGCGGGGTCCTCTGTTGGTAAGCTGCTGCGTATCCTCTGTTGGTAAGCTGCTGGGCGCCTCTGTTGGTAAACTTCTAGGGCGTCCTCTGTTAGTAAGTTTCTGGAGCCACCTGCCTTTGAGCTGCCCAGGGCCATGGCCTTGATTCTCACAGTTTTGAGGCAGCCTTGGGTCAGTTTTGTATGCTTTGTCGAATGTTGTTTGACAGTTACTGAGTGGCATCCAACTCTGTTGTTGAGCAGTGCTTGGGACCTCTGTGTCCTTACTTACACCACTGCGTCTTTGACTTATCTAGGCCCCCTCCGAGTTTGGTTTACTTGCAGCCTCCTGTCATTTCACTACCTTTGATGCCCCTACCATTTCCTGGGACCGATTATTAAGTTTCTTTGGGCAACTGCCTTGCACGTTGCCTGGGTACTTCATTGCGTTGTATTGACTGGGGCATAATCGTGCTAGGTTGTGGAGGACTCCCTACCGTTGAGCTACTTGGAACCCCTGTTATTGTCTCGACCAAAATCATTCAGCTTCTTAAGGACCACCTTCTGTTCTCCACTCTGCGTAATTAAACTGACTGTGACCCCTGCCGTTGAGCTGCCAGGCACCACCTGTCAATGATTTAACTGGTATATCCTGTCATTGTGCTGCCTGCGGGGTCTCCTAATAATGAGCTGCTTGCTTCTCCTACTGTTGAGCTGTCCACCTCAGCCCTTCCTGTAACCACATTGTTTTCCTTCTCCCTGTGAAGTAGCCTGGAGCTATCGATGAGCTGCCTGGGACTTAATGTTATTGTGTTCCCTGATGCCCCCTTTCTCTTGTGTTGTCTGGGTCCCCTTGCCATTGAATTGCCTGGGTTCCCTTGCCATTGAATTGCCTGGGTTGCCTGGGAACCCTTGCCGTTGAGTTTCCTGGGTTCCCTTGCCGTTGAGTTTCCTGGGTTCCCTTGCCGTTGCGTTTTCTGGGTTCCCTTGACGTTGAGTTGCCTGGGTTCCCTTGACGTTGAGTTGCCTGGGTTCCCTTGACGTTGAGTTGCCTGGGTTCCCTTGACGTTGAGTTGCCTGGGTTCCCTTGCCGTTGAGTTGCCTGGGTTCCCTTGCCGTTGAGTTGCCTGGGTTCCCTTGCCGTTGAGTTGCCTGGGTTCCCTTGCGGTTGAGATGCCTGGGTTCCCGTGCAGTTGAGATGCCTGGGTTCCCGTGCGGTTGAGATGCCTGGGTTCCCGTGCGGTTGAGATGCCTGGGTTCCCGTGCGGTTGAGATGCCTGGGTTCCCGTGCGGTTGAGATGCCTGGGTTCCCGTGCGGTTGAGATGCCTGGGTTCCCGTGCGGTTGAGATGCCTGGGTTCCCGTGCCGCCGAGTTGCCTGGCTTCCCTTGCCGCCGAGTTGCCTGGCTTCCCTTGCCGCCAAGTAGCCTGGCTTCCCTTGCCGCCGAGTTGCCTGACTTCCCTTGCCGCCGAGTTGCCTGACTTCCTGACTTCCCTTGCCGCCGAGTTGCCTGACTTCCCTTGCCGCCGAGTTGCCTGCGTTCCCTTGCCGCCGAGTTGCCTGCGTTCCCTTGCCGCCGAGTTGACTGCGTTCCCTTGCCGCCGAGTTGACTGTGTTCCCTTGCCGCCGAGTTGACTGTGTTCCCTTGCCGCCGAGTTGACTGTGTTCCCTTGCCGCCGAGTTGACTGTGTTCCCTTGCCGCTGAGTTGCCTGAGGTTCCTTACATTTGACTTGCCTGGAACTCTCAGGCCTTTAAGCTGGCTGCAGTCTTCTTTTGTTAACCTGCCTAAGGACTTCTGCTGTTGATTTACCTGGGATCATTTGATGTGATTTGCGTGTGGTCTTATACCATTATGTTGCCTACGGACTTGCCATTGACCTTCCTGGGTCCATCTACTATTTAGTTACCTAAGCCATCCTATCATTTAGCTGCATGAGGTCCTCTTCCTTCCCAGTGCTTTTTGTTCGATGCTCTTGAATTGCCTGAGAGTCCCATGCTGTAGATTGGCTTGGGGTCAGTCGTCCTTGAGCTGCATAGGACTCCCCTTTAGATGAGCTGCCTAAGTTCTCACTCTGTTAAGCTCAGTAGGTCTCTAGCTGTTGAGCTCCCTATTGCTTCCTAACTTTTATTTCTCTAAGGCCCTCTTCCTTTTGTCTCTCTAGGGCCCTCTTATTTTGAGCTTTCTAGGACATTATTCTATTAAATTCTGTAGGCCCTCCTCTTGTTGAGCTCCCCAGGGTGCTTTTACTTTGAGTTCCCTAGTGCCTCCTTCCCTTGAACTTGTATGACCTTCCTTCCGTTGAGCTCCCTATGGCCTCCTTACATTGAGCTTCCCTAGGCCTCCTTCCAATGACCTCCTTTGGCCCTCTTCTGGTTGAGCTCCCTGTGACCTCCCTCTGTTGAGCTCTCAGGGGCCCTCTTCCAATGAGCTATTTAGGGCTCTGTTCCATTGAGCTCCCTGTGGTTTGTCTCCGGTAATACGCTATTTCTATTTCTCTTTGAGGAGTAGTAGCTTGGATGATGTGATCAGTGATTTCATTAAGGTTGTTGTCAGTCAATTAGTCAGGCGTGTGTTAAGCACGACTACTCACCCATAAGGGTCTCAAGGCGGTGGGGGGGGTGCAGGTTCCAGTCCATCAAGGAGGGGGTCTGTCGAAGAGAAAGGTTTTGAGGTTTCTTGCGAAGATGAGGAGCGATGTCTGTCTGAGGTGAAGCAGAAGGGTGTTCCAGGCTCTAGGCGCGAGGAAAGAGAAGGAGCGGCCTCCCGATCTGGTCTTTCTGGTGCGGGGGACCACGGCATAGGAGAACTGGTCTGATCGTAGGGCCCTTTGGGGTGCATGGAATTTGAGTCGGCTTTTCAGGTATGCTGGTCCGGTGTTGTGGAAGGCCTTGTGTGTGTGGGTGAGCATCTTGAAGGTGACTCTAGCCTCGATGGGGAGGCAGTGGAGTGTGTGTAGTTGCTGGGAGATGTGGCAGTGTTTTGGCAGGTTGAGGACCAGTCTTGCGGCGGCGTTCTGGATGTTCTGTAGCTTGCGGGTCAGGTTTTTCTTTATTCCGGCGCAGAGTGCGTTGTCGTAGTCAAGTCTGCTGGTTACCAGGGTGTGAGTGACGGTCTTCCTGTGTTCGAGGGAGATCCATTTGAAGGTCTTACGTAGGAGGTGCAGGGTGTGGAAGCAGGAGGACGAGATAGAGCTGATCTGGCGGTCCATTTTGAGCTCGGAGTCCAGGATGATTCCCAGGTTGCGTGCGTGGTACGTGGGGGTGGGCGGGCTTCCGAGGGCGTGGGGCCACCAGGTGTCGTTCCAGGCATCGGGGTTTGGGCCCATGATGAGTACTTCTGTTTTGTTGGGGTTTAGTTGTAGGCAGCTGTTTTTCATCCATTTGGCGACAGCTTCCATGCCCTCTCGAAAGTTGTCTGGCGGTGTTGGGTTTGTTGGATAGGGAGAGGATGAGTTGGGTGTCGTCTGCGTATGACACAATGTTGAGTTCGTAGGTTCTGACGATGGGGGCTAGCGGAGCCATGTAGACGTTGAAGAGCGTAGGGAGGAACCCTGGGGGACTCCGCAGGTGGTTGGTGTAGGGTCCGAGAGGAAAGAGGGGGAGTCTGACCCGATGCGTTCTGCCGGAGAGGAATTAGCAGATCCAGTCAAGGGCCTTGTCCTGGATCCCTGTGTCGTGGAGTCTGCGAATTAGGGTGCGGTGAGAGACTGTGACAAACACCGCTTAGAGGTTGAGGAGGATGAGGGCTACCGTCTCTCCTTTGTCCAGTATGGTGCAGAGGTCGTCTGTTGCGGCGAGGAGGGCGGTTTCCGTACTGTGGTTTTCTTCTGAAGCCGGATTTGGAGAAGTCGAGGATGTTGTGCTCTAAGATGAAGGTGGCGAGTTGGCTGTTGATGGCTTTCTCGATGACCTTCGCTGGGAGAGGGAGCAGGGAGATGGGTCTGTAGTTTTTGAGGTCGGTGGGCTCCGCCGAGGGTTTCTTGAGGAGGGGGTTGACCTCTGGGTGTTTCCAGTGGTCAGGGAACGAGGCGGATGCTAAGGAGCGTTTGATGGTGTGGCGGAGCATCGTGTGATGTTGTCGGCGGCTCTGTTGAAGATGTGGTGAGGCCAGGGGTCCGTGGGCACCCCGGAGTGGATTGACTTCATAATCTTCCATGTGTCTTCGGTGGTGAGGGCTGTCCAGTTGTCAATCATTGGGTTCCGGGTGTCGGGGGTGGTTGGTGAGGGTCCAGTGTTTTGGATGTCTCCGTCAAAGTTGTCGTAGATGTTCTAGATTTTGTGGTGGAAAAAGGTGCTGAGTTTGTCGCAGAGGTCTTTTGAGGGAGGGATGTCAGTTGATTCGCAGGTGGGTTGGGCGTAGTCCTTGATGATGTAGAAGAGTTCTTTGCTGTTGTGTGCGTGTGTGGAGATTGTCTTCAATCACTTTTTTCCTAGTTTTTCTGATGAGTTGAAGGTGGTCGTTGGTGGCGGTTCTGAAGTTGTCGTGGGCTTCTGTGGATTTGGTGTTCCTTGAGGCCTTTTCGAGGCAGTGGCAAGTGCGTCTGGAATCTCGACGTTCGGTGGTAAGCCATCTGACTTTCTTGGCGTGGGTGTTGTTTTTCTTGAGGGGGGCTAAGGTGTTGGTGCTGTCGGAGATCCATCTGTGCAGGGTTTGGGCAGCGGTGTTGGGGTCGACGTTTTCCGTGATGGTTGGGGTGGAGTTGCTGAGTGATGAGGTGAGCTGATCGTCAGTGATTCTGGTCCAGTTTCTTCGTGGGAGCAGGTGCTGGTGTCTGTGGATGGTGGGTGTTCTGAAGGTGAAGTGGACGCTTCGATGGTCAGTTCATGGGGGTTCGGTGGTGTGGCTGAAGGTGATGGAGTTTCCTGATGTGAAGAGGGAGTCGAGGGTGTGTCCTGCGGAGTGCGTGGGTTCGGTCACGATCTGGCTGAGTCCAATATTGTGGAGGTTGTCCAGTCAGTGATGTCATCAATGATGTAATTTTACATGTCGTGAGTGATGTATTATTAGTGGTTATAAGCAGTGCGTGGCGGGGCGCAAGTTATAGTTAGCTCAGTAAACTATAACTTGTGAATTTCAGTGTTTATTTAACATTAG
Organism: Triturus cristatus; assembly: GCF_964204655.1. Lineage (NCBI taxonomy): Eukaryota > Metazoa > Chordata > Amphibia > Caudata > Salamandridae > Triturus > Triturus cristatus. The sequence goes on along the minus strand of NC_140586.1, from coordinate 825,289,820 downwards.
TTTTTATAGTATTACAACATCTAACTAGAGCTTCACTCATGAGTACAGTCTTCATCATAGGCTGCTGTGGGTGGCTGCACCAGTTTTATCTGTGGCCCCTTGTGGCCCCCTCAAAAATCATGTCTTAAAGATGCCACTCGTCATAGCCCCCTCCCTGCATGAATGCTCTGCATAGGAGTTCTCGGTGAGGGTGGGTTTCTTCATGGTGAAAGGGAGGGAACTGAGGTGGTGATACGTTGCTGACCTGGCGGGAGGACACTGCCATTGACTCGTGGCCTCTCTCTAAAGCAAGCGCAGTGCAACAGCTGCACTCGGCTACTAGCTCTCAAGTCTGCCTTTGGGACTTGGGAGCAGTTCGAAGCTTCTCTACAGTGCGGCGTTATAATTAAAAGCAAATAATGCGCATCTATAGAGACCTCTTCACTGGGATGAGAGTCATTAATCCACTACTGAAGCTGGAGTGAGAAGTGTTTGAGTGCAGCAGGTTGTGTTCCCTCAACCTCCGCTGGGGTGGAGGGCATCAGAGGCCTGCGGGGGAAGTGGGACAGGCCAGAGGGCAGCCTGTTTGATAGCCTTGCCCCTTATTAAAAATGGTAAAGAGCTCCCCAGAGGGTTCATGTGGTGCAGATCCGAGTGTTTCCTGAGCTGTTGCTGCTAACAAGACATTTCCTGACGAGCAGTCCTGCCCATCTAGTGCTAGTTCCTGCACCGGTGCCTGACCCCCAGTAAACAAGGTCATCCCTTTCCACGAGGATGCGGCATTACAATCTGTCCCTGATAAATGGAGGGGGATAGCTTTGTACAGAAGGATTTGCATTTCACTGTGTTTACTAATAATAATGTGTTTTTTACATAGCGCCTAACACGCCACACTCCTGCTATTTCTAAGTGCTGTTGGGATAGAGTTCGATTGGGGCAATCCTAGCAGCTATTTTTCAATCAAACCAATCAATCAGGAGCTTGTATAGTATGGCTAGTCACGGTCTCAAGGTGCTGGGGGGAGCGGTGGAGGGGAGTGGCTGCTGGTCCTTCTGGGTGTAGGATCATTTGAAGAGCCAGATCTTAAGGTCCTTCTTGAACTGGGTCAGCGACGCAGATTGCCTGAGGTGGAGGGGCAGGGTGTTCCAGGTCTTGGCGGCGAGGTAGGAGAAGAATCTTCCTCCGGTTCTGATCTTGTGGATCCTGGGGACGGAGGTTAGGGCGAGTTGTGCAGAACAGAGTTGTCTGGCGGGTACGTGAAATGTGAGTCAGTGATTCAGGTATGCTGATCCTTCGTTGTGGAGAGCTTTGTAGGCATGTGCGAAAGTGATTCAATTGTTGACTGGGAGCCAGTGGAGTTGTCGGAGGTGTTGCATGATGTGGCTGCAGCGGGGGATATTGAAGACCAGTCTGGCTGTGTCATTTTGGACATTCTGTAGCTTCTTGTGCTTTTTCTAGGGGATGCTGGTGTTAAGTCACCGAAGACTTCGCCTGCTTGAAGTATGTGAAACAAGCTTCTTGCAGCGTCCACAATGTGCAGCAAAGAGCATCATCATGGCCGCACTCCAGGGCATTAAATAGAATGTATTAGTGTGCCCAATGGTAGGAACTCTCAAAAAGGGACCTATCTAGTGAAAAATTGGTCATAACAGTATTTCTTTTGTGTAACTGTTGTTGCTATAGTTGTATTCTGTAGAAAGATGCATGCCGTCCCACATAAATTGGGGATGGTTCACCTTGACAGTCGTGTTCATTTCTCTATATGATCTTTTTAAAGTGTGTATACTCAAAAAGTAATGACAGTTTATGACATACGCACCCTCTTGCAAACAGATGTGTGCTGATATACTTTCTAGCCATGTTTCAACAATTTTGCATTGCAGGTGTTGTACTGCCAATCTGGATGACATATGGAAATAACCAGCAATTGACATTTAGGTCTACAGAGTATCCGATAGTGATAAACATTGTGCTTTGAAATCGTTAGCAGCAAGCTAAGGCTGTGCATAAAAGAAAAAGCACAGGATTAATAGCTGTGGCGGGGTCAGTTCTTGCGTAATATGTCATTTAAATGATGCTCCCCCATCAAAGGTAAAATACTAGTACTAGCAAAGTAGAAGTAACTCATGGTATATTGGGCACCACTGGAAAAATACTGGCATACTTGAGGAAATTCTTGGCTTGTGGACACAATTGGCAAAATGCTGCTGCTAGCACACTGGAGGTCATCCTTATTGTAAAGGAAGAGAACCTGGCTCATAGAGGGTGGCAACTGTGACAAAATGCTAGCCCTGAGGTACAGAGGTGATTTTTGTATGAGATCAACCAGTTTATGGACAGCTTACGTTGCAAGGTCCTGGCACTGGTATATTTTGTGATTTTGCTCCCTCGCCACCATCACACAGGACGGTTTGGGAGAGTAATGGAAGGATGTCAGGGTGGCTGATGAGGACCAGGGAATTGCTCATGATAGCTGGGCCTGTGTCTCCATGTACTAGCGTGGTTCCTGCCAAGTAGGTTGTTTTACGGCCCTCTGTATTTCAAAGTGAGGGACACTGGTGTGTAGCTTGCAGCCAATAAAGGTCAACCAGCTAGTGTACGTATGCAAGCATTTGTACGCGGTGTGTGCTTATTATACGTGTAGCCCCTCGGAGGAGTACAGCAGTGGTAGAGGTGCAGCTGACCCCTTGAAGCCGTCCTGCTTTTGGTTAGTCACTTCTTGTTCTTTGCCTTCAAGTACTACTTTTTCCTTCAAGTACTTAATCAATGAAGGGAGGCGTAAGGCGCTAGGATTCTTGTAATGTATCATTGTCTGCGGTGTGTGGTTATGTCTATATGCCCTGCTGGGTGTACAGCAGCAGTAGAGGTGCTGTGGACTTCTTGAAGCCGTCCTGCTTGTAGCTTTCCACCCTGTTCTTTTCCTTCAAGTGCCGCATTGCCTTAACTTTATAAAGGGAGTGAGAAGGGGTAAGAACCAGGGACTCTTGTAGTGTATGATTGTCTGCGGGTTGTGGTTATGTGTATCTGTCCTGCTGGGTGTACAGCAGCAGTAGAGGTGCTGGCGGACTTCTTGTAATGTATGATACTTCTCAGTGTGTGGTTGTTGTGTAAGTATGCCCTGTGGGGTGTAGTGCTGCTGACCTCTTGAAGCCGTCCGGCTTGTTTCTTTCCACCCTGTTCTTTTCCATCAAGTGCCGCATTACCTTAACTTTATCAAGGGAGTAGAAGGGGTAAGGAGCAGGGACTCTTGTAATGTATGATTATCTGCGGTGTGTGGTTGTTGTGTAAGAATGCCCTGTTGGGTGTTGTGCTGCTGACCTCTTGAAGCCGCTCTGCTTGTGGTTAGTCACTTCACCCTGTTCTTTTCCTTCAAGTGCCGCATTGCCTTAACTTTATCAAGGGAGTGAGAAGGGGCAAGGAGCAGGGACTCTTGTATGCATGATTGTCTGTGGTGTTTGCATGTTGTGTAAGTTCTTTTCCTTCAAGTGCTGCATTGCCTTAACTTTGTCAAGGGAGCGAGAAGGGGTAAGGACCAGGGACTCTTGTAATGTATGATTGTCTGTGGTTGTTGTGTAAGTATTCCCCACTGGGTGTAGTGCTGCTGACCTCTTGAAGCTGTCCGGCTTGTTTCTTTCCACCCTGTTCTTTTCCTTCAAGTGCCGCATTGCCTTAACTTCAATAAGGGAGCTAAACGGGGTGAGAAGGAAGGGCTATCTTATAATGCATACTACATCACAAGCAGCCAATATCGGGCCTCATTACTAATTAAAGAAGGCAGGAGTAATTGGCAGAACACTGCACCAAGGAGGCAGCTTGATGAAGTGCCCTTGTCCCTGCTTTGGGGACCCACGCTGGGCACTAACCTGATAGCTACAAATAAACAAACCTGATAAATAATAGATAGTTTGATCAGATGGACCAGGCATTATTTAAATTAATAGGGATTAGAATGAGGAGCCCTGGAGTGCCTTTTTTTGCTCATGATGAAGTATCGGAGAGGCTAAGAAGTTTGCATTGAGTGCCAACGATTTGTAGACCCTGCCGGAGTAAACAAGGCAAACTGTGGCCATTTTTCATGTTATAGTGATTGAGCGTTGGAGGCGGCCTCCATAGCCGCTCCTACCGCCCGCTGGTGAAGGGCTGAGATCTCTGGGCTTGTGTTCTTGTGTTTTCTGCTCTTGTTGATGGAATTTCTGAAGGCGTAAGTTTGTTATCACATTGTAAAAGGGACTCTAGAAACAAGCTTGTGTAGTTCAACGGTGAGCACCGCTTCTTAGTATGTGTTGCAGCCCCAACCCTCTCGCGTGGAGCAGTTAAGTATTGCAAATTACTTATGTAGCCATTACCTCTGCTCCCAGTGTTTAGGAATCTAGTGCAACATTGTGTCAGGCGCAACTACAGTGTGACAGCAGTTTAAGCAAGCATTGGCAAAGCTAATAGGTCTGGTATTGGCAACCAACATTTTGACAATTTGTGTTTTGTTTCGACTTTTGCCAAACATTGTTCGGAAAGCTGCCGGACCCTCATCAATCGAAAAAATAACACAAAAATGTTGTTTTGGTCACAAACCGCACACATTTCCATTGTAGTCCCTGGCAATGAAGAGAATTATCTTGTGTGGTGATGTGCTTCTTTTAATAGGAACGCAAGCTGTAATTCATAGTGAAATCAGCCAATGGATGAAGTGGGCTGACCTATTGCCCCTTGATGCATGCTGGAGTGGGTGAAAGAAAAATGTGAATGACACAACCTCAAACTAATGGATGAAGTCTGGCTGAAAACCCCTTTAAGTAACTATTATACACATCATTTTTGTAAATCAAAAGGTCTTGGCTAACACAGACTCAAAAAAGCCAATCGGTCTAGCATTGCCTTGCAGGCTCTTACCTTTGAGAAGGAAGGCAGGAAAGAAAGAAAAAATAAAGAGGAAGACCAGAAAGAAAGAGGAAGGTAAGAAAGAAAGAGGAAGGCAAGAAAGAGAGAGAGAAAGAAGAAAAAAGCAAAGCAAGAGGAAAGAAAAGAAGGTAAAACAAAATAGCATGGGCTATAGCAACTTTTATTGTTTTTCTATTCTTTATAGTCTTACAAAGTGCGAATCAGATCACTTTATATATAGAAATGTTTGTGAACAATGTCTGAAGAGTACGGTGTAGAAATGAAAGGTAGAACTCCAATCAAACATCTAAGAATGTGACGATCAAATAAAAATATGATAAGCATAGTTTGTTGTGAACTTTTCAACAAAGGAAGGTCTCTAGCAATCAGTTTTCCATGGGCAAAAATGCTATAAAGTGCAGTTGGACTTCTTAGTTAAAAAGCTCAAATGAGGGATTAAATCCTAATGGTTGTAGAAATAGAGTTGCAGATTTTTGGTTGGGGCACTTGCAAAGAACAATTGAATCTGTGTTTTTGACTGTCTGAAGAGCGGGGGCTCAAGTAGGAGTAAGTCAGAACATCTTAGGCAGTGGAAGCCTCTGGGTATTGAAAGTTTTGGTTTTCTCCATATAGACTTTATGATCCAAGTGGTCTTGAATATGTGCCTGGCCTGTGAAGATTGCAAATTCAGAGCTCGAGGAGATATAGTCAGATCGTCTGGAATCTGATACAAAACTAGCAGCAGCATGTAAGCCAGAATAAAGGAAAGAGAAGTGTATTTTGGGAATGCCGTCTAGTATGGAGTTGCCATAGTCAAGCCTCGAGAGGACTTGATATTGAACCACTGTCTTAAAAGTGTTTAAGGGTAAGAGAGGCATGATTCCACCGAGTAGTCTCATTTGATAATGCAACAATTTGGCTAAGGCATTTATATGCGTGTGTAAAGTAAAGTTCTTGACCAAAAAAACCCCCAAATATTTGGCATTTTCAACAGCGGCGGATTTAAGGCCATTAAGCAATTCCTGGACTACAAGTTACATATGGGACGAGAGAGTAGGAGGAATTCTGTTTCTTTGGGTTTCAGTTTTAGATGATTCAGACACATCCATGATGTGATTGTTCAGAGTTTTGACTATATAAGCTATATCCTCAGGGATTGAGACTCCTGATAACCTAGCATAGACCGACGTGTAGCACAGAAGTTGCCTGTTGAAGGCCATCGGTACGGGGTACACAGGCTTTCAGTAATTAGCTAAATTTAAGATTATATAATGGCTTGCTGATTGGCTGCTTACACTCCGAATAGCTCTAAACCCAACCTTTACAAGTATGATCTTGATAAGGTGAGGTACCTAAAGCTCTCCTCCGCGACTGCGAGGCCCAAGCCTGAGACCGCTGATCCCCGGTGATAGCGAACAAAATGGAGTTAGATCGATTGGCGTAAAGCCCAGAGGTTTCCCTGAAAATCCACAGAATCTGGAGCACCTGAGGCCCGGAGACCCAGGTATCCGAGATAAATAACAAGGCATCGTCGGCATAAAGCGCGATCCTGTCTGAGCACTCCGGTGACCAATCCAGACCCCGAAAGACAGAGTCCAGGCGGACCCAGGCAGCCAGGGGCTCGATGGCCAACGCGAACAGAAGCCTCGGATCGATGCAGTGAGATCGGTATGTAGTAACTTTACGTATGCCCTGAAGCGGGGCCCAGATTTACTGCCTCCAGGAGCTTAAAGAGGTACTTCCAACTTAGGGAATCGAACACTTTGTCGATATCTGCGAGCAAGACAGCCACAGGGCACTCCAGACGGTGGGCTTCCACCACAGCATTGTGGGCGCGTCTGACATTTTGTCTAGTGGAACGGTGGGGCATAAAGCCCGCTTGATCTGTATGTACCAGATCTTGTATGCACGTTCGGAGTCGGTCCGCCAGGACTTTCCCCAGCAGCTTCGGCTCGAAATTTAACAAGGATATGGGGCGGTACGAGCCCGGGTCTTCCGGTGGGCGGCCCGGTTTAAGAAAGACTACGATCTCCGCATGCCTCCAATCCGAAGGCAGGACGCGCCTCTCCGAGGTGTTGCGGAGTGCTCCCAGTAGATGAGGTCCCAGAGTCTCCAGATGGGGCTGCAGGAAGTCGCACGGGAACCCGTTCGGGCCAGGCACCCGTCCTGGTAGTGCGTTGGATAATGCCGCCCGTAGCTATGGTATGTTTTGTTACAGGTATTGGTATATGACATATCAGATACTGATATGGCCGCGCTTGATCTAAAGACTTCTACCGCCACTGTTACTTTGGTGCCAGGTGTGCGGGACGCGCTTGAGCTAAAGACTTCTACTGCCACTGTTTACTTTGTTTCCAGGTGCCTTGGGGATTATAAAGATTGCAGCGCGAGACGCGCTTGATTAAAAGCCTTCTACCGCCACTCGACACACTCTTGCCAGGTGCCCGGGGGACTACAAGGACCATCGTGCTTTGCGGCAGGACCTGCGAGTGCTGCTGTTTTCCGGCCACCCGGCCTTTATAACCAGGGTCGGGCTTCCGCAGCGCGGGACGCACGCGAGCATGCCCGGACAAGGCTGGGCTGGGCCAGGTAATTGACAATTCAAGCCCCGTTTGAGATTGTCTGGTATTGTAGCTCGAACTGCGTGAATTGGGTACCAGGATACAACGGATATAACGCTTTATTATTGTATACAAAGGGGCCGATAGAATGAGCAGACGTAAATTGCTAACTGGACCGGGGGTCGTGGGAACTTTAGGTGCATTCTTAATTAGGGCCGAATCTGCATTGATACATGAAATTGCCCTAACTGAACGTAGACTAACGCTCGAGCCCTCTGCACTCCCGAGTCACTTGCCAGTGACCGCCCCTGTATTTAATACCATACATTTAGTCGATCCCCCTGCTCTCACTATGCCCCTTTCAGTACCAACTGACCCTGATAATGCAATTTTACCAGAAGTTCAGCAGCCGTCTAACAGAGTAAATAGATCAAATGTTATGACCAGGGGGCAAAAGGTGAAAAATAGTAACCCAAGGATCCTTGCCCCCCCATCGAAGAAGAGGAGGGGTCAGGGCACTAACAAGCAACCCCACCTCACACATGAGTCAGGGGGATGCATCTCTGACCCCGGGGGGAGCGAGATGAATCAGGAACATGCTCTGCCCCCTAATGCTAGGGCGGTCACTAGTGGTATTTCGACAGTGGATCATGGCGATTTTTGGGAAAAGCTGGAGTTATGTGTTTCAGCCCTTCTGAAACCATTAACAACTATATTAACTAATATGGAGGGTAGGCTAGTCAATTTGGAGAGGCATATTAACTGTATTTCTTTAGCCCCAACTGACCTCCCATTAAACAGATCAACAGTCGCACCCCCTAGCAGCAGAGGGGATTGCATATTAAACCATCCACAAGTTAATTCCGCGAATGGAGTTCCCTGTAAAACACAATTATAAGCAACCAATAACCAAAATTCATTCAATATTTTGGCTCAGACTAGGTCTAGCATGTTGGGTGCATCAGTAGGGTCACGCTTAGCAAGTGATAATAAGGCTTCTCACTCCACCCAGAGTAGATCTATAGGGCAAGAAACCACGAGCAATGATTCTAAGTGGGCCACATCAGGCAGGGGGGCCTTATATCAAGCCATGGGGATCATACCCAAGGTAGACTCTGGGACATCATCTGGAACCAAGGCAGCTACATCTACCCCCGGAAGCAACCCCGTATACCGTGGTTCTGACCAATGTTCCCTTATTGCCAATAGAAGAGGTAGAGCACTGGTCTGCCCTGAGAAATAAATCCCTGCACTTTCTAACCGGGAATACCGGAATAACCCATAAGTTATTTTCCGAATTTAAGATGGCGATGCGAATTGGCTGGGTTGGTGATTCTAAAAAGTCAATGCCTGGAGACTGCGGAGTGTTGACGTTTAGGTCTCCAGTCTTGGTTCAAATAATTTTGGACAGGGTGGGCAGCTGGCTGGTCAGAAGCTAGGGGATAAGTTCTGTCACCCTGGGCTTCTTCTACCAACCAAATAGACCCCCTCAGGATACTTTGGAGGAGGAGAGACCCATGGGAACAACACGGTACAGATATGCTGTTCCAGTCAATAATTACTTCGAGGCTCTTAATGCCCTGGAAGATATTGACTGACTGTCACCCTTTGCCCAGATCTCAAAAAGGAATGGCAGGCAGGCCAATGATAATGTAGTGGGTACAATAAATAAGTTTAGCTGTCAAGATCAAACCACAACATCAGAAAGGTTTTCCTCTTCGTATCTAATAAAGAACAAATTAATAGGGGAGGTAGCTTTTGAGATGTCGACTTCCCTACTAGAACGGCGTGAGTGCCCCATTAATTCACTTGTCCCACCTGGTATTGATCACCCTGCTACCCCAGTGCTGGTGTCTTCTAATCCTCAGGCCACCTCCACTGCCTGTAATGTAATCTCATGGAATATATCGGAGCTGCACTCTAAGCTCGATAATCCTGTTTGGGGCGAGTTAATTTCTAATACTGATATCCTTTGGTTACAGGAAACCTGGTCTCTAGAGCCAATTCATATTAATGGTTACATGTCCTTTTTTTACTGAGGCCTTGAAGGGTCTAGGGGGAAGACCAAAGGGAGGGCTTTGTACGTATATCACAAACCAGCTGACGTATGATAAAATAGAATTCCATCAGGGGGATTGTCATTACCATATAATTGTATTATTTTTAAGTGTTACCTACCGTTTTGTTTTGGTTAATTTCTATAATAATGCTCCATCACTGAATGACATCTGTAATGCTGGATCGAAAGTCTCCATGATATTTGTGGTGGGGGGATTTGAATTGTGCTTGGTGCAATTTGCAGGATCCTAGAATGTGTGGCATTGGTAACGAAGAGGGGGAGCGTAATACCCACTTTTGTCACACCTTGGTGGGGGAACTATTCAATGAACTCCTATTCACAAGCGATCTGGGGTTTGTAAATGAATTTTTAGCCACTCCAGTACATATGCCAAGTACTTTCAATGCCAGAGGCCTTTCATCCACTATTGATTTCAGGTTAGCCTCAAGCATCTGTGCAACATGGGTGCCTTCCTTTAAGGTTGGGGATATTTCCATAAGTGACCATTTTCCGCTATGTTTATCGGTCAAATTGCCTATGTATAGGACTAAAAGGGCCAAAAAAATCAGTCCGGTTATTGGTAATACAGAATTGATTAAAACTAACGGTTACTCTTTACGTGGGCTAAAGTGGACTAAGTAGCATTATTAAAGCAATTAATTAGGAATTGTAAACCCGCCTTTGATGCTTGTCTGAGCGAGCAAACCCCCTGTGGGGACATAGTGCAGTCTTTTGTTGAAATCTCAAAAGAGGTTAGGAATCTATTTGTAAAACATCGTAATAAACCCAAGGATTCTGGGTGGTTCGATAAGAAATGTACTCAAGCACATTCAAATCTGAAGCGCGAGTTACATAGGCACCCTGGTTCTCCTAATAGCATCAGACTGGCTAGACTGGAGTACAAACGGGCTAATAAAGCGAGGAAAAGCGCTATGAGAGATGAAGCGTGGGAATCCCTCCACAGCGCAGCTAAACAGAAAGACAGTGCTGCTTTCTGGAGAACAGTGAGGGCCCCTTTTTTAACAGCTGGTGAGGGTCCCTCAGTTGAGACCGCTATATCCGAGGAATCTTGGATCAAGCATTTTTCTAAGGTCTATAGCGACCAAGGAAAGTTCGTCTCACATGCGTATGGTACCCCTTTAGTACATACGGACAAGGTGGTGCTGCGAGTCACACTGGGAGAAGTGAATAGAGCTCTTGCTCTCAGTCTGGGTGGTAAGACACCTGGACCTGATGGAGTACCAGTAGACTTGTTTAAATCCAATGTTTCCTTATGGGGCCCTATCATAACTTAAGTTATTAACGCAAGTTGCGAGAAAAATATTCCTAAGACCTGGGTGGATTCGACTATTATACTGATATATAAGAAGGGGGACTGCCAAGACCCCGGTTGCTATAGACCGATTTCTTTGCTTGACTCGATGGTCAAAGTGGCAGGACGCGTTATTTTAGAACGCTTGCAAGACTGGGCAGAGGACACACGTATATTATCTGATCTACAGTATAGCTCTAGGGAAGGGCTCGGCACCACTGAAAAAAGCCTAAACCTAGCAATTATAAAAGGAAAATACACACGAGCTAAAAAGGGTAGAATATACTTGGCCTTTGTGGACCTCACCGTGGCCTTTGATTCGGTCAGGCACAATAGATTATGGGAGATTCTTAAGACTGCAGGGGTGGATCCACATATAATTGCTTTTCTACAGTGTTTATATAGCGGAGCTACTGCTAGTGTGCGCTATGGCTTGGGTGGAGAGTGCTCTAAAGCTTTCCCTATCAGGAGAGGGGTCAGGCAAGGTTGTGTGCTGGCCCACTTCCTTTTTAATCTATACATCAATGGACTGGGAGATGCCCTACTGAAGAAGGGCCAAGACTATCCCAAATATAATGGGCGGCCGATTCCGGCTCTGCTTTACGCGGATGACGCCGTACTGATGGCGCGCACACAAGTAGGCTTGCAGTGGGTCCTAAACAGTTTTAATAACTATATGAAGGATCTTGGCCTAAGTATAAACATCTCTAAGACGTTTATTATGAGATGCGGCCATGGGACCCAGAGGTTGAAAGATATGTTTGTGGATGACAGAAAATTATCCTCAACTAAGTTTTTCTTATCTTGCCATTTTATTCAGCCAAAACGATACATGGGCCCAAACAACAACTATTAAAAAATTGGTGTTCTCCAGGACAACTAGTGCACTTGCATCTTTTGCAAAGAAGTTGCGAAGGAAGCCTCCGGGCGAATTCCTGCAAATATACAAGACCAAGGGCCTTTCCACCGCAATGTATGGGGCCGGGTTTTGTTAATTCCTCTGCACTCCAAACTGTGGAAAACTCTTTTCTGAAGTACATTCTATCCGTTCCACCCAGCACCTCCTCTTATGTCTGTCACGAGGAGCTGGGTCTCCCCTTTATTTCTGACCTCATCAAGCTGGAACTGATACTTTTATGGTATAGGCTATGGAGTAAGGATCAGACCAAATAAAACAGGGAGATTTTGCAAGATACTCTCAAATTGGAGGGGGGCCTTAAGATTCCTTTGGTTAGGCTCGTACAGGACTTTATGAACGATCTGAGTCATCCAGAATACTTCACTAACCCGAGCGCCATGCTGGCATCTACCAGAAAGGCCTTAAAAAAAGAGGGTCTCGCATTATTGGGCTCTACAAGAATGTCAGAGGAAATTTTAAAGCCTATCGTTAGGCAACATCAATTAACGCTCACTACCTTGGGAATGGAGCCGTATTTATCATTTCTACCCCGTGGGTTCGATAGGTTGCTTTTAACCAGATTTAGAATGGGCAATGTCCACAGATTAGTGACATTCACAAAAATGAATGATTGGTCATGTATGTTGATACCCTGCCCTTGTGATAAACAATCTGAGCAATCCACCATCCACTTAGTCCTTTTCTGTAAATTTTATGTAGAGTTGAGGAAAGTGTGTATAATACCTCTTTTAAAACAACAGAGGTTGAGGCAATGCCGCCCAGCTTTTATTCGACTGCAGTTACTGGAGCAAGAACATGTAGCATGGAGGTTATCAATGTTCCTGAAGAAGGTGCTTCAATTGAGGAAGAGTATGTTAATTGATGAATTGTAACTGTTGTGGATTCCCCCTGTTTTTGTATGTGGTTTTTAAGAGAGTCAATGTAATCCTTATTTATTCTGTAAATATTGTGATTTGATCATTTTATTAATTTGTGCAGTTTTAAATGCAATTTTATCTGTATGTTTTATGTGCTTTTATGATTGTTAAATACAACAGTCGAATAAAGCTTTCCTTGACTTGACTAATATGGCCAATGAGTGCTTGTAGCTGTACAGCTTAAAGCCCACTGCAGGAAGCCGGCTGCTATTTAGGGCAAATTCTCCAACCACAGTGAAAAACTAACTGCTAGTCCGGTAAACACTATCTATCTTACCTACCCCTTAAAAAAAGTTAAAATAAAGGGTTTACACGACGAGCACGGTTCGCGGTGCAGTGAGGTTACACCAGCATAAAACAACACAAGTTTTGCTATCATTAATAGGTTTTTTGCGCATGCGATTCTGCATGATATTTGAATATTCGGTAGGACTAACAAACGTTGCGGCCATTGCAGGTGAATGATAACCTGCTGTAAGTATACTTTTTCCTTGCTATATAGTCTGATTGTATTGTCATTTAGAAACGTGATATAAAGCCTCAATCGATTCAGACCAAAAAAATAAAGTTACGGCCATATGAGGAGAGGTCTTGGATTAAAGAGCACATTTTACGTTTATTTATTTGTGAGAATGCTATCATGAGCACGTTATTAACAAGTTAATTTGGCTATCATATACTTACGGTGCACATTTCTGTTTTTTTACCGCTTGGTTCTCTATTGAGTTTCTATTTTCTGTGAAAAGAATGGTTGCAGTGCATGAAGTTATCCACATTTTGTCAAAACATACCTTTGGTGAACGATTTAGTGTTGCCACTGTTAGATCCTGATATCAAATGTGCACATTTGTTTACGGTTACCCTTGACTAAGGGTTCCCTACCTGAAATGCATTGGGTATTGATGAAGCAAGATGCCTTTTGAAGATACTTTTGTTCAACATATGAATGTTCAATGGAACTCACGCTTGACCACAGAGATTGTATATAACCGATTAATAATTTTAATAATTAAAAAATATAGTTGGAGAACTTAAGCACATCTTTTGGTTTCAAGAAGAATTCTTTTTAAATAATGGTGAACAAAGCTCACTGGCTTAATTTGTTAGTGCGCCATGAGACTGTACAGCCCGCCAGCGGTCCTTGTGCATATTTTGTGTGTTCGGGGACAGAACACACACCAAGACCTGCACACCCATAAAAGCAGACACTTGGTAAAAGTTTGTTATATTTTCTAGGAGTGTAATTAATAGCCAACAGTTTGGTTTATCCCTAATCCTCAGTTCTTCATTTCGTTCTATAACTGTTATGTTTTGTTACAGGTATTGGTATAACACCTATCCGTTACTAATATGGCCACTTGGTGCTTGTAGCTGAACAGCTTAAAAAACCCACTGCAGGAAGACGACTGCTCATTCAACACCGTGCAAAACTAGCTTCTAGTCCGGTAACACTTTCAATCTTCTCTACACCTTAGTAGCGCAGGACTAAGACTTAAGGCTTCTCTGGGGAAATTGGGTCAGGAATCAGCAGTACCCACACAAGAACGCACTCAGTAAGGACCCCAAACCGATTTAGTGAACTGGAAAAGTATTTTATGATTAAAATAAAACCATAGTGACAACAATTCGATCAGTCACTGCAAATATTTAGATTTCCTAAGTGATAGTTTGATTCCACAGTTGTCCTCTCTATAGTATATAGTCAATGAAAGTTCTTCTGTGGCCTTCTGGTCCATGAGCACAGCATAACTCCCAGCTTCAGGCTGCCTCTTGCTTTCAGTCAGACTAGACGAGCCAGATGAATCAGAAGCCTTGGGTGCGCAGCCACAGTTCACAACTTGCAAGCTCCAGGAAGTTCCTTTGGAGGTTTTCCTGGCTTGTCTTTTCCATGGCAGACAGAGTTCTGGTCCTTCTGAATGTGCCTAAGCCAGTAGACTGTGTTCCGCTGTTCCAGGTGCACATTCAGTCTTTGGTGCTGACATCAAAGTCTTTGCCTTCCACTGGAAAGTTTTCCTTTGCGATACAGCTCACTCTGAGTTGCTTTTGTCACTCATTTCAAGTTCCATCAAGAACCTTCCCAAAATCCAGTGCCATACTAGCTACAACTGGACAAATATTCAACTTAACAAGAAGAGTCTTATCTGATAGCGACTTCTAGCTGCAGATCCCTTAACTTTGAATTTCCTAGGTGTCAGGCTGTATCCGGAAACGTTTGCTCGAGCAACACCCCTTGCACTCGCAGGTGGGTGGCTGTATTGCTTCGCACTCCAAGATAATAAAGAATACCACCCTCCCACATGGAGGCTCAAACACAACGAAGCAATAAAACAACACAACACCACCTGGAAAGGGATTTCACTTTTATAAAAGGTGACACATCAAAAACTGTATTCAGAATACGGCTCAAATGAACAATATTCAAATGTGTGTGGCTATATATGTGTGTGTGTGTGTATATATATGTGTGTGTGTGTATATATATATATGTATGTGTGTATATATATATGTGTGTGTGTGTGTGTGTGTGTGTGTGTGTGTGTATATATATATATATATATATATATATATATATATATATATATATATATACCTGTCCAAACAAGCGATACAATAAATCCATCGCCAAGTATTTTAATTAATCAAATACCTGAAATGAAAACGGTGTATTACCTTACAAACAATCTACAAGATGAGACACTAGAAGAGTCCGAAATAATAACGAAACTGGGCTTTGAAACCACTGGGAGAGAAAAAACTAATTTTAAACCAAAATCAAAGTTTTGCCCTGTCCTGAACCCAGGTATCAAAATCGATCTGTACTATGAACTTATAATATCAGATCTGGACAACCTAGCGAACAAACAAGGAAAGAAAGAAGAAAATTGAACTAAAGCAGAAAGAAAAGCTCTAAAAGAGCTGATGGAAAAAAACAACCTGGAAATAAAACCAGCCGATAAGGGTACTGTGGTAATGGAGAAAACACAGTACAAGAAAGAAGCATTACGACAATTGAACATCACCAACCACTATAAAAAATTGAAAACAAACCCTCCTCGGTTTTTCGCTGGCTCGCCCCAGCTCAGCTCAAATGTAACGAGGAGAAATCGGAGATCCTCTTGTATGGCTCCTTCCCAGACGACTTTAGAAGGAAACTATGGCCTCCTGGGTTTCCACTCCCTTGTTCTAAGGGTGACTCTGTTAAGAACCTTGGGATTTGGATTAGCGAGAACCTGATTGATTTTTTCCTCACGGTTTAAGAAGTTAACAGGCTCTTGCTTTAGCATCCTCAGGTCTTTTAGGAAGTTTCTTCCTCTTCTGCCCAGAGATGCTAAGGAAACTGTGGTTCGTGCACTAATCCTTTCGCGCCTTGACTATGCCAATGCATTGTATGCTGGCATTCCGGGTTACCTGTTAGATAAACTGCAGGTGATCCAAAATGCGGCTGCCCGTCTTCTGCTGGGCCTTTCAAGCAGATATAGTGTGCGTTCACACTTGCGACTGTTGCATTGGCTTCCTGTAAAGGCCCGTATTAAATTCAAAATTTTATCCATCGGCCATAAAGCCTTGTATGGTTTGGGCCCTACCTATTTACAGAACAGGCTGGTCTTTTATGCCCCGGTACGACAGCTGCGTTCGTCCTCTCAACTTTTGGAAGAGATTCCTCGTTTTAAGCGCGTAAGTCTGGGCGGCTGCTCTTTCTCACGGCTGGCGGCTCAGGCTTGGAATGCTCTGCCATTGACTGAGGGGTATTAAAGATCCTGTTATTTTTAAAAAGCACTTGAAAACCCTCCTGTTTTAGTCCTCTTTTCTCTGGCTGTGTTATCCTTGTCGGGTTCGCGCCGGGACACTCTTAGGAGTATCTGTGCGCGCTACAAGTGCATATAACATAAAATAACATAACCCCCATAAATGAGCTGGTAACGGAATTACAATCAAAAATAAAGGTGTGGTCGGAAAAGGGACTGTTAACCAGTGATGAAGTAAAGTTCCTGACCAAAGATAATCCAACGATTCCGACCATATACTTCTTGCCCAAGATTCACAAAACTTTGATAAATCCAACAGGGAGACCTATAATATCAAGCTGCGACAATCTATATGAACCTCTTTCACAATATGTGGATTAATTTTTGGCACCAATTCACCACATTGAACTCGTATATCAAAGACACGGGCAATTTTCTAAGAATCCTAAATGAAACACAATGGCAAGAGGACTATCTGTTAGCCACAATAGATGTAGTATCGCTCTACACATTGATTAACCACAATACAGGACTTGGAGCTATGGAATACTTCCTAGGACAAAGAGATGTTAAATATCTGGAACATTCGAGAATGATTAAAGAAATGGCGGAACTCTGCCTATGCAACAATGTATTCATATTTGATCAGCAACTATATCGCCAAATGTGTGGGACCGCCATGGGCATGTCATTTTCACAGAGCTACGCAAATCTCACAATGGGATGGTGGGAGAAAACAGTAGCTTGGGGTGAAAACATCAATCAATCAATCAATCATGAAATTTGTATTGCGCACTACTCACCCGGAAGGGTCTCAAGGTGCGTGAGGGAGGGGGTCTGCTACTGCTCGAACAGCCAGGTCTTGAGCTGTCTCCTGAAGGCGAGGTGGTCCGGGGTCAGTCGTACGTGGACGGGCAGGGAGTTCCATGTCTTAGCCGCCAGGTAGGAGAAGGATCTTCCTCCGGCGGTGGTTCTCTGGATGCGAGGGACGATGGCGATATATTCACAGAAAAAGTCATGTTATGGTTACGATTTATCGTTGACCACTTTATCATATGGAGTGGAACATCGGAAGAATTCAGCCAATACGTAAACCTGTTAAATAACAATGCTGAAGGACTGAAGTTTACGTATGACTACAGCAAAAGGAGGATACAGTTTCTTGACATTGAAGTGTATCAAGAGGAAGGAACATTGAAAACTACAACATATCGCAAACCACCTGCTACAAACAGTATTTTATATGGCTCTTGCTTTCACCCATAATCCTTGATTAAAAGCATACCATATGGCGAATGTCTGCGTATGAAACGCAACTGTTCAGATAAAAAAGAACTTGAATGCAAAATGGATGAAACAATAAAGAAATTTTTAGAGAGAGGATACAGACCGACACACGTAAAAGCAGGAAGAAGCAAGGCAGAACAAATCACCAGAGATCATACTCTTCAGATCACAAGAGACAATGCAAAGGAAGGAAGTACACAATAAAAGAAAAAATCAACTGTGAAAGCATGCATGTTGTATATATGTTAGAATGCAATTACGGATCCAGATACATTGGAAGCACTATTTGTCAACTCAAAAAAAGAATTTTAGAACACATCCGTACAATTCAAAATGATGATCAAACGTATGCCGTGACCAAACATATGAAGACACACCAAAATTACAGCTGGCAGCAAATGAAATATTGGGGTCTGGCGACGGTCCCAGTGAAAGAAAGAGGTGGAGACAGGACTAAGAAACTGAGGTGTCTAGAGTCAAATCTAATAATCAGACTCCATGCTAAGCAGCTAATTGGTCTTAATGGGGACAAAGAACTGCATGTACACTTGTGAATATAGACACATTGAAATATTGATCAGAAATGTGAAGCAAGAACAAAACTAAGAACATTAGGCATTGAAAGGATATTCAAAATGGAGCTGAACTGAATAATTCCAAGGCACTTAGCCGGGACGGAACTAAAACTGTGACAAATGTTAGAGTATGTGAACTTAAGAAAAGTGAACATTGCCGAAAGGATTCACGAAAAGTATTGTTTATATAAAATAACATTAACTGTAAATAGGATCACTTGTATTGAAGAGAACCACATCTCCCACAATGCATCAAAATGGTTGTGTGGGTAATTATGTCTAAATAGACATAAAGGGTGGATCACCGCTAACCGTGATCAAGACCAGAGTGGTCGAAACGCGTTGGTTTGTGAGAGGACTCGATGGTGTTGGCTGTTAAACACTGGAATAAATAAGCCTTTAAACTGATCTCCTGGAATGCGAGTAATCTATTGTTTGGTGGAAAAAATATATGTGTATATATATGTGTATATATGTGTATATATATGTATATATGTGTGTGTATATATATGTATATATGTGTATGTATATATGTATGGTTTCTAAGTTTTGGCCTTAGGGCAGGGTCATGGATTTTTTTTTAAAAGGGCGGGGGCAGTGAGGGTCGTGCAGAAGTGTATTTTTAGGGATTAGGACAGTGGTCAGGTATTTTTGAAAAGGGCTTGGGCGGTGTGTGTTGCGCTGGGTTCTAAGTTTAGGCCTTAGGGCCGGGTCGTTTTTTTTTTTTTAAATGGCGGGGGCAGTGGGGGTCATGCAGGAGTGTATTTTTAGGGATTAGGGCAGTGGTCGGTATTTTTTTTAAAAGGGCAGGGGACAGTGGGGTTTGCACTGGGTTCTACAATTAGGACTGAGGGCAGAGTCGGGTATTTATTTTAAAAGGGCTGGGGTAGTGGGGGTCGTGCAGGGGACTATTTTTAGGGATTAGGGCAGGGGTCTGGTATTTTTTTTTTAAGGATTGGTGGGGGGAGGTTCAGGGTCTGGCTTGAGGATTGAGGGCAGGAATTAGGGAGCATTTTTATCACGCATGGACCTTTACCATACATGCTTTACAACAAACTACGCTGTAAAAGCATGCGTGGTAAAGGTTGTATGTGGTAAAGGCATTTGCGTTGTAACGTTTGCGTGGTAAAGGCATGCGTTGCTACGGAATGCGTTGTTGCATCATACATCTGCAACATCCATTTTGTGATGCCAGGGTCTGTGAAGTTGGTACCAGGTGTACCGGTGCTGTCATATTTCTCCCTCTTGTAGGGTGGAATCATACCTCCAACACCAGTTACTGGTGTGTAGGTATGATTCCAAGGTGTTTGACACCAAACACAACATGTTTCCATGCAGCCGTTTTAAAGTTAGCATTTACCGCAAGGTTATAGTGCACTTAAGTATATATGGTTGGCTGCATCACAAACAACCCTAGAATATAGGTTCCGAGGGCTGCAGAGGGGCTCTGCTCATGCATGGGCACCCTCTCACATAATACCCACGACCCTGCCTTCAGGATTGATAAAGCCTGCCATAGGGGTGACAGATAGGTTTATATGTGCAGTGATAAGGATAGATATAGTGAACGTATATCTAAGTAAGGGGTGCATGCACCATCTTACACAGGCTGCTGTAGCAGACCTGTTGTGTCATTTTGAATGGTCTCCCAGAGGTGGCCTCTGGGGTACCTATGCCCTGGGTACATAATATACCATATACTAGGGACTGAAAAGGGTCCCCTAGAATCCAATCTGGAGTGTACCTAAAGTACATGAACAACCAATTTAGGGAGAAGGCAGTTAGACTGGGGTCCTGATTAGCAAGATCCCAGTCAAACTAAGTCGAAAACCACCAGGCAAAAAATGGGGGTAACCATGCAGTCAGATTCCACCTTCCTACAGTCTGCACTTGTCAGTAAGCGCATGGGTGGTACATGTCATGTTGTGCATATTTTAGCATCTCGATGACTGGTGTCTGGATCATATGCCTCGGAGGCGAATGTCCTGTATGTGTTTAGCACCACAGGAAAGCAATGCTGACTGCATGGTAATATGATGTTGGTGCATGCCACTGGTGTTGAGAGCGGTACGATAAACAATTGGTCACAGTAGCAAAAATTTAACAATGCGAAAGAAATAGTGGCATTCAAAACACCAAATTTGCAAAATTCGCAGTGAATGCAATTTATTTTCAAAGCATTAATCACTTCTTATAGACAATGCAGTTGTTCATACATATGGAATCATAGCTATATTTGCAACAACGGTGCTCTAGTGTGGGGTAGGAAGGGTAGGGGTGTTCTGGATCTGAGTGAGTGAGGGCAATTGATAAGGGAGAGCTAATGTGACATATATATACATTAAATTTACATAGTGACAGCTGTCCGGCCTATCACAGGCCAAATATTCCAGTAAGTACAAATACCATTTAAAGACACTGATAATGAATTTCAGTCGTCAGAGCTTGTATAATGGTATGTAGTAGTCAACGTTTCGACCCCTTAGAAATTCAAGGTCATTGTTGGAAAACGAGGCAGCATCTGTGAGGCCTGCACAAATAACATGACTACATTTGTCCTTCACTGGGAACCAAACACCCAATTGTAGCGCCTGACTCTCAGAGGGTAGCGTTGCAGAGCAGTCTGAGGCTTACTCAAGGGAGGTGGTGTGGGCTAGTAATCGCCATTTGCAGGTGCACATAAATAACACTCAATAATTGATTGTCCAGTCTGCACTTTGCTTTATAAAAGTAAGAGTACATTTATTAAACACACATACTACTCAATACTATGCACCAATTTACAAATATACATAAGCTGTTGGAATTACTTTGTGACATTGCATAAAATCTCCACCCCTCCCGCAAAGGGGGGGTGGGGTCTAGTACCACCACTCCCATGTATGCACATCAACTTGCCCCCAATGCAGATAGTTGAAGATAACCTGGAGCGAGGGCCCTGCGCACTGGCACCATCCCAGTGGCGACCCACCCCATTACCTCAACAAGCATTAAAAAGGGGTAAACCTGCCTTGGTGACACATGACCCTGACTGAGCATCTCCTACTGACCATAAAGTATGCACCTCTATATCTTAAGGGCTAGCAGTCTGGGGTCTTCACCTAAGCGCAGCAGCAAGAATCCATGTTTACGCACACTTCAGAATGACAGTACTCATCACCTTCGTTGGTCATTTGAATGCATTGCTATTACAGCCCGTAAAGGCATCACAGATGAAATCACAGGACTGCGCATATACAGCCAGACAACCTAGCAGGACTGTCTGGCAACATAACCCCACTTGGATTATGACATCTCCTTACTCATGTGACTTGCAGTCCCTTCAAAAGAAGTACTCCTGGCAACTACACTTATCCTGCAGTGCGCCTCTTCACTTTAAAAGGAATCACAGGTAAAAGCATGGGATTACGTAAATACAGCCAGACCCCCTAGCAGGAAGGTCCAGCAACATAACTCCATTTAGCTTAACATCACCTTACACAGGTACTTCACTTTACACATGTGACTTTCAGTCCACCTAAAAAGAAATAACCAATAGTAAATGCATTTCGGTGCAATTACACCACTTCACCTCCAGGGGGTGCACTTCTTCACACATCCCCAACTGTAACGTCCTGGCTTTCTCGGGGTTGGGACAAACAGACGACGGACCAGAGAAATGGAGGTTTAAGGATGATTTAATAAACAGATAAACAACAACAGACAACAAAGAATACCGGTACTGGAATCACCAGTTAAAGTACGATACCCATTCACAGCTCGTCTAACCGTCCTCCGCATGCACACCGGACCCGGTATGCTCCAGCGGAGGGCACAGTGCTAAGCAGTGGCCGACAATGCCACTCGACCGCTGTGAAGCGTAGTTCCAAGGTTGTGGATTCTACGGGGGGCACGTGGGAGTCACCCGGCCGGGCTCTCTACCACCTGGGAACAGCCGCTCTACCAGTATCCCCCAGAGTAGTGCCACAACACAAAGACGCTGGGAACACCTTCTAGTGTGCGTCTCTTGTATCCGGGTTTAAGTGATGATACCCAAGGTGGCGCAGAGAATGGATGGGAGCAGCCGCTGTACCTATCCCAGTTCTCCTACGAGTGTCGATGGCTAAGACGCGGAAACACCTCCTGGATAACGTCTTAGCTATAAGCGTGTGTTTACCCAAGGAACGAGGGTTGGGAGCTTCGGCTCGCACCAACCTCGTTTTCTCCAAATTGTCAGGCCGTTGGGAGCTTTGGCTCTACCAACGGGACTTGTGCCCAATGACGTTGAAGACGGCTCTCAGAACGGGACAGGACACGGGCAGGAAGCACACGCCAGCACCTCTCCTCCGAATGTTCCTTCCACCGCTCAACTCACCAACGGGTCCGTGTACCTCAACCAGGTACTCCTGCAAAGATCAGAATATCCGACGCCGAGTCCCAGTGATCTTCTCCTTAAGTAGTACTCTCGGCGTTGTATAACCATGACTCTTGAGTTGCATAACATGAAAACTAGGCGTTCCCCTTGGTGTTATGCAACCAGAACTCTTGAGTTGCATAACATGAAAACTAGGCGTTACCCTTGGTGTTATGTAACCAGAACTCTTGAGTTGCATAAGTCAATTGTTGCCGGAGGGCATTCTGGGAGTTGTAGTCCGCTCTCCTCCAAGCGCACCAGGTTCACGGAAGTGGCATCGTGGGAGGGAATCCATGTGCGGGAGGGGATTCCTGACACCAACTCAGCCCGTCACTTCATGATGCACTTCTCCACACACCCTCAGCTGTAGAACAAAAGTTCCAGCCTAGAATGTGTTTAAATGCTAGCTGAGCCCTTGAGGGGGAGTTTCCTTTAGGTCCCCATGACACTGAGGGTGGGACTTTTCTTCGTGCTGGGGGGGGGGGGGGGGGGGGGAGACTGCGCTTCTCCAGCAGCTCCCCCAGCACCTTTTCACAAGTGAGGGTGACCCCCCTCCTCTGGAGGCCACAAAGCACCAAAACGGCAGATTTCTTCGTGTTGGGGAGGGGGGGGGGGGGAGACTGCGCTTCTCCAGCAGCTTCCCCCAGCACCTTTTCACAAGTGTGGGTGACCCCCCTCCTCTGGGGGCCACAAAGCACCAAAACGGCAGATTTCCAAATGCCTGGTGGGGCATTATGGGGCGCTTCATGCTCCTCTTTACCAGCCCCAGCCACTGGGAACTCTCTCCTCTGCCCTCTGGGTCTCTGAGAGGGTAGATTCAGCCGTGTTCTGTCTTCACTGGCTCCCTGCGCCAGCCTTTCGCCTGGCTCCCCTTCTGGGACTCTGTTCTCCCTGCGCAGAGGCCCCTGCTTCTGTGCACCAGTCCTGGGCTCTTCTTCTGGTGCTGATAGGGTCCTGGGGGCAGTCAGAGGGGTATCTCCTTCCAACTGCCCATTGCTCCAGGCTCCAGCACCTTCAGCCTCAGCAGACCACACCCCAGAGAGAGCTTCTCATCCTGGCAAGCACTTTTTAAAAGTTGAGTAGGGGGCTGGCAGGAAGTCCCTGTTGGTCCTATCAAACAGCGACACATCACTTTCCTGCCCCTGCTCCCTCCTTCTTGTCCAGCCTCTGGGTTTGTTAAAAATGGCGTCGTCCAGTGTCTCTGGCCACATGGCCTCTGAAACCCAACTCCTTCCCTCCTTGGTGCAGCCTGGTGCCTGGCACCTAGTGATGGATGAGCCTGTAGCCCCACCCATCATCTCTTCATGGAGAGGAGGCCCTCGCTTGTGGAAGAAAGGTTATCAATCCATCCAGCTGAGATCAACCCTCAGCCTGCGTCTGGTCATGCCTGGCTCAGAGAAATATGACAGTTCTGGATGACCCAAAAGCAGTACAATATGACTTTGGACTCTGCATCCGTCATGGGTTACTGCACACTAAGGCCACAGGGTGTTGGGAGGATGATGGGGTACACCTGTCCAGAGTAGGTATCGACCTGTTCTTGCTTGATTTGGAGGAGGCCTTAGGGGCAGCAGGGTGTAAGTAAGGAAGGCTATCTTGGTGGGGGGCTCTGGGGTGACGGTGGCCACACCCAGAGCTGTGGCGGAGTTACAGGGCGATCCAGAGTCTGTAAGGTACATATGGGTACCCTCTGCAGGAGCGCAACAAGGATGCAAAGGCCAAATATCCACAGGGAGGTCCTCCGGTTGGACCCTGGAGGAACGACGGCACCCCGTTGGTCCTACGGGCGGTTGTGGACCATGAGCAACCGGTGGTTGCCTGGCAGGCTCCGCCCCCTATGGGGTGTGAGCAAAAGGGGTGGGCTGTTGGCCCACCGGTGGGAGGTGTCTTCCCTCCTCCAAAATATGGCAAACACCGTTGGGCAGGGCTCCGGTGTAATTTGGCTCATCAGGTGGCAGGCAGCGAGGGGCTGCCTGCCTTGGGATCGCCCGTTAACTAACTCACCAGTCTTGGCATCTTTGTAATGCTAATAAACCTGCAGCAATTTTTTCTCCACAAAGAAAGTGTCTTGTCTGGTTATTTCGCTAAGAGATTGCTGTATGGGTGGATGGTGAGTGTTGCCGATATTGGCACTATGCTGGCTGCTCGGGGTCCACGCAGGAGACCCGCTAAGAGGGCGGCCGCCTTAGTGCCACAAGAGGGCACAGGAGGCAGCCTCCCATTGTTTGGGACCCTCAGGGGTTCGGTAGGCCGCATCACTTCCGGGTAGAGGGGGGCGGGGATGAGGTATATATACCTTTCCCTGCCCACTGGGCGTCCTCTTTGCCCACTATTCCTGATGCCGTTTCCCACCCGACCGCATACCCGGCATTTAAGCAGGGTGTGGGTGGGGGGGGGTTTGTCTAATGTATTCTTTTGTGTTGCAGGCAGAGTTACAGGGCGATCCGGAGACTGTAAGGTACATATGGGTACCCTCTGCAGGAGCACAACAAGGGTGCAAAGGCCAAATATCCACAGGGAGGTCCTCCGGTTTGACCCTGGAGGAGCGACGGCGCCCCGTTAGTCCTACGGGCGGTTGTGGACCTGAGCAACCGGGGTTTGCCTGGCAGGTTCCGCACCCCTATGGGGCGTGAGCAAAAGGGGTGGGCTGTTGGCCCACCGGTGGGAGGGGTCTTCCCTCCACCAAAATATGGCAAACACTGTTGGGCAGGGCCCAATGTAATTTGGCTTATCAGGTGGCAGGCAGCGAGGGGCTGCCTGCCTTGGGATCGCCCGTAAGCTAACCCACAAATCTTGGCATCTTTATAATGCTAATAAACCTGCAGTAATTTTTTTTCTTTACAAAGAAAGTGTCTTGTCTGGTTATTTCTCTAAGAGATTGCTATATGGGTGGATGATGGGTGGATGGTGAGTGTTGTCTACATTGGCACTATGGACCTGTGCAGTCTTTCCACGCTGTAATAACCCTTGGCCCGGCAGTCTGGGGAGCTGTGAGGCACAGGTTTAGGAGACGATGATCGCTGGGGGTACCTATTGGGTGGGCAGGGGTCCCTGAGGAAGTCGCCTTCAGCGATGGGGGTGCTGTGCGGGTGGCACCTCGGCACCTAGAGAGCGGGAGCCTGGAAGGAAGTCCCCTTCAGTAGTGGGGGTGCTGTGCGGGTGGCACGGGTATATCTACAAAGCGGGCGCCTGGCAAGGAGCTCTCTTCGTTGACAGACGTGTCGGGGTGCTGTCACGCGCGCTTGAGTCTTGAGTGCAGAATAAGGCAGCCGACGGCGATCCATTCACCCTCTCCCCCTGACATTTGAGTACAACACGCTGCCTCTTCACAGCACGGATGCTCTCGGTGACGAGCGACCGAGGGCAGAGCGGCGGGGTGAGGTCCGGAGGGGAGGTGGCGAGCAGTGTCAGGGCCCCGCTTGCCATCACATCTACTCCATCTTATCGGAGCAGTAATTTGATGATAAAAAATAATCCGTGGCTGGAAAGGAAACATGTGTAGCGAGTAAAGATTGAATGTCGGTGGATCGTGCCCCCGGGGCGCCGATGGCTGACAAGGGAGGCGGGGGAGAGGGGAGGCGCAGGCAAATGTCCTTCTGTTTGACATACTGCGGCAAGCCCCGGCACTCCAATTTCTGTACACGGTGGCTCGGCGGTGCAGGTTAACTGTTAGCCCGAGGGCACCGATCATAATGTGAGCACGGGCTGGCAGGGAGATTCGTGTATTCGGGCTCTTACTCTGTGCACTGATGGCCAGTCTGCGCGCCCTGGTGTCCAAGTGCAAACTGCACCCACGTGATCAGATGGAGAGGAGAAAGGCGCTTTCATCAGATCACTTCGGCCTGTGCCGGCTAGTGTCAGCATTTGCAGGCTCCCAACTTGGGCTCAAGTGTGGTCGACTTTGGACAAAATAGTTATTTCCGTCACATCACGAGGCTTATCTTAACATAAGCATGGACTCGTGCTGCGCGCGCAGCGGCCCTCTCGAGATGCTGTGGTGCTTCTCCCCGCGACCTCTGCGACTGTTGCAGCCGTATTGATCACTCATCTCCCCGCGAATCCCCACTGACGAGTCGTGGTTCGTTCATGCTCCAGTGTTGCTCCAGTTCTAGTGCTCTCCTTTATTCCACGAGCAGTGCTTTGATGGGCAGGTGCTGCCACTGCCTACCTGCACTTCTAGATTTTTTAACTATCTTTATTGAGCTTTTTTTGCCCCTTTAATACATTACAGTTGAACATGCATTAAGAGGTGCTATTACAGAATTATACTGAACAGACGTCGTTGTGCAAACGTTAGTGTGCTCTTAGAATGGTGACAATACCAGGATAACAGTTTCAAAGGTCGAGATGGAAGGTACCTGCACTGAGTGTCCAGTCAGACTGTTCATAGCCAAAGCATTAAAATGTGCAAGAAAGGAAACAAATGTATCAAAACGTTTTCAACAACCAGCTCGCTCCTGCAGCGTTTTACAGGATCATTAGAGTAGTACCCATGCACTTAGTATGGGCAACGGCATGCCCAGGGGCATGCGATGTCTCCCAGAGTACTCCGAGACCGTGGACCAGTCCAGGCGTAGGTAGGCCAGGGCCCATCGGCACCATGTATTGTAGGGGTGGTCGATATCGCCTTGCACAGTATGCAATTCCTCTAAAAGTGTGTCCCATGGGTGCTTCTGTACCCCTTAGCGTACTTGCAGTACGCTGCCCGACTTTAGGAGTAGCCGCCCATGTTGGGCACAAGCTGGAAGTGCAGAGGAGCATTGCCCCACCTACTGCGAGCGCATCAGGCAAACACACATGAATAAAATGGTATATTAATGCCGTTTTATTTGGCCACTAGCTCGCGCTGTTTACAGCACAAGCGTGAGACGGGGCGGGTCGGAATCCTGCTGCCCCTTCAGTGCGCATGTAGGGTTGGCCGGCTGTCCTGCTACGGCCAGCCAACATGCACACTGTAGACCCAGCTGTCCCTGGGCTGTAAAACAGCCAAAGGATAGCTGGCACAGGCCCACCGCTTCAAAATGAGCGCTGGGTTAGCCTGCTCCCACCAATCCTGCAGCTGCTCGAGATTTGTGTTCCACTGAGCAGGAAGGAAGTCCTTCCATTGCTGCTTGTGGACACAGTAGAAAAGTGCAATGCCAGGGAGAATGGTGCCGGATTCATGGTGAGTTTGGTGCCATCCCGCCCCACAATATTTTATAACCGCTAGCTGCTACTGCTGCGCAAGCCTTCATAGACGGCACTCAGGCCGAAAGGACAGGGGGTAGGGGAGCGTTCCATTTGCGTGTGAGGGGGTGTTTGGTTAGGGTAAAGGCTAGATCTAGGAACCGCGTTAGTAACAGTTTTATTACTGCTTGTTAAGTGTTGAGCGCGTCGCAGGTGCCGATTCTCCTGCCTTTTGCCCCTCCCTGCTGGCCCCTCCCAGGACTACTTAGGGAGGCCCTTGCGTGCAGCCCTTGACATTCGTGGTCTAGTTAGCTGCTCCCACTCAGCTCTGCCTGACTCCCTGATGAAGGTACTGCGCCACAGTTCCCCGAGGCCCTGAGTCTCTGGTTCAATCGCGCTGTAGGGATTCGAGGGTTTGGTTGTACTTGCTATGTTGTCTTTACTCTATTCTACCCAATTTACTTGGCCTTATTTCTTCCATCTATTATTGTCTCCCTTGATTCACTGTACTGTTACTGTTTTGTTACTGCTTGTTGAGCGCATGGCAGATGCCGATTCTCCCGCCTTTTGCCGTTCCCTGGCCTCCGGCTGGCCCCTCCCACCTCCCAGGACTACTTATGGAGGCCTCTGCACGGCCCCTGTGAGCAGCCCTTGTCCTTTGTGGTCTAGTTCATCGTTCCTACGCAGCTGTGCATGACTCCGGGATGAAGATACTGCACCACAGTCCCCTGAGCCCCGGTTCGATCCCGCTGTAGGGATTCGAGGGTTTGGTTGTTCTTGCCTTGTCACTGTCTTTGCCTGTATTCTGCCCAATTTATTTGGCTTTTTTCTTCAGTTTATCTTCTCCCTTTTATTCACTGTTTTGTTACTGTTGCTGTTTTGTTACTGCTTTTTAAGTGTTGAGCGCGTCGCAGATTCCAATTCTCCTACCTTTTGTCCCTCCCACCTCCCTGCCAGCCCCTCCCACCTCCCAAGAGTACTTATGAACGCAGCTGCACGGCCAGGCCAAAGGCAAGCCCGTCTGCGCTCGTCCGCACCCATCCACACCCAGCACCAGGACCACTGGCCCTCCTGCCACCACACCCCCAAAGAGCTTCTGGCCCTGGACCCCAGACATCTTAACAACTCCTGCTGTACTGCCTCCCCGCGATCGACCTAAGGACCCTTCGCCTGCCGACACTGCCACTTTTCTTGCAACACAGGACCACCAGCCCGCACTGGACACTGTTCCTCTTCTGCACAGAGGACCGCAAAGTACCCAGAATCACTCCAATGCATCC
Organism: Triturus cristatus; assembly: GCF_964204655.1. Classification (NCBI taxonomy): domain Eukaryota; kingdom Metazoa; phylum Chordata; class Amphibia; order Caudata; family Salamandridae; genus Triturus; species Triturus cristatus. The sequence continues at coordinate 825,260,751 of NC_140586.1, read as the reverse complement.
TGCCCAACATCCATTCCCTCTGCAAACATGCCACAGAAACCTGGGAGACCACCTCCCTCTCCCCCAACATTGCCTTCACCACCGAAATATGGCTCATTCCCTCATTGAACTCCGACTTCGCAACCGCGACACCCGTTGGCTACAAGATGGTACACAAGACCGCATCAACAAGCATGGTCGGGACATCACCATCATCTTCAAGGAGACCACCTGATGCATCATCACCAACAACAACCCCTCGCCTCTCATGGAACACCTTAACTTCCAACTACAGATCGACACCAACACCACATTAAGAGGCGCCCTCGTCTACAGACCCCCAGGACCCCGACCAACGTTCTACGACACCATCTCCAACCTCATCACTCCTCTTGCCATCGACTCCCACCACTACGTCCTTCTCGGTTATCTCAGTTTCCATGTCGACGACCCCAAATGACAGCAACTGCACCTCCCTCCTGGAAAACTGAACATTAGCCTCACTCAACTTGTCCCTGAAGCTACGCTCGTTGCAAGATGCACCCTCCACTCCATCTTCACCTCCATGACAGAATCAAATTCAGCCACGTCACAGAACTCCCCTGGACCGAGCAAGCCATTGTACACTTCACAATCTCTTACGCTCAACACACCATCGTTGAGCATCACAGCACCTCCTACCACAGTTGGGCAAGGTAACCGAGACACAGTGGACACAAATCCCATCACCACCCAACCGGAAGCTTCATGAAACCTGGACAAGGCCGACCAGATTTTCTCTGCCTGGATCACCAAAGGCACCTACAGTCTCGCCCTGTTGAAACCAGCAAAAATCAACAAAGCCTCAAAACAAGCCAGCTGGTACGCACTAGAGCTCAGAAGCACCAAACGCAACTGCTGCCAACCCCAGAAACATTGGTGTGCCACAAGGAACCCCTCCGACAGAGCCGTTCACAAAGTAGCCCTCAACAACTACAAATGGCACATCAAAGAAGCCGAAAAAATCAGCCATCACAACCCGCATTGACACTGCTGCCAGCCACATGAAGGAACTCTTCGAAATAGTCTAAGAATTCTCAAACCCGGGAGCCAAAGAGAACCCCATCCACCCCTCGCAAGAACTCTGCTACTCCCTCTCAGACTACTTCCACAGCAAGATCGCCACCATCTACAACAAACTTCTCTCAACTGCAATAACCTCAACCACCCAAAGCATGTCAGACGAATTATCACCACCTGGTCTCGGCTCACCACTCAGACCACGGCGGACATCATGCCTTCAATACACTCCAGGGTGCCCACCCTCAGCTGCCCCCACTATCTTTTCAACCTCCGACCCAACCCTATCATTAGGAACTTACCCACATCATCAACACCTCCATATCCACAGCACCCTACCCAGTCCGACCCCTCTTAAAGAAACCCTCTGCCGACCCCAGCGAACTCCAAAATTATCATCCAATCTCCCTGCTCCCCTACGTAGCCAAAATACTCGAGAAAGCCATCAACCTACAGCTCACCGGCTTCTTGGAACAAAAGCACCTTTTTGACACCTTTCAATCAGGATTCCATGAAAACCACAGCACTGAGACTGCGCTGATCGCTGCCACAGACCACATCAGAACTCTCTTCGACCGCAGAGACACTGTGGTCCTAATCCTCCTCAACCTCTCTGCTGTGCTCGACACAGTCTCCCACCACACCCTCTTCGACAGACTCTACAACATCGGAATACAGCAAAACACCCTCAAGTGGATTGCCTCTTTCCTCACAGGACACACGCAGAGCATCTGGCTCTCTCCCTTCACCTCGAAAACACAAGTACATATGAGGCGTTCCTCAATGATCATCCTTCAGCCCCACATTGTTCAACACCTACATGAACCCCCTCGCAGACATTGTCAGATCCAATGGCCTCAACATAATCTCCCCTGAAGACAGCTCAACTAATTCTCCTGCTCACCGAGGACACCTCCAACACTAAAAGCAACTTCTGCGACGCCATGACCAACATAGCCAACTGCATGAGAGACAACTGCCTCAAACTCAACGCCGACAAAACAGAAGTATTGATCTTTGGAAAGAGCACCTCTGTCTGGAACCACAGCTGGTGGCCAGCAGTACTCGGACCAACACCCACACCAATAGACCACACACGCAACCTAGGCATCATCCTCGACAGCCAACTAACCATGAAATGACAAGTCAATGCAGATGCCTCCTCCTGCTTCCACACCCTCAGCATGCTCCACAGACTCTTCAGATGGATCCCATCAACACCAGAAAGACCGTCACACAGGCACTTGTCACCAGACGCCTAGACTTTGGCAACACTCTCTACGCTGGCATCTCCACCCAGCTCCTCAGACGACTCTAGACCATACAGAACACCACAGCCAAGACTCATCCTGGACCTCCCCAAACTGAACTACATCACCCCCACCCCCAGCCCCCTCGGGAACCTCCACTGGCTCCCCATCCAGAAAAGATGAAAGTTCAAGATCCTCATGCACGCCTACAAAGCTCTACACGTCAAGGACCAGCCTACATCAACCATTGACAGCTTCCATCTATCCATAACACACCTGCGCTGCTCCTACTTTGCACGCATGCACACCCCCCACATCTGTCGCTGCTGCACTGGGGCTGAACCTTCTCCCACATCACCGGCAAGACTGGAACGACTTGCTTCTCCACTTCCAAACAGCTCCCTTCTTGGCAGACTTCAGGAATAAACTCAAGACCTGGCTCTTCAACAAAGACACAACACCTTTAGCACCCAGATACCCCTAGGGGTGATAGTGCAGCGCTATTTAAATGCGGATTGATTGATTTGTGTATTTAAACAAGCCCAGCAAGCACATTTCCCACTTGTGTAGTGCCTGGTGTCCTGTGCAATACCATAGGGTGGATGTGATGTCTTGCCAGTATGGACAGGTCCAGAATATGTGCAAAAAATGTGCTTCAAGTATGAGGGCCAGCATGCTGCTCCGCTCGCTGTCAGTGTAAGGTCTGTCGAGATCAACGTTAGTGTTGTCGCAGCCTAGCGAGTGGAATGACAGCAGGTGCACGCAGGGATTCAGCTATCTACGTTATGTGGGAGGGTTAACACTTGACACAATGGATAGCTATATAAATCTCTGGGGGGGAAAAAAGGAGTGCACCATCCCGGCACATATCCCCCAGGGTATGGAGTTATGCATCATGCCTGGGACGTATTTTATGCCAAGCAATAGCCTCTCAGCAGCCCCTCAGCAGCCCTAGGAGATGCCAGGGCATAAGGTGTCTACCGCCCAGTAAAATAAAGGTTTCTGCGAAAGCAGTGACCGGATACTGGTTTCATGGGTGTGACGGGCAGAGGTGACCTGAAGGTCGGATGAATGAAATTCAGAATGTGGGTGAGAGGCCACCGTGGACACCCAGATGCTGTGTCCTCCAGCTGATCCCCGTACAGCCAGCGGTTCACCCATTGGAGCTGAGAGGCTAGATAATACTGCTCAACATCTGGGAAGCCTAAGCTGCCATGGTCTGTGGGGAGGCAAAGCTTAGCCAACGCCACCCTTATCCGCGCTCCAGGCCAAATAAAGTCACTGATTGTGGAGTCAAGTGAACGAACAAAAGATTTGGGCAGATGTAACAGTAGGTTAGCGAAGAAGTATAGCAGGCGTGGTTAAGGGCGATACGACCCGCCACAGACAGAGGCAGGATTTGCCAGAACATCATTTGCGAGCGCACACCTGCACTTCTATCATTTGAAAGGGAGAGTACCTGCACTACTCAGCATTACTCCGTCCCTAGTCCTTTTAATGGGAGAGTACCTGCACTTCTCAACAGCAAAGAGGTACCCTGGGACAATGAGTACCTACACTTCTCAGCACTGCTCCTCCTCCAGTGCTTTTTATGGGGAGAGTACTGGTACTTCTCAGCAGCAAAAGTTACATTGGGACAATGAGTACCTGCAGGTCTCATCACCGCTTCGCCTCCAACGCTTTTACCAGGAGAGTACCAGCACATCTCAGCAGCAAAGAGGTACCCTGGGGCAATGAGTTCCCGCACTTCAATATTTTCGTTTCAAGTACTGTTTCTGAGTCAAAATGTTACATTCTTCAAACTAATGACATCTTAAGTAAATTCTGTTACAGATTTTCCATGAACCATACAATCAAATATTGTGCACCATCCAGGTGTCAGACCCCCAAAAACAGGCGCTGCACACATCCCCTTTGAGTGCAGTCCCCCTCCCAAGGGTGGATGTATCTTAGAGATACCACGGATCTGTTTCATAGTTGGAGACTGATGTTCAGCCCATTGGACAGACAGGAAGTGGAAGGGTGCCTTAAATTTACTTACTGTGTAGTGATGGCGGAGGCACATTCTTCAGGTAGACATGATGGCAGGGGATACTATCGGTGTTGTGGTTAATGCCTTTGAGGCTCTGTGGTTGGTGCTCATGTTGTGCTGTGGCTAGTGCTAATGGGATGCTGTGGTTAGTGCTATTTGTGCTGCTGTTGTGAATGATGTACCATATGCTGTTGTTAGTGTCACAGGAATTCCACAGTAAGTCATGCAGGGGTGATGTTGACACTGCTGCAGGTGTGCTGTGGGTTGCTGTGGCTGTTCCTGCATGGATGCTCTTGTTAGTCATGATGAGATGCTGTGGTCAGTAGTGCAGGGATGCTGTGATTAATCCTGCAGCCATTATGGAACTATTGCTGTGAGTGTGCAGTAGGTAGAGATGCAGTGCTTGGTGATGGCTGGAGGTTTCTTTAGCAAGTTCTGTTAGTACACCATTGTAAGTGTTGCTGGGTGCTGTGTTTAGTGCTTCTGGATGCTGCGGGGATGTTGTAATTATTGCTGTAGGAGAGCTATTAGTACTGCAGGAATGCTGTTAATGCTTTTGCAGGGGTGCTGTTGATAATCTTGCATAGTCCTGCAGTGCTGAATTGGCTTGTCCTATAGGGGAGAGGTGTTGTGGATAGTACTGTGGGATATTGTGCCTACTGGGGTAGGAGTGCTGCTGTTAGTTCAGCTGAACTTCAGTTGTTAGTGCTGGTGAAATGCTATGGTCGGTGTGCCATGTGTGCTATGGTTAGTGCTGCAGGGACAATGTAACTAGTGCTACAGGGATGCTGTGGTTGGTTCTGTGGATCTTGCTGTGGTTAGCCCTAAGATCATGCTGTGATTAATGTGGTATGCAAAAGAAACAATTGATGGATGGAATGCTGGCCAATGCAAACGTTCACCCCCAGTCACAAAGATCCATCATTCTTTTGCTCACCACACCACCCCAGTTAGAACCCAGCCATATGAAAATCAGTCATGGCCCTGTTCCTTGTGGGAACAGTCCAGCCCGAACTGCCAAGCCAGGTCCCCCCTGGACAAGCATCCTGGGACTGGTTTCAGGGCATCACTTTTATCAGCCAGGCTAGCTTAAATCCAGTGGTGTAGTGATCACGGGACCAACGTTTGGGCATACCCTTCCCATGTAGGGCGACATATGCAAAAGAAACAATTGATGGATGGAATGCTGGACAATGGAAACATTCACCCCCAGTCACAAAAATCTGGGTTTAATCCATCATTCTTTTGCTCACCACACCACCCCAGTTAGGACCCAGCCATATGCAAATCAGTCTTGACCCTGTTCCTTTTGGGAACAGTCCAGCCAGAACTGCCAAGCCAGGTCCTCCTGGTTAATGTGGTAGCACTGATGTTGTTAGTGATGCGGCAACAATGAAGGTAATGCCGTTGGGGTGCTGTAGTCATTCTTAAAGGCTTACTGTTGCAAGTGTGATAGGCCCACAGTTAGTACTGCAGGGATACTTTGGTTAGGGATTCAGAGATGCTGTGGTTGGTTCTGCAGGAATGCTATGGTTTTTGCTGTAGGCGTGCTGCTGTTAGTGCTGCAAGCCTGCTGTTTTCTCTGCTGCTGATAAACTCTGAGCAATGCTATAGGTGCGCTGTATTCAGGCCACTGGAATTAAGCAATATGCGGCTATGGTGTTTTCCACATAATTATGGATTTGCCTCATGTACCACACAATACATCATCTGCTGCATAATCTGCAGATTTTACCAAAAAAAATGTTCCTCAACCAAATCAAAAGTTAGTAAAAACGTTGACTGGTCATCTTTCAGTTGCTTATTGCTATATTTCGTTTTTAAACAGGTACTAATGAGGTCAAATCCCAGACAGCGTTACCATGAGTGAAAATGTCAAAATAAGGAAGTAATACTATCTCAAACTGTGCTGCATTATGTCACTTAATTTGCCTTTTCGTGCTCCAGAAAACACTGCTGGACAATTTGGTCCTCCCCTGCTTCAAAAATCTAGTGGCCCTGGCCATAGTTAATGCTTTATTGATGGTGCTTTAGTGCTGTGGAGATGCTGAGATTGTGTGCTAGGGGTGCTGTGCTAAGGTTAATGCTGTAGAGTGAAAATATTTGTAATTGGTGCCTTCGGATTGCTGCTGTTAGACCTGAAGGAATGACGATGTTTGTACTCTAGGCATGTTGTGGTTAGTCTTGTGTGCTGCTGTGCGCGCTGCAGGGATGCTGCGGTTAATTCTGCATGGATACTGTGGTTAATGCTGCATGGATGCTGTTGATGCTGCAGGGATGCTGTGGTTGATGCTGCATGGATGCTACGGTTAATGAGGCATGGATACTGTGGTTAATTCTGCATGGATACTGTGGTTAATGCTGCATGGATACTGTGGTTAATGCTGCATGGATACTGTGGTTAATTCTGCATGGATACTCTGTTAATTCTGCATGGATACTGTGGTTAATTCTGCATGGATGCTGTGGTTAATGCTGCAGGGATGCTGTGGTTAATGCTGCAGGGATGCTGTGGTTGATGCTGCAGGGATGCTGTGGTTGATGCTGCAGGGATGCTGTGGTTAATTCTGCATGGATACTGTGGTTAATTCTGCATGGATGCTGTGGTTAATGCTGCAGGGATGCTGTGGTTAATGCTGCAGGGATGCTGTGGTTGATGCTGCAGGGATGCTGTGGTTGATGCTGCAGGGATGCCGTGGTTGATGCTGCAGGGATGCCGTGGTTGATGCTGCAGGGATGCCGTGGTTAATGCTGCAGGGATGCTGTGGTTGATGCTGCAGGGATGCTGTGGTTGATGCTGCAGGGATGCTGTGGTTGATGCTGCAGGGATGCTGTGGTTGATGCTGCAGGGATGCTGTGGTTGATGCTGCAGGGATGCTGTGGTTGATGCTGCAGGGATGCTGTGGTTGATGCTGCTGGGATGCTGTGGTTAATGCTGCATGGATGCTGCGGTTAATGCTGCATGGATGCTGCGGTTAATGCTGCATGGATGCTGCGGTTAATGCTGCATGGATGCTGCGGTCAATGCTGCATGGATGCTGCGGTCAATGCTGCATGGATGCTGCGGTCAATGCTGCATGGATGCTGCGGTCAATGCTGCATGGATACTGTGGTTAATGCTGCATGGATGCTGTGGTTAATGCTGCATGGATGCTGTGGTTAATGCTGCAGGGATGCTGTGTTTGATGCTGCAGGGATGCTGTGGTTAATGCTGCAGGGATGCTGCAGTTAATGCTGCAGGGATGCTGCGGTTGATGCTGCAGGGATGCTTCGGTTGATGCTTCGGTTGATGCTGCAGGGATGCTGCGGTTAATGAGGCATGGATACTGCGGTTAATGCTGCATGGAAGCTGCGGTTAATTCTGCATGGATGCTGTGGTTGATGCTGCAGGGATGCTGTGGTTGATGCTGCAGGGATGCTGTGGTTGATGCTGCAGGGATGCTGTGGTTGATGCTGCAGGGATGCTGTGGTTGATGCTGCAGGGATGCTGTGGTTGATGCTGCAGGGATGCTGTGGTTGATGCTGCAGGGATGCTGTGGTTAATTCTGCATGGATGCTGTGGTTAATGCTGCATGGATGCTGTGGTTAATGCTGCATGGATGCTGTGGTTAATGCTGCATGGATGCTGTGGTTAATGCTGCATGGATGCTGTGGTTAATGCTGCATGGATGCTGTGGTTAATGCTGCATGGATGCTGTGGTTAATGCTGCAGGGATGCTGTGGTTAATGCTGCATGGATGCTGTGGTTAATTCTGCATGGATGCTGTTGATGCTGCAGGGATGCTGTGGTTGATGCTGCAGGAATGCTGTGGTTGATGCTGCAGGAATGCTGTGGTTGATGCTGCAGGAATGCTGTGGTTGATGCTGCAGGAATGCTGTGGTTGATGCTGCAGGAATGCTGTGGTTGATGCTGCATGGATGCTGTGGTTAATGCTGCATGGATGCTGTGGTTAATGCTGCATGGATGCTGTGGTTAATGCTGCAGGGATGCTGTGGTTAATGCTGCAGGGATGCTGTGGTTAATGCTGCAGGGATGCTGTGGTTAATGCTGCAGGGATGCTGTGGTTAATGCTGCAGGGATGCTGTGGTTAATGCTGCAGGGATGCTGTGCTTATTGCTGCAGGGATGCTGCGGTTGATGCTGCAGGGATGCTGCGGTTGATGCTGCAGGGATGCTGCGGTTAATGAGGCATGGATACTGCGGTTAATGCTGCATGGTTGCTGCGGTTAATTCTGCATGGATGCTGTGGTTAATTCTGCATGGATGCTGTGGTTAATTCTGCATGGATGCTGTGGTTAATGCTGCATGGATGCTGTGGTTAATTCTGCATGGATGCTGTGGTTAATGCTGCATGGATGCTGTGGTTAATGCTGCATGGATGCTGTTGATGCTGCAGGGATGCTGTGGTTGATGCTGCAGGAATGCTGAGGTTGATGCTGCAGGAATGTTGTGGTTGATGCTGCAGGGATGCTAAGTTTAATGAGGCATGGATACTGTGGTTGATGCTGCAGGGATGCTACGTTTAATGAGGCATGGATACTGTGGTTAATGTTGTACTGTTGCTGTGGTTGGTCCTGCTGTGATGCGTTGGGTCATGCTGTAGGAATGCTTTAATTAGTGCTGTGGACTGAAGTATTCTGAATTTAGTTCCTAGATAGGGCTGTTTATGGTTAATTTGGTTGGGAGGTAATTTGTACTTCTTGCTTAATCTCATACATATTTTCATTCCCGTTGTAATTTCACATTTATCGTATGTAAAGTTATTCCACGTTTTCATTTTAGAAGGCGTGGTAAGTGATGTTTGTGCAATACATCCTTGTCCTATGTGCTTCATGTGATTTTACAATATTCACAGTCAATATTGTCATTACTTTTTAAGAGACCATCCCATTTGCTCCACATTATGGATTCGCCATAAATCACATGCTTAGTGTGTATATGCGCAATTGTCCTTCTTGATCAAATATCCAGATCAATTACTTTTCAGTTTTACATATTGATGTGGCTGTAATTTTCACTATTAATCAGTAGCCAAGAGGGATTTTTCTTTGTCAAGGCTGAAAAAACATTTTAATTCACATTTTTACAGTTGACACGTGCACCACCCTCAACATGGTTCAGTGTGGCTTACTGGTGGACGTAATTTGCTGTAGTGTAATTACTCAAAATTGCAGCAAAATTATGCCAGATCATGCAGAATTACACAAGGAGTGTAACCGTGTGTCCACAATGAACCCGAGGATGCATTTTGTGCTAAAAAAAATAGTGCTAAATGCGACAGAACAGGAATAGCAGCAGCCACGAGTTCAGGTTCCTGTGCTCTTGGGAGGCAGTTTTGCCCCAGATTAATACAAATTATGCGCTTGGGGATAATTATGTGATTTTCTGTCATTTCTCATCACAAGAGTAATGCAAAGTTATTCCGGTTACTACTGCATAATTACAATTTTGTCCAGGCTCCATCCTGCTGATTACATTCTATATCTGCATCAGAATTCTTCCTTGGTTTATGCCGTTTCGGACAAACCTAGCAATTAGTGCTGCATTGATGGGTTGCTGTAATGAGTGCTGTGTTTGTAGAGACTGGCTGTTGGGGCCACAGTGAGTGTTGCTATTAGTCGTTCATTGATAGGTTGCTGTGGCGAGTGCTGTGCTTGGAGGGACTTCAGCTGTTGCTGCAGCGAGCACAGTGACATTATTATTGTTGGCATTGATGGGTTGCTGTGGTGAGCGCTGTTTCTAGGGACTCTGGCCATTGCTGAGGGTGTACAGTGATGGTATTAGTGATGGCATTGATTGGTTGCTGTTGTAAGTAATGCATTTGTAGGTACTCTAGCTGTCGCTGCAGTGGACACAGTTATGTTAGTGTTGCGTTGATGTGGCAAGTGCTGTATTTGTAGGGACTCTTGACTGTTGCTGCAGGAAATACAGTGTTATTAGTACCGTCATTGATGGTTTAGTGTGGCGAGTGCAGTGTTTGTAGGGATGCCTGGTGTTACTGAAGAAGCACAGTGTTGTTTTTAGTGCAGTCATTGATGGTTTACTATGGCAAGCTCTGTGTTTGTAGGGACTCCAGGTGTTGCTGAGGAAGCACAGTGTTTCTTGTGTTGTCATTGATGGGTTGCTGTTGTGAGTGCTCTCTTTGTAGGGACAACGACTGTTGCTGCGGAAAGTGCAGTGTTATTAGTACTGTAATTGATTGAGTTACTGTGGCTGGTGCTGTGTTTGTAGGGACTCCCAAGTGTTGCTGAAGAAGCACAGTGTTATTAGTATGTCATTGATGGTTCACTATGGTGAGTCTTGTGTATGTAGGGACTCCGGATGTTGCTGTAGGCAGCACAATGTTGTTTTAGCGCTGTCATTGATGGGTTGCTAGTGTGAGTGCTTTCTTTGTAGGGACTCTGACTGTTGCTGCAGGGAGCACAGCGACATTGTTAGTGCTATATTGCTAGTTATGTTTTAGTCGCTGTAGATGAGCACAGATATTTGTGCTGCAGCCTCCAGGATTGGGGTGCTGAATGCTGTGGCTGATTTTAGGGATTCAGTGGTTAGTGGAGCGATACTTAGTTAATGGTTTTTGGCTTATGTTCAGTATTGACGAATAGTTAGTTGGGTAGATGCCCCGCTAGGCCAAGCAAATGATCTGACTGACCTGGTATATTCGATGTTCAGTTGACATTAGTCTTCAGCTCACCAGGTGTGCTCTACATGTTAACACGTGATTGTCTAAATGCAGAGTTTGTTGTGCAACCATGTGTCACTGTGGTACTGCTCAAAAGCAAGTCCTAATCCTAACCACTGACAACCAGTGTTAGAAATTGGGTTTCTGGTTGGCTAGGGTATGCATCTAAGCCAGGCAGAACCCACCACTCTAGTCATGACAAGGGAGTTACACACTGAAGATAACCCCCGCTCATTCCCTTGGTAGCTTGGCAGAGCAGTCAGGCTTATCCCAGAGGCAATGTGTTTGCGCAACACACTCACAGGACAGTGACACACTAGGCACAGCACAAAAGAGACTTCACAAAAAGGTTTTATAAAAATATCCTTTGTATTATCCTTCAAAACGCATAAGATCACAATCACATCTATTACTGTGCCACTAGGCACTTGTCATGACTTCACAGGGATTCCACAAATCCCTTGGCCAATTGGGCCACAGTCATAAACATCACAAAGAGAATAACCAGTCACTACTTGTAGGATTACACCTAGCATAAAGCACTATGCATAATCATCAACAGCAGTGCACTTTAGTAAACACTTTTAGAATGCACACATTAGACAAGCACCATCACTGTAAATATACCTGTATTAGGCATCATTACTTCAGGGCACAACTCCTATAAATTGCCAGAAGTCCAAAAAACCACCAGCGCGCACCTGCAGCAGGCTGTGCGTACAATTACCATTACCGAAGGGCCTAGGGTGCAGCCTCCCCACACTCCTCTTGCCCGTTATCTGGTCATTTTCCTCCCCAGCATAGAACACGGACGCCCCTGGGCCTCTATCACGGGAGATGCGGTAATTATCGCTCCCGACCGGGACATCCAATATTACTCCTCTTTCCAGATGAGGAGTGAGGGCTCCCGTCAAGGTTTACCCCGAGCTACTAAAAACCCAACAACGCCACCAGGTAGGTGTGTTTCAGAAGGGGGGAGGGATGGACCACCTCCCTCCATGTGGCGACCTAACAGTGTCCCCCGATTATGGCCCTTGTCGCCCTGTTTATACAAGTAGCTGCCCACTACCACACGGGGCAGCTGCTATACTTGACAAGTAGAGTGACGCCGACTTGGCTCCTCACTCGGTCTGGCCATAGTATAAAGACTTACTTGCCCTCTGGGCGAGTCTGACTCCTCCTGGGTGTCCTGGTCCCCCGCAGAGTCGAATTGCACGGCCACTGCAGTCCTCGCGGTTTAGCACCACCAACGGCCGAGACGTTTTCAGGGCCCAGAGCTCCCAATGGGCTCCAGCCGTCACCGCACTGCCGGCAGACTCTTGCCCTGCCTACCACGGGCCGTAGTCCTTCAACTACCTCCTCCGATGCAGGGCCTCCCTCGCAGGGGAAGCAGGGCTGGTTTCTCCTGCAGCTTCCCAGTTGCTACGGCTTGGGGGTGGGGGGCGCGTTTAGCCTCAAAAGTACGGTGGCAACTTCCAAGATGGCTGAGAGGGGTGGTCCCCCTCGCTGGACTCAGCACTGTAGGACAGAAGCCGAACCTCGCTCGCAGATACTGCGTCTCCCTCCTCACAAGTAGCGCTCCACACTTGCTTTGCAATAACAGGGTGGGGAACACAGTGCTCCCTATCACCAAAGAGCTTCCCACACGCTCTCTACTTACTCAAGGCCACCAAAAGCTATTTACTACACACTAAGGTAATGCAGTAGGGCACCACAGGCCCTGGGAGATCACTGGGGCCCCCACACAGCAGGAAGCAGGCTCAGGCCAGGACACAGGATCTTGGCAGACACAGAGCACCGGCATAACTAAACTTGATGTGCCCAACCGCCCGGCAAGGTACATGGAAAGGTCCCCTCCAGACTCAATCAGGAGCTCTCCAGCAAGAATATTGTGCTGAGGGGGCCCCTGGAGCTTGGGGGAGTGGGGGGGTCTGTGTTAAGCAACTGACACAGAGGAGGCCTTTTCAGCAGGCCAACACAACAAGGCAAGGAGTCCTATGGCGGTTCCCTGCCAGCACAGCAATCCTCTGGTCCCAAGTCCCACACAGTGCCTTCTCCCTTTCATGGGTTCACAGCTCCTGTACTTAGTGTCAATGTCTTTGATCGGGGGGGCACTTCAGTCACTATTTTCACAACACCCCCATTCACATTTTCAGCCCAGGTCCCAGACATACCACAGGGGGGCGGAGTCAGCATTGTGGAAGGCAGGCACAGCCCTATTCAGGTGCAAGTGCAACTCCTCCCACCACTCCAGATGCAGACCAGGCCCATTCAGGTACAAGGGACAACTCCTTCCGCTACTAAATTCAGCCAAGGATATTCAGTGGGAATGGAAGGCTGTCTCCATCCTGGTAACGCAGCTCGGGTTGGAGACACCTTCAGTGCGCATGTTGATTTGGCCATCTTCACACGGCCGGTCAAGCCCACATGTACGCTGACAACAGTGCCATTCCCACCACTCCCCCTCCATGACGGCCACTAATTAGGACCCGTCCCAAGGTTCGGCTATTGAAAGAAAAATAAAACTATAATAAGTAATTTAATTATTTTTATTTTTAAAGTTTTGAGGCTGGTGGACGGACGACACTCCTCCACTGCCCATAACCCCACTAATCTCTCACCAGCTGCTACCACTAACCGCACTAGCCCCCTCTCACCAGCTATGGGCAGAGTGGCAGCTGTTGGCAGCGAGTTCATCCGCGAGTTTTCAACCAATGAAACATTTTTTTAAATGTGGTTAACTCATTGAACAATTCCGAAAAGTTTCTCCAAATTGTTAAATGGATTTAGGGGACATTAAGGAATTCCTTTTTAGGAGAGGCGTTTTAAGGGTGTTCCATCCAGATACTGATCTAATTAATGTTTTGCAAAATGTTAATATTTTACCACCAATTGAAAGGAGGTGGTAACTCATTTATTTGCAAATGGGAAGGGGTCCACAAGAGATACCTTTCCCCTTTGTGAATGGTGGAAAAAAAATATTTAAGAGTAGCAGTAGTCACTGCCTAATCTTAAGAAAAAGTTTGTAAACCTGCTTTTTTTTTTAAAAGTGTGTAAATGCATATGGCTTTTCCTTTTAGTAAAATGGGCTGCATTAAAAAAAAAAAAGTTAAAAAAAAAAAAAGCAATCATAGACATGGTTTTAAACTGACCCCAGCGGTCCACCGTGTCTGTGATTGTAGCCAGTCTTAGTGGGTCGCAACTTGTGTCCTACCTCATTCATATTTATGAGTTGGGTAGAATCGGGACCCGCAGGGATTTCGTATTTTGAAAACCGACCTACTTATGCATAGGACAGTTCGGATAATAAGTATGCACTCGGTAAAGGTCGGTGCGCAAATTGCTCCCGCTTTTTCGTGCGTAAGGCCCTTAGTCTCCAGGTGTGCTAATGTTCACACCCTTAAAAGCACCTACCTACTTTGCTGCTGAGCTTCCGCCATCTTGTCACCTCAAGGCGGTTGTCCAGGAGATATTAGACAGGCACGGGGACATTTTAGTCGTCCTAAAGCATTCATGTTTTCTGGAGCTTCCTGGTTAAAAGGTAATACGGCCCCGTTTGTAGCGCCCAACAAAAAAACAACTGATCCTGTCGTCATACCTGGGGTTTCAAACTAACTTACATGCCATTTACACGCCTTTCGCAGATGGACAAAAATTCCACTCACAGGGAGGCTGATTAACGCCCACTGCCTACCCACCTTGGCATTGCCACGCGCAGCCTTCTTCCGGTCGTTAATGCCCTTTGCCCCGGGTCGCGAGGCTCTTGCCGATACTAATTGTACTTGTATAGCGCTTACTACCCCTGGCGAGTCTTCGAAGCGCTTTTCGGCGAGTAGCACGCTACTCCGGAGCTGAGAAAGGTTTAATGCAGCACTCTGATTCAATTGCATCAGGAGCGCGCTTGATGTATCATTTAAAATAATCCTTAATAGTTACTTCTCTTTTTTTCGTTCTGCTTCACAACTCATTTTATCAGCTGTCAGTCGCCAAATGTCTTTTTTAAGGAGTTGGTTATAGCCACTAATGTACTGCATGTTATTGCACTGGCTGCAGTAAGTGTTCAGAGGTAAATTACTATAATTAATGTCCCACTAGAACTGTTTGTAGCAGGCGGCTGCGGCTGTTCCGAGCCCTGTGCCCGAGCTTTCACAGGGACTCTATTATCAGCCGTCCCTGGAGAATCAGGGCGCGAGCGGGAGATGGAGGGCACGCGCCGTCCGCCTTCAGAGAAGGGGTGGAGGTCACCTCTTGGACATCACGCTCTGATTGCTTCCGAGGCCTTGGCACTGGCTTGTGGGTAAACAGGGGGCATTGGTCTGGCACCTCCGCTCTTGCCAAAGCTGGTGTGTGCGCATAAGGCTGGAGCGCATCCTGTCTACTAAACAATCACTGTCAAAGCTAATAGGACTGGCCCTGGCAAGTCTGCATTTTTTTTAATTAATTACTTTATTTATCTAGCATACATATGCAATATTCAATAGAAGTGTGAAAATAATAAGTAAAAATAGCAAAAGAAAGAAGCATTACAAAAAAGAATGAAATGAACGTAAACATTAGCCTACCAGTCCTGGCTTTGAAATTGACCACTTTTTAGGAAGAGGAGTGTATGTGCAGGAGCAAACTTGCATTTCTCACAGTGGAGAGAGGACAGTAGCTGCAAAGTGGGTTGATCCGCTGCTCTTTGCTGCCCCCTAGTGGGCAGAAGCAAAATGCGAATGGCTGTTGAATCGACCAATGGATTAAAAGGACAGGCTGTAAGACCCTTAATGTACATCTGCATAATGCATACATACATCTACGTGCTTTTAATGCTAGAGCTATGTCAGGGTCAAAACCAAGAAGGCAGTTTTTAGGCCTTTCCTGGTGAATTAGGGCCTCCTAGTGCTGGTGTGCCAAGGCTTTTTCAGTGTGTCTTAAGAGAGTGCTTGGGACTACATCCATTGATGCCATGTCTGGAATACCATAGGACCGAATGTTGGCTTGGGGCACCTCATTGAACACCAGAGCCAGGCTGATCGATCAGGGAATCTGGAGGTTTCAAAGCAGACAAGTTCCTCTAAAATATGGAAAATTTGGGACAGGGTCGGTGGCACATCAGGCAACGCAGCGGATTACTTTACTTCGAATCACCCATTTATTTGCTTAAATACCTGCCAAAAAAGGTCCCTAATCATTTCCCACCTTTAGCCTTCATCACGTGCTGTAGATGTGGGCTGTGTTAGCATAGCTGCCACCAGGGTCACCTTCAGCCAGTCTAGGCATGTGAGCAGACCGCACTTGGAGTCCGGGACTGGTACCTTTGCTTTTACCATTAAACGTATCAAAGCGACAAATTCCAGCATGCCGTGTGCTCTGCACTGAAAAGCACGACTGGCTGATGTACCATACAGGGCCGTACAGTTGTGTTGTGGTGATCGTGCGATGAGAGTGGAGGTGTTTTCATATTGTTTTGTATGGTTTCATTTCTGCTTTAGCAGCATTCTTGCCAAATCTGTTGGAAATGTAACACGAAGGAAGTTTAATCTAGTATGTGATCTTGCAGCTCTGTCCTTTGGTACAAATGGCACGAAGTTGTTGCTCCATTAATGTGGAATGTAACGTCATGGGGGGTCATTTTAAAGAAGTTCCTGGATTTGCAGGGACCATGGTGGTAAAGGCATTTGCAACTGTTACTTATATGCCCTCCATAGCGTGCCTGGCTGAAAGTTGATCATTATATCGCTTTCGAATTCCACAGCACAATATTATCTTACAATAATGCAGATTGTTTTTTCCAATGGTTGTTGGCTATCTCATTTTAAGGAATATGTATTTTTGAACTCTAGTTAATGCTATGAAAGTGAAAAACAGTCGCGGCCGGCATGGGGTGGGGGGAGGTTTAATTGTAATTATGAACAAAAAAATAACTTACTTTAGCCGGCCCGATCTGGTGCCGCATCGTCTCTGCTTCTCTGCTCCTCACAGGAAGCAGGCAGCCTCCCTCCCTCCCCCCTAAGCCAATCACAACACTGCAATGGCAGCGTTGTGATTTTTGGGAACGGCGCCCAGCCAAGCGCCTATGAGGAGGCCATTTTCTCCATATAGGAGTCAAGCGCATGACTGGTTTGGTCGGCGCCAGAGGGCCGACCAAACAGTCAGGGCCCTCAACATTGGACTAGCCACTCCTCCCCTGCCCAGTTGCAAGACAGCCCACCCACCCTCCCCCAGCCAAACCTTTCTGCTTTTTCGCAGTGCGAGAATACCATTTTATGTTGCTGCTTCTCGCACTGCGAGAAAGCAGCGGGGGCGACGCTCCTCCGCCCACATGGAAGACACGCCCCTGTTGAAAAACCGAAGCACTGATATTTGTTACAACTTTTGAAATCTATACTGTTGCAAAAGAAGATATAAAAAACAAAATACTTGACTTAAAAGCAAAACAAACAAAATTATCAAAATTACATTTTGAATCCATTTATCAATGTATGCACTTAACTTATTCCACCCCGTCACCAAGCTCATCAATGTCCACCCACACACATTAATCCATTGATCCATTAGCTCACCCATCTGGAGATGTAGCAACATATTTCTCCATGTGTATCAGTACATGGGGTTGTGTGTATATGTTGTCTGTCTGTGCGCTTGAATGTCCATTTATTCGCAGGAAGGGGTGCTTGTATTTATTGCATCTTGTGTTTGTCGGTCTGTGTGCCTTGATCCCTGCGTTGTTAGTCACTGTATGTGCACACGTTTATATCTGCATGCACTTTGCTGAAGTCAAACCTATTGGATTTTTCAGTGCGTGCTTTACCTGCCTTAGCATTTAATGGTTTACTGTTTTCCTCATGGTTGCCTCTGCCTCGTTTTGTCTCTTTCAAACATCGGTATGGACTTTGTAGTCTGTACAGTCCCTTAAATACTTCTGGCCCTTAGGGGACTAGTCGATGTTTGAGAAGTGTTAGTTTCTTCTGCATGTATGTTTTCCACTCTAAAGCAGCCATGGGTGGCACGTTGTGGAGTTAAAAATATAACATTTTTTGGGACGGAAAAGTCCCTCATATGGTGATGGACGTGCACCCCTGTCCTGAGTGCTCCAGATGCTATGATGTCTGGGTCCCTGATGCTGATTTTTGTTGTCATGGAGAATATGGATCATGTGTGTGTTCATAGGACTTTTGCAAAATAAACAATTGATGGACAGAATGCTGGACAATGCAACCATTCACCCCCAGGCACAAGGATCTGGGTTTAATCCATCATTCTTTTTCTCACCACACCACCCCAGTTTGGACCCAGCTATATGCAAATCAGTATTGACCCTGTTCCTTGTGGGAACAGTCTAGCCCAAACTGCCTAGCCAGGTCCTCCCTGGACCGTAAACAAGCATCCTGGGACCGATTTCAGGGCATCACCCTTCATCAGCCAGGCTAGCTTGAATCCAGTGGTGTAGTGAGCACTGGACCCTCGTCCGGGCATTCCCTTCCCACTTAGGGCGACATAAGCAAAAGAAACAATTGATGGACGGAACGCTGGACAATGCAAACATTCACCCCCAGTCACAAGGATCTGGGTTTAATCCATCATTCTTCTGCTCACCACACCACCCTAGTTTGGACCCAGCTATATGCAAATCAGTGTTGACCCTGTTCCTTGTGGGAACAGTCCAGCCCGAACGGCCAAGCCAGGTTCTCCCTGGACCAGAAACAAGCATCCCGGGACCGGTTTCAGGGCATCACCCTTAATCAACTAGGCTAGTTTGAATTTTGCATTTGTCCCCCCGAATGGGACGGGTATGCCTAGACGTGGGTCCTGTGTTCTCCATGCCACTGGAGTCAAGCTATCCTGGCTGACGAGGGCTAAAAGCCCGAAACCGGTCCTAGGATGCTTGTTTCCAGTTCAGGGAGGATCTGGCTTGGCAGTTGTGGCTGGACTGTTCCCATGAGGCACAGGGTCAAGACTGATTTGCCTATGGCTGGGTTCAAACTGGAATGATGGATTTAGGCCCAGATCTCTGTACTGGGGTGAATGCATGACCTTTTTCTGCATTCTGTCCATCAATTGTTCTTTTTGCATTTGACATAGGACTGTCATGAATTGAGTCCTTGCTGGCCCGAGAGGGGCTCCCAAAAACTCTAGCCTCATAGTTTTGAAAGGCTACTGCCTCTGCCAGTAGTTAAGCAGCATGAGTGTGATGGTGGCAGAATACTGTGTAGTGATCGGTATAAGTGGACAGGGCTTCTTACCGGTCTCGCTGGAGTGAGGTCTACAGGCTCACTCAAGTGAAGTTCTGTTGCTGTGTGTTTAGGTCACCCTTAGCCTACAGCAAGTTGGTATGAAGTGCTCTGCAGTGCAAGTGTACTGTATGCATGTTCTGGGTGTATGAGTGCCTGTGAATGGTACAATATATGGAAGATTCTGGGTTCCATGTTTGGGAGCCCCGGGGCTCACTGGAGGAGCATGGGGAGGTAAAGGAATCCACCCCCCCCCCAGATAAATCTTTGATTTGCTACAGTCCTGTGAGTTTTGGGGGGGGAGAGAAACGAACACACGCTCACTCACTCTCACACACACACACACACCCACTACACACACACACACCCACACACACCCACTACACACACACACCCACCCACTGCACATACACACACACACACACACACCCACTACACACACACACCCACTACACACACACACCCACTACACACACACCCCCACGTCCACCCACTACACACACTCCCCCACACCCACCCACTACACACACTCCCCCACACCCACCCACTACACACACTCCCCCACACCCACCCACTACACACTCCCCCACACCCACCCACTACACACACTCCCCCACACCCACCCACTTCCATACACCCACCCACTACACACACTCCCCCCCACACCCACCCACTACACCCACTTCCATACACCCACCCACTACACACCCCCACTACACACCCCCACTACACACCCCCACTACACACCCCCACTACACACCCCACTACACACCCCCACTACACACCCCCACTACACACACCCACCACACACACCCACACACACACACACACACCCACACACACACACCCACACACACACACACCCACACACACACACACCCACACACACACACACACACACCCACACACACCCACACCCACACACACCCACTACACACACACCCACCACACTTCACACACACACCCACTACACCCACCCCCACACACACCCACTACGCACACCCTCACTGCACACCCACACACTACACACCCCCACACCCACCCTCTACACACACACACACTCTACACACACACACTCACTGGAGAAAGAAGAGCCAGGTTGTTACGTACAGTTCAAAGGGTGCTCTTTGATTCAGAGGGGGAATGGCGGGAGAATGTGCCCAGGCTGGAAATAGGCCTGGGCACCTCTCAGGAAGGCGATGGGGCTGATAAGAGAATCATAAAGAGTAGGGCTGGAGGACCCTGGCTAACCTTTTGATGCACATATCACTGTGGCTGACATCCAGGTGTGAACTTCTTGTCACTCCTATGACCTGTGTTGTGGGGCAATCAGATTTGGAGTTCCTTCGTTGACAGACTTCTTTCTAGAGGAAGGGCACTTCTAAAGTAAGCAGACCCTGAACACAAACTTGAAAGCCTTAGACCCAAATCAAATTTGGTGTCTGCAATGGACTATTAGAAGAGGAGCTTGAGGTGCCCACATTTGCCAACTCCCAAGTGTAAGAAACTGGCTCTATATATACTGCACCAAAGTGAGGTACAGTATGTATAAAGTACAAGAGTCTCCACAGGTTTGGCAGAGGTTAAAGTTAGATAGAACCTTACTCTCTAAAGTGGTAGCTTGGTCGAGCAGTAAGGCAGTATCAGAGGACAGTGTAAAGCATTTGATGTACACACTCAGTCAGCAAATGGCCTTACACACTCAAGAACTGAACTCTTGGCCAATTGTTTTGTATAAAAATATATATTGTTGTTTTATTTCTAGAACCAAGCAAGCCTGGTACAGGTAAGCATATAAATACTTTGCAGTAGTAATTGACTTGTTTGAACACAGTTCAGAATTGCAGTATAACTGGTACTGGTTTTGATTATAGGTTTAAGAAAGCAGATTGCAACACATTGCAGGTATAGTACATTCAATTGAATGGGCTTTTTAAGTAAAATGCAGCTAATTACTTTTCTAACCACAGGACTGGATCCTAGATTCAACCTTGGGAAATTTCCTGAAAACAAGTGAGTAAATGCGTTTTGGTTAAAGGTATGATTTTTAAGGAATATTATTGTATTTCAAAAGTTGACACTTAAAAATGTTTCACATAGAATCACCAATGTTATCCTATGGGAGGAAATTCACTTAGCAGGTAAGTTAGGTTATTGTTACTTTTTCTTACTCAGTGCTGGATCCTGGATTCAGCACTGGGACATTTCCTGAAGGAAGTTGAGAAAATGCGTTTTGGTTAATCGGCTGAATTTGAAGTAATATTTGCAGTTTTCAAGAGTCGACACTTCGAAACTTTTTGAGAGAAAAAGTGTCAATGTTATCCTATGAGGAAAAATGAGTTATCTGTTTCAAGTTAAGTAATCAGTCGTTTGAGTTAGGGTTCTGGGGTTAGACTCGGGGGTCTCCCAGGGTCAGTGATGCACTGTTGTTGCGCCTTCAGCGGCACTCGGGTGGCAGGGTACAGAGTGTTGAGGCCCAATGTTATCCTATGGGGGATAGGGGGACACCGGTTGGTGGTTGCTGGCAAGCAGGCCACAGGGTTGTGGGTGCAAA
Organism: Triturus cristatus; assembly: GCF_964204655.1. Lineage (NCBI taxonomy): Eukaryota > Metazoa > Chordata > Amphibia > Caudata > Salamandridae > Triturus > Triturus cristatus. Next base: position 825,238,982 of record NC_140586.1, on the reverse strand, counting down.
GCTCCTAGGGTTAAGCTCAGGGAACGTTAGGGACCAAGTTAGCACCAAAGGGACACACTCAGCGGCGCTAGGGCAGCCGGGTGCAGGGTGCAGCTTTGAGGTCGGGTGCCCTGTTGAATTCAATGGAGATTCTCCGGGACAAAGAAACACTGCAGGCTCGGGGACAAAGATCTTCCAGGAGTGACCACCACTTCGAGGGGTAAGTTGGGCTGTAGAGGGATGGTCAGGCACCACTGGGTTGGGCGCAGAAGGCCATGGGGCGTCAGGTGCACGGGTGCCTTTAGACGTCGGATTTTCTTACCCGCTCTGGTCGCGGAAGGGGGGTCTCCTGGATTGAGGCTGCAGGCGTCGTCTGGAGGCTTGAAGCAGGTCAGGGGTCACCGGATCTTGGGTCAGGATCGCCGGGGGGACCTCCTCGTGGTGTTTGTTCACTCAAAGAGTGTGCTGGATTCGCGGTTTCTGGCTGGCACCAGAAGCTGCAGTTCAAACACGCCCGGTGTTCATGGGAGAAACAGCTTGGAGAGTGAATGCAGGCAGGTCCTTCCGAGGTTTTCGAGGTTGCTGGCCGCTAGACACACCGGGATTTTGCAGGAGCAGGTTCTAGGGTGGACAGGCCTTTAGGGCTGGGCCCAAGTCAGTGGGCGTCGTCCTCTGGTTAGCTCTGTGGTTGTGGTTGCTGGATCTGAGGAAGGAAGGTTCATGGTGCCCCTAAATACAAAATTTAGGGGCATCACAGATACGTAAAGGGCAGGGACCAATGGGTCCCTTCCCTGGGGTGGGTACACCCCTTATCCTGCCACTCTCCAGTGGGAGGGGGGCAGGAGCCTGTCCCTGGTTGGGTGGGTCCCCCATCCTCAAGATGGCGTGGACTCGAGGTTGTGCTTCACCTCGCCTCCCCCACCTTAGGGGTGGAGTTGGCAGAGGTGGGCACACCTCTCTTCCTCACTTTGTTTTTTCCGCCGGGTCTCTCGCCCAAAGTGGGGGGTAGAACCAGTGGGGACCAGTTGCTGAGTACAGCAAGTGGTCTGGAGAAGCTCACAAAGGCGGCATGCCTTTGAAGCTTCTCCTTCGTGAAACCTGCCCATCCTGTGGTAGGAGGCTTGGCACCTCGTCCCAGGATGTGCATTGTTTCAAGCCCCTGAGAGCAGCAAACTCTCGACCTAGGGGTCCAGAAACATGTCTGGTGGTGGCAGCCTGCGCAGCCACTCGGTCAGGTCACTGGGAGTTGGTCGAGTTTCATTCAGGGGGCATCTCTAAGATGCCCTCTGTCGTGCATTTTACATTAAATCCCACACTGGCATCAGTGTGGGTTTAATGTGCTGAGAAGTTTGATACCAAACTTCCCAGTCTTCAGTGCAGCCATTATGGTGCTGTGGAGTTCGTAATGACAACCTCCCAGCACCATATACTCTTAATGGCAGCACTGCACTTACAGGGCCCAGGAATGGACTTGGGCACTGTAGGGGTACAGGGCTCATGCACCTGTACCCTCACCACTGGTATAGGGCACCCAGCTAGAGGGGTGACTGATGTATGCCAGGGCAGTGGTTTGTGGGCATGTCACACAGGGATGTGTGCCATGTCGTCTCTTTGTTTGGTTCTGCACCCTGGACACTCAGCATGCAAAGGAAGTGTGTGTGTGTGTGTGTGTGTGTGTGTGTCAGGGTACAGGGCACAGGGCCTCTAAGGGTGGCACAATAAGTGCTGCAGCCCTTCGGGGCTTTCTCTGGTCACAGTGCCCTGAGTACCTATGGTACCATTTACCAGGGGCTGACATGTGGCCAGCGATGTCAATTGGGTTTAAGCTTTAATGCAGTTTTAGGGAAGGAACACAGGCCCTGGGTACCTGTTTGGCAGGAGCCCAGGGCACACTCAGTCAAAGTACATCAGCAATTCAGCAAAAAGTGGGGGCCTACCATGCAAGAAAGTGGGCACTTTCTCACACCAAGCAGTAGGGATGGGCAAAAAAGAGAAGCTCTGCAAGATTTATGCCTGTGACCAGGACTGGGGGTTTAGGACTGCCAGTCTCCCAGCCGGGTGAGAGAACATCATCCAGGAAAAATCCAAGACCACCTGCCCCTGGAGCACCAGTGCCTGCCTGCTTGCCGTGACCCGTGGACCGTGTGAGGAAGAGATTGAGAAAGAGCAAGGTCCAGTGGGGGATCCTGAAGAGTGGATCCCTGTAGCGAGGTGTGAGGAGGAGATTACTGTGCTAATCAGGCCGTTGGCCATATACGATGGGAAAGTCAACAACCCCATTTGCCAGAGGGAGCAGCTGTGAAGTTAACCATGCTGATCGGGCCATTGCCCTTGTGCACTGGGAAAGTCGGTGACCTGACATGCCAAAGGGCGAAGCTGGTAAATTATCAGTGCTGATCGGGCCATTGCCGGTGTGGGGTGGGAAAGTCTGTGACCCCTTATGCCAGAAGGGGCAGGTATGAAGTTGACCATGCCGATCTGGCAGTTGCCCTGTGCGGCGCAATGTTGCCATACTGAATGGAGAATAACCACTACCACTAGTGAGAGGGAAGTGGGACTTGGGCTTGCTTATTGAACACTAGAGGCCTGGTCACAGGGGGCTGTGTGTATTGTTTGTGTATCCCCTGTTCACTTTGTGTTTGTATATAAATATCCCAAGTCAGGAAACAAATAGGAGGAAGAAGCAAAAAGTTTGGGGATAACCCTGCAAAAAGGGCCAAGTCCAACAATACTTGTTTTGTATGAAATCTCTTCGGATGCACCGAAGGATGCTCTTTTGCTCTTTAATAATGGCTTCTGAGGGGTAACGTGCTCTACCCATCTCTCGAGATCCCTCTGCTTGTCCTTCAGCTGATTAGTTCTGCCTTCCTCACCTAGTACAGGGTGGTCACCCTGTTGCTAGGTTTGGCTATCTTGTGCTCCTGTTTCAGTATGGACTAGTCATCGCCAGTCACCTTTCATGTGATCAGTAGGACGCCATTGATGGGTCTCTATCACTGGCTCCTACTCAGGAGCCGAGATCCCAAGTGCGGTGGGGCTTGCAGTGCCATGATTATTCTTACAGACAAGCAGGGGTGGTTTTGATTTGAAAAACAGTGGGTCTATTGTTTTCCGTTCTCCATGACCCTCTGGGTTGTGCTGTTTCACTCAGATTAGGGCACCCTCCGACAGTTGTCAACCTTGGGTGCGTCACTTTCACCAGTTTGAAGCCTATGTCAATAAGGTTGCATACGCTTTTCTGTAGCAAACATATGAATCCTTTAACTTAGCTTGCCAGAGGTGATTGGTGTTCATTCTTGTAAAAGCTTAGAAGACCAGAATGAGGACGTTGTTTTTTATTGCCACGTCTCTAATTTCAGTACTCCTATTATTCGCGACAGAAATTAGGATTCCAATCTCTGAATGCGTCATCTGTGGGTTTCAGTTGAAATTACGAACATACATCAGCTTCTAAACCTGCACTCTTTAGAGATGGGGAATAAGGGTGCTGCCTGAGAGACTCAGACTTGCTCAAGATCATGCAATGTAACAACGAGCAGAGTTTGAATTTCATTGTGTGTTCTCTTAAGGCCTTGATCTGTGACCTTTGCATCCTCTTCAAATGGTAATATTTACAGTGGCAGGTCCTCCACTAAGGCGGAGGAGCGTCGCCCCACTGCTCACGGAGCAGTGTAAAAGAAAAAAGAAAATGATAATATCTGAAGTTAGTATTATTTTATTTTTAGTATCGTCCGGTTAGGGCGGGACTTGGCTCCCCTGTGGTCTGGGATGAGGAGTGGTTGCTGCACTCTAAGTGAGACTGACGTTGTGGCTGGCCGTGTTGGCTCTGCCAAACCGTCATGCGCACTTTGCGTGTTCTTCCTGCAAGCTTCATTACAGTCTGGGTGCAGAACATGCCCAGGCTCCCTGTCCCCATCTTAGCGCCGAACCACGGTGCTCAGATCAATCACAGCGCTGCATTGCAGTGTTGTGATTGGCTCAGGGGAGTCTGGGTGCTTCCTGGAAGACGCGCGGAGGAGACACGACATGGGAGAGACAGAGGAGAGACGCGGCAATCAGGTAAGTTAATTTTTTTCCCCCAGTTTTGAGTTACTGTGTGTACTCATGGGGGTGCGCACAACTACACTTGCCCTGGAAGCAAGTGTGGTTGTGAGTGTTAAAAGTTGTATGGTGCACCTTTTACAAACCAATAAAGTTTGGAGTGCATGTAGTACGCCATTTTAAACAAGATGAAGGTGGAGCACACCTGATGTAGGTTGCATAAGCATATTTCAAAGTTGGACTTGAAGCCAAAGCTTGTGGCATCAAATCTGTAAATTAAAGCAACACTTCTGTTGACAATAGATTATCCACCAGCGGATGTCTGGGCACATGCCCATGTTATATAGTTGTAATACACTGCTATAGACAAACTCTATGTAATGAGGACATTTATAAGATCTGAATGTATATTTCAAGAACTTTGTTGAAGATTTTGAGGCATTGTGGATTATTGAATAATGTAGAATGTAGAGTTGACACTCTTAAAGATGGTATAACTCACACTGGGATTGTAATCGTGTCTCGAAGGTTGTATTCCATTGTGCTCATGTGTGTAATGCATTTTACCAATCTGTGGACGTTGCCCATGGTGCCTGGCACAACGTGTTTTATCAGTGGCAAATGTATATCTACAAACATCTCCACTCAAATTGCGGTTCATGGAAAGTCTTTAAGAGGGTTATTCTGTTAAGGTGAGGTATTCAAGAATTATTATGGGATAACGTCACTATTGAGGCATTTTGTTTGTTAGGTTGGTGAATACCAGTAAACAGAAGGTACCATCCAGCAAATGTGGGTGACTTGACAGATATGCTGTGTGTCCAGTATGTGGTATAAGTTCATGCCTATTATCACTAGATTGGTGATAGAACATTGGGCACAGGTTTTGCATTTTGAATTACTTCAAGTACTCAAACCCTACAGGACGCTGTCAAAATAACTGCATAATATCATTTCAGATGTCACCATTGGTGTCATAAGTATATTCATTTACATCTCATCAGTGATGTAACGTGAGGTTATAGGAGAGAGCAGTGCATGACAAATGCTGAAATTCAGGTTTGTTTGGTTGTTAAACATTCGTTTTTATCCCATTTTAACACATAACTATTATGTCACTTTAACCTTTGTTTTTTTAAATGAATTTCTGTGTTTTTTTTTTTTTAGTTCCCATTCCAAATTGAGCAACCACCCATCCTCCTCGGACTGCCTTTGGCCAATGTCCAATTGAGTGTCCAACCCCAACTGCGCATATTCTTTGGCTGTGCGCAGCACTGGGTTATGCGCAGAGCTGCACCTTATGGTAGGGCCTACACTCAATCCCCAGAGGGCACCAAATCCCCTCTTGCACATGTCCTTCATCCATGCGCAGCGGGGCATTGGCCGCGAGCCCTCCCCTTTTGCCAGACCATGCTCCCAACACTCCGCTGTGCATTGCCCTCTGGCAAGGCCCTGCACCCATCTCCCCACAGGTACACAACCCCCTACGGGGCCTATCCCTCGCTTTGTACAGCCTTCAGCCACATGCCACAGTGATTTGGTCTTGCACCCGGCCCACTACAGGTGGCCAACGCCAACTGCGCACAGCTTATGGCATGCACAATGTCAGTTGGCTGCAGAGTTTGATCTATAACCAGACCCTTTTGATTTTTTGTTTTGTTTTGTTTATTTTTTGTGGTCCCACATGACCACAGAGGGACCCTCACTGGGTACCATGGTACTGAAGCTGGTACCTCAGTACTGGCGACCATTTTTTAATTTTTTATTTAAAACAAACCTGCAGGGGCGTATGACTCGGGAGTCGGGGTGTGCCCACTCTGCCTCATTTTTTTTTCATTATTTTTTCAGGGCTCTCGACAAACTCCTGTAATGACAGCCTAAACATTTTCTTCAGAGATGCGGCCAGTCAATCAGATCATTTCAGTACCTCAAAACCGGTACCATGGTACCGAATGGCTGATGGAAAAAAAACTCCCTTGGTCGGTCAGGTTCAAGTATTTTTTTTATTTTGGTACTGCGGTACCCTTACGGAACTCAACTGTCCCGATAAACCTACCTTCTTCTCAGCAATAACCCCCTTCATGCCCAACCTGAGGTTTTCTTTAAAGTCTAATTTCTCAAAAATGGCTACATGGATTTACAGCAAATACAAAAGCATGCTTTCTGTGTAAAGTTCTAATTTTTTTGTCAAACTTATTGTCATTCTGTTCATCTGTTTTTCTGTATTGGTCAGTAAAGATTCATATCTGAACTAACATGGAAACATTTCTCACATAAAGACCCCCCTTTTTCTGTGGTCCCTGCTTGACAGATCAACGCAAAACTTTCCATGAAGGAACCAAGGGGGATTAACATTTCTTGGGAAACGTTTGTGCAGATTTATCAAACGGGGTCAAAGTTATTAAGAAAACAAAAAACACTTTTCTTATGGACACCCCCGCCTAACTTCAAATACACAGTGACGACTGCCAATGTGTATAGGAGTTAAGCACACGTTAGAGCAAGTTTAATGTTTAAAAAATATATCCACATATTTTGTTTAATCACTGGAAGTAGCATCAAAAATAAAATTTACAAGTAAAATATTGATTTATTTTTTTTGTAATTTCCAAGCTGAGCTGCACCTTTTATATGCAGAAGAAATACGTGTGATTTATAAAAAGTAAAAACAAAATGTTATTTTTGTATTTCTTGGTGATAAGTTGTTTCTGTAAAATAGGCCCTTGACCCATACATGCCTGCAGACCTGACTCAGTAGGGAGACTCGCAGTTTTTGAAGCGAAAATTGCTTTAACTTAGCCGTTTTCTCCCTACAATTGCGTCTGCTTCAATATATGTCATGGAGGAAAAACGCATTGCCCCATTTATTTTTTATTATTAAATCTCTCGCTTTCCACTTTTAAAATGTTGGCACCTGTGTTGACCTATTAAGTAAAGAGTATGCTAAGTGCATAGGATCACATCTTGTGATGTCACTCCTTGGGTGACCTGCATATGATAATCAGTCCCCGCCCTTTTATTCTTCGGGCCTGCGCCCTGGCTGCGCGCGAGGCCGCGTCCAGCGAGTGGTGCCCGGGGGACCCGTCTCATCTCACGCCCTCTCCTCTGGCCCCGCATCTCACGTCCCTGACAGCCTCTTTAACCTTCTTCTCCTGCCGCCTCCCACCCCGACGGACCTGACAGACAGCGGAGAAACCTGCCCCGCTAATGCATTTGTTCAATACGTCCAGCAAACAGATTAGACAAAGCTTTATCAGAGGGGGAGAAACGTGATAATGGTTTTTAGCAAATCCTCGGGCTGTCACAGATTAAAACAGCTGCAGCAGGGCGCATTAGCGCGCCTTTTTTCTCCATCTCGCGCGCGCTTTGCCCTTTGTCTTCGCTCGCCATCGGATTTCGCAGCCAATCTATCGCCGCGGCAGCCTGGTGAAGATACAAGCAGCCACTTTCAATCTGATATGCGATTGGTTTTGCTAGAGCTGATCTGTGTTGCCTTATCGATCCAGACCCTCTGATGGCTCGTCACCTTGCAAGTCTGGCAGGGAAGTGAGAGGTGGTGGGGGGAGACTTGTATGGGGGGTGATAGGGTGTCCGCGCGGAGAAAACAGCCCTGAAATCGCTTTAAACTTGATACATACCATTGATCTGGAGGCTCGCGCACAAAGAGGCCAGCGGTGGCCGACATGAAAGCAGCCGAGGCAGTCTGCCCTAATCAGCAGAGTTTAAATGACTCTGACCTTCTTATTAAAAGAAATAAATCAGTTCAGAGGTGTCATTTCTGTTGTATCGAACATAAAAGGGGGGACGCCACAAAGCTTGGTAAGGCTGAGAGGCTTAGAGGATGTCTGCCACTCTTCGCGGCATTAAGAGCCCGCTGTTCGCTTTGGAGGCGAGAAGGAAGCGAGCACTCCGTTGTTTGGCCCGGCGCGTTCTTTCATGCTACACAAGTCCCTAGTCACTCGATTCACCATGTGACGACTTGTGAAGCAAGAAAAGGGCTCAATTAGGCAGGCCCCCCTCTATCCATCTGTGAAAACCAATAGCCTCTTGACTTCTCAAGGCCCAATCTTGTGTCTCATCGGGTTGTCCCTTGGACTCCGCTCCTTCCAAAGCCCATGCAGACATCTTGTGGGAAAACTGAAGGCCATGAAGTCTTAGGGCCTGATCTAGAGTTCGGCAGATGGGTTACTCCGTAACAAACATAACCGATATCCCTTCCACCCTATTACCTGGGGATTATATCCTATGGCACTTGTAATATGGTGTATAGGATATGCATCACGTTTATGATAGAGTAGCCCGTCTGCCGAACTCGAAATCAGACCCATAGTGTGTTTTGAGGATTCTTTAGGTCTTGTTTTCCTAAGAATGACCGTGAGGATCTTGGGACCTGCCGTATATGCAACACGCAGTGGTGCATATATTTAGAAACCCCTTCTTAGTGTGGCCGCTGTATTAAATCTGGTTCCTTAGCCCATGCGTTTAGCTAGAATTGAAACACCATGCTTCAGTCTTTCCAGTTCATTCCATAGGCTTGATATGTGGAAACTTGTAATTGTATTGTATTTGCATTTATATATCGCTTACTACCCCTGATGAGGCGTCAACGCCTCTTTTCAGCGAGTAACACACTACTCTGGAACCCATAAAGGATTAGTGGTAAATTAGTATAGTGAAATATGAAAGTAATTTGAGCGGTGGATATGTTAGTCTGATTTTTGGATTGCGAAGTATAGTGGAGGGATAGAAGTGGGAAAAGGTTTACATTTATAAAGTGCTTGCTACTCCTGATGAGTTGTGAAGGTGCTTTTTCGGCTAGTAGCAGGCTACTCCGGAACCCATAAAGGATTAGTGGGGAATTAGTATAGGGAAATATGCAAATTCATTTGAGTGGTGGACATGTTAGTCGGTTATTTGGATTGAACAGGAATAGTGGAGGGATAAAAGAGGGAACAATCTACAATATTTTTTGGGTGGGGGGAGTTTATAGAAGTAGGAGGGGGTTTGGGGTGAGTAAAGGGGAGTTAGTATAGGGAAATATGAAATTAATTTGAGTGGTGGACATGTTAGTCTGTTATTTGGATTGAAAGGGAATAGTGGAGGGATAGAAGAGGGAAGGGTGTAGAATAATGTTTTGGGGAGTTCATAGTAGTAGAAGGGGGTTTGGGATGAGTAAAGGGGAGGTACGGGTTTAGAAAGGCTTGTTTGAGATATCTGAGTAGTAAAAAAGGTATGAGATGATGCGAGGAGGGAAGAGTCTTGAAAGGGTTATTTTGGGGATCATAGTAGTGGTATGGGGTTTAGGATGAATGAGAGTGTGAAGGTAGCGTATATATTGATAGAGGCAAAGGGTGAGAAATAGGATAGTGCATTGGAAAGAATAGTAGAATGAGGTTTGAGATGAGTCAGAGTTGAGGTAGAGGGTATATTGAGAGCGGTATAGGGTGAGAAATAGGGGAGTGCATTGGATATGCTGCATTCGAAGAAAAGTAATAAAAATATAGATACACAAGTACATGGACGGTATATATATGCATAAGGAAGGTAGTATTTGTAGATGCATCTTTAAAGTGTTGTTGTACTTTAAAATATATATATATTTTTGTAATTCAATATTGAAGCAATTGTACCACTTGCTAAAAACCTAGATTAATGTAACCAAGTAATATGTACATTTGTTACGCTGAACTAACAAATATCTATATTTTAAAAACATAATTATACACGTTTATACAAAGCAATTCACATATGTAGGTACATATCTATAGTTCAAATAAATGCTTTTATACAGGGGGATATGCTGTATATTTGTTTGCGTATGGTGATTATGTGGGGAAGAGCCAATTCTTTATTAGTTTTCTGCAGATAAGGTGGTTGTCAGTGGAGCTTATGTTGGGGGGTAAAGAGTTCCATAGTTTGGCTGCTTGAACAGCGATGGATGTGCCACCTATGATTTCTTTCTTGTATGTGGGATTTTGAGGCGAGGTGCCACTCTAGAGCGGAGGTTCCTTTGTTGAATGTATTTGGTGATTTTATTCCTGATGAAGAGTGGTCCTGTGACTTGTATCGCTTTGCAGGTGATTCAAAGCGTGGATCTTCTGACAACCGGTAACCAATGCAGGGCTTTCAAGACAGGAAAGATGTGGGCTTGCAGCTTTATATGTATGAGTAGTCTGGAAGCAGAGTTCTGAATCCATTGTAGTCTTTTCATAGTTGTTAAAGGTGATCCATGGTAGAGGTTATTGACCTAATCAAGTTTGGACTGTACAAGAGAGATGGTACGCTGGACCTTGTGTGGAAATCCCAGATGGGAGAATATTAGTCTAACACAACATAATTGTACGGTGACAATTGTTATCAAAAATTGAAAGAACCGTGTACTTAGTACTCCATAATTATTGGTTCTGACACGTATATAGACAGCGAAATTTTTAAACCTTAGATTACTGTCTGTTGAAAGTCATCCTTAATGGAAGAGGTAACCTCACACACTTTTTAGTGTCATGCTTCATCATAGAAATCCTTTCCCCACCCTGGAAGGACAATACCACCAAGGCGGACTTAGCCTCCTCGAAGACTGACTAGATAGGAAGGAGTTCTTGCATAAATCTTACTGGAGAATACTGTAAGACAGGGGATCCAGCTAAATATTTTAAAATACCTTAGTGTGCCTAGGGGTTATACCTTTATGCAACGGAACACTAGGCATGGTTAAAAAGTCAAAAATGGTTGGGTAGTGAAGTACAATGACTCTCACCCAACGGCTACCTGTCAACATGTTTCTGCCCATCATTACAAGCCTGTAAGGTCTGGGGCATTCGTCAGGGCGTGTGGATCCCTATGTGTGAAATGTTCCTAAATAAACCCCTGTTTGAACTAATTAGGTTGATCCTGGAAGTCTCCAATTTTGGGTCCTACCACACTATCCTACCTGTTAGTAAGTAAGTTGAAACTTGAGCACTAGATTTTAGGGAATACCAGCTTCATGGTCACAGAGGAGGTGGGGTCCTTTGTGGTCACACATTCGTCAAAAGGAACACCCATCCATATTACCTACTCCGGTCCCCACTCTGCGCCGATGGTGACCAAAGTAGGTAATCTGGATGGGCGTTCGTTTTGATGAATGTGACACTACAAAGCACCCCACCTCCTGTGTGACCATGAAGCTGGTATCCCCTAAAATCTAGGATCCGGCGAGTGGATCATTATTTTTCCAGTTGCCACATGTGAGTATTTCCGTTTTGGAAGCATACAGTTTGAGATGGCTCCATGTCATCGATTGATACACGGCTCTGAGACAACTGAAAATTGGTGAATTTCCAATGTCTTTTGGGCATTCCAATTGAAGGAGTATTTGCATGTCATCTGCATAGTTTTAGCAAGTGAGGTGAAATTGATTGATTCGTGCTGGTAATGACTACATGTAGATGTTGAAAAGCATGGGTGAGATGATAGAGCCTTTGAGGGACCCTTGCTTGTTTGAAGCTCGGTTTGGACGAGAAGGGGGGGTATGCATGACATTAGTTCAGTCGCAAAGTTAGGAAGTGATCTAGTCTAGAGTAGTCACCTCTATGCTGGCTTCGTATAGTCTTTGTATCAGAGTGTCATGGTCAACTGTGTCAAAGGCAGCGAAAGGTCCAAGAGAAGTAGCGCAGCAACCCTGTTGCGGTCAACTGTGTTCTTAAGGTCATCCCAGATAGCAACGAGGGCAGATTCTGGGCCTCCCCTGGAAGGAATCCCGTTTGAGAGGTCTGAAAGTATGACTTTATCTTCAATGAATTGTGAGATCTGGGCGAATGCTGCTCTGTCTATCAGTTTGTCCAGGAAAGGTCCATTTGTAATCGGTCTGTAGTTGTCTGGGTTCAGTGGGTCCAGATTGGTTTTCTTCAGTAATTGGCATATGTATGATTTTTTAAGTTCTTCTGGAAATATTCCTGTATTTCAGGAATTGTTAATGATTCTTCTTACTGCTGTGGCAGCAGAGGTTGTTAGAAGAATTCTCTTGAAGGTTTGTGGTGGACAGTGGTTAGAAGGGCTGCCGGCAGGCCTGCTTGCTTTGACCAGGTCCATAAATTCATCATGTGAAATGTTTTTGAAGGTAAAGTTGCAGTGTAGAGCATCATTCCCTCTACTGATAGTTTGTGAAGTTGGGGGGGAAGCTGATCCCTTAGTGACTGTTGCAGGACGATATGCCACTTTTCCTAAGCCATCTCTTCTCCAAACCCACTATATTCAACATAGTTGCTGTGTTCAAGCAAGTGACCTGACTGGGCACTGAGATGGATTCTGAATTTCGGGAACTAGTCATCTCCAGAATGTCCAGCGCAAAATCACTTGTTTTCTTGAAACGTACAGATGCTCAATCCTGCCCCATGTAAGTTGGATTTTCAGAAAATGTAGGCCAGTGCTGTAGAGCTGACATATTTCCTCTGTCGTTCTTCCCATGTCGTCTGAAGATGCTGAATAATTAGCTCTAAGTGTAAAGGTTTGCATACTTTTGCCTCTGAATGAGGGGGTAGCCAGCTTGTAAATATTGCCAATTTACTGCTAGGACTGAGGCAACCTAATAGGAAGAATACATACTGGAATTTGGATCTTCCACGTCACAGCCCTTTCAAAATGTTCAAGTTTATTTCCAGGATATAGGCAACCTCATTTGGCTCTCAGAATATATTGATGACCGACATGACTGGGCAGGGCAGCATTTATCAATATGGTACTCTTGTTCCACACCTTAGTGGAACAAGTCTGGAAGATGTCACTCATAATAACTTCTGCCTGCCGGTAGTCTGCGGAAATGATATGTGGTTGGAGTGTACATCCAAACCAAAACATGACTGAAAGACGCACACACTTGAAATGTCTTGCAGGTAACAAGATACATCTGTAGAGACTGTGGCACATCCAGATTGTAAAGCTAAATCTATGTCTTGGAGTAGTAGGAATTGAAAAGAAAAACAGCTCACACAATGTTTTGATGTTCAGGTTAATACCATACCTTGGTACAGCTATATATAAGGTGCAAGCAGAGCCCAAACTTTCCAATGCACGTAACCTATGTGATAACACCAAAAAGAAAATATTGACTGACAAAAAATGCATGGTACTCCACAGCACTGGTTTAAGGGGAAAGACCAAAGCAAAAACCAAAGGAAATGATGGACGGAGTGTTGAACATTGCAAGCACTCACCCCCAGTCAACTGATCTGGGTTTAATCCATCACCGTTCTTTAGCCCACTCTGCCACCCCAGTTCAGACATAGCCATATGCAAATAAGTCTGACCCTGTGCCTCATGGAAACAGTGCAGCCCGAACTGCCAAGCCATGTCTTCCCTGGACCGGAAACAAGCTTCCTAGGACCGGTTTCTGGCATTTCAGCCGTCTTCAGCCAGGCTTGCTTGAATCCAGTGGCAAAGTGAGCAAGGGACTCACGTCTGAGCATACCCTGCCAACTTATGGTGAACAAAGCAAAATGCCAGAAACCGGTCCTAGGAAGCTTGTTTCCGGTCCAGGGAAGGCATGGCTTGGCAGTTCGGGCTGGACTGTTCAGGCACAGGGTCAGACTGATTTGCATATGGCCATGTCTGAACTGGGGTGGCAGAGTGGGCTAAAGAACGGTGATGGATCAAACCCAGATCTGTTGACTGGGTGTGTGTTTGATTGGTACTGATGCTCCGGCCATCACCACCCCCTTTTGTACCGCTTTGTTCGCCATAAGTTGGCAGGGTATGCTCAGACGGGAGTCCCTTGCTCACTTTGCCACTGGATTCAAGCAAGCCTGGCTGAAGACAGCTGAAATGCCAGAAACCGGTTCTAGGAAGCTTGTTTCCGGTCCAGGGAAGGCATGGCTTGGCAGTTCGGGCTGGACTGTTCCCATGAGGCACAGGGTCAGACTGTTTTGCATATGGCCATGTCTGAACTGGGGTGGCAGAGTGGGCTAAAGAACGGTGATGGATCAAACCCAGATCTGTTGACTGGGTGTGAGTGTTTGATTGGTTCTGATGCTCCGTCCATCATCACCCCCTTTTGTACCGCTTAAGGGGAAAGACCAACCATTCCTGCCTAATCACTGCTAAATCACATACTGTAAAGGGGGTATCATGGGTTGCAGAGAGATGGCTAATCAATGCCAGGGTCTTCACTCCCAATAACTTGGGTGTCTCCTAAAGGCTGTCGTGGACCAAATCAGCCACAACTGGGAGTGTAAACTGGAAGCTACCTATTCCCATGCAAGAAAGACAGATAGCCCAATAGTTCAAATTAACTACAGCATAAAACATGTAGATCGTTGGACAACCATCCTTTTTAGGTCTTGTCTAGTGCGGCAGCCATGCGCTGCTCGCTCGGCGAGATTTATTGTCAAGGAGGACTTTGAGAGAAGGGCTTGAAGCCCCGCCCCTTATTCCCATTGGCTTGCAACCCCGTTTATGGTAAACGGTGGCCTGCCATTGGAAATAAGCTTTCTGGGTTGCCTCCCTTTTCGCTTTTTTGTCCGGCCTACCCGGACGCTCATCTGCTTTGCGTGTGTCGCAGATGGATTTCTTATCTTTAGGAGGCGTCACTTGTACTGCATGCTCCGGGCTTTCTGCAACCACTCTGCCTTCACGCCTGGAGCACGCGCCAGTCGGCTCTCTCAGTGGTTAGCGACTGGAACAATATCAATTAAAGAACAGACCAGGCAATGTCTGTTTATTCTTCTGCGCGGTACCATGCATGCTTTCACTTTCATTATTCCGTTTTACATGGCGGACCGCACACAACACTCCCGGAATGCTTTCCTTAATGAATAATGGCGGGCGCTTCTTGTTTTTGTTACAATCTGGATAGCGCTGGCCTGCTACAGTATTTGAGTGAATAAATAAAAAAATAACGCTTTTGGCGTGGCGCCGATTACTGTGCAGTAGGAATAGTAACAGTGAGTGCTTAGTTGTTTTGCATTCGGTTAGCTGCAGGATACCTATATGTAGTTAATTACAAGACAAAGACACATGATGTAATGAAGGATTTTATATAGCGCCTCAAATCAAACGGCGGGATCAGTTACAAGAATGACCACATTACGGTCCGTTCGCTTTTGTAAGTTGCTCTTCGAAGAGCTGCATAGATGCACATGAATCAATGGATGAAGGTATGAACGAACAAAAGTTTTTCGTAACGCGAAGTGCACTGCGATAGGCTTACTTTACAATGCATGGCCGCTCGTGCATAGAAACAGTTAATTGCACCTCACATGGAATAGACTTGTTGCCTGAAAAGTACGAATGAATTAGCGAGTGGATATTTTTCCATCGTAACATACCGTGCACGTGGACCCGCTACAGCCAAAGCACGGCCACTCGCTTCGTTTGCACGGGTTGTTACTCTACAAGGCGGGCTAGCTGGTCGGAGGGAGGCACAGGCCCCGCCCAGCCGTCCCAGCCGTCTCGGTGCTGGCCAATGGCATGTGGGTGGTCTGCTCCTGCGGGAGAAGGGAGAGTGCTGGGCTCGCGCCCACGCGGGCTGTCTGTGGGCTCAGCGCGAGACAGTAATAACTGCAAGCCGTAAGGCAGGCAGGTCTGGGACACGAGCGCGCACGCCCCCTGCTTCCCTCCAGTGCATGCATGCGAGAACAGACAGCAGTGCAATCGTACCTCTGGGATCCAACCCGGGACCTGCTGCACCCCACAGAAGGCAGAGCGGGAGGAGGTTCCAGACCCCGCCAATACTGTGTGTGTGGTGTTTGTTGCACTTGGATTGACTTTGGTGTTGGCGCCTAAACAAGTTGCTCTGGTGTATGTCCTGTCGTGATCTGCAAGGTGGGTCTAACACCCAGTACAGTTTCGCCCTACTTTAAAGTGTTACTGTGCCCTCAGGCCACCTTATCCTTCCCCGGGGTGAGCGAACTGCGGTGATTTGCCCTGCGTTTAAAGCTGCATCGTGCCAGGCGCCTGGGTCTCAAGCAGGAGGACCCCAAAGTGGGAGAAACCACTCTGTCCCTTCAGTATCGCGATGGATTTAACCCAGATCTTTTGACACTCCCTGAGAATGTTTGCATTGTCAGCATTCCGTCCATCATTTGTTTGCTGTAACACCTTCGGTATCACGGGCATGCATATAGGGGAAGAACTGTTAAGGGATGGGAGGGGGCACTTGTTTGTATCGTTGTAATCCCATCACCCCCCACCCAGGGAAGAAACACGGAGAAGCTAATCCCACCTTTCCCCTTTCTTGTGTTGTGTTTTCTCTCGTATTGAGTACAGGTGATAAGGGCACAATGGTTCCCAAACAATCCCGGCCCACGGGCTCTCGATCCCTCCTGTCAAACATTTCTTTGAAGCTGTCTGACTCTTCCCTAACTCTCTCCCTCTCGGTTCCTGAAAAGCTGCTGGACCACCTCTCCTCTCCTCTCCCTGCCTGTGTATGTGCATGAGGTCTTTCACGGTTTCCCCCTGGCTTTCATCCACTGTATGCCAGTCTGCAAGGTTTTCGTTTTATTCTAAGAAGAGATTTTGTTTTAAAAGTCGAATAAAACCAATTGTCATGCTATTTGCACATGGGGTGTTAAAGCAGTGGTACAGCTGTGGCACTCTTTGTTAAAGGCATTGGTGAAGTTAAGGTGCACGTTACTACCGCAGAATATTCATGTTGTCCCCGTTACATGTGCAGAAATGTTTTAGCAATAATTTTTTAAAACGGACCACACGATTAAACGTGTTACAAGGCGGGCAATTTTCACCTCCATCTTATACTTCTCCGTGAAATCAACAGGTGGATAAACTGCAAAAAATATCTATAGTGTTTTTGTTTTGGCGTGTTAGGTGCATAGACGACAAAAAACATATTGTTAGTGGGGCTGCAAGATGAATATAAAATAAACTATTGCGTGCAGTAGCCAGCAAAACCAATAACAAAAAGTGTCTTATTTTTTGTGTCATTGTGCTGGACAGGTGTGAAAATGTAATACTTGCCAGACAGCCAGGTAAACAGCAGGAAAGGTTAATTGACCATTGTATTTAGCATTGCAAACAAGTCCAGCATCTTTTAGTGGGCAGTGCCAGCAGAAAACGCACACGCAGGTACAGATCCTTAAGGAAGGTCAGGAAGGGCCGTGGGCCAAGGCCCTGCTAGGCCTCAGTCCCAAAAAAAAGCATTTACAATGCAATAGGTCTCGCAATGACATTATTTTAAGCTATTGACATTGTAAATGGCAATGTCTTTAAAAAAATGAAAAGGCATTGTTACTTACAATACCAAAAGCAACACCTATTGCATTGCATAGCACGGTGTCCGTGAAGACGGCGCCGTGCTTATTAGAGTAAAAAAAAGACAATTCCTTTTATTTATGTTTTAAAAACAAAACCATAAAAAAGACATTGCCACTTACAATGCCAAAAGCTCAAACTCGCGTAAATGCGAGACCTATTGCATTGCAAATGCTTGTTTTTCCAATTGTGAAGTTGTGATGAACATCAGCTGACAAATGATGGAGGATGGGACTGTTCATTTGAAGCAGATAAGTCTCTAAAAAAGACCCTGGCGTTGAAGGACTGGCATCTCAACTCCCAAATAAGTCAAATTAAACAAGATGATCGAGAGAGCCTGCAGGATGTGCTGACACGACGAAGGATCAGCATACCTGAACCAACGCCTCACATTCCACGTACCTGCCAGACAACTCCGATCCTCCCAACTCACCCTTGCCTCTGTCACCCGGATCCACAAGACCAGAACCGGAGGAAGGTCATTCTCCTACCTCGCTGCCAAGACCTGGAACACTCTGGCCCTCCACCTCAGGCAATCTGTGTTCCCTGACCCAATTCAGGAAGAACCTCAAGACCTGGCTCTTCGAATCATCCTCCACCCAGTCTGACCAGCAGCGCACCTCCCATAGCTCCTTGAGACCCTCACGGGTGAGTAGCCACACTATAAAAAACCCTGATTGATTGAAATGGATCTCGCCGGCTCCACCACCACAATCCACAGAAGCAGATATCAACACATAATACAACGTCCACTAATTCGGTAGTATCCTGCCTACACCAGCATTTTTTACTATCCTAGGGAAATGAAGGAGCCTTTAAAAATGCATACAGACTCTTGGCAAACAAGGGACGGCCACACACCTCAAGACAACAGCTTGCCAGCAGAGAAAAATCAGAAAGGATAAAATGCTGTACTGAAGCAAATGGATTAACTGTGCCTGTCTGATAGGGGATATGTAGACTTCTGCTGTTTGACACAGGGCGTGTATCAAATCGGCCAAGAACCAACACTGTGTGATCCAGCGCAATTTCATTTTGCTATGCTCTTCCACAGGTTTGGTAAACATCTACATGTTCGGATATGCTGGCATAATCTGTTTTAGAGTTCTCACTGGTGTTACAAGCAAGTGATTACTGAGGAACCCCTACAGCTGCCCAGCTATGCATTTTGGTGTGTGAGAGGTCCATGGCTGTCTGCCTGCTTAACTAACCTTATCTTTTATCTCTGCCCGAGAACGTGTCCACAGAACCACAACCTAGTCCTCACCAGAAATGTTTAAAAAGACATGGATTTTGGAACGTAGGTTAAACCTAAGAAAAACTTGGACAAAAAAATTAAAAAGTAGGCAGATGACGTTTTTTAATGTAAAATTCAGAAGAACATAGAATATAAATAGTGAGGAACAGCTCATTTATGCTAATAAAAGTTCATCTCATTAAGTTTAAGCGATCGATATTGGTTCCCTAATGATGTACGGTACCAGAATATTGTCCGCCATACATACTGCTTTCTAAATATCGCTTACAAAGGTATCGCCCCATTAGAGATAATAGAAATTATACATTGATATAAGAGCAAGACAGCTGTGGTATAATATGCCACACTTACAAATTCGCAAGTCATTTTAATTTTGTTGTTTGTTTAGCTAGGGGCTCAGCCACCAAAGTGCTTCCTTTTCTACTTGGTAAATTTTTTTTTTTGATACTCAAATATTATTGGGCTTAAAACATGCTAAATCACGGATGGCAACTGAACATTTACATCGTCAAAATCAATGCGACCCTCAATTCCACTCCCCAAGGAATGTATGTCACCAAAAAGGTTGAGCAAATCATTCAATTTCCTCGACGGCGCCCAGCCATTTACCCCACACCCTCCGATATTTCTTGGTACATCCGCGTGCCAAGTATAGAACTTTTTCTTGTGTCGCGCACCAGTCCACTCCCTTGCGCCACTTTCCCAGGGCTGGTGGATCGGGACATATCCATGCCACCGCTATGTCGCGCTTAGCTGCAATCATGGCTGTGTTAAAGAAGGACTTGTCGTTTCGGGACCCATCTAGCCCATCCGTTATCCCTAATAGTGAGTGACCTGGGTCGTGAGGAACTGCCCATCCCAGGACCTCTGTAAGCTCCTCTTCAATGGCCCCCCAAAATCTTGCCAGCCGAGGACAGGACCAGACCACATGAAAAAAATCTGCTAGAGCCTGGCCGCACCTTGCACAGGACGCATCGGAGCGTAAGCCCGCTCAGTGAAGGCGCAGTGGAGTGAGATAAGCGGCGTGTAAATAATATAATTGGATTAGCCTAAGTTTGGCGGAGGCGGTGATTGTCTTGGGCGCCATGAGCGCATCACGCCAGTCCACCTTGTCCAGAGGGCCCACCCATTCTACCCATTGATCCCTCAATTTATCCAGTGAGGTGGGAGTTTTGTTGATTCAGGTGCGGTATATACAGGAGATGCCCCCCCCCTGCCCAACCCAAATCCCCCAACAGAGTCTGGGCCTCCGTGGGGCTGTTTTCCGGGAGCCGAGTGCCGTCAGTGATGTGCGCGTGTCATAACTGTAAGTATTTATAAAATTGGGAGGGGTGTAGGGAGTAATGGGTTCGCATGTCCTGGAAAGAGAGCATATGGCCTCTAACCAAAACGTCCGCAAGTTGCGTAATGGCGATGAGATCCCAGGTTTTGAACCCCCGCAGGCCACTTACTTCCCGGAGCCAAGCCCCATGCCAGAGGGGTGTGCATTGGGTCAATTTACCAGACCAGTCGGTGTGGCGCAGCGATGCCCGCCAAGCCAGCAGTACTGACCGCGTCACGTCTGGCAGTTGGGACGGCAAGGGTCCCCTGTACATCATGGCCTGGACTTTAGAGAAACCGAGCTCACACAATTCCAGCCGATAGGCCGGGGTCAGACCATCCCCCGTTAAACCAATCGTGGACCACCAGTAGATGTGTAGCTAAAAAATATAGATACAGATACGTCATTCCCATGCCCCCGTCAAAGGAGGGGATCCGACATGTGGATAGAGCCAGATGCGACTTCCCGCCACCCCATAGAAATTTGGTAGCTAAGCCGTCCAGTTCCTTAAACCAGGACCTAGGGAAGCAAAAAGCGGTGTTCTGGAGAACATAGAGGAACCTGGGAAGGATCAACATTTTAAACAAAGCAACCCTACCCAGAGGGTTATGGGGTAGTGTCTTCCATTTTTGAAGGTCCTCTTTGGCCTTTTTAACCAGTGGGGCAACATTGAGGGACCAGCCCAGCTCTGGAAGCAGGGTAATCCATATTCCCAAGTACTTAAAGGAGTTGCGCTGAAGCGGAATATTGGACTGCCAGTCATAACAGTCCCTGTAATGAATGTGCCATTTATGTGGATAAATAGCCTGATAATGACCGTCACCCATCACCATCTCAGTCTTATTTAGCATATTATAACATAATATAGTGATGTGTAGACCTGCCTAGTAAGAATAAGCTACAAAGTAGTGCTTGATTATGTCTTTCAGATTCTGAGTTTATCTTGCTTAACGGCAGTGCTTGCTATTGGCTTTGCCCTGATCTTATGTCATCTTGCATACTAATTTTACTCTTTTGCGTGAATAGAGGCTTATGCTTGAGTGACTCCATTTTCTGAGCTGTCGCCATTTTCTGAGCTTCACTAGGTGAGAAGGGCATATTTTCCTTTTCACTTGTTTTTCGCACTTTACTGACCAGAAAGAACTGGATCTTGTCAGAGGAATGTGCTCACTCTGCTCTGAAGCCATTACAGACGCCTGGCCAGCTGAAGCTGTGGCCTTGGTGCGGAGTGGTACGGACTCTGATGGGAAAAGAGGGCGAGGCTCACCAGGAGCTTCGTCTTACGTCTCCACTTGTACAAACGGAGGTGTCTGGGTTCTGTTCAGTGGAAGTTCATCACAGGGCAGACGTGCAGCTGTGGTGGTGGGGCGTATATTGTCACTACGGTCTCCTGTTTTGGCCGAAGAACCGGACTCCCCTTTGGCGAAGTGGAAACGGGATGGACAGTTGGTGAGGTGTTCCACTAATTTCTAGATTTCCTACTGTTCTTGCTTACTATAACTTTATTTTCAGCTTCCATACATTTATATACATATATATATTTCTACATATATGTTTGCCTTGATTGTGGTTCAATCATACTATTGATATGTTAGAGTCTGCTATGATAGGTGCATTTGGCTTACCGTGTGGTGCTATTTACTAATAAATATATCCCAGATATACCAATTTGTCTTTTCCTGTAGCAGGAGGTGTGGACTCTTCTTGGCTAAGTATTCTGTTGTAGAAGGATGGGTGAATTCCCTTCTAGCAGGTAATTGTGTTATAGGAAGTTGTTCTACTCCTGGCAAGTGATGTGCAAAGTATATCTCGCTCTAGAGAAGTGTTGTGTGTGTTACCTTGGTCTAGAGGAGACTCATGTGATATTGTTTTCTTGCCTTGCCTTTGGGGGAGTGTTAAAAGTTTGCCCACCTTAGGAAGTGCTGTGTATATGTTATATTCCATAAGTTTGGAACAGATATTCTCTCCCTGGGAAAGTGACGGTACATACCTTGGTCCAGGGGAGATCTGAGACCTTTCATTACAATCCCTCAACAGATGAAGTGGGACAAATACTGACTTCCTGGGATTCAGTCGAAGACCTGATGCCTGCAACAACCGGAGACAGTGCGGTGCCGAGGAGGCGGGCTCGGCCAGAAAGAGCAAGACATAATCCGCGTATAGCGAGATCTTGTCCGTTTCGGTATTTGGCCACTCCCATCCCTTAATGCGGTCGTCAGCCCGCACCAGGTATCCCAGGGGTTCCATCGCCAGGGCAAACAGCAAGGGCGAGAGGGGACATCTCTGTCGTGTACCTCTGGGTAATTTGCCGTTGCTGCTCCTGCCTCTGTTTCTTAAGTTGCCCCTTCGCAATGCCCCGAATGGTTGCCTTCCCAGCCTCCACAGGGTACCCGGGGAGGATACGGATCCCTCGTTGGTAAGAAAATATTGCTCGAGCTCCTTCCCTACCACCTTCTTAAATTCTTTGTCTTGTAGGAACCAAGCTGAGGGAGGGAGAGTCCCTGTACTAAGGAGCACTGGGGAGTGGTCTGAGATTCCCCCAGGTAGGATACGAGTATCCACGATTGTCGAGCAGTCAGTGGCGGGGAGACAGATCATGTCTATGCGTGCCTGTGTGTGATGGGCTGCGGAGGTATGAGTAGAGTGGATGGTGCGTGGGTGCCACGTGCGCCACACATCACAGAGGCCCAACGACTCGGACCAGGTCCTCAACTGTTTTGCTTGCGCATTACGGACCGCGGAAAGAGGGCCCGTTGTGTCTAAGGCCAGGAGGGAGACTGCATTGAAGTCGCCGCTCACAACCGTGGTGCCCAGAGTGAGAGTGGTCAGGAAGGCAGAGGTTTGTGCCAGTGTGGAAGTAAGCATTGAAGGGGTGAATATATGGACATGAGATTGAGAGGGGAGCCAGCCAGGGAGCCACAAACCGCCACATATGTGCCCTGAGGGTCGTGGGTCACCCAGGACAGGACGAAGGGCCGGTTGCGTCTCATGAAGATAGCCACCCCGTGGGAGCCTCTGGAGAAGCCGGAGTGCCACACTCTTGTCATACCCATAGCGGGCAAGAAAAAGGCAGCAGTTACCCAGGAGGTGTGTTTCTTGGATGGGGGAGGATGTCAATGTGGAGGCGTTGTGCGTAGCGCAGGACTGCAGTGTGCTTCAACCTATCCAGGAGACCATTAACATTCCATGACAGGAAATGGAGAGAAGCCCTGATCGTGGTGTCGTCAATCATGGCGGGCAATGTCTGGGTCTAAGCTATGCCATCCCATGGGTTTGTGTGAGTGCGTGTGGAGGCCAACATATATATGTCTGGTCGCGTGCGCTAAGAGCTAGTGCAGCCCTTGTGGAAGAAGCATATGCCGGTCTGTGGAAGCTGAAACAACAAAACAAACCAAACAACAGCAGAGGAAAAAACCAAGCCCAAACCACCCCCTTTCCTCCTCCCCCACCCTACACTTCGAGAAAGGAAGCATCTGTTGACCCCCCATTTAACTAGACCAAACTAAAACGCTTGGATTGGTTGCATGGAGGACCCCTCCAGAAGACGGATAACCAGTGCATCAGCATTAAACAATTTGAATAATCATAGAAGTCTACCAAAGTCAGATGACCCCCCCCCCCGATGAGGTGCCCCGCCCCGGTGGTGGACATACGTCTGAATCTGACCACAAGGCCGTTAAAGAGTAGGAGTGCGGGAAAGGTCCGAGTGCACCTGGGCCTGCGGTAAGGACGAGCCCAGTAAGTTTTCTGTGGAGCGATGCCTATTGCGTGGTGGAAAGCCTGATTGGCTGGAGGAATCGCGAAGTTCGAGAGCCGCCACACTTAAGGATCTGAGGGCTGCTGCTTGTGAGTGGCGCCCCTTACGAGACCTTGTGCGACGCCGGCGTTGGCATCCCCGGTGACCTCTGCCCCCGGGCTGCGACCCCATGCGCTCCGATGAGGTGTCGCACCAGGGGTGGAGGGGGCGCTCCTCCATCAACCATGTCCATGCCGCCTGGGGTGAGTCGAAGAATTGTGTTTTGCCTTAAAAAATGACCCGACGGCGTGCCGGGAATTGGAGCTGATATTGTAGGCCCAGGGCGCTTAGCTTTTTTTTAACTTCTGTGTAGGAGCGCCGGAGGTCCTGAACGACGTGATTTTGGAACTTGAGGGGACCTGCCGCCCGCAGGATGGCATCCCGGTCTTTGAAGTTGAGAACTTTTAGGATGATGGGGTGGGGCGAGGCACCGGGAAGAGGCTTGGGTGCCAGGGACCTGTGGGCTCTCTCTACAATGAACCACGTCGACAGAGCGTCTCTAGGCATCATTGACTTAAACCATTCTTCAACGAAGGTGGCTGCCTGGCCTGCCTCCACCCCCTTGGGAAACCCCACCAGGCGACGTGCACGATTTTACGCGTCCTTGGCATGCCTGTGGAGCTCCCTGGTGTGGGTGCGAAGTTGGGCCACTTGTTCCTTGAGTTGTGCGATGTCGTCCTCGGCCATGGAGATGCGGGATTCGACCTCTGTCAGCCGCGCGGTGGTGTTGCGAAGGTCTTGCTTGAGGAGGGACACGTCCATCTTGATTTCCCCAATCTTCCCCTCAACGGATGCCTATGAGGCACTGATAGCCTGGAGGATGGTGTTAAGATCTCTGTCCTGGGGGGGGGGGGGAGAGGCCCCCCGCCATTCCCCCAGGAGGCTCTGGCCCGGAAGTGGTAAACCGGTTCATTTTGGTCTGCATGGGGGCCGGTGTAGGCTTGGGGCCCCTGTCCCTCCCATGGCCGGGGGTAGATCTTAGTGTCACTGCGCTGGCGGGCGACCAGGGAGGGACGGAGGTTCGGTGTGGGGGCCAGGGACCCGCAGAGACGTGGAGTGTCTGTAAGCAAATCAGAGGCCGCACCAGGTGCGAATAATCGGGGGACATAGTCCACTGAAGGGACGCAGCACCAGTAGTGCTGACCGCAGGTCTGGGGGGGAGGGCCGGGAGGCCAATAGAACCCCAGGAGCCCAATCCTGTGCCCCCAAGCAGTCCCTGATATATCCGGCATCACCCCTTTGCAGGCGGGCCCCCAGACAGCGAGGGACCAGCTGGCACGGGAGGCCCCCATCCTACAAACAGCCGGAGGACACCCACAACTGACCTCTCCGCCGCCACCCGGCGTGGTGGCCGAGAACGCCCTTCCCTTAGGGCCCAATGCCGAGGTAACGTGTGCGGACTGATCTCTTCAACATCCGAGGTCTGCAAATCGCCGCGTGGAAACGAGGGCCGGCAGGGGCACAAACGCACCCAGAGGCCCAGCTGATAGGGGATCCACCCATCGGAGGCCTGCGTGAAGGGAGCGCACTCCGCCACCCGGCAAGATGGCCGAATAGGCCAGGTCCCACCAAAATCACATGCCACCGTCTAGACCCCCACGAATTTCGGCTCCACAAAACTGGGAAAGGGGAGGGCCCCCACTCAGGTCCAGGTCAAGAGAGATGCAGGAGGGGGGGGGCCATGCACCGCTGCCCGACAATGCAGCTGATCCCCGCCTCAGATGCTAAGTGGAGGGAAGTCGCCCCCGGACTCGGCAGAAGACTCAGCTAGGTAGCGGGGGGCCCGACCCAGTGCCACCTTCTCCGCGGGCCCAACCGCAAGCCCCGCCACCTCAGGCACCTTGGTCAGACCCCATAGTCAGCCCCGGTACGGGTTGGAGGGACAGAGCGCCCCACAGAGCCCAACGAGTGGAGACAGGGTGGGGGGGGCGAGTATCCTGTACCCGCGCTGCTGCCCGAGCCGACAGCCGGTCCCCCCACTCACCGCAAGGATCCGCAGCAAGGCCCACGGCCAGAGGCCTCGCGTTCCGTAGGCCCTCTTCACCGCCCCCACCTCCGCTCCCCAGGTGCCAGCCGACATGCTGGCCGATCCGACGTCGGAGGCTTCAAAATACTTCTGGGCTAATCTCGCCCTTCGACTGCGGGTCTCGCACTTAACAGGAGCAGTGGGAACAGTCCGGCCCCTTCAGGCGTCGCCAGCCGCGTGGCCCTCTCCAGCGTCACCACTCATCAGGCACCTCAGCCCCGCTGACAAGAGGCCGCACACACTGGGACAGACAGGCCGCGGACCATAAGAGGCCACAGAAACCTTGCGCCGGCACCTAAACACCGGAGGGGGAGCGCCACCAGTCGGGAACACTCAACGACCAGGTAAGGGTCTTGGATGGGTGCCGATGTCCGTTGGATTCGAGGCGGATGACGGAGGGGTCCGGAGCACTCCTAGTGCGACCGCCAGCTTGACTCCTCAGGCCACACCCCCTCTTCTACTTGGTAAATTAACCCAATTGTTTGGAGGAAGTACTCCAAGGTACAGATCAAAAATGATAATTATTTGTGAAGTTCCTAGATGTAGTGAGAGAGCGTTGCTTCAACCCAGTTCTTAAGGTTCAAGAATACAACAAAACTATCTTCTTTCTTAGAAAAATACTTTGATTGTTACATCTTAAAATCGGGATCGGCTTAGCCAATGCATTCTGTTCCCAAATGGAACTTCATTGGGGTTTAATGTTTACCCCTACACTTATTTGCCCCCCTTTTTATTATGGCCCTTTGCCACATGAAGTTCTTATTTCAATAAGACAATCTTGAATTTCATTTATCACGACACAGAAAATGTACACCTACTGGGACAATCATTTTACAAATGATATTTAGGCCGTAATATTCATGTCAGACAATACTTCCGGATACGAAATTCTTTCATACAACCCATAACGTGTCCAGAGGTAACAGCCTGTTTTGCTGGCTTGATATGTATGTTCTGGCCTTTTATTGGGTTGGATTTTTTTGTTACAGCATTCTAAGTTCTTTAAAGTGGCTGTGGTTAGCTAAATAAAGATTGTAATAATATTAGCCTCCGTGTCGTTATTAAAATCCAGATTTTCTTACCATCAAGGTTGGGGAAATCTAGATTTTGCTGGCTTGATAAACTTTCATATAGTGGGCTTTGCTGATTGGGCATGCAGTAGGACTGTCCCATGGCTTATTTGTTTTGCACTTTACCGTGCCACACTAAGCCTCCTTCAGATCTTTAAAAAAATATAAATATTGTCCTTGCGAGAAGGAAAAAGCAGCTAAGTTAGCAGCGATCTCTGCTATCTAATCCCCCCTCAAACCTCTTCCTCCCAGTGGTGTAAGGCAAAATAATGGGGCCCTCATGCAAATTGTGACAAGGGCTCCTTGAGTCCCCCATATGTCACAGATATTCAATGGCTTTGGGGGGCTGTATGGATGCCGCCTTAAGGTATCGGTGCCCCCAGAAGGGTATGGACCCGTCTAGCACTGCGTGAGCCTGCGTTACGGCCATGCTTTCTCACAGTCACAGATGCAGTCAGCCTACTACCCTTCATATTAAATATAAAATATTAAATATATGTAATTAAAAGGAGGCTGTAGGTGGACTCGATGAAGTGTCCTCAACGTCTTCTACCTGGAACATGCACGTGTGACGAAGTGAAGCAATGGTGGACCAGGCGCTCTCCAGCTACTCCACAGGGAAGACAGTTTCAGAATACTGCCATCTAAAAAGTTGTTTTTTTCCACAACATGCCCTTATGTTTTTTATAAAGTTTCCATATGAGACTTTCTCATAATAGAAATGTATTTATCACGAGAATGAGACTTTTAATGTGTCTGGAGTTTATGGAGAGCGAGCGAGAATGAGTAATATTGATGTCCCCCACATGTGCAGTTCTGCATCACATCCTGTTTTTTTTTTTTACTTAAAAATATTCTCCTGGACATAGATGTGTTAAGTGAAGTTATGGACCAAAGCAGATACTGAGCAGTTAGAGTTGCTGTGATGGGTGAGCCCTTGAATTCTCCAAATTTAATTTTTAGAATTCCTAGGTCTTTTGTTCGCAAAGAGGGCTTCTTGGTGCTGAAGAACATACAAGATAATTTACCCACATCTGTACTTTGTTTTAAAGTTACATTTTGTTAGCGTTTTAAACAAAACATCAAACTAGCATTGCAACAATATCGTCTGGTAGTACATGTCATCTGCGGACAAATATATCTGCAACCCCAAAGACCAACTTATAAAAGCCAGGGAGGGGGAATAACCTATAAATGCCAGGGAGGGCAATCCGTGGTTCCCACTAACACCCAAGCTAAAGGATACTGACTGCATGCATTTATGCTTGCTGCAGGAAATGTTTGTGGAAACCTATTGGAAACAAGCATTGGCATAGCCAATAGGTCTCACCTTTGGGACCTTATAAGTGTTTAGCCATGCAACAGTTGATGTTGTTGCACCAAGGATATTGTGCTGCATAACTAAATACTTTTAAGGTCCCAAAGGCGAGACCTATTGGCTATGCCAATGCTTGTTTTCTTTCCTTATGCAACTAACCTTCATTGACAACGCCAGTAGTCCTGGCTTGTTGTAGGTGTGATTATATGCTTGTTGTTTAATAAATCTGGATGCAATGACAGAAGCAGCAAAATACCAATCGGAGGGCACTCTATGCTAAGCACAGATTGTTAGTGTTTTTAAGCCAATCTCTTAATTAATTGCCCGCCTCACTTTGAGAGACCCCCCCCGAGTTTTTCCATCCCACTTATAACCCTGCCCATATTAGAATGCTAGGGTAGTACACTCCAGCGAGATAACAAGCATATGCTGCTCTCTGAGCACAACCTGGGGGCTTAAATCGGGGGACGTGGTCTCTTTAAATCTCTGCAAACATTTTACCCAATAACAGAATACGCCATCCGACTTAGGGGTTCCGTATTTGCTGCTACGCTCGCTCATTTGCTGCTTTGCCGATTTGCACATACTTTTATCATTATTTCCACATACCCGCACTTTGAAAGAACTAAATTGGTTGTTTTTACATATTTTAAATCTTTGTTACCGCATTCTGTATGGTGCTTGCTGGGGATAGTTGGGGCAGACCACTTCTGGGATTCCCGTGGTGCCGCAGAGAGACGCCATTTTGGTAATTGGCGCTCTAGTTCTTTGGCACACGGGCTTATTTATATGCACGCTACACGGACGTGCAGCGGGCACGCCGCTGGCGCGCCTAAGGCAAACCCGTCTGCGCCCGTCAGCGTCCGGGAAGCGGCCAGCACCAGGTATGCTGCCCATTCTATTCTGCCACTTGAGGTTCCGCTATACTACAGTCGTAACAAACTGCTGCTGCTCAGGCCTAGCCCCTGTAAATTAAATCCTAGATGGGATGTGTGCCTTCATCAGCCGACAGTTTGTCAGGAATGAAAATTCCACCTAGGCCCTGACCTTGGGGGGGTAGAGCAACTCAGTGATGCCCCTACTGCTGTCAAAGTGGGTCCCACCATCAGAGCAGGGTTGATAAACAGTCGTTCGCTGGTGAAACATCACCAGGACATATTTGATCTTATCCTGGACCAGCACCTTGACCCTCTGTTTATCACAGAGACCTGGCTGAATGGATCCTCCAATCCAACTGTTCAGATGGTCATCCCAGTAGGATTCAAAATATCCCGGACTGACCGCCTTAGCGGTAGAGGGGGTGGTGTTGCCATTGTATATAGGGATTTTTGGGAGTTCACTCCGGGGAAAAATATAGTACTGGGGGAGGGCGAATTTTTGGATTTCACTATTGTCTTCTCGGCTCATTCTACGTTGGGAGGGACGCTAGTCTATAGGCCCCCTGGCTCTGCGGGCCCTTTCTTAGTGGTCTAGAAGATGTTATTTTCCCCCGTGCACTGCGTTTTTCGTAATATCTCTTTTTGGGGGATCTCCATATCCACCTGGACCAGACAGAACTGGGGAACACCCGTGATCTATTGGATTCCTTGAATCTGGCCCAGCTCACTCAATGGGTTAGCTTACCCACCCATAGTGGAGGCCATATCTTAGACCCCATTTGCTCTAACTTCCCTATCACAATTGAAGATCCGCTTCCGGTCCCTTGGTCAGACCATTGTTTATCCTGATTTACGTGGGCTGTGTGAGGAGGGGCCGCCGACCATCAGTCCTGTCCTAGCCCTGCTACCGCCAAAATCGACCCGGTAGCCTTTAGCCTCGTTATAGAAGATTCTAGGTCCGTCCTCCCTGCTGACTTGAGAAGGGCTCTGGCCAACTTTACCGATTGGATCGGGCGGGCAGTTGACAGTCTCTCACCGCCTTTGTGCCGTATCCGTCATAGGGACTCTCCCTCTAAACCTTGATTCTCAGCTGACTTAAAAACACTTAAGCAACACTGCAAAAAGCTGGAACGCGGCTGGCGTATGGACTACTGTGCAGGGGCTAAGAAGACACTCAGAGAAGCTGAGCGGATTGAGTCAGCCAGCAACAATTCTAGGGAAATATTTTCTATTGTTCAGAGCTTCATGCCCCCCTAAGGCTATGACTACCAAACTCCCTACTTCAGTTGCCTGGTGTGAAAAGCTGTCCAATTTTTTTTATTAATAAATTTCGGGCCATCCAGACAACGTTCGCTAGCCAGAGTTCGTCAAGGCTGGGCGATGCATCTTTGGCTGCGGCACCAGTGCCTACTTCCATGCTGACAGTCTTCTCCTCTGTTGACTTGTCAGTGTACCTCAAAATATTGAAATCGATGAAATCCGTGTCACCATCGGATCCATGCGTGGCTAGGCTCCTGGCCTCCATCGCAGAATCGGTCAATCGTGAGGTCAATCCACTCGTCAATCTTTCCCTCCAAGAGGCAGTTGTCCCGGTGGAGTGGAAACAGGCGAAGATCCTTCCGCTTTTTAAAAAAAAACATTGCTTGATCCTGGGGACCCAGGGAATTATCGGCCCATTTCTCTGCTCCCCTGTGTGGTGAAATTTGTGAGAAGGCAGTTAAATGATTTACTGATTTTGTTGAGGGGGCCAGCCTACTCCATCCAGCACAATCTGGTTTTATAGCTGCCTACAGTACTGAGTCAGCCTTAGTCGAGGTCTCTGAAGCCATTCGAGACTGTTTGGACTCTGGTGGAAGTGCAGCTCTCATAATGCTGGATTTGTCGGCGGCATTCAATACCGTTCCCCATGCACTGCTTTTGGCTCGGCTGGCGGACATGGGTATCTCTGGGCTAGCTTGGAAGTGGCTGAAATCCTTTCTTGAGGGGCGTTCGCAACAGGTCTGGCTACCGCCATTCTCGTCTCCACCCCAATGTGTGACCACTGGAGTGCCGCAGGGGTCCTCTTTGAGCCCCCTGCTTTTTAATATACTCGTCACTCCTCTGGTCCAATTAGCGGAAGAGCGGGGTGCCAAGATCGTTGCTTACGCCGATGACACCCAACTTCTATTCACCTGGCGTAAATCAAAATTTTCTACCTTGAAGGTGAAAGAGTGTCTTACAGCTGTTTTCCAATGGCTCTGTGCTGCCCAACTCAAATGTAACGAGGAAAAGTCAGAAATCCTTCTATACGGAAAATTTCCCCCCCGGTTCAGGGAATCTCTCTGGCCGTCTGACTATCCTATGCCATCTTCTTCTGGACTACCAGTTAAAAATCTGAGCGTCTGGTTCGACAAGCAGTTGTCCTTCTCGACTCAGATAAAAAAATTGGCTGGGAGTTGCTTTGGGATATTAAAGTCCCTTAAGAAATTCCTTCCACTGTTACCAAGGACAGCGAGGAAACAATGGACCGGGCACTGATCCTTTCTCGGGTAGACTATGCCAATGGGCTGTATCTGGGCCTTCCTGACTACACTCTTAAAAAAAATTGCAAGTGGTCCAGAATGCAGCAGCCAGGCTGGTGCTCAACATTCCCACTAGAAAGAGCGTCAAGCATCATCTTCGTATGCTGCACTGGCTACCTGTTATGAAATGCGTTGAGTTTAAGGCCCTGGTCATAGCGCATCGTGCTTTGTATGCTGGAGGACCTATATACCTTAGAAAGTGCTTTGCTTTCTACACGCCTGCCAGACACTTGAGATCGTCATCTCAGCTGCTTGCGCAAGTTCCTCGTGTGCGCCTTCAAAGAATGGGGGGAAGTTCTCTGGCCGTGAGGGCAGACACGTCTTGGAATTCTTTGCCTTTTTCTTTGCGCTGCATCCAAGAGATGGGGCAATTCAAGAAACAGCTCAAAACTTTTCTGTTTTAATTTATTCTTAATTGACACCTCATAGGCTCGCGCCGGGACACTCCCAGGAGTAGCTGCGCACGTTATAAAAACCCCATAACATAACATTAATCAAAATGTTTGACGCCTGGATGTTTTAAAATTTTGTTTATTGATGCCTGTTATCGACGTCTATTTCAGTTTCCAAGGTAAACTTGACACAGCTTCTGGGAAGAGGATTTAGTAGTATATTTTAATTACAAGTACTACGATTTAAAATACATGTATTATGGACAACAGCGAAAGGGATACTGTCAAATGCTTGCAAGATACAGGTTTAGAGAGATTTGGACATCAATATAAGAATGATGACAGCTTGGCCTCTAAATTACTGTATTTATGGATATTCACTCGGTACATGACCAGTTGGCGCCGCTCTCATCTGGGGCATTTGCTGGGTAATTCCAAGCACAGCCTGTAAGGACCCTTTTCTTTTAGTAAATCGCCCCCCCCCCCCCTTCAGCCAGTGAGTGAATTAGCAGCGAACATTGGCATCACAAATTAAACATTTCGTTCATGCCTCCTATCGTGTTCAAGCCTCCGTGTTTGTTTTTCTAATATTTATTTAATTAAACCAACTGCATTTCTTTGAAATAAAAAAAACAAGCGGAAACAGTGGGGAGGGATGTAAAATAGAAGTGCTGGACGTGAGCAGAAAGGAAGCGTCTCAAGCACAACATGTCAAGTAAAGAAAATCGTAAATCACAGCACAAGCAGCTGAGAAGTGCGGCAGGCATCAATCCGGAGAAGTGGGAGGGGAAAGAAGAAATGCAGGCAACGTTCTTTAGTAGCGACTGAAAACACGAGTGCCACAAGCAAAAAAGCTAAAGTAAATTAAAACAATTGCCAATCACAGCGCATACATATAAATACCTAATAGAACGACAGGCGGGAGGTGGTGGTGGTACTGCACCACACGGAGATTACCTGAATTTCAACGGGCGCTGACACAAACAGGAAAGAGAGGCGGAGGAGTGCACCCTCGAGTGGTGTGCACGCGCGCTAGCAGTCTGCTCTTTTTGGAAGCACACTCTTGTGCTTGTGGCGCGCCCCTACGCGCTCCCGCAAGGTGGATGCCGCCACAAGCATGAGTGTGTGCTTCCAAAAAGAGCAGAACGATGGCTACAGGTCCTCCTATGCAGCGCATGCAAGACCTAATCAACAGTAAAAACCGGCCCAACAGACCAGAAAGCAGCCAGAAAACCGGCCCACAGATTGAAGTATCAGACCAGCCCTTCTGCCACTGCCAGATTGCCCTGTAGACCTAAATGCCTCTTGTGCCATTGATATTACTGAGGTTTGAGGTTTTGGGAGCTCCTGCAAATTACCATTTTGCAGTGCTACTGATAAGTAAAAAATACAGCCAGTTTGCTACAAGTCGGGTTGCCATTTGCACATATTGATATATATCAGTCCCATAATCTCCTTTCATCCCTAGATATTGAGTTTTGGCAATTTCTGTTGCTAGATTATTATATTTAACACACATGTGATTTAGCCAGCAAATATCAACTGAATCTGATGGATGTCACTTTTATCGTCACATTGTAGGAGAGTTTCCCGATTCTCCAAATGTCATCACTTTTAGTGCTTCTGTTCCACCAGTCTTCAGTCTGAGTGTGACCCCTAAGGACAGTTTTGTAAGCTTTTCAGAACACCCTTTCTGATTTCTCTGACCCTGTGTTTTCCTGAAAGTAGAGTGCCATGACTTCCTGTAAGTGGACACTTATTTCCAGTGTCCTCTGTTTCCCTGTGTTCAGCATCCATAAGTCAGCTGGTTCTCTTCTCTCAACTGGATTTGTCGCTGTCTACATCCATCGCTACATCAGAGATTTTTACAGTAACGGACCTAGCTAGTGAATGGTATCCTATTTTATATTGACAAGGCATACACGAACACAACCAAGAAATGTGCAGGTCCCTAATTTTCACGAACCTGAATTAGCAGCCACTATGGTCTAGTCAAACCATCACCACCTCAAACAATTTCCTAGCAAAAGTCACCCCCAAGTTAAACCTCTGCTAAATCCGCCATGTGGCAGAACCTTATAGCTTACATGTTACAATCTTGGTACATGTAATGGAGTTGGTATGTTTACAACATTACACTTGCCAGTTACCTTCGCTCTCTGTGTGGCTCTTGCAGGAGTAATACATCCAGCGAATGTTTCTGCAAGAGCTGGGGCAAAACCTCCTCCTAACCTTGTCTCACAATCCATTGGCTCCCTAGTTAGCAGTCAATTTCACAAAGGGCCTTACTCCGACTTCCAGAGAAATGTTGCAGTCTGGCAGTGCTACAACCGTCTAACCAGCTCCCACCTCTTCACGTGTTCTGAAGTGCCACCAATATTTCGCACAGCAACCTGCACCAAGTTCTTCTGGCCTGCTTCTTGGGGAGCCATTTTTGTGATTTCAAAACTCCTAACTGCTTCTATGCAGCCTGGGGAAGTTATGCAAAGATTTGATGTTCTCAAATGAAACTGGGCCCTTCTGTCCTGCCACCTGCAATACAGCATCTGTGTCTCTAAAGCTGGGCAGGAAAACATTGATAGCCATGTCAGGGTCTCATGTCAATTGAAGGACCAGGGCTCGTGGAACACACTCCACTGAA
This sequence comes from Triturus cristatus, assembly GCF_964204655.1. Classification (NCBI taxonomy): domain Eukaryota; kingdom Metazoa; phylum Chordata; class Amphibia; order Caudata; family Salamandridae; genus Triturus; species Triturus cristatus. The sequence goes on along the minus strand of NC_140586.1, from coordinate 825,204,459 downwards.
AAGAATATCAAGAATCCTTGATTCGGCGAATGTCAGTAATCCATTTAACGAAGAAGAGTTTCACACTTGAAACCTCCATCCACCTGCTCTGAGACACCAATCAGTTGTATGTTGTTTTTCTTGAGGTCCTCTGTGTTCTCATCTCTGCGGGTACAAATCTGTCAGTATAATCATGGATGCCTGGAGAGTCTTTGTTCAATCAGAAACTGTTCGGATGACTCTCTCCTCCATGCCTACTCTTTTTTTCTTTACTTAAACTTTTTATTGGGTTTTTGTTAGTACAACTGACGCAGGAACCAGTCAGTATTTCAGAATGGTTATAAACATAGTTCACAACAATATCACTAACAATACATCTCTATTACATTTGCCATATCTAATTCCACATGTGTCATGTTGAAAGGGGACGTGCTAGCACGAAGGCCATTTCCTCATATAGCATTGAAGTTAGTATGGGGGAGAAAGCAAGGAGGATATGGGGACCTCCTCCCAACTTAGTAAGGAAGGGTAAATGCATTGTCTCCGCTTTGGATGCAGAGGCGAGTTGTTTGATACAAGGTGCTGCTTAGACCGAGGGTCCAGGGTGAGGTGGCACCTCATCACTTTGTGGCTGATTAAGCAAATAGTTATGTAAGGGTTCCCAAATATCTCTGGGGCAGGAGTGTTCGGAGCAGAGGTTCCGCATATATGTTCCATTGGTCTTCTCAGTGGGTCAGATCAGTCAGCCATTCCTTGAATTTGGATGCCCTTTCCCGAACCCATCTGCAGGCTATTCTGCATTCAGCAATGAGTAGACTCAAAGCTATGTATTTTGTGAACCTGACTTCAACCTCCCCGGTAAAGCCCAGCGGTGTGCGTTGTATCGGTTGACCCATCATGTCTGTAAGGGTCACCCTGCCTATTCCTTATGATATTTACTTTAAGTCCACTCTGAACAAGTTTGCCTTCACATAGTATCAATTTTACTTTTAAGAGCCGCTCTGGTCATCTGGACCACCACCAGGGTATTGTGGTGGGTGGCCCAAGGGTTCTTCATGCACCTGTCGTGGGTTTGTGCCGGTCCTAACAAACTGTATTGAACCAGGCTTGTCCTGCAGTAAGGCATATTTAGATATTCTGCTGGAGGTATCATGTGGTAGCCCCAGGCATGAGGCTGAATGTATATTTTACTGCTAGAATTGGTTTGCAGACAGGAGGAGAAAGGACCCTGGCTCAGAAATACAACTCAACCATGGGTCTGGGCCAGGGGTTCTCAACATGCCAAATCCATGTGGCAAACATTCAAATGTCCTGCCTCTTTAACCCAACCCTCCTCTCACTACCCTGTTTTCCTTCTTTCAGCAGTTTAAAAGTGTTCATGGGTGAAGTTCAAGGAGAGAAGTATGAGCCAAGCTGGGCTACTGCCGGTCAGAGTATCTGTACCGTCCCTGGTGGCTGCACCAGGCCACTGCATAACACCTATCATTTGAGGTCAACAAGTGCACTCCCCGCCAGTCTCAGACACATATTCCCAGGAGGCTTGCTAGCTCCTGTCAGCACCTTACCCCCTAAACCTTAAGAGAGAGGATGTGTCCTAACGGCTACAGCGGTCGACCTCAAAGCTGGGTAGCCGGTTAAGAGTCTCGACAGGGATGCTCAACACCCTGTGATTCTTGCCAAATCATTTTATCTCCCGGTGCCTAACAAAAAAAATAATGTGTCCATCTGTTAAGGCAACTGGTGCTCATGTGAAGCGCTCCGAAACCTTTGGGTCTAGTTTGCGCTAAATGAAACGACCCCCCAAAACATAAACAGAATCGCAGTTATTGTTCCTGTTACCTTACTTGGTATGATCACCCAGCCCGCTTACCCCCACCCCGCACACCTCCCACCTTCCATCAAGAGGAGCAGTTCCGCAGCTATAGAAAGGCAGAGGGGAGGTTGCCACACTCTTATTCCCTTCGTCACCATTCCATTGGTGCTCCCTTATTGAAGGCTCCCCCATTGATGATGGGCCATGCAAGGTGAGTGGACTTGCATCTGCTGCATAAATGTCTTTCAAGCAACCCCTGGGATCTACAATGCCGTTTTCTAGTCTCCAGGAGACTGAAGTTCCATCTTCATCTCCTCCCTCAGCTCTCTGAGGCATCTATCAGTGTCTCAGCTGTGGATCACAACTGCTGCAACTCAGGAGTCAAAAATAATTAGGGGCATCTCTTCAGCAGCCTCCCTGGGGATCATCACTGATGCACCACACAGGTTAGTACACATCCCAGAAGAGCACTGCTCCTCAACGTATAGGAGTCTAGGGCTCACGCACCCATCCACCACACAGAGTATGAGTAACTCACTTATCCAGCCCCCTTGGGTCTCTTCCTGGCCCAGCCTCCAGAATGAAATGTGGAGCTTGACTATAAACTCACTTATTTACATAGTATCTTACATTTAATATGACAGGCAACCTGCAGTCAGTGCAAATTGCAGAGAAGAGACTGGATGGAGAATATTTCAACCCTGTGGTGTCATCATTGTTCTGGAGGAGTGTGATGTGACTTATGTTGGCCTTGGCATTCTGCTGGATTGCAGTGCATTGCCCGCAGAGGATTAGCCAATCTTGGACCTAGTGTGCTGGATAGATGGCATGTCTGCAACCCCCGGTGTGTTTACAGCAGATGCTCCTATTAGAAGCCCTGGTACACCTGTGACTCTGGTTAGAGTGGACTCACTTGTACACATGGCACCGTTTGTCCTGTCATGAAAGAATAGACAGAGTTTTTAGCGCCTCTGGCTTCACAGGCCCCCTTCATCATTGATGTTTTATGTATGTATTCCTCACCGTACATATCTTATCAATCGATATGATTGATTTTCTTTCATGGGTCAGCTCTGTGGGTATCATACGCTGGGCAAATTACTTGAGTCATGCCTTGAATGTCCCAGGGCCATGGCATGTAGTGACCGCTGACCGCTTCACAGTCTGACAGTCACTGTGCACCTCATCAGAAAACATGAACAGCGATTCCAAGATGTGAAGCTAGGCACACTAGTTGTGTTTCCTTCCCGCGACAGAGCTCTCTGTCTTTCATTAGCCATTTGAGGCTCTGACCTAGACACTCTCTGGATGTAATTACATATTCCTCCATATTCACAGCTCGGCCTCCTTCCTGTGCAGGCGAATTAATGTCCTTGTTTTGTTTTCCATCCTCTCAATCATCGAGCAGTAACAAGTAATGGGGCCTGCGTTTAGAACCAGTGTTAATAAAGTGTATTTCACCTTTAATTTTGACATATAATGTAATGATCTTTTTTAAGGTCCCATCATATTATCTGCTTGGCTGGATTATTGAGTCTTCATCATCTCCAGATAAATTTATCGCCGGGATGATGCTTGAAATTTATTATCAGTCAATAGAGCTCAATACTCTAACAAGGCGTGTAATAAGATATACATATTTAATGATCCGGAGTAAGACATCCCTGTTAATGGGATGCTGAGGATGGAGCTTTAATTTCCCTGCCCTCCACATTTACGTTTTGAAGAGACTGCTCTTCCGCCAGCTGCTTCCTGTCGCCGTTTTCCTTGTCCATCAGAACTCCTGTGGAACTTTATCCTTTCTTGTGTGCCTAGTGCACACTTCCCAATCACAGATCTACCTCCTTGACCTTCACATAAGCAGTTTCAGCACAAAGCCTTTCCGACCACGATCCAGTCTCCTTGACGCCAACCATTTTTCATCCTAGCCAAACCTTGCACATGTACTAAAAATTAAGAATACCACTCTCCCCCTCTGCCAGTCTATCGCCGGGTCATGCTGAATGGAAGAAGTTCTAATGTGTTTGACTTTTCCGATATGTGATCACCCTTTTTTCACTAAACGTGCTCCTGTTTATACAGGAACTAAGTGAAAAGCGGGCTGTGGATCCTTTGTAGAGACAGTCCAGTCCGTCTGCCTCCTAGACGCAAAGCTGCTGACTGGTACAGGACCCAAGTTATGACAGGCATACCACCTGGTGAATGGAGGTTGGGTACATACGCATCCGAAACCCATACAATAGCAAGAGGTGCCCTCTGCAGGGTTCCCTCTTCTACAACATTTCCCGATGGCCATCTAGACCTGTGGCCCGTGGCTGTCACCAGTTGTTTTCTCTAGAAGAGGGTTTTGACATGTTTCTCTTTTTTATTGGTTATGTGGGTTCTCTCCAGGCTGGTTTAGGAATATACAGCTCTTGCAGACTTTTGCAAAAACACCAGGTCCAGCACCCCGTTGAGGCAGGATAGTTTAAAGAATGAAAATGGAAACTACACTTTCTGGTGGTACTGTTGAGTGCGTTTTGGAACGTCTACAGCTGGTCTGGCACCCGAGTGCTTTCTGTTTCTGCTATGCGGTTTAGCGAAAACTTATGAAGTGTTTAGTTTAATAGAGTTTGTGGCCTTCATGACATTCCGCTGCCTGCACTGTTCCGCATAAACAAACACCACCTCAGACACAGGTGACATGATGTCACTGCAGGGTGTCAAGAGGGACGTCTGGTTCGGGAGGGGTACCCCCCTAAAGAAACACAAAAGAGTGGAAAGAAAAATTGATACACTCCTAAAGGGGTAAAAATGAAGAAACAGGCGAAATCACAGCCATGCGACGATACCTCGCTCTCACGAGCCATGCACTATACCGCGCCCTGTCCCAACAGCGGCGGTGTGACGTAGGAACGGCGCCATCTTGTTTCTGAAAGGCTGGGGTTTACTCTCCAGTCTCCCCACCCAGCCACCGGACATGAAGACTGCGAGGGGCCGCGCGTGCTGTCACAGAGCTCTCCTTTATGTCACCAAGTTTCTGTGCAGTAATTTCATTTTAGCGAATGACCAGAAACATTTGTGTCTTTGTTTGGACGGAAGCCGCGGCCTCTTCCAAGGCCACTTAGCCCTGCCAGTAAGTACTTATCAGAGGCTGCGTTTAAAAGGCTTTTACTATCATTTGAGCGGGAGGAGAGGGAAGAGTTTGGTGCCAGCCTACCTGCAGAATCCAGGCTCACTGCTCACTCCTCCAATCCGGACATGCAATTATAGCGACAAATAGCCCGAAATCTAATAGAAGCAGAAACCCTGTATTTGTTGTGAAGCTTAAAATCATTATAACAGAGTCACTTTTATAACATGCGATGGGAATTGGTTATTATGAAATGAGTAAATCCAGGGGTTTTGATTCAGGACGGATAACGAAGCTTTGAACGTGGAATCAGTGTTCACTGTAAGGCAGGGCACAAGTCCTATAAAAAGAAGTGGGGAGACTGATCAGGTAGGACAATATGCAAATCACCGCATGACGTCACGACGTAGAGCTATAAAAGAAATAAAACAGTGCTATTTAAATTATTTGTGTAAATACTGGGACAGACTAACCCATCTGACAGTCTTACTTCTATTCAGGGACAGAACAAAGGCAAAAGCATGCCGCTCAAGTACCTATGAAGAGAAGGCAAGCTGTGTGCCTTTATTTCCCTCTTTGGCATTTACATTTAAATGTAATGTTCCGGGTGGCCCCCAGTCAGCATATACAAACAAAAGGAGGGCGGATGGCCCCTCAACTTCGGCCCAGGTGGGGGTGAAAAAAAGGCTCCCTCGCTGCCTGCACGTTGCTGCTGGGAATGGAAAGCAGGCAACGTGCAGGTGCTGCTGAAGGTGTCCTGGTGTCTGAAAATTACACCGGGACAAGTTCAGCATATTTCTGCGGGGCCCAACTTTTTAGCAGGTGGGACAGCATCCATCCTGTGAAAAGAGTGGGGGACGCCGTGTACCTGCGTGTGCCCCTGACTCGAGTCCTGCTGTAAGGGCAGCCATGGGCTGGACAGACTGGCCAGGGTTTGCCCCAAGTGTGTCTCTGGCCCTATGCAAGTCACGAGAGCGGGCCCTTCTACTCGCTGTTAAGAAGGAAAAGACGTCCATACTTGGGGGGCAGTGTGCCGCTCATACCCCTGTGCCCAGGTGCCACTGGGCATGCTGCACCAACGATAGCTACGACTCTGAGAATAGAGGCATCAAGACTTGAGTCAATACCTCACGCTGCCCATGTCCAGTCTGGCCATGTACGTCTGTGGACTCAGCAGCCCGGTCAGTTTAACCCCCTGCCAGTGAATAGCATCGCAAGCCCACTCTGCTAAGCGACGGCAAAGTCTGAAACAATAACAGTCCTGCCCCGTTTTTGCCTCAGTAGAGGATGGGGAGGGAGGTGTATGCCCCACTGTCAACCTCTGAGGATGGAGAGACACACAGCCTCCTATAGTTCTCTGGAAGTGCTGACGTATGCCTTCTCCAGCAGTCCTTAGAAGTGGCGACATACACCTGGGTCAGGGATAGTCACGCGATTGGGTGACGTATAGCTGTGACATCCATCTGGATGCAGGGAGTGACATACAACTGTCCATCAAAGTAAAGAGGTGGTGACGTACACCCGTTCTGTCTGCCGCCGCTGATGGAATGAGCGCTCCATCATTCCTGGCTCCCCACACCCTAGGTTTGCTGTTGCACATGTTGTTCGTGTGGATCATCGCCTGGTACCCTGGGCTGCCGCGGAGGAATGCTCCTCCGGTGGGACTTAGTCAGAGTCCAGGAACGCATCCGACCAGGATTTTCCACCCCTAGTTTCGGGATCTCTTGGGACTGCAGGGACTCGCTTCTCTCCGAAGTGTGAGCTGTGGGCGGGTTCTCCATTGTGTGCTGTTCATGTGAAATCAATCATATTTTATAGACCAGCGGTTCCCTTTTCTCGCCTGCCAGGAAAATATTTCTTCATACTTCCACTTGTGTTTATGGTCACAAAAAGATATGTTTGTACTTGCGCTTTGCCAGTGTCATATGGAAAAGTTGCTGAAAACACTAATAAATGTGATCAAATATTTATTTTTGTGCCGCCTAGCGATTAACATGTGGTGTGCAGTGCAGGACTGGACTGTGCTGGCGTATGATGTAGTCTAACCGCAGAATCTTGTGGTCAGCAGCACCAGCACTCCTAGCATTGCACACCTCATCTTGCATGCTTCACAAGCATGCACAGTACCCATGGGCCATGCTGCTGCTCTGCTTTGGGACAGTTATTTCCATTACACCGGATCCTCTTCTCTTTGCACACCAGTTGGACACACAGGAAGGGTCTTGCACTGCAGAAGTGTTCCTCAGGTTCTGAACATACGAGATAATGTGTGGACAGGATCTAGAAAATAATTAAAAGATCAACTGGACTTTGCTGAAACTTTAGAGATCACCTGGAAATTCAGGTTGGTGAAAGACCAGAAAAGGGATCATAAAGCTCTGAAGATCACCCATTCCCTCGGAATGTGAACAATACCATAAATAGAACGCAGCGTTTAATTTGAGCCGGTGGTTTCCGGTGCTTGGTACTGCCATATCATCAACACCAGTGCTTATAGCATGAGCTGGAATTGGAGCCCTTTTCATGAGCACCAGTTAAGGAGACATTCATTTTTTGTAGGCACGGAGAGATTAAGTAATTTGCCCAGAATCGCAGGATGTTGAGCCTACGTCGAGACTCAAACCTGGTTCCCCAGCTACAAAGTGGTAGCTCTGGCCGTTACACCACATCCTCTCCCCACTTTTAGAATTTCATGGTTAGTAGTTAGTTCTGCTACAGGCGTCTCTTATAGGAGCTGGTGCAACCTGGCTCCTGACGAGAGCGCTAGCACGTATTTTTTCACAAATTATCCAACGCTTGAACCAAATGTAAAATCATTGTCTATGCTCACTTACATTTGTCTGCAGATTTCTTCCCTCAGTCGTCGATTCACGCGATTGGAATAGTCTTTCAGCAATTAAAAACCAGGGGCATCAGTTAGAAAAAATGTCACTTGTAGTCAAAATCTCATTTCTCTTTGACTGAGGAGAAAGAATAGGAATAAGAATGATTTAAAATTTAGTAGAATATGTCTTCAGAATTTGGTGACAGGGGTACAGGCATGTGGAGCAAAAACGTGTCTTATTATAGGCCTCTCAAATTTGGTCTGGATTACCAGGCGAGGATCTGGACCAGCTTGACGGGAAGTGTTTCTTATGGTATTTGAAATCCTTACTCACATGCCTCCTGCTTTACTGTGTCTGGAAATTGGGATAGTGACATTTAGACAGTGGCGGCTCCTCCACTAAGGCGGAGGAGCATCGCCACACTACTTTTCGCAGTATACAAAAGGTAAAATAAAATGATAATAACTCGCATTATCATTTTATGTGTTTCTGCTGCTTCTCGGCGTGTCGGGCAGATATGCTCTCACAGCAGGGGGAGGAGAAGTGGGTACTATGTGAGTGCGCATGAATGTTAGACTAGCCCTCTCTAGCCGGCCAAACATTCATGCGCACTTTGCATGTTCTCCATGCAGGCTGCATTACAGCCTGCACGCAGAACATGCCCAGGCTCCTATTCCCTGGCTGAGCGCTGAACCATGTTGCTCTGACCAATTACAACGCTTACTGGCTATGGGGAGCCTGGGTGCTTCCTGTTTCCACAGAAGAAGCCAGGAAGAGTTCTGAGGAGAGGCGGCGGTGGAAACCTGCCTCCCCATCTTCCCCCTGCCCCACTGCTGCTTCCCAAGAGCAGCCGCCACTCCATTCAGATAAAGATAGTCTCATTTATCTTCCTAACTTAAGGACCACGTCTGATAGCATTCTTGGAATACACCATAAATGTGGCTCCGGACCGTTTTTCAAAAGTGGAGGTATATTATGGGCACTTTGCTATGCTCCTGACATGTTATGGACCAAAGGAAATAATGGCGTAATAAAGACATAGGTGGATCAGGATTTAAACAAATAATTCAGGATCAAACTAAATCGAACACAAAAAGGATGAATGAGTGAGTATTGGCAAGAGACACTGTCCAAGGGTGTCCAACTCGGGAACATCACTTGCTTGCAGTCCTATGTGACTAACAATTTATTTGCAGAATTGTGTTGCACAGGGATGTGGAATTCCTATAGCCGGACACCCAGGACATATTCTTTGGGGTCAAGGGCAACATGTTTTCAGGGGTATTTTGTCCTTGGGACAAGTAGGCCCAACCCCCTGCAGCACAAAGCCGTTGGCTGCCATCTTGCAGTGCCACATAATGGATATGGGAAGGGCACTGTCTGTTGTTAAGGTAATATTCTTGTCCATATGTATATGCTGTTCAAACTTGTATTTATGGTTCATTAATAGAAAGCTTTTATTATGAGCCCTTTAAGTAAATGTTGTAAGCTCCGACTGCACTACTGACTGTGGTTCCAGTATAAAAATGTGTACACACGTTCAAAGTTTAGCAATATGAGGCTATGTATAATGCTCCTAGAATGCTCTCTGATTTGATGCAGATATTTGAAGAAGCTTGAACGCAAGATTGATGATTATTTGCTTTCAAATTAAATGTTCATAAAAAAATGAAAGCAGGAAAAAAACATTTCACTAAACTACTATCAAATTTCAGGTACCATTTCTTTGCAGCTTCATTTAGTAACATGTGTTGCTGCATGCTAGTATTACCCAAAAATATTCACAATGGAAAATCAGTGTAATCAGTTTCAATACGATTATGGGAAATAAAAATAAAAAAGCATTGGCAAAGCCAGTAGGTCTGAAATTGGTGGTCAGGTTTTTAGTTTTGTCAATGTGTGACTTATTTTGGCATAGTTTTTGTAGAACCTTATTGGTGTGGGAGCTGCTGGGCCCTCACCATTACAACAAACATTGGCAAAAGCAAAAAATGTTTTTGGTCTTAAAAAGCACCCACAGCCACAGTAGTTACTGGCACTGAACAAAACTACTTTGTGTGCCGATATGCTCCTTGTGAAAGAGCAGAATGCTATCACTAACAGTGAAGCCAGCTGATACAGTGAATGAATGAATATTGAACTTGTAGAGGGCGAACTTAGCCCAAGGGCATCAAGGCGCTATTTGCAGAACTGAAAGGTGCAGACAAATGACATGCTCATACTGAAGTCTGTGAGAAAAGCCAGGTCTTTAAGGCTTTACGGAAGAGAGAATGGGATACCTGACTAGACAGCTCTTCCGGGAGGGAGTTCCACAGCTTAGCCGCAGTAGTAAGGAAGGCTTTCCTCCCCACTTTGCCTTCTTAAACCTCGGTACTGTTAACAGATTTTTATCTGAGGACCGGAGCGGTCTGCTGGGAACATAACGATGGAAAATCACCTTAATCCCATCTGGGCCTGAGCCATAATAGGCATCATGAGTCAGGCACAGTGTTTTGAAAAGGATCCTACGGTCCAAAGGTAGCCAGTGCAACGACCTCATGGAGGCTGTGACTGAATACAATTTCGGTAAATTCATCACCAGCCTGGCCACAGCATTCTGCACCAGCTGCAGACGTCGCACTAGGCCTTTATTAGTGCCCAAATAAAGGGCATTACAATAGTCCAATCTGACAGTTACCAAGGCAATAACAGCCTGCTTGCGTGCTTCAAAGGAGAGGAAATGGGATTTTTTTCTAAGGATCCTGATGATCCCGAAACATGTGGACACAGTCCTGCTGACCTGCAGACTAAGGGAGAATGAGTTATCCAATATGACCCCTAGGTTTTTCCCATGAGATACCGGGCAGGGACAAACGCCAAGAGTGTCCGGCCACCAGTCACTGGACCAAATCTCCAGTTTACTGCAGAAAATCAGGACCTCAGTCTTCTCTCCGTTCAATTTCACAACATTTTCCACCATCCAGGAGGAGACTGCATGCATACAATTCCTGAAGTTAAGGGCAGAATGATACTGTGTTAGATGGATACCATTATTTGGGTGTCGTCCGCATAGGACAGCACCTCTAACCCAAAGGATCTCACAACCTTAGCCAGTGGGGCAACATAGATGTTAAAAAGTGTTGGGCTTCGTGAGGACCCCTGAGGAACAGCGCACAACAGGGGTTTGGAGGCCGAGTAGAATTGGCCTAATTTCACTATCTGTGCCCGATCACTGAGAAAGGAGGCAAGAAGCCCCAAGGCCGAGCCCCCGATCCCTATCTCTCTGAGGCGTTCAACCAGCCTCAGAGTGGACAGGGTATCAAAGGCTGCGGTAAGGTCAAGTAAGACAAGCAAGGTGGTATGCCCTGCGTCTACTTGAATACGAATATTGTTGAATACAGCAGTCAGTGCTGTTTCCGTACTATGGTGGCTTCTAAATTCATGTTGTGAGCCATCAAGTAATTGGTGATCATTTAGGTAGGCACTGAGATGAGAATGTAGGTAAATTTCCAGAATCTTAGCTGGAACAGGAAGTAAAGAGATCGGCCGATAATTCTTCAATTCTACAGGGTCCAGAGAAGGCTTCTTCAAAAGTGGCTTCACCACATCCATCTTCCACAAGGTGTGGTAATGTCCCTCTGAGATGGCAACATTCAGAACAGCAGTAAAGTGGGGAATAATGATCTCACGGCCAATTTTTAGCACCTTCAGGGGGCAGGGATCCAACGGTGAGCCCGATTTGACTCATTCTAGAAGCCGATCAGTCACCTCTGGCGATATACAGGGAAAAGTGAGAAGCCTGGGAGTCTCCTCCGTAAGTGAGGCCTCACTTGGAGTGCGGGTAGTTTGAACAGGCGACCCCGTATTGGAATTGGAAGCTTCCAGCAAGGAGTAAATATCTGTAATTTTTGTTTGAAAGGAGTCAGATATTTTATCACAGAACTCCTGGGAAAATTCTGAGGGATCAGTGACATGGGGGGGAAGTAAGAGAATTGATGACATTGAAGAGATCCCTAGAGGATTTCATTGATCCTGTGATCTTTGAATAATATAGCCCCTTTTCTACCATAATGGGTGCTTTGTACTCTTTTAAACACTGTTTGTACAATTCCCTACCCAAAGGCTCTAAATTTGTGTGCCACAGCCTCTCCTGTTTACGGCACCCCTGTCTCAGCTTTCTATGTCTTTCCGAGCAGAGAGAGAAAGACAGAGAAAGAGACACAGAATTTTAATAAATGCAAAAGTTCATGGTCAACGCCAGACCAAATTAGGGGCTCAATTATTAATAAAGTCTCAAAAGTGCACCCATGGTATAAGTCCTTGCATTAAGTGAATACCAAAGAATTTACAGAAGTAGGACAAGAAATATTTCACTTAGAAAATATTTGTGAACTACATTTTAGCATGAGCATATATGCATGTGTAGATTTGCTCATGCAAAATTCTTAGTTTTGCAAGTTCACTTTCCCTCCAACCACTTTTTCCCCAACTCTAGATGGTTTACGTCTGCCTTTGTCAGGAGTACATTCCCAACATTTCTCAGTATGGAAAATGATTAGAGAAGAGTTGTTGAAAACCCTAAAACATGCAAGTTAGTAGGTTTGCACAGACTCAAAAGGGCATTCTAACCCTGGAAGTATTTCTTACCACTACCTTCAGCCCCTGTATGTAGATTTGCGGAAACGTGGCAAAATAAGGAGATTGCAAGTATTCAAGCACTACTATGGTATGAGCCCTAGCATAATCAGAGCGGCTATATCAGAGCTCTTATGAGATTGCTGCCATAATTTGCTGCCGCATTGCATGACACCAAATGGACAAGTGGATTTTGTTACAGGACAAGTAGATTTATGAAGCAACCTGCCCCATGGACAAGTAGATACTTTTTTTTATTCCACACCCCTGAAGTTGCATATTGATGCGTTTGAGATGGAATTTAATAATAGTGAGTGAGCAGCACCAATGGGCTGGGACCATATCACACACAGCAAAATATTGTGGATTCTGTGATGATTATGAGGAGACTGTACGCTTCCAGATGAATCGTGTCTTTTGAAACACTTTCTGATAGTCATGTTGGAACAGAGTTGAAAGCCTTTCAGGTATGCCCATCTATAGAAAATCAGAAATGGGTTACAGAAAATAGTCACCTTCTTGAATACTTTTTTGTCTTACCTTATAGGGTGTTTGTAAACATAATCTAGCATGTATATTTTGTATTGTGCTTTCGTTAAAATAGTATATTCAATTAAGTTTTTTTAAGTGAACTCACAAAACAGTGATCCAAAATATACTTGCCCCAGTTGACAAAGCTAGACCTCCTAAACGCCCTGTCTGCGGCCTGATACCGAATAGTCTCATCCACTGCGCCTGTATTCCATTTCTGCCACCTGAAAGACGTGCTGTATCCTTAAAAAAGTGGCAGGAGTGAGAGTCGATGGAAGAGATCTTAGCACGTGGCAGGAGCTTAGCAGCATGACCAGTTCTGGATGTATTGAGTCCCAGGCTGCTCTTCCACATCCTGCCTTGGAGGAGAAACCTTTATGTTGATCACTCGCTGCATCTGAGGAATAGTTCCATGTTTTAAGCAAGGGAGTAGAATGAACGCCGAAGACTTGATGTTGATGAGAGTTTCAGAATCCGTCTGAGCTGTTGCTAGATTGTGTAAAATAAAATTGATGTTTTTTCTTTTCACTGGATCACCCACATGATTGAAGTTTTAAGTATTGTTACGTGTGTAATGGTATAATTGTCCCTTCTGCTCACTCGAAAGACCAGTCGATGTTACGTTACTTTCTGTTTGTATAGCAAGCTGGACTTTTCAAACTTTATATTTCTTTGTAGATATGGGATTTTCTGCTGTTTATGGGGATACAGACTCTTTTCCACAGTGATAATATTGCTCAGATCCAGTATCCGTGTCTTCCTTTGTCGTCGACTCTGCTTCACTCTGTGTCTATATTGCAGAGTACATAATGTCTGTGAAAATGATTGTGGTCCATAGTCAAAGACCATTGATCAGACCTCCATCTGAGCCTAATGCACCCAAAACATTTGAGGTAGATCACACTGCGTCTTAGGCTTCCAAACACTACCTAATGAAGTACCAAAACAACAAACATTCATGGTGCAAGTCAAAACCAGTCGGGCTTTCAACATCCAAACCTCCTGGGGTATATCAACCTCCACCGAAGGCCACAACATCCAATCCGCATGAGATAAATGATACTGTCGGAGGCTATAAGATCTTTTCTTCTTGACATACCTCAGACTCCAACTTCGGCAGCAACACCCAGTCTTGATGAAGTACAACAAACCTAACCTCAGACTACAACACCCAGCACATATGGGATACATCAAACCATGTGCCATGCTACAAAGCCCAACGTTCATGAAAGTCATCAAACTTTGTGTCGTTGTAGAAAACAGCAAACCTCATGCACAACATCAAATTTAGTCTGAGGTTTCAACACGCAAAACTTGTGCTGTACTTAAGTCAGTCTGATGATACAACACCCAACACTCCTGAGGTGCCTCAAACTCAGTCTGCAGTTTCAACCCCTAATATTCTTGGTTGACTTCGTCTGTGTGCGGGTGGAGCATTGCGAGCACTGTACGTAGCCTCAGCACCGGAGGTAGAGTAAGCAGTGCACACACTACCTATAGGGGCAGCCCTGTGTGTGGGTGGAGCCTTGTGTGCGCTTTACATTGGCATTTTAAGTTTATCACGAAACGTACTGACGAGATATTGAAGCCATAACCTACAATGCACTAGGTAGTCAGCATATGTTGAAGGGAGACAGAGACCTCGCGATGTACTGAGTAGATGTGTCTGTTTACAAAGGCTGATGATTTTGTCTACAAGTGTTTCCCCTGTAGGAACGATGTGCATTGAATTTTATTGTTTTTTAAAATGTGATGTTTTTATGTGCTGAATTTTTTTTTATTCATAGAGTGTACATTAAAGGCCATGTATTTTTTCTAAAACTCGTGTGGCAGGAGTGTGTCCTAGTAAAGGAAGATCTTTCTTTGGGTGTTTGATTGTGAGAGTTATGGTTTTGATGCGTTTCAGGAGTGAGCGTATTGAAATGAAATAACGGTCCCCAGGGGAATTTTTGTTTTTTATGAGCTTTAGATAGAACCAACACTGGACGAAGGTTGAGCAGTGCGCATACTACACGTAAGTGCAGCACTGTGTGTAGGTGGACCCTAGTGTGTCCTATACATGGGACCGGCACTGGAGGTAGGTAGAGAAGTGCATTTAATGCCCATAGATTTGGCACTGTGAGCGGGTGGAGCGTTGCGTGCACTGAACTTAGGCTCAGCAGCAGAGGTAGGATGAGCAGCGTGTGTACTGCCCATAGGTACAGCACTGTGTGGGTGAAACACTGTATGCTCGTACATGGGATCAACATGAGAGTAGATTGAACAGTGTGTGTACTACCCATACATGCAGCTGTACATAGGACCAGTATTAGTGGTAGGTTGAGCAGTGCGCTCAGTACCCATGCATGCTGCACTGTGTGTGGGTGGACTCTTGCATTCACTGTACATAGGACCAGCATTAGGAGTAGGTTGAGCAGTGCACTCAGGACCCATAGGTGCTGCACTGTGTATAGGTGGAGTGTTGCGTTCGCTGAGCATAGGACCAGCACAAGGTTGGTTGAGCAGTGTGCTCAGTACCCATAGGTACAGCACTGCGTGTGGGTGGACCCTTGCATGTGCTGTACATGGGACCAGCATTAGGGGTAGGTAGCAGTGCGCTCAGTACCCATACATGCAGCACTGTGTGCGGGTGGGCCCTTGCATGTGTTGTACATAGTTGTGTGATGGAACCATTCATGCCTTTGCCACCAATGCTGGTTCCACGCAGTCTGTACTACGCATGTCTTAACCACGAATTTGCCTTTACCACGCATGCCTTTACAATGATTTATGCGTTGGGATAACATACATGGTATACACATTTCCGTGGTTAAGACTTGACCGACCCCTGCCCTTAGTCCTAAAACTACCCTCCTCCCTCCTGTTAACCAGCCCCCTCCCTCCCAAGCCCTAAAAACGTCCCTGCCTCCAGTCCTAAATACTACCTTGTCATCCCCAAAGCCCTAAAAATGTACTCGACCTCCCCCTGGGCCCTAAAAACGACCCGCCCTCTCCTCCCTAAAAACTACCCCATCCCCCTCCTTAAGCCCTAAAAACCACTCCTGAAAAATACCCCGATCCCCCCCGCCTGAAAAATACCCCGACTCCCCCTGAAAACTACGACAAACCCCCCACCCTTGAAAACTACCACGACCCCCCACCCCTGAAAACTACCCGAATCCCCTCCCCCCCTGAAAACTACCCTCAACGCCCACCACCCCTGAAAACTACCTCAAACGCACAGCACCCCTGAAAACTATCCCTGAACCCCCACCACCCCTTTAAACTACCCCTAACCCCCACCACCATTGAAAACTACCACAATCCCCTCATTCGCTGAGCATAGGACCAGCACCTGAGGTAGGTTGAGTGGTGCGCTCAGCACTCATAGGTACAGCACTGTGTGTGGGTGGACCCTTGCATGTGGCAGCACCTGAGGTAGGTTGAGTGGTGCGCTCAGCACTCATAGGTACAGCACTGTGTGTGGGTGGACGCTTGCATGTGGTGTACATAGGACCAGCACCTGAGGTAGGTTGAGTGTTGCGCTCAGCACTCATAGGTACAGCACTGTGTGTGGGTGGACCCTTGCATGTGGTGTACATAGGACCAGCACCTGAGGTATGTTGAGTGGTGCGCTCAGCACTCATAGGTACAGCACTGTGTGTGGGTGGACCCTTGCATGTGGTGTACATAGGACCAGCCCTAGAGGTAGGTTGAGTGGTGCGCTCAGCACTCATAGGTACAGCACTGTGTGTGGGTGGACCCTTGCATGTGGCAGCACCTGAGGTAGGTTGAGTGGTGCGCTCAGCACTCATAGGTACAGCACTGTGTGTGGGTGGACCCTTGCATGTGGTGTACATAGGACCAGCCCTAGAGGTAGGTTGAGTGGTGCGCTCAGCACTCATAGGTACAGCACTGCGTGTGGGTGGACCCTTGCATGTGGTGTACATAGGACCAGCCCTAGAGCTAAGTAGAGTGGTGCGGTCAGCACTCATAGGTACAGCACTGTGTGTGGGTGGACCCTTGCATGTGGTGTACATAGGACCAGCCCTAGAGGTAAGTAGAGTGGTGCGGTCAGCACTCATAGGTACAGCACTGTGTGGGTGGACCCTTGCATGTGGTGTACATAGGACCAGCCCTAGAGGTAGGTTGAGTGGTGCGCTCAGCACTCATAGGTACAGCACTGCGTGTGGGTGGACCCTTGCATGTGGTGTACATAGGACCAGCCCTAGAGCTAAGTAGAGTGGTGCGGTCAGCACTCATAGGTACAGCACTGTGTGTGGGTGGACCCTTGCATGTGGTGTACATAGGACCAGCCCTAGAGGTAGGTTGAGCAGTGTGTGCACAACCCATACATGCAGCGCTATGTGTGGCTGCAGCCTTCTGAGCCCTGTGCACAGATCAGCCCCGGAGGGAGCTTGAGCGCTGTAACAACCATGCGCTGTACGGTGCTGGAGACGGGTCCCTCCATAGACACGGGTGTAATGGACACAGAGGCCGCCATGTTGACGAGCTGGATGGTAATGAATGGCACTGGGAGAAGACCTGCGTCTTGAAACCGCAGCCTTGGCGCCAGCTCCTGAAACCTTACTCGGTGCCTTTAAATTAGTGAGCGCTTTACTCTGCTAACAAGCGCCTTTTATGCCTTTCAAGCGCCCGTCTTTGTGGAGCAGCCTCCCAGCGCTCTGGCCATCTCGCTGGGAGAGAAACAATGGCTCGCGGGCCCAGGGTTTGATCTCGCCTCCGGAAGGTAAAAGGAGGGCGACAAAGCGCCAGCGAGTGATTCGGGGCTAATGTGTAAAAATAGGCCGCTCTCCCTCCAAGATAAAGAGGCCTGCCCCTCTGTGGAGTTGAGCGTGTGCGCATGGCTCGACCTGCTGCAGGAACCCGCGCTCTATTCAAGGCAGCGAGTGCAGCTCTGGCGCATCGATTCCCTCTCCCTTGAAAGGGAGAAGTAGGCCAGCTCTGCGGGCTTTAAAGGCCCGAACAACTTTGAATTAGGACTCGCTGCCGCCCCATACTCGCCCAACCTCCAAATTGCTGCTGCTTTCTCGTTGTTCATTATTCGCGTCCCTTTTGCTTGCCGGCTGCGCATTGAAAAATCCCCTATTTGATGCCCCCGTCTTTGAATTGACTAATGTTTAGAAGCGGCCCTAATCACCTCCTGGCCACACGGACCGAGCCCAGAGTGACTTGGTTCGGTAATCAGGCTCAGTTCTTCAGCACCTTTCATCGCCCGCGGAAGCCAACAGGCTTAACAAGTGTCGCTTTGCAGCAGCCTGCTGCGCCTACATCTACCTCTGGCAGGGATTAGGAGTGACCATCCCGGGCCCTACCCAGGTTTAATCACTGCTGCGCGCGTGGCACCAGCGGCCTGCACGTTTGGCTTACAGGGCCAGACCAAAGGATCTGCAGGCTGTTATTGCTTGTTCGCTTTCACTCCGCCTCTGCATAGACAGAACCAAGTATGCCTGCTCGGATGACACCAGATCAGACCAGACCACCATGTCTAAGAGGCTGCAGCCTGTACATAACCAGGCAACTCAACCAAGCGCACAAGATGCGACGTGCACCAAATTGTACCTTTGCATCTTCTTGGTGAGGTCCAAAAAGTGCAACATCACACCCATTGACAAGCAGTGATGGTGTGTATTCAACCTTGAGTGCACCACTGTACCCTCCTCAGACAGAAAGATGCAGCGCAAAGTCACAGTAACAAGCTTGGAGCACCTCTCGACCTCAAGCACAGCACCGAGGCTTCCCTCATAGGTCATACTACAACCTTTCACTTTACCGACCAAACGCAAGTTTCACTTAAAGCTCCAGCTGGCACAAATCAGACATGGCAGCTGTACAACACTGAACCTGATTGGACAAGGGCTTCCTGTCAAGCAAGCCCAGCTTGCACCATACCAAATAAGGCAATCCCTTCACGTGAAATGCAGCTCGCACCTAATTCAGGCAAGCACATAGTACAAGGTGCTAAAGAGTCATACCAGGGGCAGCAGTACCTGGAACGAACATTTGTGTCGCCCCCAGCGACCGTCAGGCAAACTGTAAGCCATCGTGCCAGACATGTACTCTGACGTGATTTCTTCAAGAAAGGGGAAAAAGGTCCCGATCCCTTACTAGCCGGATATTAAGCATAAATCCTTTTTGTGCTGGTTCTTGCCCATAACAGGGGGAGAGACCCCTATCCCCCTAATTAAAGCAGAGTTCTGTAGGTTTGTCTGGGCAAGATTATTTGTCTTGTTTTTTGTGGAAGACATTCCAGTTCAATACATGTTAATCCAAAGGTGAGTAATCATTTATTGGCTCTCTGTTCATAAGAGTGGGTACAAAGAAAGAGAAAAGGTGGCTCAGCCAACACGTGTTTCGCCCCCTACTCTAATCTCGGCTAATGCCTGGTTCAAAAGATCTGTTCGGCTTCACGTGAAGCCGAACAAATCTTTTGAACCAGGCATTAGCCGAGATTAGAGAATCCCTTGGTGTTGTAACCAATTACATCGCTGACAAAACTTAATACGGAAGTACCCGCCCTGAGGAAGCCCCAGGCCGGATGGCCATGTAGGGGGCGAAACACGTGTTGGCTGTGCCACCTTATCTCTTTCTTTGTACCCACTCTTATGAACAGAGTGCCAATAAATGATCACTCACCTTTGGATTAACTTGTATTGAACTGGAATTTCTTCCACAAAAAACAAGACCAATAATCTTGCCCAGACAAACATGTACTCTGACGTGCTATTGGGTTCCTTCATAACCTTTTGTGGGATCTATCAGTGTTTTAGGCAGCAGCTACTTTCATCATATGAAGAAGAACTATGGTTGGGTGTACTGTTAGTCCACCGTCGTTGGTTTGTTTGTAAGTGGGTGTACAGTCAGGACTGGTTTGTTTGTACATCAGCATGTTGTTACAACGGGTCTACGTGTACATGGGAGTATTGTGAAATTTGGGCTGTCTTTACAGTGTTTTGCCTGGCATTTGGTTTGATAATATGTATTGGCAACACTGGTTTGTTTTATGTGGATCTACCCGAGGACTCTTTCTAAGTTGGTTTCCATGGCAGAACTTGTTAGTTTACAGGTGGATGTTCTGAAAAGGATGATTTACTTGTAAGTCTGCGTTTCTGTGTTTCTAAGTGGATTTTCGTCTAGGATGAATGTTATGTCCCTGGATTTATTGTCTGACTGGTGGATTTCTAATCAGATGCGCCATTGAGGCTTGCAGGTTTATTCGTGGGGATATTGTTGACTTCAGGCTTTGTAAGCGGATCGCCTGCTGGTGTATTTAAGAAGGACTTAAATGCTTATACACGCAGTCCTGTTAGGATTGCAGTTTCTAAGCAGGTGTATTGCCAAGACTGCAGAGTTAATAAGCAGATGTGCTGCTGGAGCACAATCCGGCCTGGGAACAGCTCTCCTGTTAGGAGCTGGTGGACTGGGTGCATTTTCAGGGGCTTGTGGATTGAAGGTAGCTGTCATTGTAACCAGGGATGGGGGCGGAAGCGGCCAAGGGGTTGGCTTTCTCACCATCTAAGCATTGGAAAAGTCTGCTGCTGCTAACACAGGCTACTTCAGGATGCTCGCATGTTCAACAGAGCCTGTCCTGCTTCCTGCGAATCCAAGCTAAAATGTCATAAATAACAAAATATTGGTTTAGATATCTGGTCAGGGAATAATTCGGGTCAGGAGAATGGCCCTCTCTGGTATTATTGGAAGGCTTTTACAGCGCAGACCATAAATATCTACATCGTAAGCACTTAAAATGGCACCTTTACAGCGGAAGTGGTCGCAGTGCCTCCGCAAGGGAGCTTCTCTGGCTCTTCATCATGCGGCGAGTGTGAGAGTCAACAGCGTTGTGGTGTATGCAGCAGTTGTCTGCTCATGGCTCAGTCGCTGTTAAAATGTTTTCTTAGCTTGATTTTACTTTTGTCATGTTACACACCGATTCAAGCATTTTTATGTCTATTTAGAAGTAGTATATTCTAAATGACACGCGAGAAGTATGTTCCGGCACATCTGCTTTGTGTTTTATATCTTCCACACATGCTCAATATTTCCTATGCTGCTGGTGTTTCGACTATTTTCCTCACAGCATGTATGCAGTGTATGTCACAAACTGTACATTTGTCAATTCTTTTTGGTGCTGTGCATGTGCCAAGTGTTTTTGCCAGTACCCCATGATTTATTTCTCTTTTTCATACTGCCAAGCCAGGTCTTCCCTGGACCGCAAACCAGCATCCTAGGACCGGTTTCGGGGTTTCACCCCTCTTCAGCCAGGATAGCTTGATTCCAGTGGCACAGTGAGCCCAGGACCCACGCCTGGGCATACCTGGCACACTTAGGGCGAGAAAGGAAAAGACACACAATTGATGGACGGAATGCAGAACCAATCAAAACATTCACACCCAGTCAAGAGATCTGGGTTAAATCCATCATTCTTTTGTTCACCATGCCACCCCAGTTTAGACCTGGTCATATGCAAATCAGTCTCGATCCTGTGCCTCATGGGAACAGCCCAGCCCGAACTTACAAGCCAGGTCTTCCCTGGACCGGAAACAAGCATCCTAGGACCGGTTTCGGGGTTTCACCCCTCTTCAGCCAGGATAGCTTGATTCCAGTGGCACAGGATTTATCACTACTATTCCAAACCTACCAAACTTGATCACACCTCCCCTTTCATGTCAGGAATTACCACTGAAGCACATATCATCAAATCCCCAATGCATCCCTATGGGAGGGAAGCCTCACAGCAGTGTGAAACCAGATAGGCTGTTCGTCACTACCAGGACTTGCCACACAGTTAAGGCACATGCCCTGCCTTTTACCTACACCGCACCCTGCCCATAGGGCTAGCTACGGCCTACCTTAGGGGTGACTGACATGTAAAAGGGGAGTTACAGACGTGGCATCCATTTTATGTGCCACGTCACAGCGGCAGTAAACTGCTTACGCAGGCCCTACAGTGACAGATGCCTGAGACAGGTTTGAAAGGCTACTTTGATGGGTGGCAGCGCTGCAAGCCCACCAGTAGCATTTAATTTACTGGACCTGGGTATGTGGGATACCACTGTACAAGGGACTGATAGGTAAATTAAATATGCCAAACAGGTGTATACCAATCTTACCAAGTTTAACATAGAGAGCACATGCACTTTAGCACTGATCAGCAGTGATAAAGTGCCCAGAGTCATAAAACCACCAATAGCAGGTCAGAAAAAATACAGGAGGAAGGCAAATATTCTGGGATGACCCTGCAAAAAGGGCCAATTCCAACACCGATGGCTTCCATACATAGCTCATCCCTGTGGCTCGTTTGACTAGATTAATGGAATGGTGATTTTACGTGTCCTCTGAAGCTGGCTCGCACCTTTTGTACTTGTATTTCCTGTGGCTGATTAACCCAAGGACCGAGAGTGCAGTATGCAACTCTTTCCATTCAGTCATTGAAAAATAGGCTTTTTTGATGGCCCCAAAATTTAGGATTTGTCACTTGTGAACTTTACAGCAAATCGTAGCACGGAAGAAGAATTGGCCTTGCAGGTTTCCCAAGAGTTATGTACAGTTTGAAAAGGCACTCCCACCTTGTGATTGTATCTGATCCATTCTAATCTTTTCTGCTGCTACAGTTTGAACGGACTGCCTGGAAAGGGCTCATTCAGCCAAGACCTGTTGACTCCACCTCCAATTCCATTAAGTGAAACATCACAGTGAATCACTCAAATTCAAGTGCTTTTACTCCTTGTGAGCCAATCTGAATATGCCCCTACGCTTGTCTACACAAGGCTCAGTTATCTGAGACGATCATGTGGACCATGAGGTACCTATAGGGTTTGAGAATACAACAAACAAAAGAATTCCCTAAATCAAAACATTATTTGCCTTTATTGAGATACTGGCTAAGCCTAAAAGAGCAGGAGTGCTTTCTAGTCCAGCTCAGAACCTCGCCTCCAATGCCATAGATACAGCCCAAAGGACATACCGGCTGGACCACACATTCATTACCTAATTTGAGTCAATCTGATACTTCATGTAGAAGGTTTCACCCATATGCTGCTTGGTAGCTTGAAACAAAGTGGCAGGTTAATATTCTAAGGGGAAGTCAAATTACACGACTTGAGGGCAAATATTTTCTAACCACTGCGCCGTCTTCAGGATCCCTCAACAAATTTGGCAATGACCATCTGGATTCCCAAGCTGAACCCCGATTACACATACCCATGATTGGAGTAACCACCTGGCTGCTTTGTTTCTCAGATGAGCCCTTCTTCCATAAGATTGGCCTGGGAGGCGCAGAAGTCCTTAAGCGTCAAACACATGCACTTTAAACTGGCTGAGGCTCAGAAAGCCCACTAGCACTTTAGAGGCCATGTCTTTTAGCTAGGAATCAACCACCGTTTTAACACTCACTACAACTAACATGCATGAGAATACGAAACAAATGAATGGGAAAGTCATTTTGAACTACTGCTATTTTTGTTTAGCTTTCTTTAATAAAATTGCAAATTTTGTATAGGATATAACTGCAGGCCCTGCAACCTGTCTTCCTTTTCATCTTTAGTATACTGTTTTTATTTGAAATACATATGGTCATATTAACTTGGAACGTTATAATGATTTTAAGTAATTGCGCAAACAAATCTTTAATTCATTCATTCCCTTCTTCCACACTGATGTAGGGGCTGGCCAACTTTCTCATTTGTTGTACCCTCCCTGCTGCGTACTGCCTCTTGCACTTATTAACCCACAACTATTAAGATCTATGCAGCTTATCTACAGACACCAAAGGCCAGACAGTCACTCAGCAGACCCACGCGTTTCAAGATTTGTCAGCGTGGAGTTGCTGGTCACCTTCCTAGAGGGATGGTAAAAGCTGCTGTAATAAACATTCTTAAGTTCTAGTCCTCCATATTCATCCTCTGACTCCAGTCCATATCCCCGCTAAACCATTACCAGTTTCTCGTTTGCTTTCAAGACCCATTTTATTAAGGAGTGATGTGAAAAGTTAGTAGGCCTAAAAGACCACCTGCAAAGCCAAGTTATTTATGAGCATGTTGTACAAAAATCTGGGTTCATAGGCCCTGTTTATACTCTCTCATCCCATTTCCTGCTCTCATCTCCAGTGTCTCATGAATCTTCCCCTCCCCCCCCCCCCCCCCCCCCTGCTAAGCATTTGTTTGGCTATTTGAGGTAGTTCACGCTTAGGCCCCTGTAAATTTTTGACACCATAGGGTATCCACGCCAAATTTGTCTCCTTTTCTTCCAACATCCTGGGGATTCTAAAGAGGTACCCGGGGTTTGTGGATTCCCCAGGAGAGGACCCAGAAATTAGACAAAATACAGCTACATTTTGGGGTATTTTTTGGGGGGAGGGCGGGGGGGGAGTGCTGCAAATAAAAGCGTCTGGGTTTTTCCCTGCAAACGGTATCAAAAAAGGGTTGGTGGGGCTGAAATCACAATTTTCACAGTTTTTAGGGAATGACAGACTTTTGTCAGAAAACCAAACATTTTTATACAGTTCTGGCATTTTTCTGGGACATAGCCTATCTTTTCTATTTTTTGTGCTTTCAACCTCCTTCCAGTTAATGGTAGAAATGGGTATGAAAGCAATAATGGATCCTGGAAAGCTATACATTTCAGTAAAGTAGACAAAATTCTGAATTCAGCAAGGGGTCATTTGTGTAGATCCTTCAAGGTTTCCTTATAAAAACTAACAGTTAAATATAGGAAAAATTGAAAATTAGTTGAAAGAAACAGCCTTTTGTGTCAACTTTTTCACATGTAACTTCTAATTATGACAGCTCTTTGAAAGTAATATACCGTTACATCTGCGGAACTTACTGGTTGTGGGGATATATAGGACTTGTAGGTTCACCAAGAACCCGACGAACCCAGAGCCAAATACTGAGCAGCGACTTGCAATAGTTTTTTATTATGTCACGGGTATATAGCAATTATTCTGGGAAAATGTATACATGGAAGAATTGGTATGAAAGACACCTATGTATTTCTGAAATGGGAACAAAATATAGAGTTTAGAAACAGATATTTGCACATTTCCGAAATTGGGAATACTCATACTAGAATGAGAATTATCGGTCATTTTTCAAAATGACTTCTTTTTTACACATTGTCTTTCAGTTGGAAGGCAGAAATGCATTGAAAGTCAATAGGTAATAACAGGTGCTTTACAAATCTGAATTACCCTAAGTCTCCCGATAAAAATGGTACCTCACTTGTGTGGGTAAGCATCGTGCCCACGACAGGAAACGGCTCAAAACGCAACGTGAACACACCACATTTTCACAATGAAAAATGTAAATTTTTCTGCAAAGTGCCTAGCTGCCGTTTTTTAACCCTAGCTCTGCCGGCACCTAGGGAAACCTAGCAAACCTATTCATTTGTGAAAACTAGACACTAAGGGGAATCCAGGATGGGGAGACTTCACTGGCTCTCACCAGGTTCTGTTACCCAGAATCCCTTGCAAACCTAAAAAATTGTCAAAAAAACAAATTTTCCTCACATTTCCTTGGTGGAAAGTTCTGGAATCTGCGTGGATCCACAAATTTCTAGCCTCCTCGTGTTCCCCAAAATCTTTCGAGGAAATTGGTACCTCTCTTGTGTGGGTAGGCCTAGTGTGCGCGACAGGAAATGGCGCAAAACGTAACGTGGACACACCACAATTTCATAGTGAAAAATGACCCTTTTTTGGCAAAGTGCCTAGCTGTAGTTTTTGAAACCTAGCTCTGCCGGCACCTAGGGAAACCTAGCAAACGTATACATTTTTGAAAACTAGACACCCAGGGTGATCCAGGATGGGGTGACTTGACTGGCTCTCACCAGGTTCTGTTACCCAGAATCCCTTGCAAACCTAAAAAATTGTCAAAAACCACGCATTTTCCTCACATTTCTGTGGTGGCAAGTTCTGGAATCTGTGTGTATCCACAAATTTCCACCCACCCCACGTTCCCCAAAGTGTTCAGAGAAAAAGGATACCTCACTTGCGTGGGTGGGTCAAGGACCCGCGACAGGCAAGGGCCCTAAACCTATTGAGGCGACATCAAAATTACCTATCACAAACCAACCTGGTTTTGCAAGGGGGGGTCCCATGAGTTTTTGGCCCTGGGCTCGGCGGCCATCTAGGGAAGCCTACCAAACCCACACATTTCTGGAAACTAGACACCCGGGGGAGTCCAGCGAGGTATGGCTTGCGTGGGTCCCCCAACATTCTCCTACCCAGAATCCCCTGCAAACCTCAAATTTTGCTGAAAAAAATCACTTTTTTCTCAGATTTCTGTGTGGGAAAGTTCTGGAATCTACGTGGATCCACAAATGTCTTCCCACCCAACGTTCCCCCAGGTCTCCCGATAAAATTGATACCTCACTTGTGTGGGTAGGCATAGTGGCTGCAACAGGAAATGGCCCAAATCGTACTGTGGAGACTTCAAAATTATCTATAAGAAAACTACCTGGTTTTGGCGGGGGGGGGCACCTGAGATTTTTGCCCCGTGTTTGGCGTCATCTTGGGAAAGTACCAAACCCAAACATTTCTGAAAACTATACACCCGGGGGAGTCCAATGAGGTATGGCTTGCGTGGATCCCCCAACGTTTTCCTACCCAGAATGCCACGCAAACCTCAAATTTAGCTGAAAAAACACATTTCCACATATTTTTGGGTGGAATCACCGTGCCAGCACAAATGTACTACCCCACAGCTTTCCCAGGAGTCTCCCGAGTAAAATAATACCTCACTTGTGTGAGTGGGGCAAGGGCCTGTGACTAGGAAGAGCCCAAAGCATAGGGAATAAAGGAATAGCACCGAGAATTCCAAGCGCTACATTTTTTTAAAAATACGTTTTTAGCCAATATTGCATTGGACAGCCACACAAGTGAGGTATCATTTTACTCGGGACACTAAGGAGAACACTGTGGGGTAGGACATTTTTGATGACACGGTGATTCCACTCAAAAATACGTGGAAAATGTGGTTTTTTCATCTACATTTGAGGCTTGCATGGCATTCTGGGTTGGAAAACGTTGGGGTTCCACGCTAGCCATACCTCATTGGACTCCCCCGGGTGTCTAGTTTTCAGAAATGTTTGGGTTTGGTACTTTCCCAAGATGACCGCCAATCCCGGGGCCCAAAATCTCAGGTGCCCCCCACCCCCCAAAAAAGGTAGTTTACTTATAGGTAATTTTGAAGTCTCCACAGTACGATATGGGCCATTTTCTGTTGCAGCCACTATGCCTACCCACACAAGTGAGGTACCATTTGTATCGGGAGACCTGGGGGAACGCTGGGTGGGAGGAAATTTGTGGATGCACGCAGATTCCAGAACTTTCCCACACAGAAATTTGAGAAAAAAGTGATTTCTTTTCAGCGAAATTTGAGATTGCAGGGGATTCTGGGTAGGAGAATGTTGGGGAACCCACGGAAGCCATACCTCGCTGGACTCCCCCGGGTGTCTAGTTTCCAGAAATGTTTGGGTTTGGTAGGTTTCCCTAGATGGCCGCCGAGCCCAGAGCCAAAAACTCATGGGACAACCCCCTTTCAAAACCAGGTCGGTTTGTGATAGGTAAATTTGATGTTGCATCAATAGGTTTTGGGCCCTTCCCTGCCGCGGGTACTTGGCCCACCCAAACAAGTGAGGTACCATTTCTATTGGGATACTTGGAGAAATGCTGGGGGTTGGAAATTTAGTGTTACTTTCTGCAGCATGAAAATTTTAGCACAATAATGCAAGGAAAATGTCAGTCACATTTTGAGGTTTGCAGGACATAGTGAGGAAGATAACTTGTTGGGATCCACAAGAGAGATATCACTATGTACTCCCAGGGGGGTTTTTTTTTACGACAAAATGTACAGTTGGTAGGTTATTCTTCGATGAAATGTACACCTTGGCAGAGAGACTAAAAAGACAAAGATTACTGCACAGCCATCTATTCCTCAAGCACACACACATACTGGTTGGATTTGGCACGAGGGCAGTGATGATTCAGTATATTAAATGGTATTAACAAGAGATTTCACAAAAATGAAATGCACTGTCAATAATTGATAGGACAAAAAAATGAACCAATGACTCGCAGCTCGTGCGCTGCAAAGCCACGTCAAGGCACCAACCGCTTTACAGGCCATTCACACACCATTCATACATGATGCACACGACCATTCACACCACCAGGCACAAAACCAACACATTACAAGATTCACAAAAAGGGACAAGGTACACCCTGCTTGACAAAAACGGAAAAACATTTTTCTACACAACCATCTATTCCTCAAGCACACATACATACTGGTTGGATTTGGCATGAGGGTGAGTGATGGTTCAGTATATATAGTTGTATTAACCAGAGATTTCACAAAAAAGAAATGCACTGTTAATAATTGAAAGGACGAGAAACTGAACCATTGACTCACAGCTCGTGAGCTGTAAAGCCACGACAAGGCACCAACCTCTTTACAGGCCATTCATACACCTTTCATACGTGTGACACATACAATACCATTCACACCGCCAGCCGCGGGCCCAGCACATTACAACACTCACACCAGCGCACAGCGCCATTCAAGGGCCAATCACTTTCACACGCCCACATTCCTGACACAGCAACCACACCAGCTCGTATTGTATTGTATTGTATTGTATGGCATATTTGTATAGCGCATACTGTCACCCGAAGGGTATCCTGGCGCTTTAGACACTTATACCAACACCACACATAGCAATCAGGTGAAATTAAGCAGACCTAGGAAAGAGAAACGTTTTTAGTTCTTTCTTAAAAGAGGGAAACTCCCCAGAGCTTCTCAACAGCAAAGGGAGAGAATTCCAATGTTTGGCCGCCACGAAACCAAAGGCTCGGCCGCCCATCCGAGCCCTCAATACCTTTGGGACTACCACAAGATGAGCTGACAGTGACCTAAGGGAGCGAGTGGGCACATACCACTGGAACAGCTCCTGCAATGGAGCAGGTCCTTGCCCATGAAGTCCCTTAAACACCAAACAAAGCGCCTTAAAGATGACTCGCTGTGAAACTGGTAGCCAGTGAAGATCGGCTAGCGCCATAGATGAAGAATCAGATCGACGACGGGACAGGGCTAACTTGGCTGCCATATTCTGCACGCGTTGTAGCTTGGCCAGCAATTTATTTGGAGCTCCCAGAAGTAGTGCGTTGCAGTAGTCTAACCTACTCAAAATGGTACCGCGAACCACTTCTGGGCGAACATGGGCCGGCAGCAGCGGAAGAATCTTCCACAGCATGCGTAACAACATCATGCAGGTGGACACGGTTTTATTTACAAAAAGATCCAGTTGGAGATCAGGCCCAAACACAACGCCCAGGTTCCTGGCAGATACTGCTGCAGAAGGAACTTCCTGATTGTGTGGAGTGGCGTTTGGCTAGCAGTGTGTGTAGTGACCAGCAGCTAGTCACTACTCACACACCTCCAGCCAAGCACCAGTCCATGCACACCGCCCGCCGAGCGCCAGTCCATGCACACCGCCAGCCGAGCGCCAGTCCACGCACACCGGCAGCCAAGCACCAGTCCACTCACACCGCCAGCCAAGCGCCAGTCCAAACCCACCGCCAGCCAAGCGCCAGTCCAAACACACCGCCAGCCAAGCGCCAGTCCAAACACACCGCCAGCCAAGCGCCAGTCCAAACACACCACCAGCCAAGCGCCAGTCCACGCACACCGCCATCACATTTAGGATTTTTTTTATACAGATAAGAAAACACAAACAAATGGCAATTAGATACAAATCTACTAACACAAAATCTACACTACACAAATGCCAACCTTGAAACTGAACAAAAAATATTAAACAATAGAGACCAGGCAGTTCACTTTACCACTCATGGATGCTCCCAAAAGTAGTAGACCAATATGAAGACATTGATGGCTTCCTTAGCAAGCCCATCAAAAAAGTTAAACCCAAGAACTTTTTCATCTCTTCCAGATTTGTGGGAGTCCACCGGGTAGCTCTAGAATGGGGCTTAAGGCTGGCGCTGTTGTCCCTAAAAACTGTTCGGCATTCAAATTAGTCTGATCAACAATCTCTGCCAAAAACACATTGTCCATAAACAACTGAAGAAAATGTATTGGCAAAAAGTTTTCTGTATTCACTCTACACCCTGGAACACCAGTAAAGTCTGGCAATGCCGGCTGCACCATGCCTGGGGCAACCCAGAGGTCATAACTTCCAACTGGAAGCCTCGCAGCCCCAGGCTGCAACCCAGTTGCCTCTTGCCGCACTACACCAACGGAAGCCTTGCCGCCCCAGGCTGCAGCCCAGATGCCTCTTGGCGCACTATCGGCACATCAATGTCCTCCTCTAACACAGGCACTTCATCTGCACTAAGAGTAGCTTCATCCGCACTGAGAGTAGCTTCATCATCCGATGATGCCATGTGGAGAGAAAACTCACTGCCTGAATCTTCCCCTCCCACCTCTGCCTCAGAATCAGTTAGTCTGTGAACCATGGTCAGAGGAAGACTCAAAAAGCATACCAACAACCTGCTGAGCAGTAATCCTGCGGCTAGCCATTATCCTTACTAAGAAAGGAGACTGCACAAACAAGTCAACAACAACCAACACTGTGCAAAATAAGTAAGTAAACAAAAATGTGTGCCTTTATCACAAAGATCTATATACTCAAAAACTATACAATTCACTTGCAAGAGACCGCTACACTCACTCTGCAGAGAGACAGCAAAAAAGATATCCCACTAGAAAGAAAATAAAAACAATTACTTACAAAACATCAAAATACACATCGAGCACAAATGCAAAAAGTTTTTGACACTCAAAAATCAGAAGCCAAACATACTGCAATTATTACACCATTTGCAAAAAACACATTCATGCAGAGAAATGAAACTCATTTACATTGTACAAAAAAAGTCTCTTACCAAACACATGCAGCTACACAAACAGCAGAACCACCAGTAACGAAACTGCAACCTGGAACAGTCTAAAGAGCCTTGAACTAGAACAAAAAGGGAGAAATAAAGCATTACAATTGCAATTCACAAGAAATAAAACAATTAACATAACACGCTATGTCACTACCCAAATGGGCAATCAGCCAGATGGGCCTTCAAATAGGGATGAGAAAAATGGGTGGTGATCTAGCCCATGGGATCTGGGGAGGTTGTTTGCCAGGCCAATCTGTCCCCCAGGTGGGGCAGAAAACAGCAGACAGAAATGTGCCCCCCTTCCAAAAGTAATAAATCCCTAGTGCCTAGTAGGGCTTTCTGCCTCGCCCCTCCCACCTAGGGCAGAAAGGCCCAAAAAAGGGGCAGATCTGTCCCCAGGAAGCAACCATGTCGCTTCCATTACACACAAACCAAAATCCCTGGTGCCTAGTGTGACGCAACCCCTTGGGGTTGCTTCCATTTCATTTTTAAAAATAGTCCCTGGTGTCTAGTGGGGTTTTCTGTTCCCCCTGGGGGCAGAAAGGCCCAATAAAAACACCGATCTGCCCCTAGGGGGGGCAGAATTCCCATTACAAAAAAATTGGCCATCTGGAAGTGACCCTTGCCCAAGGGGTCACTTCCATTACAATTTAAAATAATTCCCTGGTGTCTAGTGGGGGTTTCTGCCCCCCTCCCGGTGCAGAATTCCCATACTAAACAAATTGGCCCCCTGGAAGCGAACCTTGCCCAAGGGGTCGCTTCCATTTAAATTTAAAAAGAATCCCTGGGTCTAGAGGTCTTTTCTGCCCCCCCTGGGGCCAGAAACGGCCCAGAAAACGGCCGATCTGTTCCCAGGGGGGGCAGAAAAGTCTTTAAAATAATTGGCCCCCATAGGAAGCGACCCTTGCCCAAGCAAATAACTTCCAGGCGTCCCAGCGCTTCCTGATAACGTCGGCGCGTGCTGTGCGCACTGGTGTCACAGGATCGCCGAGGGAGGGGTCGGGGGTGGCAGCGGAAGCTCTTCCGCTGCCATCCCTCTTGGTGCCAACATATTGGGCTGCCCATGGGGGGAGCGCCAGCGCTTCCCCCATCGGTGGGTGCCATGACGGAGTGGTTCCGTCATGAGCATAGCCCAACCGATGCTCATGACGGAACCGCTCCGTCATGAGCATCGAAGGGGTTAACTGCATCTTTCACCTGCTCTTATGACTGATGTAAAATAGCTATCTTTCTGAAGATGGCTAACACTTTGGATGGTTTATCAGGCATCCTGCCGGCATTCTTATTCTTCAGATGTATGCTTTGTGTTTACCGGCTTTCAAGACCCTCTTCAAAGGGATACATTATTGGACTTCATGCTTTCTTTCCTCAAAAAACCTTTGCTATATCCCTCTACTCCTAACTTCTGCCCTCTCAAATTCCCCAGTTCCATTTAAACTTTTAGAACACATAGTTCACTTTCAGTGGTCAACTTTTCCTGATACGTCTTCCTACTTTTCAGTCTTGCTCGCATTCACTCACTCCACAGAAACTGCCCCTCTCACTTTCAAAGGCTACTTTACTTGCCATTGTCCTGCTTTGTTCCTCTTGATAATTTTTAGGTCTCGCCTATTCTATACCACAGGGATGGATAGGCGAAATTATAGTAAGCAGTCCGAAAAGTCTACCTATCTGCGGATCGCGTACAGTTCATGTGAACACAATCACGTGCATTGTCAACAACTGCCACAACCACGCACATTCTTTACAGCTTCCATTTTCTACCAGACACTTTGTGCGCGCGCGCCGCGCTCTCCCTCTGTTGCCACACTCATTCAGCTCACCAGGCTGCACACCCCCTCACTCTCCATATGGTTGCACGCCTTTTCTTTGATCTCCGCCGCGCGTTCTCACAGGCTCCTCTCCACCCACACGTCTCTCCCCTTCCGTGTAGTTCTGCCCCGCCTTCTCTTTATCACTTTTTTTTTTTTGGGGGGGGGGCTTTGTTTGACTGACTACTTGACCTCGTGCCTATGAGTTTTGCATGCGTCTATTATATTTATTTACTTTGAATGTTTTTTTTTGTTTTAACCGCCCACGCGTCCCTCCTCTTCCATGTAGTTCCCCTCTGCCTTTTCTTTCTCGCATGTTTCTCTGATTTTCGGCTTTGTGCGACTGAGTACTTGACCTCGTGCCTATGAGTTTTGCATGCGTCTATTATATTTATTTACTTTGAATGTTTTTTTTTATTTAACTTTACGCACCCAAACAAGTTCATTGTTTCCTTTCCCTCTTACATTCTTATGCGGTAAAAAAATCACTCTCTCCACAAACAGCACTTTTATACTGTCTCGCCTCTGTGTTTTGCTGTCTGCCCTCGTCTTAAATAGTTTCCAGCCTCTGTGTTCTGCTTTACGCATCCAAACACGTATGCTTTTGTCCGAGTTTCCTGCTTACATTCTCATGCAAAACAAACAAAAAGTCACTCTCTCTACAAACAGCACTTTTATCCTTTTATTCTGTTTTGCCTCACACAATGCCCTACACACATTAGACCCCACAAAATGCCAACTCACACACTGCCCAACACACATTAGCCCCCTCACACTCTGCACCCCCTCACCGTCAAATAAATAAGAATACAGTTTACTTCCAAGGCACTGCAGTCATTTACTTGAGCCACTGTCAGATTATGTATTTGTTTTCAATACTAATACAGCCTTTAAAGAAAATAGAAATGCAGTTTACTGACAAGTCACTAACCAACACTGCCCCCTCTCACACAGACCACACACAATGCCCCCTCACACAGACCACACACACTGCCCCCCTCTCACACAGACCACAAACACTGCCCCCCTCACACATACCACTCACACTTACTCCTTCACACAGACCACTCACACTTACCCCTCCACATAGACTACACGCACTGCCCCCTCACACAGACTACACACACTGCCCCCCTCTCACACAAACCACACACACTGACCCCTTGACACACTGCCCCCACATACACTGCTCTCACACATTACCCACTCACAGTACTTTAGGTCACACACACTGCACCCTTACACCCCGCACACACACACAGCCCGCACCCTTACACACTTGCACTGTGCCCTCATACAATTCCCCTCACACAATGCCCTCTTACACACTGCCACCTAATTTGTACGATGTCAGTAGGTGCCTTTTCTCAATTTTAACAAAAACGTTACAGGATCAAAGCGTTTCTAAACCGCATCAGTAGATTTTTGTTTTTTTCCGTCGGTTAATGTCTATTGGTGCTAGGTGTTTTGTGCTTAAATTAGAATTATTGTTTAACTTTATTTAACAAATGAACAAAGTTCACATGGACATTGCGGTCTTAAAATGTTGTGGCGTGCGCGCCGCGCTCTCCCTCTGTTGCCACATGCATTCAGCTCACCAGGCTGCACACACCCTCAATCTCCATATTGTCGCAAACCTTTTCTTTGATCTCCGCAGCGCGTTCTCACAGGCTGCTCTCCGCCCACGCCTCACCCCTTCCGTGTAGTTCCGCCCCGCCTTCTCTTTCTCGCAACTTTTCCAGAATCTCGGCTCTATGTGACTTACTACTTGACCTCCTGCCTCTGTGCTTTGCATTCATCTCTTATATTTATTTACTTTTGAATGTGTGTTTCATTATTTTACTTTACGCAACCAAACACGTATGCTTTTGTCTGACTTTCATTCTTTGCTTTCCTGCTAACATTCTGATGATCACTCTCTCCACTAACAGCACTTTTATTCTGTTGCGCCTCTGTGTCTTGAGGTCTGCCCTTGCAAGTCGCCTGCAACTGGTCCTTCACATACACTGGCCCCTCGCACACAGACCACACACACTTTCTAAAACGCATCAGTAGATTTTTGTTTTTTCTCGACGGTTAATTTCTATTGATGCTAGGTGTTTTGTGCTTAAATTAGAATTATTGTATAACTTTTAGTTAACAAATGAACAAAGTTCACACTGCCCCCCTCTCATACAGACCACAAACACTGCCCCCCTCTCACACAGACCACACATCTATCTATCTAGCTATCTAACTATCTATCTATCGCGCACACACTATCTTTCTATCGCCAACGCTCTATCTATCTATCGCCCTCTAGCTATCTATCACCCTCTATCGCCCTCCCTCACTCTATCTATCGCCATCCCTCCCTCTATCGCCCTCCCTCTATCGCCCTCCCTCTATCGCCCTCCCTCTATCGCCCTCCCTCTATCGCCCTCCCTCTATCGCCCTCCCTCTATCGCCCTCCCTCTATCGCCCTCCCTCTATCGCCCTCCCTCTATCGCCCTCCCTCTATCGCCCTCCCTCTATCGCCCTCCCTCTATCGCCCTCCCTCTATCGCCCTCCCTCTATCGCCCTCCCTCTATCGCCCTCCCTCTATCGCCCTCCCTCTATCGCCCTCCCTCTATCGCCCTCCCTCTATCGCCCTCCCTCTATCGCCCTCCCTCTGTCGCCCTCCCTCTGTCGCCCTCCCTCCCTCTGTCGCCCTCCCTCCCTCTGTCGCCCTCCCTCCCTCTGTCGCCCTCCCTCCCTCTGTCGCCCTCCCTCCCTCTGTCGCCCTCCCTCCCTCTGTCGCCCTCCCTCCCTCTGTCGCCCTCCCTCCCTCTGTCGCCCTCCCTCCCTCTGTCGCCCTCCCTCTATCTATCTGTCGCCCTCCCTCTATCTATCTGTCGCCCTCCCTCTATCTATCTGTCGCCCTCCCTCTATCTATCTGTCGCCCTCCCTCTATCGATCTGTCGCCCTCCCTCTATCTATCTGTCGCCCTCCCTCTATCTATCTGTCGCCCTCCCTCTATCTATCTGTCGCCCTCCCTCTATCTGTCTGTCGCCCTCCCTCTATCTATCTGTCGCCCTCCCTCTATCTATCTATCGCCCTCCTCTATCTATCGCATCACCACAACATCACTCAGCACCACCACAGCATCACTCAGGGGCACAACAACATCA
Source organism: Triturus cristatus (assembly GCF_964204655.1). Taxonomy (NCBI): domain Eukaryota; kingdom Metazoa; phylum Chordata; class Amphibia; order Caudata; family Salamandridae; genus Triturus; species Triturus cristatus. The sequence goes on along the minus strand of NC_140586.1, from coordinate 825,168,720 downwards.
CTATGCGCTACAACAGCGTCACTGAACGCCACAGCATCACTCGTCGCCACCACAACATCAGTCAGCGCCACCACAGCATCAATCTGTGCAACCATTCAACAACAACTGGTTCAAATATGTTCTCTCAATGTTTCAAGCTTTATTACAAATGTCACAAAAAGATGTTAATATTTCACTTCTGTTCTTGGATTTTCGTCACAATAAAATACACTAAACATAATCTTCACAAAAGTTATTTACAAAAGTTTAAGCTATTGCCATTATAAATTACAATAACTTTTATTTAAGTATTAATTATTTTTAAAAAAGTAAAGCCATTGTTATTTGTAATATCAATACATCTAAGTCACGTAAATACAACACATATTGCCTTACAAATGCTTTAGGTGTCACATTTGCGAAAGTTACAACTATTGGAATTGTAAATCACAAAGCTATTAATTTAGCTATTTTCAAAACCAACACATAAATACCAAATTTGGCATTTGCAATACCAATAGCTCAAACTTTCTTAATTCGAGACCTATTGCATTGCAAATGCTTGTTTATCTATTCGATGGCCTCTGATACAGTCAACAAACCTGTTCTTCTGCCAGTTCCTCTCATTCTTTGGTGCATTCGGTGCAGCCTTGAAGATTTCATGTCCACTCCATCCAAACCTCACTATCATCGAGCCCCGAGCCGATTCTCCCTCCCCCCGTTCCATGTTTGGACTTTGAAGCAAGGTTTATTTTCTCTTTGCTTTCCTTACTAATGGTTCTTTGGGGCTCTTACTATTTTTTTTTTTTTAAGATCTTTTTACTACGCATAAGTCAGGGAATGAAACAACAATCAGTATTGCACTTTGTGTATTTGCAAATATCGGTAGGTCTCAGTGGGCGCTAGCTGATATTGGCTTTGTAAAGTCAGTGATCTGAAAGAAACACGTTAGTTAGATTCCTCACCTTAGAATATCCCGAGGCATCAGGCTGGATCCGGAAAGATTTTTTGTCAGCAATACCCTTGCGCGTCAATAGGCCTAGTCTGCGGCTCCGCGTCCGGCGGCGGCGTCGTGCGCCGGGATGATGTCGTCAGAGTACTTAGACGCCGCCCGCGCGTGCTGACGTCAGTTCTTCTTTTTTCCGCGCCAAACAGCGCCGATCCGGGAAGAGCATACCCTTTTAGTCATTTTTTGACTAAACTTTTTGGACTCTTTTGGTCTATTCTCCTCGACTCGACTTTTTTTAAACCTCGTGACTCCTGTCACTGACTGATGTCTGTTACGGACCACCACCGCCTACTGGCTTGGGGCCGACCACGATGCCGAGTCGTGCCTCGACTGCTGGGCCTTGACTTCGAAGGCTAGGTGGGAGCGGTCCCGCAAGCTACTTGAGCTCCGGCAGTCGGCTCTGCGCCGTTCACGGTCCCGGTGGAGGAGGAGGTCGAGGGACCGGTTGCGGAGCCGCAGCCATCACCACTCGTCTGGTTCCAAGTCTTCGGGTAAGTCGAAGCATAGTAAGAAGTCCAAGAGGCGACATTGCTCTTCGGGCTCCCCTCGCCGGTCGCGCGACTCGGCTGAGGGTTCGGGTGGTACCACCTACGCGGCTCCATCGGAGCCGCAGGAGTCACGTCCGTCCCCATACCAGTCAGTCCCTGGGACTGACGCGACTCCGGCGGAGATCAGTGCCTTCCTCTCGGCCATGAGAGGCCTGGCTCTGCCGTCGACGCCTGCCGGCGCGCCTTCGGGCCCCGCGGGCTCGACTGGGAGGCCTAGCGAGCCGGCGGTACACGCCCCGGCGCCGTCGTCGACTCCGGTCCCGCCGCCGCAGGTCCACGCGGGATCCAGGCCTGGATCCCAGTCGGCGCCAGCCACCTCACGACCCCTCCGCCGACTCCGGTGCCACCCCCGGCGCCGCCTTCGGACGACGCCGTTCCCCGGTTCAGTCCCGGTCCGGGACCGGCATCGGAGCGGCGCCGTCTGGCGCCGCACCCGACGCCGGTGGGTGGCAATTTCATCTTCTGCCCGGCTCCGATCATTCCACCTGTCTACCAGGAATCGGATGACGGTGACGACTGGGAGGGGTCTGATGACCCTCTGGCCCGGTAGGGCCAGTTATCACAGGACTGGGCAGACGAGCTGTGGGATGCCAGTGATCTTGACACCTCCCCTGACACTGGCTTCATCCCTCCTCCGACCGTGGCTTCGGAGTAAGGTGCTGCATTTTCTGTGGTGCTGCGCAAGGCGGCCGAAGCCCTTGGGCTGGAGCTACCTGCTGTGGCCGTGAGGACTGACCTCCTCACAGAAGTGCTCCAACCGTCAGCAAGCTCCTCGGAGCCTTTTTGTATAGCCAGTGTGCCCAACTCAGCATCGTCCCACATGTGAGTGCCCCTTGTGAGCCTTCCCTGCTAGTCCAAAGTGTCCAGAGTCTTGTGCAAGTGGGTAAGTGTAACTGCAGTGGGCGTCAGAAAAGGCTTGTTATGCATCTCTTCATAGATAGCCCTGAGGTAACCTCCCTGCTGAATGACCAATCTATCCATTCAATAGGCTGGTTCCTCCACTGGGAGTTGCACTCCCATGGACTGATGGTGATGAGCTGTGCCACCCAGTAATATTTCTGTATATCGAGCAGGGCAATCCCGCCGTTGTACCAGGCTCTCATCAGTTTTTTAAAACTTACTTGCCAGGCCCCCATCTCAGAGTAGGGTGCGAGTTTCATCTTCAGGCTCCTGAAAATAGAGAATCGCAACTGAGTAGGGTGTGATGTGGAGTACGTAAAGAAAACAGGATAGCGCCATCATGTTAAATAGGGAGGCTTTCCTTAGGAGTGACAGTGGAAGGGTGCTCCAATGATGAACATCTTTGTGAAGGCGGGAAAGTGGCGGCTCCAAATTGTGAGCGTGAAAAAGGCGCCAGGGTCTCTGGTAATATAGATCCTTCGGTAGCGGAACCAGTCAGTGACAATGCGAGCTGCATACTTTGAAATACACACCCCGGATGCCAGAATTCACAATAAGTCTGGAAGCATCCCCCAAGAAAATTATCTTGCACAAACTAGCATATACCAAATCAAGCATACCCAAACAAAACAAGACTTCAGTCATTCAAACAAAGATAACATTCGTAGATAAAATCAGCCACAAAATCATTGTCAGTAGACCAGAGAAGAAAACATAGGTAAATCGTATAGCTTAATATTATATAGATGTCTCCGTATCGTTTGTAGTTTAGAACTGTAGGGTGGCCCACACTTTCTACATTCAATAGGGCTCAATTACAATTGTAGCCTGGTCTGACTGATCTTTACAGAAGCGCAGACGAGCATTTCGGTAAAAACCTCGGTCTGCAGTCAACCTTCTTCAGGGCGACTAACGAAATGAATAAAGCAAAATCCAATAGAGGGAGAGGCAACCCAGGCACAGGTCAGCAGAAAAACCGGGGAATGATAAGTCCCTATAAATATGCCTACCTTATGCACTGGAAGTGGTTTCTCAACTAAAGGTAAAAAAACAGTGGGAGAATTTAAATTGAAAACTATCTCAACAAAATGGATCCAGAAGGGTCTCTATATCTCTACGCATATACAGGCTGACCAAGATGATAGCTCCAAGGAAATCCTATGTTCGAGGCATATGAGCTGCAGATTGTACACTTAGCATAGATCGCCATCTGGTGTTGGGCCCGGATGTTTGCAGTTTGTTTTTCTTCTTGGACAGTCTTTGGAAGTCACGAGTTTGGTGACTCCTCCTTCGGTCCGTACTGCGCATGGGTTTCGGCTCCATCCTCAGATTGTTTTTTTCCGCCATCGGGCTCGGATGTGATACTTCGTGCTCCGGCTTCGAACTTCTACGGTTCCAGCCTCGACGGAAAATCCTCGATTCTTCGAGTTCCTTCATCATCTTCATCTCTCGAAGCGGCACTTTCTCCATCCCGTACATCGACACCGGCCTTCGGGCCCTCCGCGACTCCGGTCCCGGCCGATGGAAAGGACTCCGTTCAAAAAGTGCCCAAAATGTGGGTCTAAATTTCCCCACACCGACCTCCATCAGGTGTGTAACCTTTGCCTCTCTCCGGAACACGAGGCCAGAGACTGCTCCGCCTGCAAGTCTTTTCGATCGAAGAAGACCATCCGAGATCGAAGAGCTCGACGCACCATGGCGCACTCATCCTCTGCAGCTCCACCGGACATCTTCGGAGACGACGCCGAAGCTTCGGGGCAAACACACACCGAGCAGGAGGAAGACGTCGTCAGCGCTTCCGAGGCCGACGACTCCGACGTGGAGGACATTACACCAGCGCAGCGGGCCGTGAGTACTATGCCCCCTCCTACCCCCACGCCGAAAACCAAAGAGACTCAGGTTACTCCCTCGCCTGCCGGCCTGGGCAAAACCAAAACCAAAACTTCGATCACCCCACCTTCGGGCCCGGTGTCGAAGCTCCCAAAGTCTCATGGCAGCTCGGGATCGAGCCAGCCGACACCCGGTGCCGAAAAACAGCATCCGGCACCGAAGACTGCAAAATCCAGCTCGACTCCGAAACCACCGGTGCCGAAGCCTGGACACTCGGTGCCGACCAAACACAAACACAAATCTGTCGGCACCGATGCTCCGGCGCCGAAACATCATTCGACGCCGAAACACCCGGAGACCTCAAAAAAGCATGGCGCACACAGACCATCGAAACAGGCGGCACCCACAGACCCTGCTTACATCAAGGGCCCTGCTCCCCTAGATTCCCTAGTTGTCTCCACAGCTAGAAAGCGGGCTAACTCCCAATCCTCAGGAGATGCCCCACCGCCAGACAAAGAATCTAAACTTCTGGACGCGTCTGGTAAACGCACCGCCTCCCAAGCTGCAAACATGTGGCGCATTGCAAACACACAAGCACTGCTTGCGCGATATGATAGAGCACACTATGACGAACTAGAGGCTCTTATGCAGCACCTTCCAGAAAAATACAAGCACAAGGCTCATGACCTGATACAGGAGGGTAAACTAATTACAAACACCTCCATTAAGTGTGCCCTCGATGCAGCCGACACTGCTTCTAGGGCCATAAATACCAGTGTCCTGCTTCGTCGCCACGCCTGGCTCAGGATCTCAGGTTTCAAGCCTGAAGTCCAGGCATCCATACTCAATCACCCCTTTGACCAGGAAACACTCTTTGGGCCAAAGGTAGACGAAGCGCTCGAAAAGATGAAGAAAGACACAGACACAGCAAAGTCTATGGGGGCACTCCAAACACAAGCCTCCAAACGTTCCTTTCGACGCTCGTCCTTTCGTGGCACAGGCAGAGGCTCCTCCACCGATAACGCCTCTACCTCCTACAAGTCCCCTCCTCAAAATACCTTTTCAAAGGGCAATCAGAGAGGTGGTTACAGGGGTAACAACAATAAGGGCAGGGGCAAAACCAACAACACCCGTTCTGCCACCCCCCCGCACAATGACTCCCCTCCGCTCCCCCCAGACCATTCCACTCCGGTCGGGGGCAGACTACAAAACTTTATCCACGTATGGGAGTCCATAACATCGGACAAATGGGTAACCCAAATCATTCGGTCAGGGTACTGTCTCGAACTAACATCTACCCCACCCAATATCCCACCAAGGCACCGTCCAATGTCTCAAGAACATTCCACACTGCTCAAACAAGAGGTACTCTCACTCCTCCAAAAACACGCTATAGAGCAGGTCCCCGTCAATCAACAAAATCTAGGGGTCTACTCCCTATATTTCTTAATACCAAAGAAAGATGGGACCCTCAGACCCATTCTCGACCTCCGGCCTCTAAATGCCTACATACACTCAGACCATTTTCACATGGTCACCCTACAGCAAGTCCTCCCACTCCTCTGCCAGGGAGACTTTCTCACAACCTTGGATCTGAAAGACGCATACTTTCACATTCCAATACACCCCTCTCACAGGAAATACCTCAGGTTCGTGGTGGACGGGCAACATTACCAATTCACGGTTCTCCCCTTCGGGGTCACCACCGCACCGCGGGTGTTTACCAAATGCCTAGCAGTAGTAGCAGCACACCTCAGACGTCAACACATTCACGTCTTCCCTTACCTGGACGACTGGCTGATAAAAGCCGCGTCCTACGACCAATGTGTGCAGCATACAAACAGCATCATCCAACTGCTCCACCAGCTAGGCTTCACGGTGAACTACCAAAAGTCCCACCTCATACCATCTCACACAAAGCAATATCTCGGGGCCACTATAGACACCTCCAAGGGTATTGCCTATCCAAACTCAGCCAGAATCACAAGCATTCAAGCCTTACGCAAAACATTCCTTCCTCAACACTCTCTTCCAGCAAGAGTGTTTATGAAGCTCATAGGAATGATCAATCAATCAATCAATCAATCAATCAATCAATCAATCAATCAATCATAGGCATTTATAGAGCGCTCTACTCACCCGGAGGGTCTCAAGGCGCTGGGGGCGGGGGGGGGGGGTGCTGCTACTGCCCGAACAGCCAGGTCTTGAGCTTCTTCCTGAAGGCGAGGTGGTCCTGGGTCAGGCGCAGGTCGGTCGGGAGGGAGTTCCAGGTCTTGGCGGCCTGGTAGGAGAAGGATCTTCCTCCTGTTGTCGTTCTTCGGATGCGGGGGACGGCGGCGAGGGCGTGGCTGGCTGATCGGAGGTGTCGTTTGGGAGCGTAGAAGTTGATGCGGTTGTTGAGGTAGCTCGGGCCTTGGTCGTGAAGAGCTTTGTGTGCGTGGGTGAGGAGACGGAAGGTGATTCTCTTGTTGACCGGGAGCCAGTGCAGGTCTCTTAGGTGTCCGGAGATGTGGCTGTGTCGTGGGATGTCGAGGATGAGTCTGGCTGAGGCGTTCTGGATCCGTTGGAGTCTCTTCTGGAGCTTGGCGGTGGTTCCGGCGTAGAGGGCGTTGCCGTAGTCCAGTCGGCTGGTGACGAGTGCCTGGGTGACATTCTTCCTGGTCTCGGTGGGGATCCACCGGAAGATCTTCCGTAGCATGCGCAGGGTGTTGAAGCATGACGAGGAGACGGCGTTGACTTGCTTGGTCATGGAGAGGGAGGAGTCCAGGATGAAGCCCAGGTTGCGTGCGTGGTCTGTCGGTTTGGGTGCGGTGCCCAGGGCGGGGGGCCACCAGGAGTCGTCCCAGGCGGAGGGCGAGGATCCCAGGATGAGGACTTCCGTCTTGTCCGAGTTCAGCTTCAGGCGGCTGGTCGACATCCACTCGGCTACCTCTTTCATTCCTTCGTGAAGGTTGGCTCTGGCGGCGGCGGGGTCGTTGGTCAGGGAGAGGATCAGCTGGGTATCGTCGGCGTAGGAGATGATGTTGAGGTTGTGTTGGCGTGCGATGGCCGCGAGGGGGCTCATGTAGATGTTGAAGAGGGTTGGGCTCAGCGAGGATCCTTGAGGGACGCCGCAGATGACTTTGGTGGCCTCTGACTTGTACGGTGGTAGACGGACTCTCTGTGTTCTTCCGTCGAGGAAGGAGATGATCCATTCCAGTGCCTTCTCCTGGATTCCGACGTTGCGGAGGCGCTGCACTAGGGTGCGGTGGCAGACGGTGTCGAAGGCCGCGGAGAGGTCTAGGAGGATGAGGGCCGCTGTTTCTCCGTTGTCCATCAGGGTTCGGATGTCATCGGTGGCAGCGATGAGGGCGGTCTCGGTGCTGTGGTTGGCTCGGAAGCCAGACTGTGAGGGGTCGAGGGATCCGTTCGTCTCGAGGAAGGCGGCCAGTTGCTTGTTGACGGTCTTCTCGATGACTTTGGCTGGGAACGGGAGCAGCGAGATGGGGCGGTAATTCTTGAGTTCGGTGGGGTCCGCTGTTGGTTTCTTGAGTAGAGCGCTGAGTTCGGCATGCTTCCAGCTCTCAGGGAAGGTGGCGGTGGTGAAGGAGGTGGTGTTGATGTCCCGCAGGTGGGGTGCGATGACGGCGTCGGCTTTGTTGAAGACGTGGTGAGGGCAGGGGTCGGTCGGAGATCCGGAGTGGATGGAGTTCATCATGCGGACGGTTTCTTCGGTGCAGATCGGGGTCCAGGCGCGGCGGGTGGAGGTGGGGGGGCGGTGGTTCGGTCGGGTTGGACGTGGCGTTCGTCGGTAGGGTGTTGAAGCTGTTGTGTATGTCCGCGATCTTGTTGTGGAAGTAGGAGGCGAGGGAGTTGCAGAGTTCTTGCGATGGGGTGGTGTCGTTGTTTCCGGCGTTGGGGTTGGAGAGCTCTTTCACGATGTTGAAGAGTTCCTTGCTGTTGTGTGCGTTGTTATCCAACCGGTCCTTGAATGCAGTTTTCTTGGTGTCGCGGATCAGTTGGTGATGCTTCCGGGTGGCAAGCTTGAGGGTGGTCATGTTGTCCGGGGTTGGCTCCCTTCTCCAGGCTTTCTCGAGGGCTCGGCAGTTCTTCTTGGAGCTCTTGAGTTCGTCGGTGAACCATGGGGCCTTCTTGCTGCCGGGTCTGCTGGGCGGGGTCCTCAGTGGGGCGAGTTCGTCCGCGCAGTTGCTGATCCACTTCGTGAGGTTGTCGGCGGCCTGGCTGGGGTTCGCTGAGCTGGCGGGAGGGTGCTGGCTCAGGGAAGCGGCGAGCTGGTCGGCTGTGATCTTGCTCCAGCTTCTGCGGGCGACCGGTTGCTGGTGGTGGTGGGTCGTCGTTCTTTTGAAGGTGAAGTGGACGCAGCTGTGGTCCGTCCAGTGGAGTCCTGTGGCGTGGCTGAAGGCGATGTCTTTGCTGGAGGAGAAGACGGCGTCGAGTGTGTGTCCGGCGAGGTGGGTGGGGGCGGTCACCAGTTGCTTGAGTCCGAGGTTGGCGAGGTTGTCGAGCAGGGTGGTGGTGTTGTGGTCGTTGTTGTTCTCCAGGTGGAAGTTGAGGTCCCCCAGGAGGATGTAGTCAGCGGAGGGGAGGGCATGCGGGCTGACGAAGTCGGCGATGTCTTCGCTGAATTGTGTGCGTGGTCCCGGGGGTCGGTAGATCAGGGTGCCTCTGAGGGTGGTCTTCGGGTCGGTGTGGATCCGGAAGTGTAGGTGTTCGGCGGTAGTCAGGATGTCGTCGGTGTAGGTCGTGATGCGGATGGTGTTCCTGTGGATGATGGCGATGCCTCCTCCTATCTGGTTGGCGGTGCGGTCCCTCCGGGTGATCTTGTAGCCCTCTGGGATGGCGATGGCGATGTCGGGCGCTGAAGAGGCGTTCATCCAGGTCTCCGTGAGGAAGGCAACGTCAGGAGCAGTGGTGTCGATGAGGTTCCAGAGTTCGATGGCGTGTCTGTGGACTGAGCGGGTGTTGAGCAGGATGCACTTGAGGTGGTTGCTGCTGGTGTTCGGCTTGGCGGGTGCTGGTGTGGGGCGGGTCCGGATGCAGGTGAACTTGCAGGTGCGGCAGCTGAAGGGTCCGTGGGTGCGTCTCGGGGTGGCACGGTAGCATCCCGGGACTCGTCCGTCGTTGAGTGCGATGAGGGTGGCGGCGTCGTAGGTCCGGCGGGGGCCAGGGGTCCTGGCACTGGGCGCGGTCCAGGCGCGGACGGGCGTAGACGGGCTTACCTTTGGCGCACCTTCGGCGCTCATTCGGTGCTCCCGCTGTGCGCGTCCGCTGCGCGGTCGCTGAGGGGGCGTCATAAGAAGGGAGCCGGGAGGGCGGGTCAGCTGGGAGGCGGGGAGCGCGTGGTCCTATCAGCAGGCGTGGGGGCGGGGTCGCGGCAAAAACCGGCGCGAAAACGGCGTCGGGCGGCCCTGCGGCGGCTGGGGCGCCGGGCTGGATCGGCGATCGAGGCGGGCGGCCCTGCAGCGGCTGGGGCGCCGGGCTGGAGGCGTCAGCAGGTGGCAGGTAGGCAGCTGGAAGGAGACAGGCAGCAGGCAGTGGGCGTGGGGGCAACCAGGCCGGGGGCACAGTGGTCGCTGTGGAACCTGGGTCGGGGTCCCCTTAAGAAGGGAGCCGGGAGGGCGGGTCAGCTGGGAGGCGGGGAGCGCGTGGTCCTATCAGCAGGCGTGGGGGCGGGGTCGCGGCAAAAACCGGCGCGAAAACGGCGTCGGGCGGCCCTGCGGCGGCTGGGGCGCCGGGCTGGATCGGCGATCGAGGCGGGCGGCCCTGCAGCGGCTGGGGCGCCGGGCTGGAGGCGTCAGCAGGTGGCAGGTAGGCAGCTGGAAGGAGACAGGCAGCAGGCAGTGGGCGTGGGGGCAACCAGGCCGGGGGCACAGTGGTCGCTGTGGAACCTGGGTCGGGGTCCCCTTAAGAAGGGAGCCGGGAGGGCGGGTCAGCTGGGAGGCGGGGAGCGCGTGGTCCTATCAGCAGGCGTGGGGGCGGGGTCGCGGCAAAAACCGGCGCGAAAACGGCGTCGGGCGGCCCTGCGGCGGCTGGGGCGCCGGGCTGGATCGGCGATCGAGGCGGGCGGCCCTGCAGCGGCTGGGGCGCCGGGCTGGAGGCGTCAGCAGGTGGCAGGTAGGCAGCTGGAAGGAGACAGGCAGCAGGCAGTGGGCGTGGGGGCAACCAGGCCGGGGGCACAGTGGTCGCTGTGGAACCTGGGTCGGGGTCCCCTTAAGAAGGGAGCCGGGAGGGCGGGTCAGCTCGGAGGCGGGGAGCGAGTGGTCCTATCAGCAGGCGTGGGGGCGGGGTCGCGGCAAAAACCGGCGCGAAAACGGCGTCGGGCGGCCCTGCGGCGGCTGGGGCGCCGGGCTGGATCGGCGATCGAGGCGGGCGGCCCTGCAGCGGCTGGGGCGCCGGGCTGGAGGCGTCAGCAGGTGGCAGGTAGGCAGCTGGAAGGAGACAGGCAGCAGGCAGTGGGCGTGGGGGCGTCTTGCATCTTCATAGTGCCCCATGCAAGACTCCACATGCGTCCACTTCAAGAGTGCCTAGCACAACAGTGGAACCAGGCCCAGGGTCAGCTGACGGATCTGGTGTTGGTGGACGGCCGCACACATCACTCTCTGCAGTGGTGGAACACCACAAACCTTTCCAAAGGGCGGCCGTTCCTGGACCCGGTTCCTCAGGTGATTCTAACAGCGGACGCATCGCTCTCCGGCTGGGGAGCGCACCTCCTACACCTCACCATGCAAGGTCTATGGACGCCACAGCAAAAATCGCTCCACATCAACCACCTGGAGCTCTTGGCGATCTTTCTAGCCCTAAAATCTTTCCAAAAACAGATTTCGGGCAAAGCAGTCCTCATTCGAACAGACAATATGACTGCGATGTATTATATACAAAAACAGGGGGGGACACACTCTCCCCAGCTCTCCCGCTTAGCCCAGAGCATATGGAGATGGGCAATTCCCCAAAACATCTTTCTCCTGGCACAGCACGTTCCAGGCGTACAAAACACCATGGCAGATCTGCTCAGCAGACAAACACAACAACTACATCCACAAGTTCTTCACCCATTCTTCCAACAGTGGGGGCATCCTCAGATAGACCTCTTCGCCACCCACGAAAACAAAAAATGCCCAAGCTTCGCCGCCAGATACCCACACCCATTGTCCAAGGGCAATGCGATATGGATGAACTGGTCAGGCAGATTTGCATACGCCTTTCCACCTCTCCCACTAATTCCATTAGTGGTCAGGAAGCTACAACAGCACTCCCTCACACTCATTCTGGTAGCTCCGACGTGGGCCAGGCAGCCGTGGTACACCACGCTACTACAACTGTCAGTGGTACCACATCAAAAATTGCATCTATCCCCATGCCTCCTAACCCAGAACCATGGAGAAATCAGGCACCCGGACCCAGCTCAGCTCAACCTGGCGATCTGGCTCCTGAAATCCTAGAATTCGGATACCTTAACCTTCCCCCTGATTGCATGAACATCATCATGGAAGCCAGACGTCCTACCACTAGAGCATGCTATGCCGCAAAGTGGAAAAGATTTGTAATCTACTGCCGTAACAATACAATCAACCCTCTAGATGCATCCATACAGCACATAATATGCTATCTGCTCCATCTTCACAGGTGTAACCTGGCATATTCATCCATACGCCTACACCTAGCAGCGATCGCTGCCTATCTACAAAACAGGCAGCATTTATCACTCTTCAGAGTGCCCGCTATTAAAGCCTTCATGGAAGGCCTTAAACGAGTAATTCCTCCCAGGGCACCACCTTCCCCTGTATGGAATCTAAATTTGGTTCTTACACGTCTAATGGGTCCGCCCTTCGAACCAATGCACAAATGTGAGCTACAGTTTCTCACCTGGAAAACAGCTTTCCTTGTAGCTATCACTTCCCTTAGAAGGGTTGGTGAAATACAGGCGTTCACCATACAGGAACCCTACATACAAATGCATCACAGCAAGGTCATACTTCGCACAAATCCGAAGTTTCTGCCCAAAGTCATTTCCCCCTTCCACCTCAATCAATCAGTGGAATTACCTGTCTTCTTTTCGCAACCCCAATCTGTTGCAGAAAGGGCCTTACACACGCTTGATGTAAAAAGGGCGTTACTATACTACATACAAAGAACGCAACCCTTCAGGAAGACTAAACAATTGTTCGTTTCCTTCTCTCCACCACATAAAGGCAACCCCATTTCAAAATCAGGGATAGCTAGGTGGATTGTAAAATGCATACAAATTTGCTATCAAAAGGCAAAGAGAACATTATCTGTTCCCCCTAAAGCCCACTCTACAAGAAAGTTAGGGGCTTCTATGGCTTTTCTAGGGAATATACCCTTAGATGACATCTGCAAGGCAGCCACATGGTCTACACCGCACACCTTCACAAAACACTACTGTGTAGATGTGCATTCCAAGCAGCAAGCTAGGGTGGGCCAGGCTGTACTAAAGACACTTTTTCAAACAGCTGCAACGGATACCGGTGGTCGCCGCTAGGGTTGGGTACTGCTATATAATCTATGCTAAGTGTACAATCTGCAGCTCATATGCCTCGAACGGAATATGCTACTTACCAGTATGCATCTGTTCTTGGCATGTAGAGCTGCAGAGTTGTACACGCCCACCCGCCTCCCCGGCTACCTGTATCCGTTCCAGTACATCTTATTTAGATACAACACATGGGTTTCTCACTGTTATTACTACGCTCCATCATTTCCCTGTTGGCGAAAAACAATCTGAGGATGGAGCCGAAGCCCATGCGCAGTACGGACCGAAGGAGGAGTCACCAAACTCGTGACTTCCAAAGACTGTCCAAGAAGAAAAACAAACTGCAAACATCCGGGCCCAACACCAGATGGCGATCTATGCTAAGTGTACAACTCTGCAGCTCTACATGCCAAGAACAGATGCATACTGGTAAGTAGCATATTCCTTCTCAGATACGCGGGGCATCAATTGATTTGCTGGCCGGTGCGCAAGGAAGGAAAAGGCCTCTTGTGGCTTGTTGTGTCACTGTAGCTGTAACAGTAGGCCAGTCTTATCACCTTTGGAGTCCACATCTCTGTCCTGTGGGACAAGAGCAGATTCAGTCCTATGGAGTTTTTTTCTGGTCGCAGACAGCGGTTCAGTCATCTACAGATTTTCCTCAGGCCCAGGGGTCTTCTGAAGTGAGCTTCTGGAGATGCCACATTTTTAACTGGCATGAACTAATGAGTGGGAAAGACTCCTGCGCTCGGCATAACCAAAATGGTAGAAGATGGTGAAATTCTTTGGTCACACTAAACTTGGACTCTGAGGGCTGGGTATGTGTGCAGAGTGTACTATGGTAATGCTAGCGCTCTCACACATGTAATATTAAACTCCTGTTTTGGGCAGCCATTGAGCGCACAATAAACCCAGAGGTAGAAGTCTGGTAGACCAAACGAAGAGTTTTACAGCAATCAGACAGTGAATCCACAAGAATTGTTTGGTGTCCTGTTTTCCTTCCTTTCAAGTGCACCCTCAGTGTTATTAATAAACCAAGCAGACCTGTCAAGCAGGATTTAACAAAAAAGGATGCTCACAGCCCCCCTCCCTGAAATATTCAGGAAGGTTCAGAGGAATCTTCTCTGGCCATTCAGGTCAGCCTATTGTTTGCTCCTGGGTAGCATTTCACAACTATTCAGATGCTAATCACTTGCTCAGAGAAGTGGGAGAGCAAATGCAAAGTTAGCCTCCAGAAACTTTAGACAGGGAAAAGTTAACTTTCTGTAAGTGACTTTTCCTTATTATTTAATAAAAACACAACTTCACCATTGAATTAGATTTTTAATATCTATTTATAATTATTTAATTATTTTTCTAGCTAGTCCCCTTTCACAGAAACAGTATTAGGATTGTAATCTGCACTCTGGTTTTCTACATTGGCAGGACCGGCCTTTAGCATGTGCAAGCCTGGCCCACGTCCAGGACACAGACCTTTAGAAGAGCGCAGGTCTATGAAGCAGTACCGAAATGGCTCTAACAAAAGTGCATTTAAACACTATCTCTGGAGGCTGCTAATGCCAGTGTCTTCTTTTCTAGCTCTTTTCTTCTCAGGGCTCTCTTTTCTCTTGCCCCCTCACCTCGCCCCCACCACTCCCATATTTTCCACACACAATGATGATTAAACCGAAATAGAGGGCGTGCCAAACTTTGTTTCGCCCAGGGCGCTCACTGAACAAATGCCACCAATGTACATAAAACAGATAGGCCTGCCACAGTGCAAAATATTTTTCAGGTTCCTGTCACTTTAAAGACATGGTAATGTTATTTATTTACATGTGGTACTTTTAATTACAATGCATCCTGTTTTGTGGGCTACAAGACCTACTATAGTGGATGGCCCAATAAGTGCTGCAGTCCACTAGTGTAATTTAACTTCCAGGCCCTAGCTCACAGAACCTCGATTGACTTTGGTACCATGTAGTCGAGACTTATACGCGAGTTAGACATACCAATTAGGAATATGCCAATTTGACCATGTTTAAAGGAGGAGCACAGACACTTACTGCTGGTTAGCAGTGGTAAAGTGCACAGAGTTCCAAAAAACAGCAAAAATATAGGGTCCAGCAACAGTTGAGAAATCTTGGGCGACCACACAGAAAAGGTAGATTTCCTACAACAATGATCATTGGGGTGAACATTCTGAAGCAGCACACCTACCACTTTCGGGGGTTTAACACCTTAACCTCTTACATGATTAATGAAAGATCTTCAGTGCGGGGTCAGTGCTAGACCACAACCTGAATTCAAGGCTTATGAACAGCCACTTTAACTCTTCGTTGAATGGAAGAGGGTGGCCATGTTTTTGTAAACAAAGTCTTTCATGATTTTGCGATACTTAATGTTTATTCAAGTGGTTTTTTTTTTTAGAATTTTAAAATAGATAGACCTGTGATTTTGGAGCCGTGAGAGAATCCCATCCTGAATTAACAACATCCTTTGAATGGCTACAAGTGAATTAGCTTAGATAGTAAATAAAGATGGAAATGTGCCCCTATACTTGTTAGTAGATACAAGGTTCAAAGGATAGATGCTGTCAGAGAGTAGATGGTCAGCTATTTGAAGGGGAGGGTGCCTTGAGAGATTCTACCAAGTAACAAGACCTGGTTTACAGTTTAAGTTTTATCGAATGTAGATGTCCTGCGTCCGTCGTTGCACCACTTCCAGACATTGAACTGGTCTAGCTGCATACTGAAAACCCCATTAAGACCCTGGTGTGTCCTGGAGGTTGTCACTTAAGAGCACATGATTCAGTCCCCTTAACTATTTACATCCATATGGCTCCACAGGTCAGAGTTTTGGTGTTGAGATGTAGAAATGCAGAGAAACCTGTTGTTCTCTGCCGCGAATTGAGAGTCGAGCCAGTCAGACACACGTCCCCTAGTTCCCACACCCTGTCCGAGGCGATCTAGTGATGTCAAAAGTGGTCCACTAGTTTAATTAAACCAGTTTGACCCGCCTCCTTGATCTCTCCGGTAAAGCTGCTTCGCCTGTGCTCATTACCTCAGTTTTAGTTATTCCATAGAGAGGAAAACCAGAATGAAAATCTGACGGGGGAGTTGCTTTCTACTAATCTTCTACCTGAACATTATCAACTTCCAGTGGCGGCTCCTCCATAGGGGCGTTTGGGCGCCGCCACACTGCTTTCTCGCAGTGCGAGAAGGCAGAAACATAAATGGTAATAACTACCATTTTATGTTTCTGATTCTCGCACTGCGAGAAAGCAGAAGTGCCTGGTTGAGGGTGGGCGGTCCTGCTCGAGGTCAGGGGGGGAGTGGCTTGCCCACTGTTGTGCATACTGACTGTTTGGTCGGCCCTGGGCCGACCAAACAGTCAGTATGCACAACAGTGGGCAAGCCACTCCCCCCCCCCTGCCCTCGAGCAGAGCCGCCCACTCTCCCTTTTCTCTATGTAGGCTGCTCCGTGCAGTCTACATAGAGAAAATGACCTTGCTGAGGCGCTATCAGATTCGCCTCACCAGTTGTGATTGGTGGAGGGGAGGGACTAGGGAGGGAGGCTGCCTGCCCTTTCCTGATGACGCGAGGAGAGCTGCAGCCGGCCGGCCCGGAATTGGAAAACGCAGGACAGTGTCAGGACTGGACGGCGGGAGTCGGACCGATCCAGAAGATGGCGCGGGATGATAAGTTTTATTTTATATATTTTTTTCCATTAAACGCCTCCTCCCACCCCCCCCCCTGCGGCGCGACAACCCAATTTCCAATTCCACCCCCCCACCCGCCCGCAAGGCAGGCCGCGACTGGGGCTGTGGGCTTATTGTCTTGCCAGCCAGCACACGCTGGTTGTGAAAGTTGAGGCCTTCTTTAGGAGGTGCACTCCTAATTTTTTTTTACAGAAATCTTTTTGCTTGCTTTGTACTGTAGGTAAAACTATGTTGTAAACTAACCATGCCAACATTGGCCTTACTTGCCTGTGCCTCCACTGCGAATCAAGAAACTTAAATCCCGCGCTTTTAAATGGTATGCTTAACCGCACAAAATATTCTCTACTGATACACCTTCAAAGTGCTGATAAATCTCTATTTATCTATGTTTTTATTAATTCAATTCAAATTTTATTTAGCATGAACCATACCTTATTGAGTAACAAAGAGGCATAAAGAGATACATAGGTACGGGTGGAAAATATATGCAAAAATATACAAGGAGCAAATTGAAATTTAGTGACAAGCGAGCGTAAGTTTCATTTGTAAATGTAACTTGCCCGCACTCCGTCGTCAGACATCAAAAATCAGACATATTAAAGGAAGCAATGCCATTGGAAGTACAGGTACCCCAGCTCTGTTTTGAACATTTTGAAAGGGGGCATGTCCCAAACACTGGGTGCGCTCCGTAGAAAGGACTGTGGTTTCAGGAAAGAGTTCATTGGAACTCTGAAAGGGTTCCGGCCTACCTGAGTTGCCCACTGTGTAAGCCAGATGCTGTGGGGCTCTGCGTGGGCGCAGGGGATGGCACTAGTGTTAAGGCGTTGTCAGAGGAGCGGGGGCTGTGGAGTGAACATTCAGGGAGTTGTTACTGGACACAACATAAGTGAGAAACAACAGCAGAGGCTCTCGTCATAACTTGCAAGTAAAGTTAGGTGCTCGCTGCTAATCATTTGATCAGCTGCAGGTTATGGTGAAGGCAGAGGGTTGAAACGTTGTAGCATTCCTCCCCACCCCCAGGATTCACCGGAGGAGGGTGGGAGATGGACCTCCGCAGCCGCTGGCACAAGCACCCAAGTGTTGCATTGGCCTGAAATTTGGGTGAGAAGTCAGTGACAACAAACGATTTGGAGCACAATGCTTGGCGTATCGTGATTAGTGAGCTGAAAACATGGTGTGCGTGTTCCACCCGAGGTGAGGTGAGTTAGCACCTTCTTATTACAAGGGTAGATCTGGCACCAGACAGAAGCGTGCACTCTCTGATGTCCTCGGCTGCAGGAGGCAACAGTTATCTCTTAAAAGTCAATCACTCACACCCTCGCATGTCCTGTTACAACAGTACAAGCTTGAAGATTTGACTAGGAAGGGATGGCAGAGAGCTGGCACTGACGCTGTTGCAGCAGGCATAGGGATGGCAGGTGGCACAAGCATTCCAAGGGCAGGTGTGTGAGGGGAAAAAAGAGGCAGAGAAAGGGGGTACACTAACCAAGAGGAGAGGCAGGAGTCAGGAGCGAGATGGAAGGGGGCAGGAGGCTGTGTGTCTGACTATTTGTCTGCATTATAAAAGTGCAGTAGGACAATAATGTTACGCCTCACCGCTTTCAAATGTCACCAGCCACCACTGTCAACTTCCAAATTTTCCTAAATGTGTAGAAGGCAAAATATTGGTCTATGAAGGCTTGGGCGGTCCAAATATTGTTTTTTGTTTGTTTTTAACAAAACAATTGGATTTTTTTTGTTGCCAATTAATCGTTTTCTTAACTCAGTTGGTGCCGAATACACTGTAGCTTTTGGATTTGACTGAGCGTGTCATGGAAAATAACGCGGACGTTTTTGGTTATGGACATTTCATTGACTAATATTGGCCGTGGATTCCTTACATGGAGAGGCACTTGTGGGCAAACGAAAATGACCGTAGAGGGAGAAAATATGCCGTCTTATTTCTTAACAAAATGTTAGGACCATTTTAGTTTAGTATGTCTATCCCTGACAGTCTTGTAGTTTCAAAGAGGAAATATATTATTTTGATGTGCTTATGTATGAAATGCAACTCTGTTCACCTAGGTTAAGTTGTAAGGGTTTCTTTTAACTTTCTGAACAAACGAAGGTTGCTTCTCTTTGGTGTTTACTCTTGCAGCCAGGTCATGGGGCATTAGTCGCCGTGGCACTTTACTGTGACACACAGAGTTTTCTGCTTCACTTTCACCTAGTCACGCACTTCTGTTGTCCTTTGCCCACTCCCTTCCTCCCCAGTAGACAAAACTGTGGTACACCCCATCCATTCTGGATGACTAGTTAGGCACCTGTTACTGCCGCGCATGCGCAGCGGGCCCGCTGTGCCCATGCCCACCGCGCTGGTCACAGTCACAAGGATGCTGTGCTGGGCTGTAGGCCCGTACGTCAGGTTCCGCCACAGGTTGCTTGCGTGCGTGCGTGCGTCAGGGAACGGTGTGAGGAACCCCTCTTCGGAAGCACCGGCGGTATCTGTCACCGCGCGTGATTATGAGGAGCGGACAGCACGCGCCGCTGTATGAATAGAGCTGCCCGCGTGATTGTGATATATCTCTTTTCATTACCGCCTCCCTGGCCCGGCCTCCTCCACGTGTGGAAATTCTATTTACTCCCTAATTTACGAAAGTGGGGGCAAAACATACTCTCCTTATCCGGGCCCAATCAGGGAGGGGTAATTGGCTCTACAGTGCTGGCGGCTGGGGCCTTGATGAAGAGATATGTGTGTCTGCTCTAGCTGTCCAGCCGCACGGCCCTGCCGTACCAGCGACAGGGCCCCAATTAATAATGATTTGCAAATGGCAGACAAGCAATAACGCAGAGAGATGCCCTGCACCCCCCCAGCGGCCCTCCTGCCCGCCCCTTTCATTTCCTTTTTCTCTAATATAGATTGCACAGGGATGGATCCCCAGCCCCATAAATTCAGAAATTAGCTATTCACCGTAATAAATGGGTGCCTCGTGGGCTGGTTCTGTCCCCATCTCTCCTCGCTCCATCATGGCGGCAGCGCACCTTGCCTCCCAAGTCTCCCTTATGCCTCCTGCATTCTAATATGCAAATGTCGTCATTTAGCCGAACGGTAAAGTTGATTTCCTTGTTAACGTGATTATTTTGATTTATGGTGGACATCCACTTCTGAATTGCCAACCTTGCTGCCTCTGCCCCATTCATTTGATTTCTTTGGGCCCCTATGTCTCCTCTTCCACTGCCGATGCCCATTTTTCCACTTTTGATTGTTTTTTCTTCCTAACTAGTCTTTCAGAAGTTTTGTGCTTTATTAGCCAGCCTTAAGAGGGCAGTCCGTGGCGGCGGCGGCGAAAAATCAGGAGGAATACCCTCGGCCGTCCCGCTTTAATCACATGGCGGTAATGCAGCCCTAATTGACTCATTTGACTGCTTGTGCTTCCCGAGTGCCTGGCATTAAATGTTTGATTGCCTTAATTTTCAAACACATCATTATACCCTCCTCACCCGCTCTTAATAAACACTTTATGAGGATCTTGCAGGGCAGGAAAAAAAAAATCCTGCGGTCTCCGCACTTCGGCCGAGCGATAAACTCTAATTAAGTATAATATTTAAAAATATGGTAATGGTGACTTGTTTGAATAAGTGTCTGGCATTTCCATAATTTCATTATTACGTAAAGCACGCTAATTATTTGAAGTGTGCTTATTACTAAGGAGAAATCTCACACTAATAAAGATGAAATTGTCTTTCTGTGGGCTTATTGCAGAGCACAGGGCCATCCTTCACTCCGAGAGTGGTGCTGGTGTCCAGCAGGCGGGGATGGGGTAGATGAGGGGAGCAGGAGTCTGATTTGTGGTAGTGCTTCTTTCTGCTCACTCTTTGTTGGCCCTCTTCGGTTGTATTGAACTCATCATGTGATAGGCACCTTCAGTAGGGTAGAAATTGCTATGAGTCAGAGGGCTTTCTGTGGTGTGGGTCAGATAATGGAAGAAGTTACTTTCAGAAGCTATTGTCTCCATCGTTGTGCCATCCCAGGAAACGATGAGCGCCTCTACCCATTCCTGTCCTCTTCTCTTTGCCCATACCATCCCAGGAAATGATGAGCGCCTCTACCCATTGTTGCCCTGGTCTCTTTGCCTATGCCATCCTAGGAAATGATGAGCGCCTCTACCCATTGTTGCCCTGGTCTCTTTGCCTATGCCATCCTAGGAAATGATGAGCGCCTCTACCCATTGTTGTCCTGGTGCCTTTGCCCATTCATTCCTAGGAAATGATGGGCACCTCTACCCATGGTTGTCCTAGTCTCTTTGCCTATGCCATCCTAGGAAATGATGATCACCTCTACCAATTGTTGTCCTGATGCCTTTTTCCATTCCTTCCCAGGAAATGATGACCTATGTTCATTGTTGTCTTGGTGCACTTGCTTATGTCATCTTAGGAAATAGGAAGTGCCTCTATGTATTGTTGTCCTGGTACCTCTGCATATGCCATCTCAGGAAGCAATCCATGCCTCTACCCATTGTTGTCTAGGCGTTTGCCATCCTGGGAAATGATTAGTGCCTCTACCCATTGTTGTCCTCATACCTCTGATTATGCCATCCCGAGAAACGATGACCGCCTTTACTTATTGTTGCCCTGGTTTCTTTGCCTATGCCATTCCAGGAAACGATAATCACCTCTACTTTTTGTTGTCCCGGTGCCTATGCCATTCCGGCAAATGATGAGCGCCTCTACTCATCGTTGTCCTTGTGCCATTGATTATGCCATCCCAGGAAACAATGAGTGCCTTTACTTATTGTTGTCCTGATCACTTTGCATTTGCCAATTCAGGAAATGATGAACGTCTCTACCCATTGTTGTCCTGGTGCCTTTGCCTATGCCATCCCGGGAAATTATGATCGCCTCTAACCATTGTCCCTGTGCCATCCCAGGAAATGATTTGCGCTTCTACCTATTGTTGTCCTGGTGCCTTTGCCATCCCAGGAAAGATGAGCGCCTCAACCCATCTTTCTCACGGTGCCTTTGCCCATCGCATCCTAGGAAATTATGAGCATCGCTACCCATTTTCCTAGTTCCTTTGCCATCCCAGGAAACGATGAGCGCCTCTACTCATTGTTGTCGTGGTGTTTTTGACCGTGCCATTCAAGGACTTATTTTGGACTTCTACCCACTACTATCCTAGTGTGTATGCAAGTGAGATCTTGAAAGCGCCTGCACATAGATCCATGGTAGATTTGAGTTGAGTTTGTGTTCAGCCTGATTGCACTAACGGAGTGGTTATTAAACTGAAGTATGACTTTCAGAGAGTAGTTTTTTCATCATAGCAGTTTGTAACTGGCCAATATGCCAGGTGGTAGTCAGAAGCTAGGGAAGCCAGACTTGAGCTGTGACTCCTTTTTAAAGACAATGAAACCTTGTCTGAGGGGATGGCCCTCATTCACCAAAGTGGCATACTTAATCGCTGGGCCCATCCTCGCCATAGTTACCTGCAGTTTACACACAGTGGGCTACCCCTTGAGTTCTTTAGCAGAAGGATAAGTGCACCTTCGTAATGGTAAGATATATAGGAACCCAGGTAAAAGATGGAAACAAAAATGCATAGTGGAAGGGAATTTATTGATAGGATTTATTGGTTCCTCCCAATTACATGGCTAAAATAGTGTACTTGAGGAACTCTTCATAGCAGAACCTCAATAAATGTCAACATGTTTCAGTCCCTCAGTTTCTAGCCCAATTAGGGCAGCCACCAGGACAGCCGCCCCCTTCTCTGAGTTCCTTCCTTAAGGTAGTAATGTGTTGCTTGTCCAGTTGAGTGCTAAAGGGAGAAATGAACGATGTAAGCGACACCATGTCTGATTAGCATAGCCACTCTGGTCCTCTTACCTAAAGTAAGGGACGAATCATAAGCCACAGCATCTAGTTTTATGTGTGCAAGTTTATGGAGAAAACCGTTGTATAATCACTGATGCATAATAGCTTTGCTTTCAGATGTGAAAACAGTCACTGCACAAAGTAGACTAAAAAATTGCACACAAAAACAAATTCCACTACCAACAGGTGCAAACGTCCACACTGTCTAGCTAAATAGACTCACCAGTAACACCAAAAAGTATGTCACCTGGCTCAAACTGGTGTTAATATAGCAGCTACTATGATAAAAGATGAGGTTCATTATTAGGTCCAATAACACTCCCAATCAGTAGTAGTGATTAGTAGTCTCAGATTCACTTACCTGAGTCTGGTGTGGATTTCAGCAGTTCAACTCTGGTCCGCTGCACCATGAAAAGCACTGTGAGTGGCTTGTGTTAAAAAGGGGTCCTCCATCTGTTGCGGCACTATTGGTTCGAACTCCTCGTCACATGCTTGTGCATGTAACATTGCATATGATGTCGTTGCAGGGTCAGACACTCTGAACAGGAAGCAGTGTGCACCATCTTAGTGGGGTAATCCAGTTAGAAGGTATGTGCCTAGGACGGATTCAATTCTGTTCCGACCTTGATAGAACTATCATTTGAAACAGTGGGCACCATCTTGGTATAGGGTGTGCCCCCAGTGTAGCTGCAATTACAGTTGTAAATAGAATTGTTCTTTATCTCTTTTTTAAGTCTGGACATCCTTATTATTATCCTGTGCCCTTTTCCTGCTCTTCTGGATTATTCCCTTAGGATAGGGCTGGCTCATAGTTTGTTAGAAAGGTCGTTTGATTTTCTCAGGTCTTTGTTTTCGAACCGTTTCTGCTGATATGCAAGAACTGAACAAAGGGAAAGATTTTCTTTCAACGATTGTGGGTGATGACTATCAAACAGTAATAGTTAAACAAATAATGGGGTGACCCAGTGTCCCTCAGAACCTGGGCAATAAGTTATACGGTAAACAGTGGTTCCGTTGGGTGAAAGAATTACTTTACGCATTAGGCATAGTCAAGCGTTATTCAGATAATATGCAATATTCTACTGTAAACAACACACAAAACAGTTCATATGCAAATCAGATTCTTTATATATAAATTACGTCATTCATATATATACGCATCGATATTTTATGGAAGGCCGTCAAGCAATAGTGTAATAATAAAAGTGACACAGTGAATAGTAAGTGCTCAGTGACAATGTGCGTGATATGTACAATAGTTTAAAATCGAGAATATTTGAAAATGGCCAGCAGATTCAATAGTAAAGCTGCGTGATGGAAGAGTTCCTTTTGGCGCAGGTTCTATGCAATGGTCCACATAATAGTCGACGTTTCAACCCTTGTGCTGCGCTAATGTAAGGTCAGTACGGGTCTTCATCAGGACAAAAGGCAAACAGTGACGTCCTGTGGGTAGGGAGAAGACTTAATCAGGTGTGTTGCTCAAAAAACACAAAAAGGACCTATGGGCTATAGGTGGCGGGCAACTCACCTTGTAGCGATTGAAATTCAAAAAAGGGCCCTTTGCGGTGACGCCGATCCGGTAAGATCAGGAAGGACTTCAAACGAATGATTGCCTTGAGGGGGCCTACAAGTAATTCAAGGGGCAGATTAATATCTACCTACGGTGCTTACGGATAAAATTAAGTGAAGAAGCAGCAAAAATGCTCACCTCGGAGGTATATCCGACGAACCACAAGTCTGGTATCAGTCGGTGCTTGTCAAAGATATCTGTAAGTAATACAGTATATAAGAAGGGATGCGAAAAGTAATCGCTGATTTAGAACTGAATAGAATAGAAACTAGGACAGGCTCACCTCTTTTAAGGAATTCCGTCTCTATTCACGGCGCTGCTAATTTGGTCTCTCGGGCGGCAGGAAATGTTTTCTCTGCTCGTCTAGAGCGACGAAAACTGTGGGGAATCATACGGGATTTAAAAGATTGACGCGCAAGGTTCAATTAATAATTCGATAAGTCAAGGAGCAAGGACGCTGATTGGTATCAAGCGATTACCTCACTTAGGACGGCAGGCAAGAAGTCCGGGCTCGTCTGGGGTATGCGGCAGCAGAACTAGGAATGAGTCAGCGCGGGTAGATAAAACAGCGTGCGCGTGTACGTTGCACGCTGCTGGTAACCTAGCAACAGGTAATCATGACGTCTGATTGCTCGCGTCAATCTTTTAAATCCCGTATGATTCCCCACAGTTTTCGTCGCTCTAGACGAGCAGAGAAAACATTTCCTGCCGCCTGAGAGACCAAATTAGCAGCGCCGTGAATAGAGACGGAATTCCATAAAAGAGGTGAGCCTGTCCTAGTTTCTATTCTATTCAGTTCTAAAGCAGCGATTACTTTTCGCATCCCTTCTTATATACTGTATTACTTACAGATATCTTTGACAAGCACCGACTGATACCAGACTTGTGGTTCATCGGATATACCTCTGAGGTGAGCATTTTTGCTGCTTCTTCACTTAATTTTATCTGTAAGCACCGTAGGTAGATATTAATCTGCCCCTTGAATTACTTGTAGGCCCCCTCAAGGCAATCATTCGTTTGAAGTCCTTCCTGATCTTACCGGATCGGCGTCACCGCAAAGGGCCCTTTTTTGAATTTCAATCGCTACAAGGTGAGTTGCCCGCCACCTATAGCCCATAGGTCCTTTTTGTGTTTTTTGAGCAACACACCTGATTAAGTCTTCTCCCTACCCACAGGCCGTCACTGTTTGCCTTTTGTCCTGATGAAGACCCGTACTGACCTTACATTAGCGCAGCACAAGGGTTGAAACGTCGACTATTATGTGGACCATTGCATAGAACCTGCGCCAAAAGGAACTCTTCCATCACGCAGCTTTACTATTGAATCTGCTGGCCATTTTCAAATATTCTTGATTTTAAACTATTGTACATATCACGCACATTGTCACTGAGCACTTACTATTCACTGTGTCACATTTATTATTACACTATTGCTTGACGGCCTTCCATAAAATATCGATGCGTATATATATGAATGACGTAATTTATATATAAAGAATCTGATTTGCATATGAACTGTTTTGTGTGTTGTTTACAGTAGAATATTCCATATTATCTGAATAACGCTTGACTATGCCTAATGCGTAAAGTAATTATATCAAACAGTAATAGCACATTTTTATCAGTGGTTTTGCTATACTCTTCGCTGACAAGCCTGCCGTCTTCCGCCTTGATTAGAAGGTGAAGAAAAGGAATTTATTGGTTATCTATTTGTTGTGTAAATTTTAGATGTGGGTCTCTTTCGTAAAGCTAGTTCACAAAACGTTTTGCTTACTCTGTCACCTTTCCAATTGATAGACATTGTCTTTATACGGTTTACAACACCAACACTCACTACGCACAGCAGTAGTAGAGTCTTCCTTCCCCTACCCGTAGTACGGACAGCTGCAGTACAATCTTCCCTTGCCTACACTCTGTATAAACAACAGTAGTACAGTCTTGTATATTCTCTGCGAAGGGTTTTGGAGAACAGGAAAAATGGCGCTCAGGCAGGCAAACGGTAAGGTATAGTGAGAGAAAAGAAGAACAATAGCTTCACGGTGCAACCAGGTCAGAGGGAAACCCAAAACCCCTGTGTAAGGTGTGGGCTAGAAACCCATGCCAAAACAATTACAAACAAGTCCTGGGCACACGTTTAAGATTTATGAGACATTCACAGTTTGGGAATCAAAAGTAGGTCAACACTTGTAGTTCTGTGAATGTTGTTTTAATGCAAGTTCAATTAATCAATGCAAAAACGCCAGTCGACACGTGTTTCGTCAATAGGTAGATACCTGTGACTCTTCAGGGCTGGGAACAACATAATAACAATAATCAAGTTTGCGAAGAGAAAAAGGTGACACAAAATCAGTAAGAATGGTGAGGCGAAAACAAATCACACGCAAAATATTGGTGGCGAAAACACATCACACGCAAATTATTGGTGGAGACCCTAAAGGAAAAAAACATTTAAGGAGAAAAGAGAAGGGAGTCTTGAGGAGGGGGTTTATGGTTCACAGAGAAAGAAATGGCGATGAGCCAGGAGCTGTAACAAACAGTATCATAACACATAAGTAGAGGCAACAGAATCCTAATTAATAACTATGGTGGGTGCGTAACAAATGTCAATCTATGCTGGTTGTTGCACCGAAATGCATTCTAAATGTATAGTAACATTGAATGGTCAAAATCTGGTCAATAGATGAGAGAAAAATGAATAAACATCAATCCTCCAAAACAATGTTTCTTAGAAAAAGCAGGTAAAATGAACGAAAAGAATAAAATGTCCATGTTCACGTATTAATAAAACATTGGTGAAATAATTAAACATAGCGCAGTTGTGCGCATACCGTGTTCTCCGAGGAGAGCGGTGAACCACATGATTAGGAAGTCAAGATTAAACAGAACTAGAACGTTGTTACTATACATTAAGTTATAAATCGTTAGAAAGGCTGATTTCAAACATAAAAACTGGCTAAAAGGTGGGCCACGGGAGGGGTGAAAAGAAATGGTGTAGCAAGAACATGCAAGTGAAAGTGAGCGGCTCAATCGCCGGATCAGTCGGTATCACATTACCTGATGAAAACGATTAAGGTTGGAAATCTAGATATCCTATGGCTATACACATTGCATCATGTCCCGCACAAGTAGCCCACAAGAAATTCTCCTTCTTTGAAATTGACATTGCCCAACCCAATATAAGGGGGGTAACCGTGAACTGAGACTGAGACGCCTTGAGGCGATCTGGATTATGCGTCTACACACTGTGAGTCATGGCCAGAACACAGACCATGAATTACAATATGTTAGAAATGGGATTTCTGGTCGGCTAGGGCTTGCGCCAAAGCCAGGCAGAAACCACCACTCTAAGTCAGGGCTGGGGAGTTACACGCCAAAGATAACCCCTGCTCACCCCCTTGGTAGCTTGACACGAGCAGTCAGGCTTATCCCGGAGGCAATGTGTAAAGCGTTAGCGCGCGCACCCAGCAACAACACCCAAGGCCCACCACAAAAGAAACTCCACACAAGGTTATATATATAAAAATAGCCTTTGTATTATAATAAACACATTAGATGATAATCACATAATTTACACTGTGCCAACAGGCACTGGGCAGAATTTTACAGGGGACTATTTACACAAGACCGGGCCACATGGACCACTGTCAGAATCGGCACAAATCACCAATTGTACATGTAAAACATATACTAACTGTAACACAAATTATCACTGTAGAGCACAACCAGTAACTACTGGTAAAAGATAAGTACACCCTACGCAATCCTAAACACCTTAAGCATATATCACGCAGGGAACCATGAACACACTAGCATAACCTATACTAGGAAAACCCTCTCCTACGCATAGGCACAGTTAGAAATAAAAAATAGCATCAAGGCAATACACATGGCGCAAAAGTACACATGTAGGAATAATCATGTACCCTAGGTGAGGGCACAACACAGAAAATACATAATCCCGGAAGACAACAAAGAGTAATTCATTAGAATCCTCACAGAAGGAGAAGGAGCAGCGTCTGAAATAATAGATATTGCAATGGACATTGCCACTTCCAGCAGTTAGCTGGTGCTGCAGTTGTAAGGCAACAGGGGTGGTTTAAAGCAACAAATTTCCGCCCAGAAGTCCAGACCAAAATTTTGGATATGGCCTATGATGGCGATAGCCTGTTTGGCAGTCATATTGATGAGGTGCTTACTGCCATTAAAAAGGATACGGATACTGCTAAGGTGCTAGGTATCTTTCAGTACCGCAAGGTGCCCTTTTGGGGAACTCGAGTTAGGGGTTTCTCAGGATACAGGGGAAATTACCAGCATTCACAGACTTACCAGCCGCAATATCGCCAAGGATACCAGCAGCAATCCTACCGACAACAGCTGGTTTCTCTGGACAAAGCTCAAGACGAAAGCCAGGATCTCAAGTCCGCGACTCCGGTTGCAAGCAGTGATTGCAACAGGGTACCAGCTGCTTTTCCTTTTCCCCAATCAGTGAGAAAATCTTCAAGCATACCCACCAGTGGCGCAACATCACGTCAGGCAAGTCGGTCCTAGATCTCATCTCTTATGGCCACACTTTGGATTTTATTCAAATACCTCCCAATACCCCTGCCAAGGGCTCGCACCCCCCTCGTCTTCACTTAATCAAAAAGAAAGCAAGGATCATGCTTCAAAAAGGGGCTATAGAAAAGGTCCCTTTTTTCCACAGAGAAGGAAAGGCTTCTACTCCCGCTTCTTTCTCATTCGCAAAAAGCGGGTGAGTGGAGACCTATCTTAGACCTCAGGAAATTAAACAAATTCCTAATAAGTCAAACATTCAGGATGGTCACGCTTTCAGACACCCTACGACGCCTCAACAGTGGCGACTTCATTGGCTTTAGAAGATGCATATTTTCATGTCCCTATTCATCCGCAGCACAGGAAATTACTACGGTTCACGGTGGCTGGTACCCACTAGCAATTCTGAGTCATTCCATTTGGCCTCAAATCGGCTCCACGGACTTTCACAAAACTTTTAGCTTCAGTGGCAGCAGCCTTGCGGAGCAAAGGTCATCAGGTATTCCCATACCTGGACGACTGGCTGCTGAAGCCACCATCTGCTCGTCTAGTGGAAGCTGCAAGAGACAATTGTCCATCTCTGTTTCACAAGTTGAGTCTGTCAATCAATTACCAAAAATGTTCGGTTCTTCCAAACCGGATAATGACATTCCTGGGTTGCCCGATTGGACACCATTCAGAACAAAGCCTTCCTTTCCCAGGAAAGACAACAACGGTTGCAAGCATTAGCACTCAAACTGTCCAGAAAAGAGTGTGTTTCTGTAAGAGTGTACACGTCTCTACTGGGAATGCTCTCTTCGGCAATAGATGTTGTGCAGCTGACTCTCTTACATATGAGGCCTCTTCAAGAGGAACTACAACGCCAATGGATTCAAACCAAAGGTTCATTCGACGACGTGGTAAATGTCAGTCCATGGATGAAAGAGGCTTTCCAGTGATGGGCTCAGAAATCACAGGCTCAGAAATCACATCTGTCCCAAGGCCTATCTTTTCTCCCGGTCATTCCAGACTACATAGTAACAACAGATTTTTGTATGGAAGGCTAGGGAGGGCACTTAAAGAACCTGCAGGTTCAAGGGAATTTGTCTTTGGCTCAACTGCAAATGCACATAAACAGGTTGGAATTGAAAGCTATTTTTCTCTGTCTTCAGGCTTTCCTCCCTTGAATACAGGGATCATCGGTGTTGATCCGCACGGACGACACCGTGAGCATGTTCTATATCAATAAACAGGGAAGCACAAAGTCCCTAACTCTGTCTCAGGACGCCCATCCGTTATGGAACTGGCTGAGGCTCCACCGAATTTCCTTAACAGTGGAACATGTCCCAGGCCTCCGGAATACCTTAGCGGATGCTTTGAGCAGAAAGAACAACGGCTGTCACGAGTGGGAGCTAGGACAGGAACAACTGGACAGAATATTTGAAATCTGGGGAAAACCAGCACTGGACCTGTTTACGACCCAGATGAACTCCCAAATGCTGATTCTTCGCAAGCAGATTCCCTCTCCCAAACTCACGGGGGAATGCTCTTTTACTGCGCTGGTCAGGGATCTATGCATACGCTTCCCCCCCCCCCCCCCCATTCCTCTGATACCCAAATTCCTCACGAAGAGGAAATGGGAACACTGCCGCATTCTGCTGTTAGCCCCCAGGTGGCCCAGATAGCACTGGGACACTGAACTCCTCCTACTGTCGGAAGCTCAACCCATCCGCCTATGGCCAACACCAACGCTGTTGACCAAGAACAAAGGCCAAGTATGTCGCCCGGAGCCAGCTTCTCTACAGCTGCATGCATGGCTCCTGAATTCTTCGAATTTAAAAATCTGAACATTGCACAGGACTGCAAAGACATTAATGCTAAGTCTAGGACTTAGCACCAATAAAACATACAGGCTGAAGTGGAAGCGTTTTTGTCTATGGTGTAGGCGCAATTAAGTACATCCTTTTCTCTCTACTTCAGAAGAAGTCTTGCCTTATTTGCTCTCTTTAGCAAAGTCTGGTCTTGCACACTCGTCTGTTAGAGTTCACCTTGCTACTATATCTAGATACAGGTGGTCACCAAAAACTCTGTCTTTATGGTCCTCAACAATCGTAAAGCAATTTATGAAAGTACTGTTTAGAGTTTTCCCACCCATCAGCGCTCCATCCCCAGAATGACAACTTAATGTGGTATTCTCTCAATTGCTAAAACAGCCATTTGAGCCCATTCACAAGGCAGACTTGAAATACTTAACTTGGAAAGTTGCCCTTCTTCTGGCGCTCACATCAACAAGAAGGATTAGTGAAATACAGGCTTTACCATATCCCATCCTTTCTTACGCTTTACTGATCAAATGGTCATTCTGAGGACGAACCCTAAGTTCATCCCGAAAGGTCCTTCTCAATTCCATTTGAATGAGCCTGTCATCCTGAGAACTTTCTTCCCTAACCCTTCCACGCCTGCGGAAAGAGCGATCCACACTCTAGATTTAAAGAGATGTCTTCAATCTTATTTACAAAGGACTAAGGCCATACGAAAGTCAAATCAGTTATTCGTAGCATATGGTCAAAACTGTCAACAATCTTAACTCGCATGCACTCAGTATGGGAAGCTGTAGGACAATGTTCCCTCGCATGCACTCAGTATGGGAAGCTGTGGGACAATGTTCCCTCACCTGCACTCAGTATGCGAAACTGTGGCACAATGTTTCCTCTCCTGCACTCAGTATGGGAAGCTGTAGGACAATGTTCCCTCACATGCTCTCATTGGCAGCAGCAGTACACATTTCCCTTGGTTATCCTTCGCATGGGCAGCACTAGTGCGATATTTCATTGCCCACATTTATGCTTAGATGTTTAGTGCAACCTTCCCTAGCTCACCTGTAGCCCAAGCAGCGTGAGTATAAGCCTTCCTCACCCACATGTAGCATAGAGAGCTCCCAGCACCTGTTGCACCAGTGATGTTGGTTTTAGTGATGTTGGGTTCTCTACACTTCATGCAAGCCATCAGCCTCAAGATTTTAAAATACTGTTTCCATACGATCTTATAGTTCACTGTCACGTTGTCCAATAAGAGCACTGGTGTATGTGTGCGTGAGAGTTAATGCGATGCATGTAGCAACATAGGATGACTTGCAACGCAATGATGGAACAACAAAATCATTAGGCTGTACCTACCTTTTGTTAGCAGCTTCACGCTTCTACTCACTCTGGAAAGGTAGCCTAGGCCTGCTGTAGTGTGCCACTGGTCGAGCCTGCGCCTGTCCCTAGACCGAATGAAGTCAAGATGGCCAGTAAGGTGCAAGTGACTAGTCATTGGAAGCAACAAGACCTGTAGGTCACAGGATTGAGAAGATCGATCAGACTTCCTGCCAGTGGTTGGACTCTGCACCTCTCATCCAACAGAGAGCGAAGTTCCAGTAAAAAGAATGTGTGCACAGGTAAGATCCACTCCTCACCGTTTAAGAGGCGGTCAGTCTCCTGGTGATGGACTGCTCAGATCGATCTGGTAGAGGTGACGTGAGGAACATGTAGGAATCCTTCTGATACAAGTGGATTTTGGGGCGTATCTATAAACGTAGGAAGGCGGCATGTTGACACTTTACAAATCATTCACTAACCATAATGGCAGCTGCAGTGTCCAGAGGAGCAGTAAGCATGTAAGTGAGAAAATTGCATCTGAGTCCCCCCCCTTATGAAAGGACATATCGGTAGTAAGTAGGAAGTTAAGCTCCGCTTTCAGACCTGGCATAAATATAAACAGTCAAGGTCAGAAGTCATACTTGATCCTGATGTGTCTGTGCTTTTCCTACACAAAACTGGCTTCTTCAAACTGGCAAGGAAATCATCTGTGGCGCGATTGCCAAGACCAGCTGTACCACAGTACTGGAAATTGGGTTAGTGAACCAGGCACCCTCATTCCCTTAATCCTCATGGTTTATAGTTTTCCTCCATGAAGCAGCACTCCCTGCTGTATCTGGAAACGAAAGACTGTTGAGAAAAGGAAGGGGCTCTTGCAAAGTGCTGCCAGCACTTTTCCGCAACTAGGTGCTACACTTTCTGGGAGCGTGCACCAGATGTCTGGCAGTGCATACATTCAGGGCTTGGAGGTACTTGGGGAGGGTTCCTGGTCAGGCATTAACAAAGTGCAGGTCCTCGAGTCACACTCGAAGGTTTTCAGCAGGCCTGCCAAGCACGGTCCTTGGTCAGCAGCACCTGCCCCATAGAGATTGGCAGAGAGATGGTAAAATGCATGCTAAGTGTGCTAGGGTCCAGGTCCATACCAAGTGTGCCAGCAGGTAAAATGTAGGTTGCAGCCGTAAAATATTGTGCTGTATCTGCCAGTGGGTGTGATTAAGGGCTCAGAATTTAATAGAGTTTACAAGAGTTAGCACACCAGGGCTATCTTGGAGACATATTAGGCAGGCAAGGGAGTGGTCAGATGGTGTAAGCAGTCACCGGTGAATTACTGCAGCTCTCCTATAAATCTTGATAAATCACGTTAGGCACTGACTAATCTAGGAAGCATGCACATGGACGTCTATCCTCCTTAAACCCTTTCCAGTTTGATGCTCTTTTGGGTTACTGGTACTATTTGTAGTTTACTAATGTTGACATTGTCTTTTGTAGTGCTGTGTGTTTTATACAGTGCCTCAAGGCACTTTGAAGAGCACTGTAAAGGTCTTGATGGTTTTCTACCAGCAAATGTGTACTTAGAGCTAAAACACAGGCAAGTTCATCTGTTGCGTCTGCAATGGTGAGCCAGGCGAAGGTAAATAGAAGCCTCTGTGGGACCGCAAACTGGCCGGATCCAGGAAAGGTAGAATTACATTCTTTCTTTACCCATATTATCAGAATCAAGTATTTTCTTAAATTTATCAAGCAGAACATTCGTGTCCACCAAAATGGCAGGAGCACCAGGGGATTGAAATCCTTTACTGTGGAAGCCAAGACACTGACTCTAGGGAGCTAGCCCTCTAGCCAAACTGTTCTAGCAAACAGAAATGAGTTTTTCTTCCTTTCGCTGGTATCTTACACGTGTTTACTCTTCATGGCTGTAAAGTTATTACTAATACCGACAGACTGTTTCCATTATGAAACACCTCTCGAGGAACTGGAGCTGCATGGTCTCTGAAAGCTCATATTCACAAATACCTACACATTTGCTGTATCAACTCTGCCAGGTCTTTTGTTGCTTTATCGTCTCTTTTTTTTCTTTAAAAAACGAGGGGTACTCATCATCCGGCTAACACCGTATTCTCCACGTCACCATGATCTCCAATTCATGTGGCTTTGTGTGTAAATGATGTCCAGGTTTTCCAAGTTCTGTTTGTTATTGAACATATATATGTAGTCTTATCCTGTTTACAGAGCCGTCCTTTTTTTTCTCCTGCTCCAAACCCCAGTAAGGTAGCTGGACACTACTCCCTCATCTGTACAGGGTAACTCCGAGGGATGACTGATTTATCATTGAAGTTCCACATGCTCTCCGGATTCCTCACAGCCTCTGGGACTGTGACATGTCCAGTGTAGGAAGTGAACTGTAAAGCAGGACCGTCAGGTGTGTCTAGTCATGAAAACCTTCTTGAACAGTCGCGTCTACAGAGCACTGTAAGCCAGCAGTGAGCTTTTTGTGAGTGTAGGTAAGTGGCAGAGTACCTGCAACCTTCGCTGTGAATAAAGAGGATCTGGGCCTGCATGTGGCCTTGCATTCAGTGGACGTAGTGACCAGGCCTGGCTGGTGCAAGTGTTTTTGCTGCCTTGTCAAGGTGATATTTTTCATCCCATCTGAAACTTTGTAAGTCGGCTGACAAGCCTACTAGCCATCTTAGTTCGTTATTATCTGCAGTCTGTTATAGATTTGTGTCTACTTGATTTAAATTTGTTTAATCAATATTGGTACATAATTTGCCTTGGTTCAATCTTGAGGTACTGAGCCAGATGTGAGTAAGCATAGAAGGTTCAAAGTAACAATCACGTGTAGCCTGACTGCACTTCCTTGGGAGACGCGAGATCCATTTTATACAATGCGACTAGATGGTGTTGTTGCGTCTTCATATCCAACCATGGGATTCATACAAAAGCACTTTAGGCGAGGAAGCCTTTTAGTCATGTACCAAACAAATTAGTTACCTTGTTCCTATGTGTTGCAGTTATCTATTGTGCAGATGCACAGTTCCCCATCCTGCCAATAAACTTCCTACAGAAACGTTGGTCTAATGCTATGAGGTCAGTGTTTTCCCATTTGCTTTTGCCTGAGCAAAAAGTCTTGAGTGTTGGGATTTGCAATAGGAAGTGCTGGCGTGTGTCCCATGGAAACATGAAAGCCGGCGATGAGCTTGCTCTTTTATATACTCTCTCCTTGGAAGCCTTCCACAGGAAGGGTGAAGGTCACAGGGAAAGCAAGCCTGAGCTTCCGAGTGTTCATTGAAAGGAAGCTCCCTTCCGCCTGATAGCTTGAGGAAGCAAGAGCGAAGGAGTCAGGACAGAGGAAGCAGGTGCTCTCTGGCTGGTGGGTCAGAATCCCTAAGGGTCCCCTGGTGTGTGCTCCAGGATCCTTTCATGCAGCAGCTGTGTCCTGCAGCCTATGCCAAGAGCCTCGTACATTGTCAAACACACACTTGGCTGGAGCAGCAAGGTTGACGGATAAGCCACAGGCAGAGCTTCTTGAAGCATTTGCATTTGGGATTCATGCTTCAGAAGGGACATTTCCTCAGGCGGAGTGGGCAGAGGTGGCGCAAATATGTCATATCAACTCGCACGATTGAAGCCCTTTACTTATGTGCTTGTACTCTAGGGAGGAATAGAGTTTTCAGGTCTTATTTTTTGTCAGCGTATCCAGAATTAGAGGAACCTTTCATGATGCTTCCAGTCTTTTGGCTTGTTGTCCACCTTTGAAGTAAACCACTCTCGCAGCTAATGACAAAGTAGCTTAACTTTCAAAATTCTAAACCATCGAAATGTACCTCGCCTCCCTCCATTCTCTATTCCCTCTCTTTACCCCATTGCACCTTTACAGCCATCTTTTTCACCTATTCCAAAAGCTCATCCTTTGTCCTAATAGCACATTCTTCATGCATACCTGTTGAATACCTACACGTTTTTGTTTTTTTACTTTACTTTACTCCACCACAGCCAGTTTTTCTAGTAAGCATCTCTCCACCCTCTTGAACACAGCCATGATCATCTCCTTGCTTAACACAACCCTTCTCTGGCAGGTCTGTCCTTAGCAGCAACTCCCATTTCTCCCCATCTTCTCATGAGACCATGTTGGACAAGCTTACCCACTTTTCACCACAAAGAATACTCCTTGACCTCTACTATGGGTGATTGCAGTACCCTGCTATCAACCATGCTAAATCTTGTCCTTTCTGTTTCCCTCACAACATCATTCTGCGGCCTCTCCTCCAGCTTCGCCATGGTCCTCGGATACATCATTCCTCCTTTAGCTTCTGCTGCTTCCTATAAAAAGATGATTCTCTCCCTCGCTGCACATTCCAGAAGAAAAATGGCCAACTTCTTCCCCACCAATTGACACTGGATGTCACTTCATTGCCTTCTCCTAACCTCTATCAAAAAGTAATCACACTCAATTGAATAAACCACTCATGACTATTGTACCCTTTCTCATATCGATCTCATCAAACTTAATCTTTAGTCCTCCCCAAGTGGAACCATTGAGTTCTTCATTTACGAGCACATACGTCTTTCTGCCGTCACCACCACAACAGCTACAGCTGTCCAGCTTCCTCCCCTGTACCCTCCTCAAATACTACTAGAATACTCTCCTACTCGAATGCTACTGGATTGCTCCAGTAGAATGTTTTCCTTTCATGTGAGGGCATCTACCCCCTGGCCACTTTCAGAGCATTCTTTTAGAGCCACCTCTTCTGTGAAGACCACAACATCTAATCAGCCCACCATCTATTGAAACTCCAACACTGAGGGCACCCTGCCACAACTCAATTGTATAGACTGTCAAGAGCTAGTAGGTGTAGTCGGCGTTCTCTCTCTTGCTTCTTTCTCTTTAATACCTGCCTTTCCCCAGTCATGGTTTATTTGTCACTGTCTATTTAAGTTCTTATTGACAGATCTCCATGTATATACTCTGTACGCCTGGTGGCAACGCTCAAGAAGGCATTGAAAACAAAATACATCACGTCATCGTTCAGTCACTTCACTTGACTTAAATAGGTAATCTGCTCTTGAGTGGTATGCCTACTAGCATGCTAGTTGGAAAAGTAAGGCTTCTGGGAGCTGTACTCTTGTTGTTTTTTGCCTACAGTCTATCAGGAGGCGTTGTAGAGGCCCAGACTAGATAGCTGTGTGCAATTCCTTTAGCAGCGAGGGTTAGATTGGAGAGAACTTGTGGACAATCACCATTTAGATCAGGTCTTTACACTTTTTGATGCAGAGGACCCTTGTGAACATTTTTTAGGCATTTTTACAGTAGGGAAGAATTATTAAACAGTGTTTAGCAAACCAGAGGTCAGTGAGTGTGGGGGTGTGGTTAAGGTGTAGCTAAAAACAAAGGCAACATTTGAGGAATTGGTGTTGGCCAGCGCTGCAAATGTTCTGTACATTTTTTAGGTCTTTCACCATCAGGTACCTACATATAAAATAATGGGCAGCGCAAATGAAAAAAAATGTAAAAAGTTGTTACTCAGTGGGAAATGCACTGTAGTACATTATGAAACCCCTATTATTTAATGCACTGCAGAGGTCTGTGTGTAACCAGAGGAGAGCCACAGAATTAAATCTTGGTTGGTGCAGGGGAGAATTTTAACTTGTGTAGTTTTAGTGCTACAAGGTCACAGCCTGTGACAGAAAGCACAGTGAATATGTAAGTCATTATTTCATACTTGCATTAAACTCACTGTAAGATTGACTGATACAAAATGTGCAAATAGTTTTATGATCAAATGGTGATTTTGGTAATACCAGAGCGTATGTAATGCAATTTTATTTTACATAACTGTCCCTTGAACTCCTCCTTAAGGGCACTAAGGGCTGTGTAAATACATTTATGATTAAATGCACCACATCACAGCCCAGTTGTTAACTCTTTGCACTACCACTCAAAAAACCAAAATCTTTGTCATCACAATGGAGATTGGAGTGATTCTATCAATTAAAGCCAGAATTACTTCCAAGCATCCTTTACACTTAACTAATAGCGCATATTTGCATTTAATTCAGTCAAGCAGGCACCCTGGCATGAAGGTTTTTCACTGCACAGGAGACTCAATTAGGGAAACTTCAGCTGAAGCATTTTAACAATTGAAATTATCCGCCCCAGGACGGCTGCCTTATACCAAAACAAAAGCAAACATTTTGGATTCCAGGCACAAGTAAGGCTGGGGAATGCGCTCTTGGTTTCAATTTTGAATATATAGTATTTAAGTTTGTTTATTACTTATTGTAAATGGTTCACACTCTTCTAGTTAACAATAGTAGTGCCTTGAGACCCTCGCCGGTGAGTAGCGCACTTACAATTCCCTTATAGATTGATCTTGCGGAGAGTCCTGTCTTGCCAAGTGGTGCCAAATCCAGTTCCTGGGCCATTGGAAGTGAGTTGTGGTGCAACAAGAAGAAGAAATCAACGCATCGGCGCACAGCGTCATTCAGAATGGACACATCCTTGCAAAACTTGATGCATCGCCCCAGCCTGCACCAAAGCGTGGTTCCCATTTGACACAATGACCACGACTTACAACACAGGCCCCAGCTTTCTGCTGCAGTGTCTCCGAGGGATCGATACCACGTGAGTTTCAAGCATCGCATCATCGAAGTCCGTGACACACTGCACCGACTCTTACGCAGCACCTGCTTTGACCCTGGGAAACACACATATCTTGGCCTGAATTTTGACGCTTCAACGCACCGTTTCTGAGCGCTGCTTTTGCTATCTACACCCTCCCACAGTAAGGAACATGCATCATGCTGCAAATGACGCATCACCTCCCCTGTGGCAGTAAGGAACGGATGCTTCACCTCCCCTGCCTTACTGTAAGGAACCAACTCATCACCTCCCCAGCGCCAGTAAGGAACTTCCAATGCCCCTCGCATCGTCTTTGGCTTTTAACGCATTTGAGGAACTTTAGCCTAATCAAGCGCATCCATTGATTTCAAGGTACTACAATGAGATTTAATCTTTCAAAATTGCTAACTTAATTTGTGTAGGTTGGATTTTTGTTGTTTTGGTCTTGTTTTATTTAGATAAATATTGGCTATTTTTCTAAATGGGTGCGGAGTCTTTTTGTCGTGTTTTCACTGTGTTAGTGTGTGTGTACAAATACTTTATACATTGCCTCTGGGATAATCCTGACTGCTCTGTGCCAAGGTACCAAGGTTTATCATAGCTAACTAACTTACCCTGGCTAGAGTGAGGGTCCCTACTTGGGCAGCATGCAAACCACTGCCAACTTGAGACCCCATTTCTAACAGGAGCTGTTCTGGACACTGTGCAGTTTTAGGCCTATCCTCTCCAAGTGACAAGTTCCGGAAATTCAGGCTATGAAACCGATGTTTCAGTCTCTATCCTGGTATTCGATGAGACTGACTCTGAGGCTGTTGGGCCTCATGTTCTCCTGCATCCTTCTTGTGACACATGACCTCTGGCATTTGAAGTATCTGCAGTAGGACCTGAAATCCAGTGGGCACTGTCAGGGAATCTCTCCGACATGGGCTAGATCTCAGAGGACAAAAGAACTGCAGTGGTGGCTATCTGCGAGTGGGTCGGTGGCAGACCCCTCTCACTTGCCCACCCAAAGCTGACTGACGGACAACACCACTGTCATGAGGTATTGCAATAAACAGGGCTGGGTGGGGTCATGGATACTTTGTCAAGATGCTCTGCACCTCTGGACATGGCTGGAACTTCAGGGCATATCCCTAGTTGTTTAACACCTAGTGGGCTCTCTGAATGCATGAGCTGATGATGGACAGTGCTCTGCCTCAAATTTCTGCTCCACAGTGGCCAAAAAGTAACCTCTTGAAGGTTTGTGAGCTCATTTTACCAGATCCAAGGCTGCGACCAGTGCATTAGCGCGCAGAGTAACCGCCCTGGATATCTGTCAGGCAGCAGCGTGGACCTCCCTGCACTACTGCCTTGACAGGCCCATCGAGACAGGCGTTCTGCTTGTTTGATCTTACAGGACATTCTGGTATAATCCGTGTTGCAGCCCTACCTCCGGGGAGGTATTGATTGGATATCTATTCTAAGGTAAGGAATCTGTGGCTAGAAGTCTTTGTCAGATTAGCAAGTTGCTTACCTTCAGTAAAGCCTTATCTCGTAGAGACACTATCTAGCTGCATATTCCTTACCGACGCACTCATCCTCCCTGCTCTGCGATCGGATTCAGAGTGAAGGACTGTTCCCCTTTCAAGGGCCCTAGTTTGGCGCACAAGTAGTGAGTGTTCTTCGTGGCTCCGTGCTTCTGGTGTAGAAAGTTGCAAAAAGAAACTGCTGTCAGTGTGCTGCGGCGGTGCTTATATAGGCACTGCAGGCAGCCCTACCAGCTCAGTCGACGCCATGCGAAGCTGAACGATGATGCCTATCGGCACGGAGGGGTACTGCTCATGAAAAATCTCTGGATCTAGTCTGATGTCTGGGGATTATTCTAAGGTGAGGAATCTACGGCTAGATGGAGTCTCTATCAGAAAAGGCATTACCAAAGGTAAGTAACTTGTTCTTTTAGAGTCAAAACAAGCATATTGTGTTGCATAACTAGCACGCTGAAGCTGTTCTGTGGCGTGCCGTGCTGTGCTGTCTAGTTTTATCAGAGAAATAGTCTTTGCACATGTTGACTAATGTTAGCAATTTTGTTACAAAAATGGAATACGCTGTTCCAGAATATTTGGGATCCCAGTCATCAGGTGCATGCATTTGAATTTCAAATCTTCAGAACCAACTGTAACAAGCTTTGAAAATGCAATAGGTCTCGCCCTCGTTTTAAATTAAAGCAATTTTGTTTGTAATTAGGTTGCTTTTTAGCTTTGCTTTTATTAGTGTCTTTCAAACTTTCATGTACATAACATGCATATGTATGCGTATATGTATGTATGCATGCATTTATATTTGTATTTATATAGATATGCAGATGTATATATATGTATGTGTATATATACATGTATATAAATGCATATGCATATATATGCATATATATACATGTGTGCATGTAGAGAGAGAGAGAGAGTAGTAGAGAGAGAGGTAGAGAGTGAGTAGTAGAGAGTGAGTAGTAGAGAGTGAGTAGTAGGAAGTGAGTAGAGAGTAGCAGAGTGAGTAGTAGAAGAGTGTAGTAGAGTGTGTGTAGTAGAGTGTGAGTAGTAGAGAGTAATAGAGAGTGAGTCGTTCAGAGTAGAGAGT
This sequence comes from Triturus cristatus, assembly GCF_964204655.1. Taxonomy (NCBI): domain Eukaryota; kingdom Metazoa; phylum Chordata; class Amphibia; order Caudata; family Salamandridae; genus Triturus; species Triturus cristatus. Next base: position 825,127,954 of record NC_140586.1, on the reverse strand, counting down.
AGATTAGTAGAGAGTGAGGAGAGCGTAGTATAGAGTAGTAGAGAGTAAGGAGTAGAAAGTGAGTAGAGAGTGAGTAATATAGTAAAGTGAGTAGTAGAGAGTAGCAGAGCGAGTAGTAGAGAGTAGTAGACGGTAGTAGAGAGTGAGTAGTAGGGAGTGAGTAGTAGAGAGTGAGTAGAGAGTATAGAGTAGTAGTAGTAGAGAGTGAATAGTAGAGTGAGTAGTAGAAAGTAGTAGAGTGAGTAGTAAAGGGTGAGTAGTAGAGAGTAGGAGAGTGAATAGTAGAGAGTGAGTAGTAGAGAGTGAGAAGTAGAGATTAGTGAGTAGTATGCCAATGCCAAGTTACACAGCGTGCGTTTCAACAAAATAAATACAAAGTCATCAAACTACGACTAGCTCCGTACAGGAAACAGCATTCCCATTGCTAGAACACCAAAATGCGGCAAGCTGCGTACTTCCAAACTCTTCAAACCCCGGCAAGCTGCGTACTGAAAGCAGCCTTTTTTAACAACAAAAACACAAAAATGCGCACCAAGTTACACGGCGCGCGTTTCAACAAAATAAATACAAACTCAGTGTAAGCTACTTTTTTAAGAAACGTGCCGGTTAAGAATAAATAAATAACCATTTTCGTTGCTAGGACACCTTCCACGCCTTACAGGAAACAGAATTTTCGTTGCTAGGACACCAAAATGCAAAATGGCGTCGGGCTGTCCACAGTCCCTACGGACTACAGACACGCAAATGCTGTTTGCTATGGGCAAATGGCAGGAGCAGCCATATTTGTCCATGCAGATGCGTGCATGCAAGCCCTCGGCAGAATCGATTCCAAAAGGTACTCGCAATAGCGAGAGCAGCGCATGCGCTGCTTTCGCTAGGCGAGACCTAAAAATGGAAGGTTCTCGTTCCAGGCTTTTAAATCGTGACAGCTGAATTGGTGAAGTGGAGCCATGTTTGCAGACGTTGGTGTTAATTGTGATGCGCTCTTAAGCTATTGTGAAGCAACCTTTCGCTTCCCCGCATGATAGCATGTTTCACAATTTAATTTTCTCTCGCTTCCTTGCATACAATGCTGCTGTTTTTTGCGAGCATGTGCTTAAAAAATAAAGCTTCATGTTTTTAAGCCATTCTGATCATCGAGCCAAATGCAGTGTTGTGCAAATTACGATGAAATAACTGGTAACGACTTTAAACTATGCATGTTTGAATTAATATATTACAAACTTTGGCTGTACACACTTCTCCTAGATAAACAGACATAATATCATGCTGTTGAACTTGAAAGGCACTCTGGCCCTTCACGAAAGTGCATTATAGCTTATGTGTAGCACAGGATATCCGCCACCCTCAACCTGCCCCAGCCCAGGCCCCCATTAATTGTTGCTGTCTCCTGACAACAATAAAACTCCTCATGAACACCTGCTCTGAGTCCGGGACTAGAGGCTGAGCAGGTGGTGTTTAGGGCATGCGCACCTCTCTCACACTTGCATAGCAGTACCAATGTGACCAGTTCTGCACTGAGAAATGTACATCAGCTGAGAGTGGGGGCGGCAATTTTCAATTCTCGCCTAGGGCGGCAAAACGCCTAGAAACGGCCCTGTCAGAGCTCCTTGTTGCTCCCCTACGAGAGCTTTCTGTACACTCCTACCAGTCCTCCTCTGTACTCAACTATCTGAGCTCCTTGTTACTCCCCTACCAAAGCTCTCTGTACACTCCTACCAGACCTCCTCTGTACTCTTATCAGAGCTCCTCGTTACTCCCCTACCAGAGCTCCCTGTACCCTCCAACAAGTGCTCCTCGGTACTCTCTTATCAGAGCTCCTCGTTTCTCCCCTACCAGAACTCTCTGTACCCTCCTACTAGTCCTCCTCTGTACTCTATCAGAGCTCCTTGTTACTCTCCTACCAGAGCTTTCTGTACCCTCCTACCAGTGCTCCTCGGTCATCTCCTATCAGAGCTCCTTGTTACTCCCCTACCAGAGCTTTCTGTACACTCCTACCAGTGCTTCTCTGTACTCTCCTATCCGTGCTCTCATTTCTCTACTATCAGAGCTCCTTGTCACTCCCCTACCAGCGCTCTCTGTACACTCCTACCAGTCCTCCTCTGAACTCTCCTATCGGATCTCCTTGTCACTCCCCTACCAGAGCTCTCTGTACACTCCTACCAGTCCTCCTCTGTACTCTCCTATCAGAGCTCCTCGTTACTCCCCTACCAGAACTCTCTGTACTCTCCTACCAGTCCTCCTCCTGTACTCTCCTTCAGAGCTCCTCGTTACTTCCCTACCAGAGCTCTCTGTACACTCCTACCAGTCCTCCTCTGTACTCTCCTATCAGAGCTCCTTGTTACTCCCCTACCAGAGCTCTCTGTACACTCCTTCCAGTCCTCCTCTGTACTCTCCTATCAGAGCTCCTTGTTACTCCCCTACCAGAGCTTTCTGTACACTCCTACCAGTGCTCCTCGATACTCTCCTATCAGTGCTCCCGGTTGTTTACTATAAGATCTCCTTGTTACTCCCCTACCAGTGCTCCTAGGTACTTTCCCATCACAGCTCCTCGTTTCTTTACTATCAGAGCTCATAGGTACTCTCCTACCCGGCATCCTCAAAACTCTCCTATGAAAGCTCCTCAGTACTCTTATCTTTATAACCCAGTACTCTTCGGTCATAGTTCCTCTGTACTCACCTAGTAGAACTTTATACTGCTCACCTACAAGACTTCCAAGGTAAAGATTGGGGAGAATCTGCAATCAAGGAAGCAAAACAAAGTAGTCAGGCACACTTCCTTTGTGGGGGATCAGCCTGACCCTACCACCCAACACAAACCTCCCCATCTCCTCTGTGAAGAATCCACCCCCGATCCCACAGTCAGACACACTTTCTCTGTAAGGACCCCCTCCCGAATCCCACAAACCTCTCCATCTCTTCTGTAAGGGATCGGTCCCACACCCCTAACCAGTGCTTAATTTGAGCCGGTGGTTTCAGGACACAGCCTCAGACCTTAATTGCCGGCACCAGCACTTAATTGCCAGAACCTGAACTTATGACCACTGCCACATGATGGAGCTGTTTGTGTAATTAAAAGATGCCAGAATAACAGTTGTTTGTTAATTAAATATACATTAAAAACATCTAATAGCTGCCACCCAAGCCATTCATAAAGCTTTGGCTGCCTCGAACAGTCTGCATTGTTACACTTGTAGCAGTGTGATGGTTAGTAGTTGTGTAAGTGCAGTGGCAATGTGTGGTGCAAACTGCTGTGGTCTCCTGACGAGGGCTCTGGCACTTACTGTTTTATAAATTAAGCACTGCCCCCAACAAACCTCCCTCTTCCTCTGTGAGGCTACAACCTCCTCCCATGCCTTTTTCTAAGTGTGCAACCCACCTTTGAACCTCTTCTGAGAGGGCAGCCCTTACTATACCTCTTCTTTAGGAGTACCCTTCCCCCCACACATACACCTGCCCTCTGAAGTGCAACAGCATCCCCACACACCTCTCAGCATGATAACTTTGTGTAACACTTCTACATGGAGGTGCCATCTTAAAGGCACTCACACATACCTTGAGAGTCCAACTCCACAAACGACTGTTAGAGTGCACCACTCCTTACACCTGGGGTGAAATGCTCGACCTACACTTGAGGGCGCACCCCCTCACACATACCACAATAAAAGTGCAAAAACTGCATCTCTCGAAACAGAGCTCTATTTGGTGCAATCCCTCAAAACACCAACCACTGTCGGAGCCCGCCACTAACACAAAACTCTCTGAAAGTGCAACGCTATTTACCTGATAGGTATGAGCTAGTAAGAGTGATACACCCAGAACAAGAACCTGTCAGAATTCAGCACCATATACATGCTCCTTTTCTGAGTCGCAATCCCACACGCAGTGTTAGTGCCAGGGCTCCCATCAGGAGGCCACTGCAGCTTGCACCACCCACTGCCCTGCCAGCGCTAATGACAGTACCAACATAGCATCTACCCATCACACTCCTACAAGTGTGACAATTCAGACTATTACAGGCCCCCAAAGCAATGAGAATAGCTTGGGCGGCAGGTATCAGTAATTTTCAATGTATATTGAATTAGTAAACAACTACTGTTGTGTTCATCTCTAAATTAGATAAACAGCTCCATCATGTGGCAGACTGTCATAAGTGCTGGTGTTGACAATTAAATGCTAGTGCCGAACACCAGAAGCCACCGGCTCAAATTGAGCACAGCAGCGTAACCCCCGCACATATCTATGAAACATCAACACCTCATACAATGGCAATAGTGCAACAACTTCACACAGAGCAGTATGCCATGGAAAGCAGCTCCCACAACATTTCCGAGGGCACAACTAGTACGCACACAGGGAGATTGGGTCAACCCAAAACCCATGCCTATTTGAGAATGCAGGCCACCCGGTCCAAAGCACCAGCTGCCTCAGCGCTTATCTGCCTCCCACCTCGGCCTACATGTTCAATTTTCAAACCTGGAGCCCATAACCTCACATGCAGTGAACATTCTAAGCCACTAGAGGAACTCTGGGGGGCCGGATGTAACCCTGTAGCCAGCTGTTAATGGGGAGGTTGAAGATAATCCTGGGCTGCATGGTGTCCCATCACTAGAGGTGGGCGAACCAAGAAATTAACATGGACAGGGTCAGACTGGGGCGGAAAATAGGCCCTAGTACCAAAATAAAAGTGGCCTGCATTAACGAATCAGATTGCAAAAAAAGTGACCCACATTTGCACATCGGGCAGTTTTGAACTTGTAAAGAAACGCTGTATAGGTGTTATGCAAGGAATGGGAGATTGCATGCATTTGTGCCTGCTGCAGGCAATGTTTGTGGTAATACAGAGAAATCGACAGTATAAACTGGCCCCACCAAACTATAACACAGGCCCACACGCAGTCCAGAAAATGGCATAGGAACACACTGGTCGCACCAGCCCCTCTAGCATTGCCAGATTGCCCTATAGGCCTGCCTGACCCTGAACATGGAGAGCCGAGCTAAGGGTTGGTTCTAAGAACCCATGGATGAGCTGGGCCGTGAAAATATGTGCCAAGTTAATCGTGCAGCAAACATCATGTTGGAGTACAATAAGGTGTCTTCAAAATAGCGTAGGTCTATAGCACACCCAAGTGTTTGTCATTATCACACCAGGTGATATATCTGAATTAAGAAGTATTTATTAACCAGAAGAGTTTTTAAACATGAAAACATGCCTGCCCTGATATGACGACTATGCTATCAGTGAACTAGGAGGCAAGTCAGTTCTCACATGTACCCCATTCAGTACTTAATTTGTGAAAAAATAAGTGCCAGGGCTCTCGTCGAGAGCCCAGTGCAGCTTGCACCACACATTGCCCTCCCAGCGCTGCCAACGACAGTAACAACACAATCACTAACCATAACATTCCTACAAGTGTGACAATTAAGACTATTTCAGGCCCCCAAAGCTATAAGAATGACTTGGACAGCATGTATTAGTCATTTTTAATGTAGATTGAATTATTAATTAACTGTGGTTGTGGTGATCTGTAAATTTTGGATATTTTGGATAGGTATTTATAGAGCGCAAACGTTCGCTCCGGAAGGAGCATCATGGCGCTGACAAACCAATGACCAAATCACAAAGAAGGTAGTGGGGGGGCTAGATGGCTGCTTTGGTCCAGTCATCAGAGAGATTAAAAATCCACGTTTTGAGATGTTTCCTAAACGGCTTTTCAAGCGTCTGAAATCTGAGATGCCTTGGCATGCTGTTCCAGGCTCTGATAGCCAGGGAACTAAGTGTTTTACCGCCTTTAGACTTCAGATTGAATTTGGAGGGGGTCATGAGGTTTTCTTGCGAGGATCTGAGAGAGCGGCCCGGTGTGTAGTGGGGGAAGCGGCTTGACAAATATGCTGGACCGGATTTGTTGAAGGCTCGGAAAGCTACAATGAGAATTTTAAAGAGTATTCTCTTATGCAAGGGGAGCCAATGTAAGGATTTAAGAGCAGAGGAGATTGAGGATTTGCGTGGGAGTTTAAGGACAAGGCGCGCAGCAGTGTGTAGGACGCCTTGAAGTTTCAATCGGGTGGACTTTTTGGTCCCTGCCAGGAGGCCGTTACAGTAGTCCACTCGAGAGAGTATGAGGGCTACCGCGATGGTCTTTCTGGAGTCGAGCGGGAGGAAGTCAAAGAACTTTCTCAGGGACTTTATAATGCCGAAGCATTTACCTGCTACGGTCGTGGCGTGGGTATCGAAAGAGAGATCGGAATCAAAAATAACTCCGAGGTTTCTGGCTGATGAAACTGTCTGAGGTGGGGCAGCGGAATTATCAGGCCACCACAGGGCGGGGCAAAAAGAAGCGTTCTTACCAATGGGCAGGATCTCGGTTTTATTCGAGTTGCAGCGGAGGTGGTTGGCGTCCATCCATTGAAAGACCGCTGTGAGACAGTGCTTAAGATTGAGTTCGGCCGTGTTTGAATTGTCGTCGATAGGGATGACAAGCTGGGTATCGTCGGCATAAGACGTGACGGTTATGCCGAACGATTCTATGAGGGTAAGCAGAGGGATGAGATATATATTAAAAAGGAGGGGACTCAGAATGGAGCCCTGAGGAACTCCACAAGAGACCATTTTTTCTTTTGAATGGAAGGGACCCAGTGTGACAGTTTGAGACCTGTCGCAGAGGAAAGAACTAATCCAGGCTAGGGCCGAGTTTGTAACGCCGATGTCCTTGAGTCTGTTAAGCAGAATGGAGTGAGAAATGGTATCGAATGCTGCCGTGAGGTCAAGAAGGATCAGGATGGCCTTCTTCCTTTGATCTTGGTCGGTTTTAATGGTATCGGTCAGCTCGATCAAGGCGGTTTCGGTAGAATGTTTAGACCGGAAACCGGATTGTTGGGGGTGAAGGAGGTTGTGAGTGTCAAGAAAGGACTTGAGCTCCTTGTGAACTAACTGTTCAGTTATTTTGCCTAGTGCAGGTAATAAGGTGATGGGACGGAGGTTAGTTAGGTCGGAGGGGGGTTTGTTTGCCTTTTTCATGAGAGGTTTAACCACCCCTTTTTTCCAGGAGAGGGGAACAGAACCAGTTTTGAGGGAGAGGTTGACTATTTCATTAATGATAGGATTGACTTCATCAATGATGATATGGAGGATCTTGGGGGGACAAGGGTCAGAGGGGGAGCCAGATTTGCATGAAAGGATCGCTTCTCTGGTCTGAGTCAAGGTCACCGGGGTAAAGTGGTAGAGACTGTTAGCGATTGGGCGAGGTTGGTTTAGATCCAAGATGGAGTGCACAGGGGGGGGAGGGGGGAAGTTTTTATGGATGGAGGAGATTTTTTCATCAAAGTAGTCAGAAATCTTGTCACACAGCTCTTGGAAAGGGGGGATTTCTGGTTGAAGAGCTTTAGGTTTGGTGAAAGATTTTACTATGGAAAAGAGGGTTTTTTGTTTTTGACTGGCCTCTTTAATGGCGTTTACATAGTATGTTCTTTTTGCTGATTTGATTGTTAAAAGATAATTTTTCCTCTGCAGGATGTAGTAGTTACGATCATCAGTGTCGTAGGATCTACGCCATTTGCGTTCAGCTTTCCTGCAGAGTAGGTGAGCGGCTGTTAGATCAGGCGTGTACCAGGGGGCTTTAATTTTCGATTTCTTTAGGGTATTGCCTTTGTTATTCGGAGGGCATCGTTTTGAGATTTCGTGAGAGAGCCAGTTGTTGAGATATACTGCATCAGTATCGATGTTACCAGAGAAAGAAGGGGTAGTGGTAGGAGAGAAGGGATGGGAACTGAAACTTTTCTCGACAGTTTTCCAATTAATAGAGTGAATGGGTTGGCGAGTGCGTTTTATGCAGGTAGGCGGAGGAACGCTTGAAATGTGAAAGGGGATCAAACAGTGGTCAGTCCAAATTTGGGGGGTGGGGGACAAGGTGGTGATAGACGGGAAATTGGAACAGACACCATCCAAAGTGTGACCAAGAGAATGAGTAGGCAATTTGACGGTTTGTTGCAGCTTAAAGATGTCTAGTGTCTGCAGAAAATTACTGGTAAGGGGGTCGAAAGATTTTTCGAGATGTAGATTAAAGTCGCCCAAGAGGGTGAAATGGGGGTAGCGGAGTAAGAAGTGTCCGAGGGCTTCGTGAAGGGAGTCAAGGAACTTCGTGGCATTGCCGGGTGGGCGGTAAATCAAACCCCCGGAGAAGGAAAGGGTTTGACTAAGTTTAATGGAGAAACCTAGCCCCTCTGTATCCGTGAGAGGGTCGAGGCAGAAGGTGTGGCAGCTAAAGGAGTTCCTCAGGATGAATGCAACACCTCCTCCTCTACCTTTCTGTCTGTCCTGTCTGTGAAAGGAGTAGCCAGGGGGGAGGGCGATGGCTATGTCTGGGTTACTGTCTTCAGTAAGCCAGGTCTCGGTGATAAAGAGACAATCTAGGTCATGGTCAATGATGAGGTCGTGGATATCCTGACTATGTTTACACAATGACCTAGCATTTACCAGACCGCCTGTAAAGTGCGGACTGTTGGGGGAGGTTGGCTGTTTGGAGGCAAAGTTGAGAGTCCAACGACAATTGTTACAGCTGGTGGAGCCGAATACATTAGCAAGATCAAGCTTGCAGGGGCAGTCAGATCTACCTTGGAGTTTGAGGAGGACGTTGGGAGCGTACCTGATGGTTGGAGGAATTTGGGCAGGGGTTCCTGCGCCTGGCGCGGTCGGGCGCAGACGGGCTTGCCTTAGGTGCGCCTTCGGCGCGCAAACGGCGCTCCCGCTGCGCTCGTCCGCTGCGCGTTCTATGCATGCACATTTGTAGAGAGAGGAATGGGACGTGGCCTAAAAAGGGGGCGGAGTCAGCGCGCACGCCGCTGGTGATGGCGGCTGCCTGGCAAATTAGCCAGGCAGCACCACCTTGTGGCAGACTGTCAAGTACCAGTGTTGACAATTAAGTACCGGTGTGGAGCACCAGAAACCATGTACTCAAATTAAGCACTGCCCTAAATTCTTATTATGGATGGAGTAACAGTATAGGTTATAAAATCAAACACAAGAGAGGTTTTACAGCACACTCACGCAACTCACACATTTGAAGGTGCTGTCATATATGATAATGAACAAAACAAATTGGGCTTGGTTAATTTAAAAAAATTGCTTAGGATCACACATTTTGGCCACGCTGGGAAGCCAGATGGATCCCAGATTTTCCTGTGTTAGACTATGCAATTCAGCCTAAGGACATATCAACACCTCACAACAGACACAAACTATATGACACGTTTTTTTCCTGCAAAGGAGATATATACCTAGTGCCTGGTCCAAGGTCACGCGGTGCATCGTCTGTGGCTAGTCTTGGCAGCACGTGGGGGGGAGGGGGTGCTGGTGTCCGATGAACCCGGCCCTAGCAACCAGATGGAGGCGGGCCTTGGTATCCAGTGGCGACTGGCAGCACTCGGCTCTGGTGCCCGTCTGAAGGGGCTGACCCTGTTATCTAGAAGAGGGTCGCCAGTGCCAGTCACTCAGGTGTAGGAGTGGTCCCTGACAGTGCATCTGGTGGCTAGCGTCTGCTAACCTGATGGAGGGGTCGCTCCTGAGATATGGTGGAGGGCCTTCAGTCCCTGGTTCTCGTGTCCAGAAAGAGGGGGCGGAGGGTCTTGGTAGCAGCCGAGGTGTTATGTTCCGAGGCCCACTACGAGCTCTCTCTTTCGGGCCCGGGGCTCCTGCCCCACACATGCACAGTGGACTCCTCTGGGCTTTCCGAGCCCTTCTTCGCAGGTCATTGAACTTTAATTTACGGAAAAAAAAGAAGTGAACTCCACCCAGCTGCAACTATGTTCTCATAATCCGGAGAGAGGTTTGGCAACTTCGCCCAGGTGTGTCCCGTTGCAGGGCCCCCAGAGTCACTCCAAGTGCGCCCAAAGCATAATCCCGTACCTGGGATTTCAGGGCCAGAACAAATTACGCAACTCCCACCCCCACTCTCCCCCCCCCCCCCCCCCCCCTCTTCCTCCAATCGAGCAATGGCAAGGTCTGGGCTCCCAGTTTCCGGTCAGAACTATCATGACCGGTCTGGGACTGGAGGGCCCCGGGTACGTGTCCTTCAGCGACCCTGGCCCAGCTGTTCTAGGACCCCTGTACCACATAAGCACGGCCCTGCAAACAGCACCTGGTTCAATTCAAGGCCCCCCCTCACTATTTCCACTGGTAAAATCACCCGGCCCCTTTGTTTGGCGCTAAAGATTGGCTAGTATGATAAATACACCATCTCCGATATTACCACGAGATGCAGCGGTGGTACTCGAGTTAGCCGGGTGATACCACACAACTTCCGGTTATTCTCACCTGTGTCTGTAAAAGTGTTTTGCTTACAAAAGAAAGCTTGCAGAGATGCCCTGGTTATTTACCAAGTTACGGGTCTAGAAGCATGTACGACGCAAAGGGCTGCCAGCCACTGCTTAATTTGTTAAAAACAAGCACGGTCCGCTTTCACTTTCATCCATTGTGAAAGCTTTCTTGTCTTTATGGGGCCATTTGTTTGAAACACATGGCCCCATAAAGATGAGAAAGCTTTCACGACGCACGGAAGTCAGACGAGCCCGTCCAAATGGGACGGCTCAGAAAGCCGAACGAAAACATCACAAACCCCTCTTTTCCAATAGCTGGCCACCGTTTAGCATAAACGGTGACGCCGGCCAATGGGAAAGAGGGGCGGGGCTTAATGCCCTTTACACAAAATACCCCAAATCATTAAATCTCGCCAGCGAGACTGCGCATGTCCGCAGCCTACGCCAGGCGAGACCTAAAAAGTGTTCTTGTTTGGTTAAGAAAGCTGATGACTTCTGTGATGACAGCATATTTTTGGCCTAGAGAATAATTACCCCTACAATAGATCTTTAGAACACAAATCATGTACTTTGTTATGGTGAGCCATGAATTCCCTCTTCTATTGCAATGCTGCTTTTTTTTTACCTTGCTATTCTAGGGAGAGGAGATTCCATTACACTATCATGGTTGTGTAGACCCATAATTGTCTTACTGAGAGGGGTTTGGTGACAAGCTACCTGAAAGGTGGAAAGATGCACAAATACTTTTGATTAAACCTTGGGTATATGCCTGGATCAAATTTTCGTGTTTGAGCTTGGGTAGGGTGAGCTTCTGCATTTCAGGGTACAACAAAAGATAAGATCTCACCCTCGATGTGGCGTCATACTGAGCAAACACTGGTTGAGCTTGTTCTGAAAAATCAGATCATGGGTATGTCTGTTCAGATAGAGACACCTAGACCAGGCAAAAAACCAAGGATTGCTCGCCGACTCCTTGGCGTCCCTGTTAGTAGATGAGTCCTCCCAAATTTTGAAATCAGTCTTTGGAAATAAAGGGTGATTAATTATGGGAGTAGCTATCCTTTGTACGAGGTTGGGGTTAACCCAGCTCCAAACTAGTAAGAAAGGACTGCGTCCAAAGTCCATCACTGGTCATTCCAAAGTCCATCACTGGTTATTTGAGTATTTCTCAGAAAGCTGACCTGAACTGCCAATGGTGATGCCTGTAAGAGAATCTATATTAATGGACTATCTAGTGGGCAGCAGGAGGCTTTGGTGACATCCGCAGTGAATTAGACCTTTGTATTTGTCCATAACCGGTGGTGAAACTACTGATAAAAAGTCCTTAGTGTCAGTGGATACAAAGTGTCCATTGACATTAAGACGCAAAAGCATGTGTATGTTTTTCTTTGTTTTTGAGGTATGTGCCAGTGCCATCAATAACGAGTCCAAGATTATTCCTGTAATTGCTGAAAATATGAGTTTAGAGGTCAAAAGTCCGAACTCCGTACCTAAGGGCTATAGATTCCACTGTGAGCTTGTCAGGTGATGTTCTGAGCAAGGGGCCCTCATCCCTGCTCTCAGGAAATGTGGGGATTTAGAGGCAAGTGTACATGAGTGGGAAGCAGGAAGAGGCAAATTGCGAGGTCGTCTGTGAAAGGCATGCAAGAGGAACAGGATAAAACTTCTCTTGAAGAATATGAATTTCTCTGCATCCCTCTACCGCACACATTCCCAAGTGGTGAGACCTGCCTGTTCCTCTGGGAACATGCAAGGATTTAGGTCAATACTTCAGCAGTTACGGTGTATATTCTAGCAGTGTTAGTCCATATTCTAGCAATGATGGTATATATTCTAGCAGCGAAGGTCAATATTCTAACAGCGACGGTCCATATTCTAGCAGCGTCGGTCCATATTCTAGCAGCGACGGTCCATATTCTAGCAGCGACGGTCCATATTCTAGCAGCGACGGTCCATATTCTAGCAGCGACGGTCCATATTCTAGCAGCGTCGGTCCATATTCTAGCAGCGACGGTCCATATTCTAGCAGCGTCGGTCCATATTCTAGCAGCGACGGTCCATATTCTAGCAGCGACGGTCCATATTCTAGCAGCGACGGTCCATATTCTAGCAGCGACGGTCCATATTCTAGCAGCGACGGTCCATATTCTAGCAGCGACGGTCCATATTCTAGCAGCGACGGTCCATATTCTAGCAGCGACGGTCCATATTCTAGCAGCGACGGTCCATATTCTAGCAGCGTCGGTCCATTGTCTAGCAGCGTCGGTCCATTGTCTAGCAGTAACTGGCATATTCTAGTTGCAACAGTCCATATTTTAGCATTGATGATCCATTTTCTAGCAGCCATAGGCTGTATTCATGCAGCAACGGGCTTTATTCATGCAGCAGTGATCCACATTGTAGCAGTGGCGGTGCTTATTCTAGCAGCGATGGTCAGCGGCGGTCTATATTCTAGCAGCGCCGATCCATATTCTAGCAGCGTCGGTCCATATTTTAGCAGCGTCGTTCCATATTCTAGCAGTGACTGTCCATATTCTAGCAGCGTCGGTCCATATTCTAGCAGCGTCGGTCCATATTCTAGCAGCGTCGGTCCATATTCTAGCAGCGTCGGTCCATATTCTAGCAGCGTCGGTCCATATTCTAGCAGCGTCGGTCCATATTCTAGCAGCGTCGGTCCATTGTCTAGCAGCGACAGTCCATTGTCTAGCAGTAACTGGCATATTCTAGTTGCAACAGTCCATATTTTAGCATTGATGATCCATTTTCTAGCAGCCATAGGCTATATTCATGCAGCAACGGGCTTTATTCATGCAGCAGTGATCCACATTGTAGCAGTGGCGGTGCTTATTCTAGCAGCGATGGTCCATATTCTAGCAGTGGCGGTCTATATTATAAAAGCGGCGGTCTATATTCTAGCAGCGGCGGTCTATATTCTAGCAGCGACGGCCCATATTCTAGCAGCGACGGTCCATATTCTAGCAGCGTCGGTCCATATTCTAGCAGCGTCGGTCCATATTCTAGCAGCGTCGGTCCATATTCTAGCAGCGTCGGTCCATATTCTAGCAGCGTCGGTCCATATTCTAGCAGCGTCGGTCCATATTCTAGCAGCGTCGGTCCATATTCTAGCAGCGACGGTCCATATTCTAGCAGCGACGGTCCATATTCTAGCAGCGTCGGTCCATATTCTAGCAGCGTCGGTCCATATTCTAGCAGCGTCGGTCCATATTCTAGCAGCGTCGGTCCATATTCTAGCAGCGTCGGTCCATATTCTAGCAGCGTCGGTCCATTGTCTAGCAGCGACAGTCCATTGTCTAGCAGTAACTGGCATATTCTAGTTGCAACAGTCCATATTTTAGCATTGATCCATTTTCTAGCAGCCATAGGCTATATTCATGCAGCAACGGGCTTTATTCATGCAGCAGTGATCCACATTGTAGCAGTGGCGGTGCTTATTCTAGCAGCGATGGTCCATATTCTAGCAGTGGCGGTCTATATTATAAAAGCGGCGGTCTATATTCTAGCAGCGGCGGTCTATATTCTAGCAGCGACGGCCCATATTCTAGCAGCGTCGGTCCATATTCTAGCAGCGGTGTTTCATGTAAATTCCAGTTTTTCCGAACTCGGTAATCTACCCGTAGGACCTGATAACCCACTGCTCAAAGCAGCGGCTAAAGCACACACCCCTGCAGCTGTGGAAAGGGGTGCTCCTTCCCGGGCAGCTCTTCCCGATTGAAGTCTGCGTGTGGCACTGCGTGCGTGTACCCTCGTAGTGGGGCAGCTGAAGATGGTGCTAGGTCGTGTAAATGGGTGGAGCGGCGGGATACTTCCACACACAGCGGAATTCACGCCCAGTGTGTAGACCTGCCCCGGAGTTCATTATAAGACCAGGACGCCCTCGATAACGTAAGGGCTCAACGGACTGGCTCCTTTCTACGTGCATTTGGCGACAAGGCCTGCTTCAACCCGTCTGTTCCAGCGGAAGACCGATTCTTGTAATCAGCCCCACCGGCCCCTTGTAGCAGCCCGGGGGCCTGTTTCGGGACGGGGAGGAGCACGACAGGGAGGTACAAGAAAGCTGCAACCGGCTAGAAGAAATGAGTATTAATTGTACAATTAAAAACCTTCCCGCGCGGAGCGGTTTATCCAGGGGTGATCAGGCGGACCGCTCAGATGAAGTCAATAGAAAACTAATTTTCTTTTCTTCGCAAAGAAATGAGGTGTGTGGTGGTAATGTAATTGGTGATAATGAGGTAACTTATTCTTAATATTCTGTCAGTTCCACTGTGGTTGCCCCAGCTAATGGACCTGCAGGCCTGGACGTTCAGGGCTGGAGGTGGAAAAGCCCCACTCGACCCACAAAATTCACATTCTGAATTTTACAGACTAGACACTCGATCTCCTTGTGAGTAATGCATAGTTTTCACTTGCCTCTTCTATCTTCGCCAAGGTTTTGCTCGTTGTCCATATTTAAGTTTGAGCTGACCATTGGACTGTCTTTTTTGACCTGTTTAGAATCGGGGTCATACATGCATATATATGGACAGTCGTGCATAACATGCACGGACAACATCCTGACCCTTGTTCTTGGAGGGCTCCTCTGGGATGTTGTGAGCTTCGCCAACCTCTGGACACATTTAAAACCTGCACCTTTAGAAGAAATGTGGCAGACAGGCGGAAGTTGTGCCACTTTCCACGTTATATTTCATGCACAAACTCTGAGGCAACAGAGTGGATAAAGCTCCAACACACACTCTGCCAGCCATGTGATAAAGCGTGAGGTACAGAGAGGCGTAAGGTGCTCCACCACACCCTCTACCAGCCATGTGATGAAGCGTGAGGTGCACCACTACGCCCTTTACCAGCCATGGGCAAAAGCTCGAAGTACAGAGAGGCTGATGGTGCAGTACCACCACACACTACCAGTCATGTGAAAAAGCGTGAGGTACAGAGAGGCATAAGGTCCACCACTACAGCCTTTACCAGCCATGGGCAAAAGCTCGAAGTACAGAGAGGCTGATGGTGCAGCACCACCACGCTCTACCAGTCATGTGAAAAAGTGTGAGGTACAGAGAGGATGAAGGTGCACCACCACACACTACCAGCCATGTGAAAAAGCGTGAGGTACAGAGAGGCGTAAGGTGTACCACTTCACCCTTTACCAGCCATGGGCAAAAGCTCGAAGTACAGAGAGGCTGATGGTGCAGCACCATCACACTCTACCAGTCATGTGAAAAAGCGAGAGGTACAGAGAGGATGAAGGTGCACCACCATACACTACCAGCCATGTGAAAAAGCTCGAAGTACAGAGAGGCTGATGGTGCAGCAAAACACACTCTACCGGTCATGTGAAAAAGCTCGAAGTACAGAGAGGCTGATGGTGCAGCACCACACACTCTACCGGTCATATGAAAAAGCTAGAAGTACAGAGGCTGATGGTGCAGCACCACACACTCTACCAGTCATGTGAAAAAGCGTGAGGTACAGAGAGGATGAAGGTGCACCACCACACACTACCAGCCATGTGAAAAAGCTCGAAGTACAGAGGCTGATGGTGCAGCACAACACACTCTACTGGTCATATGAAAAAGCTCGAAGTACAGAGGCTGATGGTGCAGCACCACACACTCTACCAGTCATGTGAAAAAGCGTGAGGTACAGAGAGGCTGCAGGTGCACCACCACACACTACCAGCCATGTGCAAAAGCTCAGGGTACAAAGAGGCTGCAGGTGCAGCACCACACACTCTGCCAGCCATGTGAAAAAGCTTGAGATACAGATAGGCTGAAGGTGCACCACCACGTGCTCTACCACTAATGTTCAAAAGCTTAGGGTACAAAGGCTGAAGCTACTCCACTGGACACTTTACCACTCATCTCCAATAGCCAGTAGTATACAGGGGCTGAAGCTGTACCACCACTCACCCTACAACCAATGCTCCGAAGCTTTGGGTAAAAGGAGAGGCTGAAGCTGCTCCACCACTCAACCTTCAACCAGTGCACCACACACACTACCAGCAAAGTGCAAAAGCCTGGGTTAAAAAGAGGCTCAAGGTGCAGTACCACTCACACCTCTATACATGGAAAAAGCTTGGGGTACAGAGAGGCTGAAGGTGTACCACCACACACACACTACCAGTCGTGCAAATGCTCGGGGTACAGAGGCTGAGGGTGCACCACCACACACACACACACTCTACCAGCCATGTGCAAAAGTTCGAAGTACAGAGAGGCTGAAGGTGCACCACCACGTGCTCTACCACTAATGTTCAAAAGCTTAGGGTACAAAGGCTGAAGTTACTCCACTGGACACTTTACCACTCATCTCCAATAGCCAGTAGTATACAGGGGCTGAAGCTGTACCACCACTCACCCTACAACCAATGCTCCAAAGCTTTGGGTACAAGATGAGGCTGAAGCTGCCCCACCACTCACCCTACAACCAATGCTCCGAAGCTTTGGGTACAAGGATAGGCTGAAACTTTACCAGCACTCACCCTACAACCAATGCTCCGAAGCTTTGGGTACAAGGAGGGGCTGAAACTGCCCCAGCACTCACCCTACAACCAATGCTGCGAAGCTTTGGGCACATGGAGAGGCTGAAACTGCCTCAGCACTCACCCTACAACCAATGTTCCGAAGCTTTGGGTACAAGGAGAAGCTGAAACTGCCCCAGCACTCACCCTACCACCAATGCTTAAAATCCTGGGTTGCAGAGAGAGGTTGAAACAGCACCACTGCACCTTACCATCCATGTTTAACAGCTTGGGGCACAGAGGCTGAAGCTGCACCACACTAGACCATTCATCATCATCATCATCATCAAAAACCTTTATTCGATATTTGGAAAATATCATAAAAGTACAATGGTACAATTAAAAACATTACAATACAAATCATTTTATACTGACAAAAGAAAAAGAAAAGCCAAAAAGGAGGGGGCCATTTGCATCAAAATGTTCAAAGTAACCCTCTTGTGCGTCTCAATCTTAGTGCAACTCTAATAAAATTCATAATACAAGCTAACGTCAATGGATTCCCAGCCTTTTGTAAATATAAGAGAGCAACCTTTGCATGTCTAAATTTCATTTGTTTTAAAATCCTTACTAAAAAACGACGTCTGGGCACTGAATAAAAAGGGCAAAGAAGTACAAAATGAAGGGTATCCTGCGGAGACCTATTGTCGCAGCCGCAGGTACCCTTCTGCTCAACTGTGGCCGTAAAACCAAATGGGTCAGCCAAAAGATGGTGTAAAAGGTTGAGCCTAAAACGGGTAATTAAAAATCTGTCTTGTGCATTATATAACAGGGCGAGGTAGGGTTCCATACCTACTACTGATTTAACTAGGTTGAAAGTGCAAACAGTGGGCTTACTTGCTTCTAAGGTGGCTCTACGGGCAGACTCCTTTGACAGAAAAAGTTTTTTGGTACGGGTTTTATCCGCAGCAATTATTGTCGTGGGGTCGATAAAAAGATTCTTACAGTCTAATCCGGACAGGACACCCTTAATATAGCTCAGCCATGGGATGTCCAACCCCTTATCTCTACCCATACAGTCACTAATTATCTGCCTACTCAGACCCGCCTCACTATTGGTCCATATTCTCAACCAGGCCATAAGTGGTCTGACTTTAATCAGGTCCTCTATGTACACCCTTCCCAATTCAGCGTGTGTAATATAGACTGACGTACTTTGTGGGATTTGTAAAATTTTCCTAAGAAATTTGTTTTCCTCGGTTTGAATTAGTTGTGGGTTCGCAAAACCCCACACTTCTGCCCCATAAATTATTTTGGGACAACAAACTGAACCATACAAATGCATGACCTGTTCAGGAGACCACCTGCCCAACCTGTGTCCATAGCTCATTATAGCCCCCGTGGAGGCCACTACTTTAGCACTTCTACCTTCAATTAAAAGTTTAAAATTTAAAAACCCGTCAAATAAAACACCCAGATAGGAGAAGGATTTAACCTGTTCCATTACGTGTGAGCCAATTTTGAAGCAAGCGTTTTTACATGATTTAGACCCTGCCACCAGTACGTAAGATTTAGCTAAATTTGCGGAGAGATCTAAACTAGCCATAAAGCTAACAAACCCGTCCAGCAAGATCTGGAGGCCTTTCGGTGTTCTGGCTAAGAGTACCGCGTCGTCCGCATATAACACCGGTACTGCTCGAGCACCCACTCTAGGGGTATCTACATTTAGGTTACCAAGTGCCAGTTCTAGCCCGTTTATGTATAATGAAAACAGAAACGGGGCCAGAATACAACCCTGGCGCACCCCGCTAGTGCAGGGAAAGGGAGCTGTAGTATCACCCTCTAGATTATAACGTACTCTAGCAGAGGTGTTCCAGTGGAGTGCTCTTAAGATAACCACCAGGCCATCTTCTACCCCTAGTTTAATCATTAAGTTCCAGAGCTTTTCTCTATTGACGTGGTCAAAAGCTGATGAGAGGTCCATAAACCCCATATAAATCGACTGGTTGCTTGCAATAGTATACTTGGCCGTTAGGAGGTAGAGATTCAGACACTGGTCTGTAGTTGACTTTCCTGTTCTGAACCCATATTGCAAGTCAGTTATTATGTGGTGATCCTCTGCCCAATCCAGGAGGCGGTTCAGGACGACTCTCCCCAATACTTTAGCTGTTACATCAATTAGGGAAATCGGGCGATAGCACCGGGGGTCATCCTTTTTCCCTTTTTTGAAAATTGGGACTATCGTAGCTGTGGCCCAGGATCTTGGCATGCCTGTAGAAACAGCCGTGTTTATTACTCTAGTGAGGATAGGTGCCCATAGGTCAACTTTACTCAGGTAGAGGTCTGGGGGAATACCGTCCGGCCCAGGGGCTTTGTTCTGTGTCAGCCCTTTGATCCCCACTACCAGTTCATCTACCGTAAATTCTACGTTTGTCACCCATGGGCAAATAGCCTCACCCCTCCCCGCCTGCTCGTTGGCATGGTTATATAAGCCTTTAAAATGGTCAAACCATTGTTCGGGGAGAATGGTAGTGGCAATCACCGGTGCAGACGCATCCTGGAAACAAGGGTTATTAATTATTTCCCAAAATGCTCTAGAGTCTTTTCTGTCAGCGGCCTCCCGTAAATTTTCCCATGTCTGTGATTGGAGGGCCAACTTCCTTGACTTAATGGCCTTTTTGTAAACTGTCCGACATTGTACAATACGCCCCTTATCTCTAGGCAACTTTTTTAGACTTTCTTTCAAATCCTTGTGGGCCCTAGAACAATCTCTATTAAACCATCTGGGGGAGCATTTCATCGGCCCGGGCGCGGGTGACTTTAGCAGTCCGTCAATGAGGCGAGCCAGTGCCTCAAATGCTTTGACCACCATGGGACCTTCCAAGGATGGGTCCAAACAAACCCCAATCATCTCCTTACCGGCATCCATTAAAGATCTGTAGAAAACATCCCCGTGCACCCTGGCCCATCTAAGTCTTCTCCCCTGGTCCGTGGGCCTCAATGTGCTAATTACATTACCATTTTCCTTATTTTTGCATGGGGCCCAATTCTTTATCCGCAAAACTAAGGGGTTGTGGTCACTAAATATGCTCCATTCTATGCTCGCCTTACATATCCAGTTCACAAAAGGGATAGAGACTGCTATATAATCTATAATAGAGCATGACCCTCTTCCCTTAAATGTAGGTATAATTTTATCTCCTGCTTTGGGCCCCATCAAATCTATTGTATGCCTGAGCGCATGGCTATTCAGAACCCTTTCTAACTCCAATCCCTCGGAGGTATGGTCAAGATGTGGTCTCTTTTCTACTGTGCAGCCAGTCCAGGCCCCCTCCGCCCATCTTAGGTTGGGGCACATATGGCAGTTTAGATCCCCTGCTAAAATCACATATGGGGCTACTGCTCTCTTTCTTGACATTAACTCCATGCTTAATAGGTTGTCCAAATTACGGATTATTAAACTATTACCACTCATCTCCAATAGCCAGTAGTATACAGGGGCTGAAGCTGTACCACCACTCACCCTACAACCAATGCTCCAAAGCTTTGGGTACAAGATGAGGCTGAAGCTGCCCCACCACTCACCCTACAACCAATGCTCCGAAGCTTTGGGTACAAGGATAGGCTGGAACTTTACCAGCACTCACCCTACAACCAATGCTCCGAAGCTTTGGGTACAAGGAGGGGCTGAAACTGCCCCAGCACTCACCCTACAACCAATGCTGCGATGCTTTGGGCACATGGAGAGGCTGAAACTGCCTCAGCACTCACCCTACAACCAATGTTCCGAAGCTTTGGGTACAAGGAGAAGCTGAAACTGCCCCAGCACTCACCCTACCACCAATGCTTAAAATCCTGGGTTGCAGAGAGAGGTTGAAACAGCACCACTGCACCTTACCATCCATGTTTAACAGCTTGGGGCACAGAGGCTGAAGCTGCACCACACTAGACCATTCATATATAGAAGCTTGGGGTGCAGCGAGAGGTTGAACCTGTGCCACCCCACTGTCTACTACCCGTGTTCAACACCTTTAGACAATAGAGAAAGTGCCCCTACCCCAGCACACACCATACTACCCATGTTCAAAAGTTTAAGCTGATTCTGCACCACCACTCGCTTTATCACCCTTGTTCAAATGATTGCGGCAACAGAGAGGCTGTAACTCCACCACGGCACAGTCTACCATCCATGTTCAAAATCTTGGGGTAGAGAGAGCAGCAGAAGCTGCACCACCATACACTCGACCACCCATGTTTAAAAGCTTAAGAGATGCAGATGCTGAAGCTACACCACCACATGATCTACCACACATGTTCTAATGTGGTACAGAGTGAGGCTCCCACACATTTTACCACCCAAGTTCAAAAGACTGAGGTACGGAGAGCAGTTGAAGCTCTACCACCATACACTGTTTATCTTGTTCAAAGGCTTGGGGTACAGACAGGTTGAAGTGGCTCCACCATACACTTTACTGTCCATGTTGAAAGGCTTGTTGTACAGAGAGAGGCTGAAGTTGCACCACCACTCACTATACCATCCATGTTCTAAAGCTTGGGGTACAGGGGCGCTGAAGCGGTACCACCCATTTTCAAAGACCTTTTACTTCCGTACCTTGTGAATTGCAACATAGGTCTGTCCATCTGACAGAGTGATGACCAATGAGAACCTGTTAGAAATGGGATTTTTAATCGGTTAGGGCATGCGCCAAAGTCGGGCAGAAACCACCACTCTAATCAGGATAAGGGAGTTACACTCCTAAAATAACCCCTGCTCACCCCCTTGGTAGCTTGGCACAAGCAGTCAGGCGTATCTTATAGGCAGTGTGTAAAGCATTTGCACATAACCAACAGTAATACAGTATAAGCACTACAAAAGGACACCACACCAGTTTAGAAAAATTTCCAATATTTTTATATACTTAAGACAAGACCAAAAACGATAAAACTCCACAATACAGTACTAAAAAATCTTCGGTTATCAAAATATGCTTGAAAAATAGTTCCTCCGGGGCTATCACAGCGTCGTGAGCAAACAAATCCAAACAGTTCTGGCTGACCGCGGTGTCGCGGGCCAGCTACAGTGTCGGGAAGACCCGCAAACAGTACCATTTAGAAATGCAGGGCGTCGCCAACCTCTCGTTGAGCTTCCGGAAGCACGGCGTCCGCAGGCGCTGGTTCCGGAGGTCAGTGGAGGAGTCATCAGTGCACTCGAAGTCACACGTGTTGCAGATCGATCTCCTCTCTGTTGAAGTCAGGAGCGCTGGCATCGGCAGGCGTCGGGTGCTGCGGTGTGAAGTGCGGCGTGCAGTGCCCTCAGTTCGCGGTGCGAGCAGCGGCTCATTGGCGGCATCAGATGGCATCGTGGGTGAGACCAGGGTCGTCATGCGAAGTGAATGCGGTGCTCGTCGCGGTGCTGGCAGGTCGCGGTGCAAGCAACGGCATCGTCGTTGCTGAAGCGCTGTCGTCGGTTGACGAACTGGAGTCGATGGCGTCAGTAGGCCAAGGCTGCGGTGCAGGATAAGGGCGGTGCGTCATGTAACTTTACGAGCGGTGCCCTCGAACCACGGTACAAGCAGCGGCGTAGATTTCTGCTTAGAGCGTCGTCGGGGATTCCAAGGCGTCGTGAAGCAAGGCGGTGCGGAGTGCGGTGCCAACAGGTCGCGTGCGAGCAGTGGCAAGGTGGTGGCGTCAGCAGGTGTCGTCGGTGAGACCAGGGTCGCTGTGTGGCGTTGGGGTGGTGCCTTCAGGACACTGAGTCGGCAGTGGCGTTGTAGACTTAGTCGGGTTGCTTTTCTTCTGTTGCAACACAAAACACACAGTCCCCAGTGCTGAGGGCTTGAAGTCTTTGCTGTTCCTGAGACTTCTTGAACAGGGGGCAAGCTCTACCTCAAGCCCTTGGAGAAACTCACAAAGTAGATTGCAGAAAGTTCATTCCAGTCCTTTCACTGCCCAAGACAAAAGCAGCCACTGCAGGCCAATACAGCAAAGTGGTAGTTCCTCCTCACAGCTTCTCCGGCTCTTCTTCTTGGTCCAAAAGAGTTCTAAAGTTCAGGGGTCTGGGCCCCAATAATTATATCCCAAAATCCTTTGATCTCTTAGGCAGAGAGTGTCTGTGCCCAGCCAGAACCAGTTCTGCCTTCTCTGGTGTGACTTCCTGGCAGGAGGTGGAGACGGCATGGTCAGAGGCAGACCAGGCCCTTTGAGGTGCAAGGAAATCTCCTCCCCCTTCCCCAATTGCAGCCCAGGCCTATTCAGCCCCTTCCTGACCCACCTAGGCTATGTGGAGTGGTATTTTTAAACACAGTATGTAAAAATCACCTTCACTTAAAGCTGCATCTTTAGATTCTGAGTTCAGGCATACTAACCTTTATTTTCCTACCTAATTCCCCGGGCCAGTTATGTTTAAAAGATGTTATAAACAAACTCCCCATTCTGTCCTATGGGGAACAGGTAACCTTGCAATGGCGAAAAACAACATTGGTCGAAATTCGCTATCAGGGCATGCCACACACACCAGGGCATGTCCTACCTTTCACATACACTGCACCCAGCCCACAGGGGTACCTTGGGCCTACCTTATGGGTGGTTGACATGTAAGAAAAGGGAAGGTGAGGCTCTTGCAAGTGGGTGCACTGGCCAAGTCGACATGGCAGTTGCAAACTGCGTGCAGACTCCGCAATGGCGGGTCTGAGTTACCTTTTCAGGGCTACTCACGTGGGTATCACAATCAGTGCTGCATGCCCACTAGTAGCATTTGATTCCCAGCCCCTGGCACACTCATTGCACTTTACTAGAGACTAACAAGTAAATCAAATATCCAATAATGGAAACACCAATCCATAACACAATTTACCACTGGAGCACTTGCACTTTACCACTGATCTGCAGTGAGAAAAGTGCGCAGACACACTAAGCCAGAAAAACGAGTCAAAACCGGGAGGTCAGAAAGCAAAAACTCAGGGGAAACACGCCAAAAGATGCCAAGTCTAACAGAACCATTCTTCCATCCGGTTACTTTCTGCCCCTGGACATTTTTCTCAGTTGTATTATGTTTGCTAGTTTCTTCCCAGAGGACGGCACTCCATTTTGGCACCACATTTGATGCCCTTGAACTGGTGCACCAAAGAGTGACCCGAGACAGTTGCTATTAGGTGCACTGGATCTTGGTGTTCTTAAGCACCCTGGAGAAGGCTCTTCTTCCCCTAATTCAGTTCTCGGTCCGCTTCTGATTCCCACTGTGCGTAGCATGGAGCAAGCAGTGTGGCCCCTGCTGTCTTATCATCCGCCACACCTTGCACCACTGACTGATCTGAAGGTATCGCCTCTGTGAAGCTTTCCTTGTTCTAAGTTATTGCGCGCCACTGATGGATGGTAAGGAGTGTCTGTGTGTGGATTAGACGGGGCAACATATTAGCACATTATGCTTGTGTGACCCTCAGAAGTGGCTGTTCAGCCACTGGGGATCTGATGCTGGTTATTGGTATTATTGCAATGGTCAGTAACAGAACACACTTGGGTTGGGCCAGTGAAGAGTTCTGTTGGTTAGACAGGTCCCCGGACTCTGTGGCTCTTGATAGTGAGATGAGGGTGGGGTGGCTTTCGGCGTTACCCAGGTCTGGGAGCTGGTTGCACAGTTCAGATGCCAGAACAGAGAATAATTTGCACTCTACCTGCAAGCTTCAGCTATGTACACAAGGGCCATAACGTCCCTTTCTGTGGATACATTCCACATCTGCATCAGTAGTGAAAGTCACGTCTCAACGACTCAAAAGTCTTTCCTTTGCGCTCTTGTATGTCATGTACATGGGAAGCAGGGGAGTACACCGGCCTTTCATACAAGCCGTACTGACAGTGATAGAGTTCCACCTTTCGAGTCACTATTGGCCTGAATCTAACACAACCACCTGGAAAGAAGCTTTCATAGCCAGTGTGAACCTTTAGCCTCAGATCTGTTGAGGAGCAAGGTCACAGACCAACCATGTGTCGCAAGCCAGTTTCAGTCTACGGCATGAGTAGGCATGGCAGAGAACGTCACATTCTGCAGCTAAAGGGAACATATTTGTAATTAGTAATCTGGAATGCAAGATTACATTGCACAAGGACAACAGCTTTGCAATGTATTAACTTGATCGGGAGCTCACCTGGGACTGACAAGAGTGGAGGACTGGGGGCCAACATGGGGACTGGCAGAGTTGAGGACTGGAAGCCCATGTGGGCACTGGCAGAGTGGAGGTCTGTGAGCTCACTGGGACTGGCAGAGTAGAAGACGGGGAGCTGTCTTGCTTCACACTCCCAGATTATAGAGAATACCACCCTCCCACACATAGGCTCAAACACGACGAAGCAATAAAAACAATACAACACCACCTGGAAAGGGATATCACTTTTATAAAAGGAGACACATCAAAGACTATTCAGAATAAGGCTTAGGGTTTTATTTTTGCAACACTCTCTAACAAAAAGGCTTTCCCAAATGTCAAATGAACAACATTTGAATGGATATGGAGATATATATATATATATATATATATATATATATATATCACCTCGGACTTGTGACACCTCCCTCTGCTTCGCGCAGAAATAACGAGTGCAGACCAACATAAGTGCAATTATTTATTCCAGCATTTGTCTTGACGCGTTTCGGCCGTACAGGCGGCCTTGATCACATGACTGCGCTTGACTTCCTCCCCAGTTTTTAAAGTGACAGTGCATACATCCAACCATGAACATAGAAGAAATATTTGTAAAATTCTTATGGTAGGTCATTGAATAAAAGTTTTTTAATATCCAATTATAAATATTGTCAATTTCATATAAGCTTAAATGCTTTTGATGACATAATGATCACAGATCTGAGTAAATCACAATTTACCTAGACAAATATGTGCTTTTTATATATATAAAGGCATAAATGCATTCCTTACCAAATTTCTACCGTGCACAGTTGGTGCAATTAATAAATCGAAAAAAGTGACAAAAACTTAACGTGCTCCCTGAAGGTGGATTAAAGGACTTATCCCCCCGTATAATCCAAATAGATTGGAAAAAACCTAGGGAATTGGTTCCTGAAAATATAATAAATAGGCCAATTACCCATTTCCAAATATATCCCTTTTCCCACAAGTCAATAGTTTGTTGATGAGATGTTTACCTAAAGGGTATGGTATCTGTCTTGACCATTGCCCTGAGGTAATCCATCTACTATTATACGGAGTTCTGCTTGATAGCCCATGCTATTTCTATACTTCCGAAAACTAAAGTAGTTGCCATTTTTTGCAGTCCCTACCTTAAGTTGATCAAACTATTAAAGTGACATCATGCTACAGTACTTGGAAATAAGGTGACTTTTGCCAATAAAGTGCCAATGCAGAAAAATGTAATTCTATTAAATACATATACACACATATAATTATATGTTTTCGATCCTGACAGCGTCCAACAAACAGGCACCGACACCGTGAGTATATTCAGCAAAGAAGGATTTATTTCCAAATGTGGCACAGACGCGTTTCGGCGGGAACAGCCGCCTTGTTCACTGCATCCAATTCACAAGTGGTCAAACATGATTATTTATACATAAATGTCTCGTCACTCAACTGCGGTTGTCACAGCAACCAAACAAAAAAATCATAGACATAGTGAAGGTCATGTTAGAGTTGTTACTATGGCAACCACAAGAAACCGACCTGACGGGTTTATCGTGTCAGAACCAAATTGAAAACAGAGTTTTTTTTTTTTTTTTTTTATATTATATGTACATATATATATACATACGCATATACACACACATAAATCCTTTGTGTTTCAAGTGTATCAGCCATAGGACAACTCTTAGTTTGTAGTTCTTATTCAGACGTGCGGACAAAAATGATGTTAACGACCTATAAAAGAACAATATAAATGTCCAATACACAGGGACCCCTCTAAAAAATGACTAGTTAAAAAGACATAAAGATAAAAAAAACTACCTTCCTGTCTAAAAACCAATCTTCAAGACCTGGATCATAAATAGATTTAGTGCAAAGATATAGTTCTTAAAAAGGGTCTTGGTTGGGGTAAGACAATCTTTTTTAAAAAAAAAACATTCTATCCCCATCATAGCATCTATATTTTACATAATAAAACCATCATGTATAACATCTTAGTTCAAATCTACTAGATAGATAGCAAGCCTCAAAAATATTGTAAATAGATGTGTGAGTCCTCAAAGAAATGTGTGGAGATCTTCTGTTGCATTGAGCCCACCCGGAGACTTGGAATCAAATTCCAAAATGTAACTTGTTTCCAGGCGCCGCAATTTAGCCTCTCTGTCGCCCTCTCTTTTTGCCACAGGTATAGCTTCAATGGCAAAATAGCGAAGATGTTTTGGGTTACTATAGTGTACTGCCTGGAAATGTCTCGCAACTGGGTAGCTCTGATCCTTGTTAGATATTGCCCTTAAGTGCTGCAGAATACGCTTATGGACTGCCAACTTTGTGCTACCAACATACTTCAAATGGCAGTCACATTCCAAAACATAGACGCAGTATTCCGTCTTACAGGTTAGATGTTTAATTTCCCTGACCGTTCTGGAGAAAGCTGTAGTATACGTTTTTGTATTGCTCCCAAATTGACATGCTCTACACGATAGGCACTTAAAAAATCCCTTTCTAGTGGTTAACCATATGTCTTTCCGAAAATTTTCCTGGCTGTTCTTGGCCAACATATTTCCCATACTCATAGATCTTCTGAAGGAGATTGATGGATTAGAGGGCATAAAGTCACCTATCACTGGATCATCCTGAATAAAGTGCCAATTATGTCTGATAATGCTCCTCAATTCGTTTTCCTGTTTGGAATATGTTAAAATAAGCCTGACTGGTTGCCTCTTATCTTGTATAGTCAATGTGGTTTTTTAGAACTATACACAAGAAGATCTTCCCTAGACTTTTCTTGGGATTTTTTAATATATATATATATAAAATGCAAGCAGATGATAATATGGAATGAAACACAAGCAGATTATGCTGGACGTCCTGAAGGAAATCAGAAAGATATATACAATAAATACATCAGATATTACAATCACTGAAGACTTGGATGTGCACGTAGACACTCACTCACCACAAAGTCAATACTTAAATACAAATCATCTCACCGGCTGCAACACTGCATCTTAGCCCACTCCAGACTGAGGGATTCACAGCCGGGGTTAAGAGCCTGAGCAAACCGCGGTTCTGCCGAAGTAGACGCATCCGTCCCCATTCGAACTCCAAACAAATCCCAGTTTCTAAGTCAACAAAACCCAGCTTTATAGTCTCAAAACACACTAGAAGGTTCCGAGAGGCTCTCCTCTGCGCCAAGGAAACTTACTGGAATTGGCCACTTTCCATGCAAACATTCCAAAGGCAAAGGCACGTTCCCTCTGCACTCTCACATGTTCCAGCCTTTATCTTAATGAAGCTTATAAAAGTCCCTGGCAGTACAGTCAACAAAATAATAATAATAATACTGAAGCTTATATAGTGCACAGTACACAGCTACCTCAAACAGAGGTGTCCCGGCGCTCTAACCAGCAGGCATTACGCGCAGTAGAGGTCCAGGCATTGATCCCAAGCCTAAATAGCCATGTCTTCAGCGCTTTTCTGAAACAGGTCTCTGAGTCAGCTTGGCGGAGGTTCCCAGGCAGGGTGTTGCACGTTTTGGCCGTCCTCACTGAGAACGCTCGGGCTTTCGCAAAGCAGGG
The DNA here is from genome assembly GCF_964204655.1 of Triturus cristatus. Taxonomy (NCBI): domain Eukaryota; kingdom Metazoa; phylum Chordata; class Amphibia; order Caudata; family Salamandridae; genus Triturus; species Triturus cristatus. The sequence goes on along the minus strand of NC_140586.1, from coordinate 825,099,443 downwards.
GGTGCAGAGCACATTTTGTGAACTTGACCTCAGAGATCGATTTTATTTATAGCAGCAAAGTCTTTGTTTAAGATATCCAGGGCATTTACCCTTTGGAGCCCGGTAGGCCAGAGTCATGGCCTTGAATTCAATTCTCTTGGCTACTGGGAGCCAATGAAGCTCGTGTAAGTGCGGAGAGACGTGATGCAGAAACGGTATGCGTCTGATCAGTCTCGCAGCCGCATTCTGTACCATCTGGAGTCGTCTAATCGAATATTTAGGAAGGTCGAGGTATAAACCATTTGCGTAGTCTAGCCTAGATGTCACTGTGGCGTGGACTACGGATTTGCGGCAGCCTTCTGGCAGGAAATGTAAAAATTTCCGGAGGTTTCTCAATTTTCTGAAGCAAGTGGCAGAGACCTGCTGAAGTTGAGCCGGAAAGGAAAGATCAGCCTCCCACCTCACGCCTACATTTTTAATATTAGTGGCGGGGGTAGGAGGTAGGCCCATTTCTGACGGCCACCACAGATCTGGAGCTGGCGCTGAGTCCTTTCCGAAAAACAGCACCTGTTTTTCCCGCATTGATTTTTAGCTTGTTTTTATTCATCCATAATGCTATGTCTCTCAGACATCCTTTAAAATTCGTGAAAGCATCTACCGTCCGCTCTTGAAAAGGGAAAACCAACTGGGTATCGTCAGCGTAGGAGATCGCCTTCACCCCCCAGTTGGCAATCAAAGAGAAAAGCGGAGCTAGGTACAGATGAAAGAGCAGAGGGCTCAGCACTGAGCCCTAAGGAACACCACACCATAGGTGTTTAGGTTCAGATTCAAATGGTTGTAGGGAGACTGAGTGTGACCTCCCAGATATGATTTCAGCCAGGCCAACACCTTTCCCCCAGGCCCATGTCTCGTAATCTCTGAACCAACATGGTATGATCGACTGTGTCAAATGCCGCAGACAGATCCAGGAGCGCCAGCAACGCTGATGCCCCTGAATGAAGCGACCCTCTCACTGATTCAGCCACCTCGAGGAGTGCGGTCTCCATGCTGAAACCCGCCCGGAATCCAGATTGTGTGTCATACAAAGAGCCGTGGCTCTCGATGAAGGTAGTCAGTTGGCGCTGGACCAACTTCTCTAACATTTTCCCGGCGCGGGCAGCAATGAAATTGGCCTGAGATTGTTGAGATCTCCTGGGTCACCATTTGGTTTTTATCTCAGAGGGAGAAGGGTAGTGTGTTTCCACTTGTCTGGGAAAACGCCGGATTCAAGGGAAGAGTTCCAGATATGAGAGAGCGCACCAATGAGAGAATGAGACAACACTTTCCAAAGTTTAGGAGGACATCGATCATCTGGGGCACCTGAACTACATTTTTGAATTCCTGCCAATGCATCTTGATGCGAAATTTGTGAACGAAGGAACCGCCGCAGTTCCCAATGGCATATCTGATTTCTCCGATGTCAAGAAGGAGTCATAAACCCTAGAAATTTTATTGTCAAAGAAACTTGCAATTTTTTCACACACAGCTGGAGACGGTTGCACTTAGGTCTCTAATGCTTAAGGCTTAAAAAAGGTCTGAACCACCTTAAAAACCTCTTTACTGGAGTGATCTGCCTTGTGGATACTGGAGACAATGTAATTCCTCCTGGCAACTTATAGTCATTTATGTAATTCTTTCAATGCATTTTTATAGATTGCTTTTGCCAGTTTGCAGTAGCTCGCTCTCCACTGGCGTTCCAGTCGTTTACACCTGCTTTTTGCTTCTCTAAGTAAGTCCGAGAACCAAGGTGCAGAGGGGGACAGTCTAAGGGATTTCACAACTCTGGCCGGAGCAATGGACTCCACAGCGGCGCAGATCCATTGATTTACAGCGAGGGCATCTGCATTGGAGTCCGAAGATAGAGGTGGATAATTATCCTGTAGACTTGGGCTTAGAGATGCTGCGGTCAGATTTTTCCAATTTCTTTTTATAATGGAGCGCTTGCTCTTGGCCTGGCCGGGTTTGGCCAGATTAACAGAAAAAGGAATCAGGTAGTGATCCGACCAAACCATAGGGCAGGGGGTCTCCATACCTATAGATGCGATGTTAGAAAAAACTAAATCAAGGGTATGGCCTGCTTTGAGAGTAAGGAGAAGATACCAATTGAATAAGATTGGCCCCTGCTAAGGAAGAGACCAGCTGAACTGCTTGTGCACAGTTAGGGTCATTCACATGCAGATTAAAATCACCACGGGCCATAAAATTGGCATGAACTAGCGATTTTTGAGCAATGAAATTGCAGAGATCTTGACATACATTTGCTGCACAATCAGGCAGTCTATAAATGAGAATGCCCGAAAAGGAGGATGAAGGGTTAATTCGGAGGCAAAAATTGAGGTCTTCTATGCCCTGCATGTAGAGTGGGGCAGAGGAAACTAGCTCCCACGAGTCTTTAAAAATAATGGTCACCCCACCCCCTCTTTTATTGCCCTCTCTGTTAGCATGGCACATTTTAAAACCTGGCGGGATGGCAAGGGCAATCGCTGCCACAGAGTCCGCATTTAGCCAAGTTTCTGAATAACATACGTTTTTGAATAACTTAAACAACTTGAGTAATCTAGGGACCTGCCTGTGCGTGCAAAAAGCTCAAGCTAGACAGAGTCAGAATTCAAGATGAATTGAGGGCATGTCAAAGCCAATAGTAAGAACTTGATAATACTTCCCAATGTACAACACAATGCACATTTGAGCACCAGTGCTTATAACACTGCACTCCGAGACCAAGAAGTACACTCCACAACTCTCTTTTTGTCTCTCATGCTTTCAAATGCACATCCCACACGTTCTGTTCTTGGCAAGGCTGTTCTACTATGTGAAAGCTCTACCACTTTAAAACTACAAGATTACACTAAAGACATCTTCAAGGAAACGTGCGCATGCAGGGAAAAATGATGTTGTACATCCAGGCTACGGTAAAATAAAGCACCAAAAGTCAATTAAAACAATGATAGTCAAAGGTCATCACACTGTTTCAAAACATAAGAATGCCTCTAGCACTACAGAAGGTCACCTGGGCACTGGCAGAGTGGACGACTGGGACCCCACCTGGGCACTGGCAGAGTGGAGGACTAGGAGCACACATGAGCACTGGCAGAGTGGAGGGCTGGGAGCTCACCTGGGACTGGCATACTGGAGGACTGGGAGTTCACCTGGGACTGGCTGAGTGGAGGACTGGAAGCTCACCTGGGACTGCCAGAGTGGAGGACGGGGAGCTCATCTGAGCACTGGCAAAGAGTAGGGCTGGGAGGTCACCTGGGGATGGCAGAGAGTAGGGTTGGGAGCTCACCTTGGCACTAGCAGAGAGTAGGACTGGGAGCTCACCTGGGCACTGGCAGAGAGTTGGGCTGGGAGCCCATATTGATGCTGGCAGAGATGAGGGCTCGGATCCTACGTGGGGACTAGAAGAGAGGAGGACGGGGGACTAGAAGAGAGGAGGGCTGGAAGCCCACCTGGAGACTACTAAAGGCAGTAGCCCAGGGAGCCCACCTGGCTACTGGCCGACATGAGGACTCGGCTTTCCCCTTTCAGGGCTCATCTGCTCTGAGTAAGCTTGTTTTAGCCTTATTTTATAAACTTGTTTAGATTTAGCAGTGAATCTCCGGCAGAAAAATTGACTAGTTATGCCAAGTTTCATGGTGTATACGTATCTGTTTTGGACTTGGGTCGTGGACATCTGGAAGGTTATCTTCATAGCTTCTAAGTCTTACTGACATGAACATTGCATCAGTCTGTTGAGTACACAGAGTGGTGGTGGACCTACAGCAGGTGACAGTGGAGTCCACTGTTTGTGTCCGGAAGGAGCACATCAGCAGACCTGGCTTTAGCCTTGAACACCTGAATTACTGCCATAGTCGCCAGAGGTGGAAAGCGAGACAGTTTCTGGTTATTCCAGGTATTGACTTTTTCCACTGACCTTGCACACTGTGCTGTTGGAGCATCCATATGACTTCTTGTCAGCCTTCTGTGAGTGTTGTGAAAAGTTGTGAAGCTGATGTGAAGAGGCTAACTATTGCATTCTGTAGCTTGAAGCATGGCTCTAAAGGATTCCGCTACTGCCTCAGGCTGGAAAGTAAATGAACTTGGTTCTTTGCGTCCCTCGTGATGGTATCCAGAATGCCCTCCAGCACATGACCCCCAGTTTTCATAAATGCTTACTTACCATAGCACAGCTGGGTTACATTACTCTCTGTTAGCACATCATAACTAGTTGCTGCTGCATGGCATCTGTTCCCCAGTCACCAATTCCATCCATCTGTGGTGCACGGTGCAGTGGCAAGCCAGTGTCTGGTGCCCTCACACCAGTGTTTGGTTCCACTTAAGCAAGTGTGTTCCTGTACTGGGCTGGAATGGGAAGCTCGCTCTCCCATTTTGTGTTGATGATATCTGGGATTCCTCTTTCTTTAGGGTGCAGTCTGTGTCGTGCCTTGAGTATTTCTGCATCTCCGGAGCGCACTTTATCACTCTAAAGATTTCTTTGCCTTTAGCAATCATTACAGAGCTCTCCTTCCTACCAGGCAGTCAGAATAGATCTTAAAATAACAACTTGGTTCTTTCTTCTATTTTAAGTATATGGTATCACTTTACTGTTTGTGCATGAGATATATATATATATATATATATATATATATATATATATATATAAACATATACACACACACACCAATACGATGGTAGTCCTTCTTGAGAAGCACTCGAGAAAGTGGCGGAGGTTACCAGCCCCAATTTCAGGTACGGATACAGTTCGTGTGGCCAGTTTGTTGAAAAGCAGTCTTGCGTGTTGCCTGACACGTTTCGTATAATTACTTTTTCAAAGGCTTTACACGGTAAGTGACGTGCTGCGGTGTGCATACTTCCTCCTTTCAATATCCACAATGACACACCCCTGGGTGGGGTCGCTCCAATGAGACTGTGTATGAGGCATTCTGGGGGCTGTAGTGTATTTAATTACACCTTGCGATAATGTCAGCGCACAATTTCTGCATTAATTATGGCTTAATTAATGGAGAAATTGTGCGCTGACATTATCGCAAGGTGTCATTGTGGATATTGAAAGGAGGAAGTATGCACACCACAGCACGTCACTTACCGTGTAAAGCCTTTGAAAAAGTAATTATACGAAACGCGTCAGGCAACACGCAAGACTGCTTTTCAACAAACTGGCCACACGAACTGTATCCGTACCTGAAATTGGGGCTGGTAACCTCCGCCACTTTCTCAAGAAGGACTACCATTGTGTGTGTGTGTGTGTATATATATATATATATATATATATCTTTGTGTCTGAAAATAAAAATGTAACTCCCCAAAAGCCTGCATTGTCTCCATTAGCCTTATGGAAGAGGGTCGAGAGCTCTGGTATTTTGTTGTTGTTTTTAAATGAATGGAAAAAACTGCAGGATTCCACAAATATAGACCCCTATAGGGCACAAAATAAGCATCATGCATGCCAGCAGCATCCGTATGCACTCCGCCTTTGCACGTGTGAAGTGTCGCTGGGAAGATCCCGCTGTCCCACCTGTTGCAGCCCCTGAAGACCACTCCCTGAATCTACTCTTCCTTGGCTGCGCCTCAGCCCTTCCTTGAGGTCTCTGCGCATGTCTTTGCATCCACCACTGATATGTGACTTTGTACCTTTAGTACCTTGTGTTCACCCACTGACCCTTTGCCAATCAGAAGCCAGCTTCCCCAGGTGGGTATCCGCTCTCCCACAGCTGGTGTTGTGCCCTCCAGGGTGGAGGGTTTTCACAGCACCGCTAAGTGGACGAGAATGGAAGCCATCTCCCCATTTAGGAATAAAAGTTGTCAAATGACAATACGCTAAGAAACAACAAATTCTAGACACTATTAGAACAAGCATTGGCATAGCCAATAGGTCTCGCTTTTGGGACCTTATAAGTATTTAGTTATGCAGCACAATATCCTTAGTGCTGCAACATCAACTGTTGCATGGCTAAACACTTATAAGGTCCCAAAAGCGAGACCTATTGGCTATGCCAATGCTTGTTTCCTGTTTGGTAATGAAAGATATTACAAACTTGGTGCAGAAAGTAGCAAACACCACTGCAAACAAGATGCATAGAAGAAAAAAAAGGCTACAATGTCTACAAGTTCAAATTTTAAAACAGGTAGTGGTAGAAATCAGCCAAATTACTCTTGGGCCTCTCAGCGAATTAAGATACGGTAGACCAAGGCATGCTGACAAGGCAGAAAAAAAGTGACTGGTATACATTAAAAAAACAGCCTGGGAGCGGCTTAGATCTGTCCAGCTGTAAACAAAAATGGATCAGAGTGATTTGTTTTGTCCTTTTGCATGGTGTTTTGTGGGCAGCCACAACAGTCATCTCCTGCTCAATATTTATGTTCAACCCAGGCAACAATTTATTGAACAGTACGGGTTCCCTACACCACTTCTTGCTATGATCACATTCAAATGAATGAAGCAGCAACCCTTGAATGGAAGGGACCAAAACCTGGATACGGAAGGAGATTCCAAACCACTGTCTTTCAAATGGCCTCTCAACTTGGGCGACCTACACTAGTCTAAGATATGGGAATATTAAGAAGAGCACAACTAATATATGCCATGAAAGTGCAGATAGGGGCGACCTTTGTAGGAAGCAATGCAACAAACCCATGTGAAAAAACATAATGACTGTATATTGTTGCACACCTAAAATCCAAAGATTTACTGAGAGCTAGAGCATCAACATTCAGCCATATTGTGAACATCAACATTCAGCCATATCGTGAACTAAGCCAAACAATCCTCATGTGACAGGATTTGTGTTCAATAGTAATCCCAGAAGGTACAAAATGGGACGGTAGCATAGTTTGAGGGTGTTGATTGTTACAGACAATAAAACAATGACAGCAAGAGGGGGGGTGGGTAATTAGCATGCCCCCTGAAATCAGACCCATGTCTTGTGTAAGGGCACTCAAAATTATTCATTTCTCTGTGAGGTGACAAAAAAAATCAAACTCAACACCCAACAATCTACACCACCCTTTAATATTCATAGGCAGATAAGGAGAGTGGCTGGAAAGTGTAACCAGAGGGCTGGTCTCACTTAAAAGATCGTCGTGCTAACATGCTGGCTACATGCTGCATGGGAGTAGGGTGAGTGGGACGACAAACGAATGGCTAAAAAATTATGCATGAAGTAGATGGATAACAATAACGGGAAGATGGGTACACTAAAGTGCAGAGGGGGGTGCAGGACTTGCTTATTGGAATGTGGGCATGGGTTCTTGTTACAGTTATATTATTGTTTTGTTCTTTGTTTAATTTGTACCAGCGCCTATTTGAGGAACCGAAAGCATTTGTAGCGGATGTCTCGCTGCCAAAGTATGAATTCTGTACTTAACAAGCATTGGCTGCGCGGCCGTAAAAGTAACGCCGCGCGGCCGTGAAAGTGAAAGTCATCGCAGTGAAAGCAAAAGGGATCGCGATGACGGGCTAAAGCACGCGAGGGATGCGCGCAGCAGTTATTGGAGAGGCAGAGCGTGGCGCGCGCTTGTGCGCGTGACCGCAAGCTGGGGGCCGCTTTGGTAGCACTTCGAAAAGCCGCTTACTAAATGTCTCGCCAGCGCAGCACATGCGCTGGCTCAGGAGAGACCTAAAAAGCGGCTTCTGTAGGGACATTATAAGACCTAAGCTGAATTATTCACGGAAATATGTTAAAGACAGACTCGAAACCGTTGAAATTACGTTACGAATACTTAGGAGTGTTTTTATGTGTACAGATGAACACAAGACCTCTGTGTACCGTGCTAGAGAGAATATTGGCCCATGTGCCCCCCGGACCCTCTACAGTTTCAACCCTTCATGGTTCTCTGTGCCTCTCCTATAAAATGCCCACTATGTGCCAGTGCATCGCGAATGACGCAGTCCTGGAGGGTATAGCAGCGCGGTTGATACGAGAGTCCGCAAACCTCAATGTGCCGCCAAGGCAAGGGTTGGCAACCCCTGTACTTATAACACATGGTCAGGATTTCAACCACAGCTCGATGTTTTCTGCCGGCCTTTGTGGCCAGGTGCAGTTATGTATTCGAAATTTTAACTGAGCACTCTTACATGTTCACACCTTGACACGAGCAGAATTCAAATCTATGTCAGAAAAGTTATCTCTGGACTCCCTAATGTCCAAGATTCATCGGGTCGTTTCTAGGTCCCCCCAGCTGCATGTGGCAGTGGCGTCTCAGTGTGCCAGGTACACTGTGCTTTGGTGGGACGCGTTCACTCCGGATCTGGCTGAACAGGGACAGCGTGGGCTCTGCATGTTGCGTCATCTCCAGGACGGGGTTTCAGGCTTGTGTGTGCGTCCACAGAACCAGTGAAGAGGAGCCCCGGAGGCTTTCAGTCGCGAGTACAAGTGGCCGTCTGGCAAGGACCGATGATAAGGTGCCCATGTGTTCGTCACATTGAAAAAGAACCACAAGGCCTCAACGCAGCGGGATACAGAACAGGGGAGTGGAAATTGAGCCTTGGCACGGAAGACCCCAGAGCACGGAGGGGGCGCTGCGGCTCCGGCAGCGTCCACCAGGCCGCGGAAGGAAGGGACTCGCGCCTCCATTTCCTCCTGCACAGGCAGTGTTCATTCACTGTAATCTGCCATTTTAACATTGACGGATGGCCCCGGCCGGCCGAGCGTCGCCTCTTGTACAGACCATAAAGCATGGGGACAGCTTAAATATGGACCTGCTCAGTCGGGGCCTGCGGTCATCTGTCTTTCTGCCGGTAACACAGGTGCAGCACGGCTCGCGTCAAATGAACACATTTAGGGGTGGCCGCGCGCTTTGATAACTCGGATCCTTTTCTTCCAGGGCACTCGCCGTCCAGTGTGGTGATTTAGGCGTTCGGTGCTCACTGGGGCGGCCGACTCTCTTCCATCAGTTCAATCCCGAGTACAAAGTGTATCAGCAAACGTAATGCGCCATCTTTATATCTGTTATTCGTCAAAGAGTCCTCACAGCTTCTTATTCGTGGGTTGATGGAGCTGACATAACTCCAGCAAGCCAGACAGACAACGATGTCAGCGGTAAACGAGAGGTAATCCGGGCACTAGAAGGCAGAAAAGCAGCTATTGTTTCTCTGGAAGGCCCTACCTGGCCTTCCTATTGGTCCACCTCTTTGGTCGAGATCGTCTAGCCATGCTTATTGCTCCACTTCGAAGGCCCACCTTGGCTGTCCCTGCCTTTTGTTCTGCCTTGAAGGTTGGCCTGGTCTATTCCTGCATGTTGCTCCACTTTGGTCTATCCCGGTCCATTAGTCTCCCTTGAAGGCCCACTTTGGTCAGTCCTGTCTTTTGCTAGCCTTGGCCTGGTCTATCTCTGCCTGTTGATCCTCCTTAGTCATCCCCTCTAGCTATACCTATCTTTTCACTTGAAAGTTTGCCTTTTCACAGCCTTTATTCGCACTTAAGGTTTAACAAGAGGTGCAGAGAGGCCAACCTCTGCAATCACTGTAACAAAGTGAGTAGAGCGGTTTAATCTCTTTGGCGAGTGTAACAAGGGAAGCAGGGCGGTCAGCCTCGGTAGCCAGTAGTGACAAGGGTAGGAGAGTATACTCCTCAGTCAGAGTAACAATGGTGCAGATCGGTCAGCCGCTCAGCCAGTATAACAAGGGCAGGAGAGATAGTATACTCCTTGGTCAGAGTAACAAGGATGGAGAGCTGTCAGCCTTCGCCTCAGTCAGGGTAACAAGGGGAGCAGAGCCTCTGCAGCCAGCATAACAAGGGTAGGAGAGATAATATACTCCTCAGTAAGAGTAACAAGAGAAGCAGGGAGGCCAACCTCTGCAATCACTGTAACAAAGTGAGTAGAGCGGTTTAATCTCTTTGGCCAGTGTAACAAGGGAAGCAGGGCGGTCAGCCTCGGTAGCCAGTAGTGACAAGGGTAGGAGAGTATACTCCTCAGTCAGAGTAACAATGGAGCAGAGCGGTCAGCCTCTCAGCCAGTATAACAAGGGCAGGAGAGATGGTATACTCCTCAGTTAGAGTAACAAGAGAGCAGAGTGACAGCCTCTCAGCCAGTATAACAAGGGTAGGAGAGATAGTATACTCCTCAGTTAGAGTAACAAGAGAGCAGAGTGACAGCCTCTGCAGCCAGTATAACAAGGGTAGGAGAGATAGTATACTCCTTGGTCAGAGTAACAAGAGAGCAGAGTGACAGCCTCTGCAGCCAGTATAACAAGGGTAGGAGAGATAGTATACTCCTTGGTTAGAGTAACAAGGATGGAGAGCTGCCAGCCTTCGCCTCAGTCAGGGTAACAAGGGGAGCAGAGCCTCTGCAGCCAGCATAACAAGGGTAGGAGAGATAATATACTCCTCAGTAAGAGTAACAAGAGAAGCAGGGAGGCCAACCTCTGCAATCACTGTAACAAAGTGAGTCGAGCGGTCCAATCTCTTTGGCCAGTGTAACAAGGGAAGCAGGGCGGTCAGCCTCGGTAGCCAGTAGTGACAAGGGTAGGAGAGTATACTACTCGGTCAGAGTAACAATGGAGCAGAGCGGTCAGCCTCTCAGCCAGTATAACAAGGGTAGGAGAGATAGTATACTCCTCAGTTAGAGTAACAAGAGAGCAGAGTGACAGCCTCTGCAGCCAGTATAACAAGGGTAGGAGAGATAGTATACTCCTCAGTTAGAGTAACAAGAGAGCAGAGTGACAGCCTCTGCAGCCAGTATAACAAGGGTAGGAGAGATAGTATACTCCTTGGTCAGAGTAACAAGGATGAAGAGTAGTCAGCCTTCTCCTCAGTCAGGGTAACAAGGGGAGCAGAGCCTCTACAGCCAGCATAACAAAGGTAGGAGAGATTGTATACTCCTCGGTCAGAGTAACAAGGGGAGCTGAAGGCCAGCCTCCTCCAAGGTCAGAGTAATTATACTATACAATATGATTTGTAGAGCGCATGGTGACCTGAAGGCATCCCGGTGCTGGTTCGGAGAGGTGCACCTTACAGGACAGGATGGCAATAAGGGAAGATGACTATTTGAAGAACCTAGTTTTGGGGGCTTTTCGAAAGTGTGGTTAATTGTCTGTTGCTCGAATAGCTTGGGGAAAGAGAGTTCCAGAGCTTGGCTGCATTTAAGCTGAAAGATCTTCCTCCACTTCTGGCTCGTTTAAGCCTGGGGACCGTAGCCAGATAGAGAGATGAGGAACTATAGATCTATTGGGGATGTAAGGGCAAGCAAACTGGTGTAGAATAGGTGGATTGTGTCCCTATAGAGCACGATGGATAATGCAAAGTGCTTAAATTCTATTCTTTGCAAAATGGGGAGCCAGTGAAGGTCTCTCAAACCCTGTCTGACTGCAATTTTGGGATCCCAAATAACATGCATGTGGCCACATTTTGCATGACTTAAAGTTTGTGTGTCTCTCCTTTACGAGATCCTAGGTATAATGAGTTGCCATAGTCTAAATGAGAGAGAACAAGGACCTGCACCACTAACTGTCTAGAGTTCTGTGGGAGCAGGATCTTGTGAGCATCCTCAACAATCCAAAGCAACTAGCCGAAATGTTGATGGCCTGGGCTTCTATCGTTGGTGTTTTCACACCACATCCCTAGGCTTTTTATAACCATCCCAGGGACAGGAGGGGGGCAAGGCTAGTATGCCAGCCTAGGACTTGTTGAGTGGCAGAGTTGTTTCCTGGGATCATAAATTGTTTGGTTCTATTGAGCTTAAGGCAGGACTTGTTCATCTAGCTCCAGACAAGCTCCACGTGTGGATGGAGAGGTATCTGAGTCACGAGCAAGAGAGAAGACCGGCTGGGTATCGTCCGCATTTGAAAGTATTGATATCCCATAGGGAGCTATAATGTCCGCCAGTGGTTGCAGATATATATTTGAGGGTTCAACTTAGTAAGGACCCTTACAGGACCCACAAGTAACCGGCATGGCTTCTGATAAACGGTCCTTATCAAAGATTTGGAATGTTCATTCCCTCAGAAAGGAACTCACCCATTTCATGGCTTTTCCTGTGAAATTGACCTTACCGAGCTGATCTAGGAGCGTGGAGTGGTCCACAGTATCAAAGGCTGCACTAAGGTTTTAGGAGTACAATAAAAACTGTGGCCCCTTGATCCATTCGCCTTTTAGCCTCCTCAACCACAGCCAGAAGAGCAGTTTCTCTGCAAAGTTTAAGCCGGAAGCCGGTTTGCGTGTGGTGGAGAATGGAGTTGGCTTCCAAGAAATCTGGCAGACATTTGTTGACATATTTTTCTACGTTTTGCTAGGACCTGGGAGTAGGGAAATTGGACGATAGTTTGGGAAGGAGTTTTATTTTACATTCAAGAAGATTGTGTGCCCTCTGGAGCTTGAAAATGACGTGAATTCTGCTCACCTGGGCAGACTACTTTCAGTATCCATTTGAAGAAATTTCTATGTACAGTGTGTCCTATATTGGCAACCGGAAGCTAGTGTCCTAATTTAGGGCTGGATGAAATACTAAATCCTTTGATTCCCCTAGTGACTTATGCATCATGAGAGTAATCCACCGGCGGTAATTGCTTCTCCGTTAGGATACTGTTGTGAAAGAACTTCCACAAGTGGATCCTGCTTTGGACTTCGCAGTTTCTCCAGATATCAAAGTGTTTCCCGCATCCACGGACTCCACCCCAGGCCGTGGCAGTATTAATCTTTCTGCAGGATAGCAGCCGTTAGCTGTTGCAGCAGGTTTGATTGACTACAGTGGGCCTTGTATACAGGGTCCAGTTCTCTGGGAGTCGTAAGTGATGATCATTTTTCTGCATACAATGCACAACGCCACATCACACACTGACTTGGTTTGCAATGTGTATGTAAACCAACACACTCGCCCCCCAAGGAACCACACGCACTAACAGAACTTGTTAGACACAGCATTCCATGTGCATCCAACATGCTGCCAATGCCATCTGCTTTGGTGTGCACTGCGCGGTGCCACACACAAACGTCTACCCAGCCGGGAGCAACAGACCGAGGATATCTCTCATCGCCGGTTAAAGGGCACGGCATCTTCCTAAGGCTGCACAAGCAACTGGTAAAAGTCCTCCATCGAACCCATCCAACATCAGAATCCTCATCCCACCGCTCTTTGAGCGACACGTCGAGATGGACCACAAGATGGTACACACAGCACAATACAGGATGGCGCAGAGTGGAACCCCAGAACTGCAGGCTGTACACTATAGCAGTACCAGCACGTGATATGGCATACCTGCGAACAATTCAGCCAAGGCCTTCACATTAAGGCTTTGTTATCAGATAGGAAAGAGGCAGTAAGGCGACGAAGCAGACTGATGCAGTAATCTGCATGTTACCTTAAAGTCTCAGGTTCAAACTCCGAAGGGGCCACTGACGTCTTAGGTTTTTTCAGGGTCGATAATATGCAGGCAATTGGGTTGGGTACTAGTTTGTATTCCAGCACTTTGAAATATAAATGGCAAAGTGCTATATTGTCATTTTCAGGTCTTGCTTGACTGCGCAGCAGTCTGCTTGAACGGTGAATTCCTGTATACACAGCCCCCTTCTGCTTGGGCTGATCTTGACAATGTAGTTAGTGCCTTACTACGGCCACACCACCATTACCAATACCACAACCACCATTACTACCTCATTACCACCACCACCACCATAACCATCACTGTCACCATTACCGTGGAGGTGGTGTTATGTTCATGGTAGTCAACTGCACCCATCATTAACGCCACCACAGTTCTCACCATGGCTACCGCCAGCACCTTTGCCACCACCAGGGACGGAACTAGACTCAAACTTCAGGGGGGGCTAACACTCTCAGCCAGTGCTGGCCCTAGCACTGGTGGCACGGGGTGCAACAGTCTTTTTTTGGCCTGCTCCCCCATTTCCTCTTTCTCCATGTATTCCCTCACTACCACCCACACACAATGCACCTCGTCTTTCTATAGCACGTTTCTGACAAACATGTCAATTTTACTCATAGTTTACTCACACTCAGTTTTGTGATCTGCATGGTAGACGTTCTTTGTAGCAGGCACATTAACCCTCTGCGCTGTGTGGGTGGCAGGAGTCCCCATGTGAGTGCACGGTGAGCAATGCAACAGCGTGAGTGTAGGGTAAGAGGAGTGACTGCAGGGCAAGTGAGGTGACCATACAAATTTGGGTGCAGATGTAAATGCAGGGTGGGACGAATGAATGCATGGTTAGTGATGGGCTTGTTAGAGTGTGATTGCAGATTGAGCAGTGAGGGGGAACAGGTGAGTGAAGTGTCAAATGAGTGCAGGGTGAGTAGTGTGCTTGTGTGACTGCAGGGTGAGGTACAGAGTGAACAGCACAAGTGTATTACGAGTGCAGAGTGATCACTGCGAGTGCAGGTTGAGTGGGTGAATGGTGTGAGTGCTTGGTGATCAGTGTGAGTGCTTGGTGATCAGTGTGAGTGCTTGGTGATCAGTGTGAGTGCTTGGTGATCAGTGTGAGTGCATGGTGATCCGTGTGAGTGCATTGTGATCGCTGTGAGTGCAGGGCGAGAATGAGGAGTGAGTTGTCTGAATGCAGGGTGCATTCCCAGACACTTGAAGTAACTCAGCATGTTATTGACAGCGGCGTAGGATTTCAGATACAAGTTAAACTATTGCTGTTATGACATTAATCAGGGATCAAGGCTGGAGGAAATATATAATGTGCTGATCCTGCAACAAACTTCCAGTCTTATGATTAGGGCCGCCAGCTCATTATTTTGATGTCCCAGGCGGTACAAAAATAAACTGTTACCTAAAGCTGTATTTTCAGCACTTATCTGTTCATACTTTGAACAGCAAATATAAATAGAAAGAAGCACTTTTAATTGTGTTCTAGGGCTGCCTGAATGATCCATGACTGATAATTAAAGGGAACAAAGACAGAAATGTCACATTACAAATAAATACATTTTTAAAAATTTATAATCCTATTTAGAGTCAAGACAAGGTCTTTGCCGACACTTAAAACAACACTTTGCTGGCATTTTCCTTTAGGCAACCCTACTTTATATTCCTTTTCATGAAATGCACTCTCGCACTATGTCAAAGGAATAGGCAGAGTAGGGGCCCAGGGGTACTGGAACCAGCAAAAAACCTTAAGCCTCGGTAACCAGTTTACAAAGGTATGTAAATATGCAAATTGTCTTAAAAGACCTGTCAAAAACGTGGGCATGCTGGAGATAAGACTCCAGACACTGCCCAGCCGAGCCCACAGCAGCTCAAGCTGCAGCAGCCTGGGCTGAGACACATGACGTGGGGGGGGGGGGAGTTCTGGGAGGGGGTCAGCTTTTTCAGCCCTATGGGTGTTTTTGCGCCTAGCCACCACTATTACTAACTAACATTACTATTCCATCGCCAGTACTACCACCACCATGATGTTCCCTTGTATTTGCAAGGGCTTTGCTTGTTTGGCAGCGTTCTCTGTGTGTTTAAGAGAGATGGTGATGTAGCATTGTGTGTGAGTCATTCTGTGTGCGCTATTAGTATAAAAACTACCATTGTCTAGATCGAATGTGGTAAACTCATGAAAATACCATTCCCTTGTTTGCAGGTGTTACCACAATGTAGAGCGATGGACTTTTTCAAATGCTTGTTATGGTGATACCAGTAATATGTTAGGAGGCACTGACGGACGTATTGCATACATCTCATATTGTGCAATGACGTTAGACTATAGGTCATAGGGAAGAGAGTAGACCGGGGGTAATACAATGGAGAGCAGCAATAGGGGTCCGCATCGCACCCCGGCTCAGCACCATGGGCAGCAGTGATGGGGGTTCGGGTGAGATCGGCCTGAGTAGTTCAGCACCTTAGACAGCTGCCCGCGGACGCTGTGTATAATCCACTGCATGTGCGGGCTCCCAGGTAAGCCCAGTGGCTGCAGCAGGGGCACTGTGGGCAGTGAACTGGAATCCGCACCCCGAACAGCTGCAGGGGCACTGTAATGAGAAATGCTGACTGTCAGCTGCAGTTCAGCACCATAGAGAGCAAGGGGGTGGTGGGGGGAAACGGGGTTATAGTCTTAACTATTGACTATGGATGGAATCAAACCAGCTCAGCACCGTGGAGAGCAACAGTCATGTAATACGAATGTTAGTACATGGGAAGGGACGCATCGAGGCCTTCTTCACACAGCACATTCTACACACCAAAGAACACCCCCTTCCCCCAAGGACAGCCTGAGAGCAAGCAGTTTCGGGTATTGGATTAGAGATATCGGAATCTCAGCCCGGTTTTTATTTCACAAACAACTCATTCAAACAGTTAATTTGTGATCACATCACAAAGTATTCGCACGATTTTTAAATAGACCTCCAGAATTGAACATAGTCAGCTAGACATTGAGTCACCTATCCCCATCTTCCTCCCCGTGTAGAATATTCTGGGAGCTCGTGGTTTACCACCCGACCTCCCCGACACCTCAATTTCCACTCCAAATCCGTATTCCCTCGCCGACGCAGAGATCCCTTGGTTCCAATCTGTTCGCAATTACACACTGTCCCGATACTATAATCACGCAGGATGCCGGCCCACCCGAGAACACCCCTGCCTGGTGTAGTCCCCTCATCATTTGGGAGCAAGTCTGGGCAACCGAACCATACCTTGATTGCATGGGGCAGACCGCACCCTCCAACCCTCAATGGGCCCATGTTGAAAAGGTGCGAATACGCATGCGTAAAGGAGAGACTGTCCAAACCCTCCTAAATAGCAGCTTCTATAATGAATACTGCCAACACCCCCTTTGAGATCCCAGTGGCACTGCTCTTGTATGAATATCATTTGTGTGATTTACCAAGGGTGGCCTGAAGTGTCCCCACCAACCACGAACTCACCCGCCCCAATACGTTGTATTGGGGCGGGTTTATTGGGGCGGGTGAGTTCATGGTTAGCCCAGCCCATGCAGGTAAGAGCAGTGGGGCTGAGTTTGGAGGGATTCGACAGACAACCACGAGGGAAAATTTAATAAATTATAAATTTTCCCTTGTCATTTTTTCCCTCCTAAATAGCAGCTTTCATAATGCATGCCCCAACACCCAAATTTGAGATCCCTATGGCACTGCTCTTGTATGAATATCATTTGTATTGGGGTGGGTGATGTCATGGTTGGCCCAGCCTGCAGGTAAGAGCGGTGGGGCCGGGTTGGGGGGATTCGACCGATGACCATGAGGGAAAATTAAATAAATAAATAATTTTCCCTCGGTGTCGTCTGTCGGAATCGCCCCCACTCATCCCCACCGCTCTTACTTGAATGGGCAGCTGCTGCAAATATACTGGGATAGTGCCCTTCTCCACGGGAAGAGCCTATTCAAGAGCACTCCTGGGAAAACCAGTCGCTTTTACAAATTAATCCGTCTATTTTTAGATTTTCAAATTTGATTTATTCATCAGATAAACCAAGCATAGAATCACGGTTGTATTAGATCATCATCAAATTTATCTTTTCATAAATACGTCATGAGGCATGTATATATGAACTGTTGCTTCACAGGAATTTTAAACAGCCCCAATGCATTTCAGGCACAGCCCTTCGTCGGGGGTTAATCCCTACAAAGAAAATAGTGCATGTTTTCAATCCAAGAATTCACAGAATGCGAAAGAAAGGGGATAAGGTAAAGTGAAAAGCAGTTTGAGTTGTGCTAAAGGAAATTAATATGCAAATGGTGGCGCGAACTATCAGAACGGTAGTGAAGTGAAGGGAACAGTGGAACAGTGTGACGAACACTACGGAGTGCGGTGCTCGTAGAGAGTCATGTGAACAGCAAACAAGATACCCCTAATTCTGTAAAATAAACACCAGAGCGTGATGGTGTACATGCGGGAGTCACCCAGACGGGCGAGAGTTGGCGATGTTACCCTGGTAAAACCAAGTGCATTGCAGATAGGAACCGGGTTCCCATATTTGTGGTGAAACGCCAATGTTAAGAAGCGTGTATAGCTGTCGCGTACCTGTGGAGCGTCAAGGTGAAACGCCGCTGTGTAATCGTATCGCGAATGAATTCAAAGTGTGTGCACTGGAATTAAATGGTACGGGTCGACGGAAGTGACAGCATCTAGAGACGTAGTCATGGAAGAGAGACTAACGGGTAACCAAGGCAACGTGACGACATGTGCGTGAGGGTGAAATGCTATTCATTCCCGTAAACTGACTGAGGGATGTAAACACTATAGAGCGAAAATAACACAGATCCTGTGGATATCAAAAGCTCGACGTTGAGCTAGTGCAAAAGATAGTGTGCGGACATAGTAGCCGGCAAAATACTTCCAAGTGACCTTAACGATGGGAAATGTACACTGGAACCATGCTGTTATACTAGTGCTAGTGTAGTAATCAAAGAACCTGATTATTACACTAATGATAACGACGTGGGCTAAAAACTTGAACATTTGTGTCTGGAAGGAACGTGAAGAGTGATAAAAAAGTAGAAAGGAAAATCGAATCGTGAAAAAAGGAAAAGGAACGAACTTACAAATGAGTATGCTGGTACATAATTGAATAAAGAATGCCAGGAAAAATACTATATCATGGTGTGCTATATATTATTTACAGAAAGCAGCTAAATTCCAATCTTTCATTTATCCTCTTGGGGTGCAATGAATTAAGTCTATGTATCCAATATAATTCCTGTTGCAGTAAGAATTTCTTATTGTCTCTTCCTTCTTTCTCTGTTACCTGTTCCAATACTGTGTATCTCAGTTGGCTGATGTTGTGATTCATCTCGGAAAAATGAGTGGCCAGTCGATTTTTGGTTCCTAGTCCGTATATTACTTTTGTGTTCTATTAAACGAGTTTTGATTTTGCGTTCTGTGTTTCCCACATAGGGCAATCCACATGGGCATTTTAGTAGATATATAACATTACTGGTGTCACATGTGGCAGTGACTTTCAATTTAATGGAGGTGCCTTGGGTTGGATGCAACAATGTGGTACCTCTTATAATGTTGTTACAGTTGCCACAGTTATGGCATGGAACTGTGCCCGTGTATGTTTTATTCAATGTCTCTGGTTTTTAATTCAGTAGTTGCATGAAATTTTTAGTACGTTGGTAAGCAAAAATTGAAGGTGGCCGATCCCGCTGTGGCCCTCGCCTAGGTGTTGGCTGGCACCAAATAGGGACGAGCCTCAGGACACTTGCTGCCTGAGCTTAGTACTTGTATACACCATTCTGGCCTTCAAACCACCAGTGTTACACTATGTGTAGCACCAGGGGCACAGTGTTTTTTGTGTCTAGCGTCGGCCTCCCGTATTCAGCACAGCAGGCGGCTTCAGGGCCCTTGTAATGTACCGCAGCCCCTCCGTTCAAAGACCAAGAATGGTAGAGGAAGAGACTGTAAACATATCTGAGCAGGCCAGTGAGGGTGGGTGGGGGCAGCATTGTCTCTGCACAGCAAGGGTGTGGGAGCAGGGTCGGACTGGTTAAGCGGGCGTTGGGCCGGTTTCGGAGTTGCAGCTGTGGGCCTCATTTTTACTCAGCATGGTGGCCGATTTGGGCTGTATCTGTGCTGTTCATGTGCCTCCCGCGGCTCAGTGGGGGGCCTGAGCGATCTTTCAGGGGACAGGTGGGCCTCCCTTCCCTCCATTTTAGCAAGGGGTCTGAGGTGGCATTCCCAGTCTCTCGCTGGGCCGGCCCATTAATGTATGCCGATTAAGCAGGGGGCCTTAGAAGAAGTGACCTCACTTATATTCAGGTGTGGTTCACCACTGTGAACTAACCAGTGCACAAAGTGTCTTGGCTACATTTGCATTTATCTCAGTGAAGTTAAGAAAGCATGCCTCTTTTAGATAACCTCCCTTCTTTTTTATAATTCTTAAAACACATAAGCAGTGTTCTGTGAAAAGGCACAATCTGGAAATGTAGGCCACTTTCTTTTCTGATCCCAATCCAACCCTGTGTGGAAATAACATAGACATGCAGCCTCTGCAGCGCCCGCCGCTCTCTGGGTCCAATAAATCCGCTTTTAATTCTCAGCACTGTAAAGTCATCACACTAAAGAAACATTTCATACACGCTGCCGCCTCCGATTCCGAAAGACTACACATCACCTTGCGTAAAAGGCAGCAAAGATGGGAAAGTGCAGGGCAAGGCAATTAATGAAAGAGAGGGGTTTACATGGAGCGAGCGAATTATACTGGCCCAGGCGGGGACATGATAGCTCTGCATAAATATTTAAAAGCATGTAATCAACAAGGAGGGGAAGAATTATTTAAGGTAATAAATAGGCATACAGGAGGCAACGCCAAGGAAATACATTCAGGTTAAACGATGGGAAATGGCCTCCTGGCACATACTGCCTCACAGAATGTGCATGTGGGTGAGTCTAAGAGTCCTGGACATGGGCGGAGGCAAGTATCCCATGGGGTGGGCCCGAATTCAGCAAGGAGGGGGAGGGGTCTACGAGTCGAACAGTGACAGGAGTTCCTCATTGGCTCCTCTATCCTGCTCAATCAAAATAACAAACATATCCACCACTCAAATTACTTTCATATTTTCACCATACTAATTCACCACTAATCCTTTATGGGTTCCATAGTGTAGCATGCTACTCGCCACAAAAGCACTTCAACACCTCATCAGGGGTAGCAAGCACTATACAAATGCAAACCTTTTTCCTCTTCTAGCCCTCCACTATCCTTCTCCAGCCACATACTTACATATCCACTGCTCAAATTACTTTCATATTTCACCATACTAATTCACCATTAATCCTTTATGGGTTCCGGAGAAGCGTGCTACTCGCCGAAAAAGCGCTTTGATGCCTCACCAAGGGTAGTAACCGCTATATAAATGCAATTACAATTGCAGAGCTGTGACTGACAGTGGGCAAATGAAGGACGATTAAACACCTGCTAGAAGGCTACCTCCATTTATAGGCACGGCGTGAAGGATGGCATAGCTGTCATGAAGCTCAGTTTGGGGACACGACAGAAAGTGGACACAGTCTCCGGACAGCTGTGGAGAGGGATTTCTTAAGCAGAAGGACTCTTGATGTAAAGTGGTCTAATGCCACCCAGGCCTGTGATTTAAGGTAAAGTCACCTGTTTGCGAGAGGCAGCAAGCATTGGCAGCACTGTAGCTTTCTATGTTTTTAAAGGCTAAAGATGCTTCAGTTGTACTGAAAAAGGTCTGGTCCTGTCCTGGCCTTTCAAAGTAAAGTGGTCTCTGCGTGTTAAGCAGCATGGGCCTGTTGCTTGGTCTTGTGGTAGTCATCCCCCCCCTGGTTTGTAGTCTGCACTGCTTGCACTGTAGCGTTCTGTGTGTTTGAGGTCTTGAAATGCTACAGTTTTACCAACAGGCCACCCAGGCCTGTGATTGAAGATGAAGTAAACTGTGTGTTTTAGACATATCTCTGTTGAAGGAGGGCGATATCCTTCCCACTGGCTTGTCTTAGGCAGTGGCCTGCCTCTATCTTTCTTGCTTGACGTTTAGAGCTGCTGGATTGTCACCGAGGCCCACTTGGTCCTGTTCAGGTCTCTGATTTATGATGAAGTGGTCGGTGTGTGTTTGACATGCAGCATGGACTTGTCGATTGATCTTGAGGCAGACAGCCATCTGGCTTGTGGCAAGAATTGATCTCACTGTTGCATTTTGTGTTCTTCAGGTCTGAGGTTGCTGTATTTGCACTGAATCCAGTATGGTCCCACCCAGGCCTGTAGTTAAGGTCCAGTTGGTTATGAGTGTTATACATCAAGTAAGGAGCTGGTAGCTGATGTTTCTCTGGCTCCTCATAAGTATCTGTGCCTCTATAGAATACTGTCACTGAAGTTTATAGATGCTGTATTGGACCAAGGCCCACCTGCTCCTTCCCAGGCCTGTCTTTTAAGGTATAGTGATCTGCATGTGGTAGGCATGTAGTGTGGAACTGTTGTAGTAGATTGTGATAGCATTTTCTTTGGCATGTACTAGGTATCTATCGCTCTCTGGTGGTCTGTGCTTAATGTTTAGAGATGGTATATTTCAGGAGATCCATGTTCTGGCTTCTTTGTTTATTGAGGACCTCATTTTGTTATTCTAATTTTTCATGTTTTAGTAGCCATGTCTGGAGCTAAAACGTAGATGTGGCATGTGACCGGCGCAGACAGAGGTTAAGTATGGCACAGGGTTAGTCCAGTAGCAAAGAATAGAAGTGAAGTCGTTGGACACAGCTGGAAGGAGATAAATGAACAATTGTATTTCCAAATGGCTCGCCAATACAAAAGGAGCACACATCTTATCAAGACAAAGTCCAGTTTATTGATCCAAGTGATTTTGATTGGCCAAGGTGCAAAACAATGGAAGTACAGCCAACACATTTTTGCCCCTGCGGCCTGCAGGCCTGGGACTTTTTCAAGGTTTATGGTCTCTGTATAGGTCCTATTTGCTCTTTAGAAGAGCAACTGGGTGTAGGTCAAGGGTAACGCCGCCCTCATGTAAAGGTGTTACAGCAAACAAATGATGGACAGAATGCTGATAATGCAAACATTCTCCCCCAGTCAAAAGATCTGGGTTAAATCCATTGTTCTTCTACCCACTACGCCACCCCAGTTTGGACCCAGCCATATGCAAATCAGTGTTGGCCCTGTGCCTCATGGGAACAGTCCAGACCGAACTGCCAGGCCAGGTCCTCCCTGGACTGGAAACAAGCATCCTGGGACCGATTTCAGGGTATGTCACCCTTCTTCAGCCAGGCTAGCTTGAATCCAGTGGCACAGTGAGCAAGGGACCCACGTCTGGGCATACCCATCCCACTTAGGGCGAAAAGTGTTACAGCAAACAAATGATGGACGGAATGCTGATGGGCTGGACTGTTCCCATGAGAGCGGTACAAAAGGGGGTGGTGATGGACGGAGCATCAGAACCAATCAAACACTCACACCCAGTCAACAGTTCCAGGTTTGATCCATCACCGTTCTTTAGCCCACTCCGCCACCCCAGTTCAGACATGGCCATATGCAAATCAGTCTGACCCTGTGCCTCATGGGAACAGTCCAGCCCGAACTGCCAAGCCATGCCTTCCCTGGACCGGAAACAAGCTTCCTAGGACCGGTTTCTGGCATTTCAGCCGTCTTCAGCCAGGCTTGCTTGAATCCAGTGGCAAAGTGAGCGAGGGACTCACGTCTGAGCATACCCTGCCAACTTATGGCGAACAAAACGGTACAAAAGGGGGTGGTGATGGACAGAGCATCAGAACCAATCAAACACTCACACCCAGTCAACAGATCCAGGTTTGATCCATCACCGTTCTTTAGCCCACTCTGCCACCCCAGTTCAGACATGGCCATATGCAAATCAGTCTGACCCTGTGCCTCATGGGAACAGTCCAGCCCGAACTGCCAAGCCATGCCTTCCCTGGACCGGAAACAAGCTTCCTAGGACCGGTTTCTGGCATTTCAGCCGTCTTCAGCCAGGCTTGCTTCCCATGAGACACAGGGTCAAGACTGATTTGCATATGGCCAGGTCTAAACTGGGGTGGCATGGTGAGCAAAAGAATGATGGATTTAACCCAGATCTATTAACTGGGGGTGAATGTTTTGATTTGTTCTGCATTCCGTCCATCAATTGTGTCTCTTTTGCTTTCTCGCCCTAAGTGCGCCAGGTATACCCAGACGTGGATCCTGGGCTCACTGTGCCACTGGAATCAAGCTATCCTGGCTGAAGGGGGTGAAACCCCGAAACCGGTCCTAGGATGCTTGTTTCCGGTCCAGGGAGGACCTGGCTTGGCAGTTCGGGCTGGACTGTTCCCATGAGGCACAGGGTCAAGACTGATTTGCATATGGCCAGGTCTAAACTGGGGTGGCATGGTGAGCAAAAGAATGATGGATTTAACCCATATCCCTTGACTGAGGGTGAATGTTTTGATTTGTTCTGCATTCTGTCCATCAATTGTGTGTCTTTTGCCCTCATGTAAAGTGTCAGAAGTTTGCGGTACATAACTGCTGCTGAGTCTGCGGTGTAGAGTAAGTCGCCATTATCTCGTGGTCTGATATTACTGTAGTCCCAACACACACAGTGGTTTGCACCTGTTAGCAGCCTCCTTTCAAGGACTCTTCACAAGGGTTTAGCGCTCGAGAGGTGAGAGTGTGGTGCAGCCTGTTGGAGAACAGGTGCAGGGCTTACAAACCACTCGAGAGGTGAGAGGGTGACTGCTTGCAGGGAACGGGGATGCACAAACAATGTAAATAAATAAAAACCCACTTACATTCTCATGGCCGTTGTACCTCCTCAGCTTCGTTCCCAGAATCAGGAAGCACTCAGGATTCCCTTAGCCAATCACAACGCTGCAATGCAGCATTGTGATTGGTCTCTCAGACGGGGACTGGGAACCTATGCATGTTCCCCACCAGGCTGTGTGTAATACAGCCTGGTGGGGAACATGCCAAGTGCACATGAATGTTTGGCCGGCCCTAGAAAGCAGGCCAAATTGTCATGCGCACTTTGAGTGTGCCTACCACTCCTCCTCCTGCTGTGGACCCGCTCCGCCCCGCCCTAACCCAGGTAGCGAAGAAACCTAAAATGATAAGAACGATGTTATAATTTTTTCCCTGCTTGAGAGCAGCGGGATTGCCCCGCCCCCCTGCCTTAGGGTGGAGCCGCCCCTGGGTGCCTGTCGGGGAGCGGGGCTTACAAACCACTCGAGAGGTTGGAGGGTGCCTGTCGGGGAGCGGGGCTTACAAGCCGCTCGAGAGGTGAGAGGGTGCGGTGTAGCCTGTCAGGGAACGGGTTTTACAAACCACTCGAGAGGTTGGATGGTGCCTGTCGGGGAGCGGGGCTTACAAACCACTCGAGAGGTTGGAGGGTGCCTGTCGGGGAGAGGGGCTTACAAGCCGCTCGAGAGGTTGGAGGGTGCCTGGTGCTTACAAGCCGCTCGAGAGGTGAGAGGGTGCGGTGTAGCCTGTCGCGGCATGCGAGGGCAGGCCTCTCGAACCCTTGAGGTTCTGCACCTTTGACGCATAACATCGTTGATGATGGTCGGACCAGTCTCTAGGATGGAAGTGCCATTTGCATTCCAGAACATGGCGTCATCACTGCTGCCTGACGCAGCACGTATGCGCCCCACCTTCTTATATACACCTGCCTCACAATCCCGGAACCGCTTAACTTTCTCTTGCCTTATATTCTTGAAGAACTTGTCTCAGTTGCTGCTGGCCGTGTCCTGCCCTCGAGTGGCATGCTGTGAGTGTCCCATCCCTTATCATAACCCGCTGTTACCCCTTCACTCAATCCGATGTCAGCCCGGCCTGTCCCCCGCTCCTTCGCACTCGCCCCACCCGGTGTATTCTGATTTTATGTGCACGTTTTTCTTGTCAAGCTGACAGGCCTGCTAAGTGGATTTCAGCCTGTCACGCGGGCGGCCCATCGCATTACCTTAAAGGCCTACATAAACATATTACTTTACATTCAATAGCCTTAATGAATATAAACGGCCGCTTGATGTTACGCCACCGGGCGGTGGGGGCGGACACAGGCCAGCCTATAGATTTGTAATGAGGGGACCATCAACTTCCCCCAAAGCCCCTTTTTAAAATAGACTTGGTTGGCAGTCACAGACTGGAAAATCGATAGTGTTATTGTAGGAATATTGCCTATTGATATTGTAATAATAAGTAAGGGTGGAAGGGGCGTGAAGGGACGGGGTCAGCCTGGGGTTGCAGGGAGGCCCATCTGCAATTCGCGGCTGTGGTTCGATCGCATTACCCGGTGCCACTAGGGGAACTTTTTAGTGGGGCCAGAGGAAGGCCAGTGGAGTGAGAGTGTGGGAACGTTTGAAGGTATTAACAGTGGGGCCAGAGGAAGGCCGGTGGAGTGAGAGTGTGGGAACGTTTGAAGGTATTAACAGATGTATATGCAGCCTTGAACCCATCAGCCCAAGAGCTGTCCACTGTGGCTAAGCAGTGGCGCTGGAACTACATTCACAGTGGGGGTACTGGCGTCATCAGTAACGTCATGGGGACTGTGAAAACCCCGAGTCACACAAAGAACAAGTGTAGCCAGTGAGCGCCCCGTTCATCAGGAGAGTGGTAAGGCGGGTGAGGTCTGGAGCCGGTGGTGCGTTTTGGAGCACACTGCCCCAAATCTATCCCTATACCATGGTGTGACAGCGCACTGGCATTTACCGACAGCACATTTCCATTCAAATGACCACTACGTGCTCAAAGACCTAGTTATACCAATAAACCTGCCCACAATGTGTGGAAATCTTGTTTCAGTGAGCATCGTTTGAACTTGGCTCACTAAAGTGTCTTGATTTGTTTTGCTCCTATTAAAAACAGGGACATAGCTATCATTGCTGTAGCAGCACAAGAGCCCTGAGGGCCCATTGACCTCTGACACGACCCCACAGCAAAGGACCTTTCCCTTGCTTGCACCAAGGCCCGTGGCATTCTTG
Organism: Triturus cristatus; assembly: GCF_964204655.1. Lineage (NCBI taxonomy): Eukaryota > Metazoa > Chordata > Amphibia > Caudata > Salamandridae > Triturus > Triturus cristatus. The sequence goes on along the minus strand of NC_140586.1, from coordinate 825,073,093 downwards.
CTGTGATATTCATTAAAAATCTTTGTTGCCATCACACTTCAAACTTACTATAATTTGCTTTATTTGTGCTGATATATTCGTACAGTGAGTTTACAGCTATTGTTGTGTTAGAAAAAAATGATTTCCTACAGCGTTTCCTTTCACGCTTTCTGCACTCCAGCAAGATTGCTTCATAGTTCACCTTACATAATCCTCTCTGTATAGTCCAAGAACGCAAAGTCAACATAAATCTCCATGTTGAACTGTGTCTGGAGAGGAGCCCAACATCGGACCCCTGTCTTTAAACTCGCATCAAATCTGACAAGGGGTCTCATTCAACACCCGACTTCAAGCGTGGCATATTCCTGGGGGTGCGTGCGGAACCCCCAGCACCCCTCTTTCTCCAGGCATATGTGGCTAAGACATCCAAAAGATGTTTGAACGTTTCCAGTTCGCTATACTGTTTTAAAGCAAAGGTTTAATCTAGTCTAGCGTGTGTTAGCCACTCAACCCAAGAGCCCAAAGGTTAAATCCCAGCAGTCATACTTCACCACATTGTGTGACCCTGGATAAATCGCTGTGTCCATGTGTCTCAGTTTATTTATCAACCGAAACAGGCTGACTCCAGGACTACTAGCCATGTAAAGCTGAACAGCGGCATGTTCATTAGTCAAGGCGTGGAGAGCTACATGAGGTTTCCTTGTGTGGATGCATTCGTCGCGAAAGGATGGGGAGGCGATCTGTATGTGGGAAGATAATGGAAACGTTTTAAAGGATAATAGTCGAGGGCGCTCTGGGGCAGCAGGACCCTCACACCACCAAATTCACCCTTCTTTGTAGTGCCTTTCGCCTGATAGACTGCCGACAAAGACGATACATATGTTATACTCTTTGTTTTAGAGATAGAACTCAAAATTCAGCATGGTCACATAACATTGCATTGCAATCATGTAAAAATAATGAAAATAATAATGAAAATCTCAAAGCACTGTTAAATCAATTTATAGTATTAATATTGTATATATGGTAAACTACTCTCAAGGCAACAGCCCCTATAGGACGGTGTCACAATGATTCTATGATGTCATCAATAATATCATTATTATTACAACACTTGACTATAACTGCAATTTAATCTTTGTTTTTTTGGAGTGAATTTCTAGGGGTTTTCTTAACCTAAAGTAAGATCTTGTTACCTTGCGTAACTATCACATCACTTTAACCTTTGTTTTTCTCAGTGCATTTTTGGGTATTTTTGATCCACCTGACTGAGCATAGATTTTTACTGTGCGTGGCTGGGGATTGGCTGCAGGGCCTTGCCTGTAGCCAAGCCCTCAGCCCAACCTGTTGCAGGCAGCTAATCCCAAGCCTTCGCCTCTGTTACGTGGAGTTGGCTGAAGGGCCTAACCTGTGGCCAGGCCCTGCACCCAACCCCTCTTTCCACCGAGCCCTTACCCCACATTTGCCTTTTTATTTTTTGCGGTACCGCAACTGAAGCACCACTCATGTTACCCCACAAGTTTAATTTGTTAGAGCTCGCATGGTTGCGCACTACATGGGCCCCGCAGGATTCTCATGGAACTACTGGAGGGAATGTCTTGGGTCCCACTGGACCAAACGGGGGCTCCGCTGGGTCGCCCGAAAATATCACAGGGCCTACGGCATAAACATATTTTCTGGGACCATCCCACAAGAGCAAAGGTACCCCTACCGAGCCCTGTATCTTTTTTTTGTATCAAACAGCCCATTCACTCTGCCGGTCAGATTTTGGATTCTAGTTTATCTAAATGTCAAGGGGATGTGACAGACCTTACAATCATCCACTGGTCCGACCACCTCTTATACATTTTTTTGGGGTGCTGCGTAATGTTTTTTTAGGGAGAGGGCCCACCCTTCAGTCTCATACAGAAACTAGTCTAAAGTTTTTAACACCGATATTGAGTCTGTTCTTTGAAACCTCCATGCAGAGGTTTAGCGGGGAGATCAAGCCTGGCACCATGACTTCATTCCTGGCTATTAAACATGGTGAACACCCTAACCCCACCAAGAGTGCAGAAGTAAGTTAACCCTTCCAGAAGAGTTTCATCTGCACCTTGGTTTAACAGCGAACTAAGAGATTTGCGTAAGCACTGCAAAAAAGTAGAAGGGGTCTGGAGAAGGCGCTACCACCCCAAAGACAAGAAATATTATTTAAAAAAGCCCTGAATACCTATCATTATATGATCAAGAAAGTGCAAGCAGCTTTTCTTACTAACCACATTAGAGGTTCCAAGAACAAACATAGAAGTATTTTTAAGATAGTAAAACATTTCTCTCACCTAGATGCCCTCTCACAGTTCTTGTATGCATCTGCCATGTTATGTTAGAAGCTGTCTGACTTCTTTGAGAGCATTATCACTGGCATTGTTGAAGAACTTAAGAATACAGCCGCTGATGGTAAGTGGAAGAATAGCTACATACACGGATTACTAAAACGTCCAGCTAACATCTGAGTGGGCTCTCTTCGGGAGTTAGCTAATATTTCTCTGGATGAATCCAAACAGATCATTAGAGTGTGTCAATCTGGCTCACCAGATGATCCATGTTCCTCTCGAATTTTGACTGCTAGCCTGAAGGTCATCAACCCATTTGTAAACCATCTTTTTAACTGCTCAATTCAATCGGCTATTGTACCCAACTGTTGGAAACAGGCCAGACTGGTGCCCTTAGTTAAAAAAATGCCTTCGCTGGATAGATCCATATTGAGCAATTTCAGCTCCGTCCCTCTTCCACCTGCCTTATCAAAGGTTTTGGAGAAGCTTTTTAATGGACAACTATCTAAATATTTAGAACATGGCCAGTTGTTGCACCAGTCCTAGTCCGACGTCCATCTTCACTTCAGTACTGAGTCAACTTTATTGGAGGTCACTGATTCCATCAAGCTGGCTATGGATCAAGGGAAACAGACCGCTGCGATATTACTCAACTTAATTGTGGCCTTTGACACAGTTTCTCATACCATCCTTCTCCAACACTTGGAAAATATAGCAGTTAGCGGCTCAGTGTTAGCCTGGATTGGTTATTTTCTTGCCGATAGAGGCCAATCTAACTGGATGCCACCATTTGCATTTGACCATAAGCTGATAAATTTTGGAGTCCCAAAGGGCTCTACCCTGAACCCTACTCTTTTTGATATGTATATGACCCCCTTGGTTTCATTGGTGGAGTCCTTTGGTGTCCAAATAGTCATATGCTGATGACACGCAGCCCCTTCTTACTATGGTCAGTAACTCACTGGGTGCTTTTAGCAGGTTCAAGAACTGTCTGGCACATGTCTTTCAGTGGATGCAGATCAGTTATTTGCAAAGCTAGTATAATGGAGATTTTGATATTTGGCTCTTCACCCCCTATTTGGTAAGGGGATTGCTGGTCTAGCTATATTCCTCCTACCCCCTCCCACTCCCCCATTCTCCCACCCCTATATAGTAGTTCATAACTTAAGGGGTTAAGACCAATGGACAGCTATTCTTTGGCCCACAGGGGGCAGCCTTTGTTGGTTCCTGTTTTGGACTACTTAAGTTGATACATTTTTGTATCTACTCCCTAGGCAGGCTTAAAAAGCAATCATACATGACCTTATCACTTCTCTTCTTGATTATGCCAATACGCTCTATATGGGACTCCCTCCCTACCTACTGAGGAGGCTACAGCTGGTTAAAAAACACAGCTGTTTGACTACTACTTAAAGTTCCTAGGCATTCACACATTTGCCCTTATCTAAAGGAACTTCACTGGCTGTCCATCAAGGAGAGAATTATGTTTAAAGGTCTCACTGTAGCTCATCAAACCTTCTACCGGACGGTCCTAGGTACTTGTCTGCTAGGTTCATCCATTATCTGGTCCTGTAAGAACCTTCTGCTCCTCTGGAGCAGAGCTTGCCGCTTTATCCAGAATCAGGGGAAAGAGATGGGGTGGACCTTCTTTCTCCTATCTTAAAGCCCGGGCTTGGAATGCCCTTCCTTAGGTCTTGTGGTCACTGAGGGACGAAAAGGTCTTTAGGCCCAACCGTAATACCTGGCTTTTCCAATCTGCTGTTCAGTAATTTAGCTGTGCATTAAGTTTTCTAACCTGTCGTAACACCGGGACCCTCTTTAAGTAGCCGTACGCTTTATAAATCCTGATTGATTGAAAGAGGAGATTAGAAATGCAGTATTATTTAGTTGATTAAAAATTATATGCTATTAAGTGTTGGTACTTATTAGTAAAAATAATTATGAGGTCATAAGCATTGCATTTGGTGCAAGTTATGCTTTGCATGGCTTTTGTGCAAGTTATTGATCACTGAGCTAACCATAACTTGTGAATTGCAATAGTTTTCCATTTTTAATTTCTAACCATAACTTCACTGTACTTTAACTTGAGTTTGTATGCGACTGTCTTCTATGTTAAGGTAAGTTAAATAAAGCCAACCATAACTTAATTTTAACATTGGGCTTTTTTTTAGTACGTTTCTGGTGTTTTATTTTTTTTTATCCTCTATTACACTAAACGTCTATGAGAAGCATAGCATACTATGAGCAGCTTTTGGGCATGAACAGTGGGGTTGTTTTCAGGGCCTTGCCTTAAGTCAGACCGTGCATCTCTAGCTGTGTGCAGTGGGGTTGGCTACAAGCACAGTGCCTAACCCGCCGCCGTTTGCAGATCCATGTTGCACTTTCACAAGGTTTTGCAGACATATTACTGGATCTGCAAACCCTGATGGAAGTCCAACATTGGTCCACAAACTTGCCAGAGGTTCCTGGATACCAAAGCTTGGTTTGTAGACTTTTGGAGCTGTTCTAGGGGTTCATAACACATTTCACTAGGTCTATAACCCCAGTGACAAAACAACCTTTTTTCACCCTTTAAAAAGCGAGGCCCTTATGGTGGGCCAGTGTGCCAGGGGTTCCCCGTTTTATTTTTAGGGGAGGGTGTGTGCAGCGCCCTCTCCCGAGCCTTTGTAAGGCCCGGAGTACGATTGAATAACTATGGGGGAGGTGGTGAGCGTTCTCCATCTTAGCCTCTCGAAGGCTCCGGGGACTCCATCCCCTGTGGACGTTACATTTTTTATGGGGTGGAAGAGCATGTGCCCCACCTTCCCCGCCACCCCCCCCCCCCCCCCCCCCGAAAGTCTTTTCAGGCCTCGGGGACCCAATCCCCTCCCAGGGTCAGGCCCAATCCAAGCAACGTCCCAGTACCCCATCCTCCCGGGCACCGATGTTTGCTTCCATGATGGCCCCCAACTATTTATAGGGACCTATGGGTGATGGGTATCTACAGTAAACAATCTCTGGCAAAGGCTACAGGAGCACTGGTGCCCCACCCCCTGGGCCCTCAACATAAAAAAAAGTGGGTTGTCTGGGTGGGCACCAGGGTCCTATAGAGAATAAATACCAAAATAAAAGTAATACTAAAGTGGCAGGAGCTACTCATTTATTATTCACTACTTCAGACCAGGAGCACCCCACAAAACCCTGCAAGAGATTTTTGTTTATATCTTTAGACCCTGGTTGAGCATCTAGAAGAGGCAGGGACACCATCAAAAATGTATTTAGTGTTGTGGTGGCTGCACGGAGAGCAACAGACCCCCAGCAACATTAATAAAAGCACTGTAAGTCTCCTGGGTAAATATATGAACCTAGGAGAACTTTGCATATTTTTAAAAAAGAATTCCAAGCTGAAGCTGGATGTTCTTCAGCTGGAGTGCAGGGGACCCCTGGTGGTGGGTTTTAGGGTTACACTTAGTGGCCTGAAAAATTATTTTAAAAAAAATAAAGACTCAAACATGTTAAGGTTTTTTTCAATGAGGCTTTATTGAAAAAAATGATGACAACCAATTTTATTAATCATTGCAATGTGTGAATTTATAAAATATACAGTTAATTATAATTATGTGCTGACCTCTTGATAACGCCAATAGGCCTGTTTTTTCACTTTTAGTTTTTCTGGCCCTTTGACAAAGTCAGTAGGTCTGCCTTACTTAAAATGACACCTTTTCTATTGTTACTTCCCATAGTCAGGCCTGCACTGTGGAGTGGGGGTGTTGAGCGAAGGGTCTGGCCGAAGGCTATGCACGGGTGGGTGTTTGGGTACCAGTGGCGGTTTGGCGCAGGTCCTGTCCACAGGCCAGGCCCTGTGCCCATTCCTACTACTCCCATGGCCAAAGGCCATGAGCTGCGTGGTTAGGGTGCCTGCGGGAGGTTGGGCAAAGGCCTGGCTGCAGGCCAGCCCTGCGCCCAACCCCATGCCGCGCCCAGTGATAAACATCTTACTTTACGTTTCAAAAAAACAAGAAATTCACGGAAAAAAGCAAAGGTTAAAGTGACTTTATAGTTTGGTAAAAGTGTCTGTTAAAGCATACTATTTTAAACTAACAAAAACACGGAAATTCACCAGCTATATTGATCTTAAGTAACTATAACTCATGCCCTAAAGTAACTATAACTTGAGCCCTCACCACACACTACTAATGGCTGCACATATTACATTACCCATAACATGCTCTATGACACTATTGATAGCATCATTGCAATATTTAAAATGACATAACCGATGAGGAAACTGTGCATGGCGGGTGTACGAGTTCTAGTTACATTAGGGTACAGGTTATAGTTACTTGAGATAACTCAAACAAATTACAGCGCAGCAGGGCAAAAACCGTAGAGCACATCCCAATCCGTTTCCAATTCCATGTAGGTGCAACCCAGAAAAGTACCAGCTGCTCACTTTACTGCTTCCAAAGCAGAAAATGATCAAAGAAACCCAAACAGGGAGCACTCAATTCAAAATGTAGCAATCATCACGCCCATTGTATCTAATAAACTAGAATGAAGAGTCTCGATGTCGTGAATCTATCTACTTTATTTTAATTCCACTCAAAGCTCGTACAGCCATCGCATTTCGCTCAAGTGAACTTCTTCAGGACAATACTTTGCCAAGCCTGACTCATGCAATACAGACCCCTCATGGCTGTTTTTGCAAAGTTGGTAACATTTGTCAGTCATAGAATGGCATTGTTGATAAACGGTTTGCTGTACTGTTCCGGGTATTGGCTATATGACCTAGAACCATATGCGCATATGATGGTGTGTGCGTGATGCATGGTGGTGACTGCATAGCCATATGATGGTCGGTCTGTAGAAGTCTGGTGCTGGGTCTGTGATTATGGGTGTATGGGCATATGGTGTTATCTGTAGGCTCTGAAATGGACATTGCTCCTTCTATGCCCTTGACTTTCTTCTCACGTTACAATGGTGTTACTCCTAAACAGTGCGCTGCTTTCTCTTAAAGTTGCTAGTGTCCCAAGGTTTCACTGCTTCACCTGTGGGTATATTCGACCCCGGTGAGTAAATCCTGGCTGCACAAATTACTTTGTTGCCCTAATTTTGGTAGGCTTAGCCCATAAGCTAAGGTTTGCGCCACCAGCCTGTCTAGGGGCATTAAGATGTGTTTGCCACCAATGCTGCCCCGCGCCTGCATCCCTAATTCTAGGTGATATTCACCATTTTCGTTTGATAATTTGCAGACCCATTGAACCCAATTAGCTTCGTAGGTATCACACCGCATGTGGCACAGTTTTTTTTCACTAATGTGGCGTGATTTCAAGCTGATGTTAGTGCCATTATATGCCCGTTTCACGATTATTGTTGGCTTTTGTCCCTTTTCCTACAGGAAAAGGGGCAGCACCTACTCTTAGCATCAGTAGTTACTCGTGGGTGAGTGGGTTTACGAGGGCGTACATGTGTGATGGAGATTTATGGTGGAATTGTTGGTGTGCTGACGTGTGAAGGGAGGTGTGTGGTTGTGTATGACACCGGGCATGCTCTCGTCAGATTTGGATAACACTGATCATCCCCACAAGAGCTTTAAGTTGGAATCTGCTGCCTTCCAGATTCCTAGTAGATTCATCAAACATCAGCAAAGTTACTAACACATTTCCGTTTTTCTCCCTCTTGAACTTTGTCCCGCCAACGTCTCTACAAAAGTTTGTGTAATTCATTACATACCACTCAAGTGATTAGGAAATGAGTGTCTGTTTAAATTGTACCTCCGAAGGACCTGTAATGAACTCAACATACCAAAAGCACGCTAAACATGTTACACCAATCCATCAGAAGCCATCAACATTATTAAAACATCGTTTTCATCCCACCCTGTAACTTAGGGCCTCTGCTTGATCCTGCTGAAACCGGATATTCTTTCTCTGTTGTATTTGCTGTTTAGCAGATTCCATGAAGATATATAAAACGGCACCAACATTTTTAGAGTTAAACTTATATTGCCCTATTCTAGTTTGCCACCTCACAGAGCTGTTCAAAACTGGACATACCAACAGAAAGCAAAAACTGTGAAATGTCCGACAAATGTTATGCAGATTCACTAAACAATTCCAAATACTAGCACATGATACAGTTTTAAGCCTCCTCTTTAATTTTTGTTTGTTTGATCTGTTTATTAAAGATTTTAGTTGTTTGCGAACATGACAAGAAAACGATAGAATATCATAACATTCGGCAAGCCTCCTCTTTAATGTGCCTCCCTTCGATGGATCTGATTGAAATTGAATATACCCAAGAGTATGCAAAATATGCTCAGTCTCTGCAGATTCTTCAGACGACACCAAATTATTTGCCAATAATAAAGTTGCACTTACCCCTTTAATTCCGCTCCACCCTTATTGGACCTTCTTGAAACCTGACCTAGCTGCACTGTGTGCAATTTCATAGCTGCTTGCCACAATTCATATTGTTCATATAGATTCATTTAACAAAGCCACAGTTATATGCAAATAAATGTGTTATTGCTGCCTCCCCCCTCCTTCACAGATTGGCATACAAGTTAACATACCAATATAACATTAATCTTTGTAAACTTCCACCGAATTGTGGGCAGAGGTGCCAGGCAGGGCAACAGTTAATAAATCAGCACGTTTTTCTCTCACCTTTTTAACTGTCCACCCACCCCCTTGATGATCGACATCCATGAGTAATCTTAACAAGCTAAGTGTCTGCCATATTTGCCAAATGGTACCAAAGTGGTAACTGAATCAACAACATCCTCTTGATTGGTCAAGATACACAAAAAGGTTAACCCCTTCAGGCCCACTCAACAGCTTTTTCAAATGCTGATATTTTAATTCTGAATGAATTTACATCAAAACTAAAAAAGCACACTTTATGAATAAAGTTCTATATTCATGTCAGTTTAGTGGGAATCAATGCAGCCATCTTTGCGGAAGCTATAAACAAAATTGCTCGTGGAAACTAAAATGAGAACCAATTATTTTTTGACCATTTAACTATTTTACCTCCGCACAAAACTGCATGAAAAGTTGCAGGAGAGACCTTAGCTTCACACACTGAGCGAGTGCCAAATTTAGTGCAGGTCTGTTCAAGTGAGAAATACTTTTTCAAAGGAAAATGTGCCTGATGCATATCTACACAGTAGTCACTATATATATATATATATATATATATATATATATATATATATATATATATATATATATATATATATATATATATATATATATATATATATATATATATATATATATATATATATATATATATATATATATATATATATATATATATATATATATATATATATATATATATATATATATATATATATATATATATATATATATATATATATATATTCTGCTCCAAAGGTTGTCCACCAGGTGAGCAGCACTCGATCAGCAGCTTTGCCCCACAATTCTGTGCGAGATGGCTGATCTATCAGCAAGCAGCATGAGTGATTTGAATGACTGCGCACGCCATTGGAGAACAGGAGTGATCAGCCTTTGAGAAAGCTATATCAGCGAAACACGTCAGGCTGCACCACAATAGCTGCATGGTCCATGTGGTATCGCTGGTCCTTGAGTGCTCCCCAATCTGGTGGACAACCTTGGAGCATACATTTACACGCGGCAGTCCAGCCGCGGGGGCAGCACCACCGCATCAATCAAAGCGGGCCGCTGGGTCGGGAATCTGCCCGGTTCACTGTGGAAGAACTGGCACCGAAAATAAGGACTTTCCAGCCCTTGTGACCCATACAGGGGAAGCATTAGAAATCTTCAGTCTCCTGGCACCTATACAAGGTTCGATGGCGCAGCATGAACACTACATGCCCCACAATTCTGTGCGAGATGGCTGATCTATCAGCAAGCAGCATGAGTGATTTGAATGACTGCGCACGCCATTGGAGAACAGGAGTGATCAGCCTTTGAGAAAGCTATATCAGCGAAACACGTCAGGCTGCACCACAATAGCTGCATGGTCCATGTGGTATCGCTGGTCCTTGAGTGCTCCCCAATCTGGTGGACAACCTTGGAGCATACATTTACACGCGGCAGTCCAGCCGCGGGGGCAGCACCACCGCATCAATCAAAGCGGGCCGCTGGGTCGGGAATCTGCCCGGTTCACTGTGGAAGAACTGGCACCGAAAATAAGGACTTTCCAGCCCTTGTGACCCATACAGGGGAAGCATTAGAAATCTTCAGTCTCCTGGCACCTATACAAGGTTCGATGGCGCAGCATGAACACTACATGCCCCACAATTCTGTGCGAGATGGCTGATCTATCAGCAAGCAGCATGAGTGATTTGAATGACTGCGCACGCCATTGGAGAACAGGAGTGATCAGCCTTTGAGAAAGCTATATCAGCGAAACACGTCAGGCTGCACCACAATAGCTGCATGGTCCATGTGGTATCGCTGGTCCTTGAGTGCTCCCCAATCTGGTGGACAACCTTGGAGCATACATTTACACGCGGCAGTCCAGCCGCGGGGGCAGCACCACCGCATCAATCAAAGCGGGCCGCTGGGTCGGGAATCTGCCCGGTTCACTGTGGAAGAACTGGCACCGAAAATAAGGACTTTCCAGCCCTTGTGACCCATACAGGGGAAGCATTAGAAATCTTCAGTCTCCTGGCACCTATACAAGGTTCGATGGCGCAGCATGAACACTACATGCCCCACAATTCTGTGCGAGATGGCTGATCTATCAGCAAGCAGCATGAGTGATTTGAATGACTGCGCACGCCATTGGAGAACAGGAGTGATCAGCCTTTGAGAAAGCTATATCAGCGAAACACGTCAGGCTGCACCACAATAGCTGCATGGTCCATGTGGTATCGCTGGTCCTTGAGTGCTCCCAAATCTGGTGGACAACCTTGGAGCATACATTTACACGCGGCAGTCCAGCCGCGGGGGCAGCACCACCGCATCAATCAAAGCGGGCCGCTGGGTCGGGAATCTGCCCGGTTCACTGTGGAAGAACTGGCACCGAAAATAAGGACTTTCCAGCCCTTGTGACCCATACAGGGGAAGCATTAGAAATCTTCAGTCTCCTGGCACCTATACAAGGTTCGATGGCGCAGCATGAACACTACATGCCCCACAATTCTGTGCGAGATGGCTGATCTATCAGCAAGCAGCATGAGTGATTTGAATGACTGCGCACGCCATTGGAGAACAGGAGTGATCAGCCTTTGAGAAAGCTATATCAGCGAAACACGTCAGGCTGCACCACAATAGCTGCATGGTCCATGTGGTATCGCTGGTCCTTGAGTGCTCCCCAATCTGGTGGACAACCTTGGAGCATACATTTACACGCGGCAGTCCAGCCGCGGGGGCAGCACCACCGCATCAATCAAAGCGGGCCGCTGGGTCGGGAATCTGCCCGGTTCACTGTGGAAGAACTGGCACCGAAAATAAGGACTTTCCAGCCCTTGTGACCCATACAGGGGAAGCATTAGAAATCTTCAGTCTCCTGGCACCTATACAAGGTTCGATGGCGCAGCATGAACACTACATGCCCCACAATTCTGTGCGAGATGGCTGATCTATCAGCAAGCAGCATGAGTGATTTGAATGACTGCGCACGCCATTGGAGAACAGGAGTGATCAGCCTTTGAGAAAGCTATATCAGCGAAACACGTCAGGCTGCACCACAATAGCTGCATGGTCCATGTGGTATCGCTGGTCCTTGAGTGCTCCCCAATCTGGTGGACAACCTTGGAGCATACATTTACACGCGGCAGTCCAGCCGCGGGGGCAGCACCACCGCATCAATCAAAGCGGGCCGCTGGGTCGGGAATCTGCCCGGTTCACTGTGGAAGAACTGGCACCGAAAATAAGGACTTTCCAGCCCTTGTGACCCATACAGGGGAAGCATTAGAAATCTTCAGTCTCCTGGCACCTATACAAGGTTCGATGGCGCAGCATGAACACTACATGCCCCACAATTCTGTGCGAGATGGCTGATCTATCAGCAAGCAGCATGAGTGATTTGAATGACTGCGCACGCCATTGGAGAACAGGAGTGATCAGCCTTTGAGAAAGCTATATCAGCGAAACACGTCAGGCTGCACCACAATAGCTGCATGGTCCATGTGGTATCGCTGGTCCTTGAGTGCTCCCCAATCTGGTGGACAACCTTGGAGCATACATTTACACGCGGCAGTCCAGCCGCGGGGGCAGCACCACCGCATCAATCAAAGCGGGCCGCTGGGTCGGGAATCTGCCCGGTTCACTGTGGAAGAACTGGCACCGAAAATAAGGACTTTCCAGCCCTTGTGACCCATACAGGGGAAGCATTAGAAATCTTCAGTCTCCTGGCACCTATACAAGGTTCGATGGCGCAGCATGAACACTACATGCCCCACAATTCTGTGCGAGATGGCTGATCTATCAGCAAGCAGCATGAGTGATTTGAATGACTGCGCACGCCATTGGAGAACAGGAGTGATCAGCCTTTGAGAAAGCTATATCAGCGAAACACGTCAGGCTGCACCACAATAGCTGCATGGTCCATGTGGTATCGCTGGTCCTTGAGTGCTCCCCAATCTGGTGGACAACCTTGGAGCATATATATATATATATATAGAAATCCAAACAGCTGTCTCCCACCTCCAACCGGCGAGGAAGAAGCACACGGACACCAAATCGTGCTTCAAAGGTTTTAATGTAGATCAGCACCCACACAGCACGCCCTTACGCGTTTCGGCCACCAGATGGCCTTGATCACATGTTTTATATATATGTATGTGTATATATATATATATATATATATATATATATATATGTATATATATATATATATATATATATATATGTGTGTATGTATATATATATTCACTTAAAAAACCATAGGTTTCACACATGTTATAGTTAGGTGGACATTTCACTCGTAAAAAACCAATGAAATTCCACCGTTAGGGTTCTCGCACGGTGCGCGGCTATAGATATGTATGGACTTTTAACTGCAATTTTCGCAGGAACTACTGAACAGATTGACTCCATATATGCAAAAGGCACAACCCTGAGCTGAGGACTAACTCTCTGCCAAATTTCAAGTAATTCTGTTCAGCCGTTCGGGCTGTACCTTGGACTAAAGGTCCCTATGGAAAATTGCATGGGGAAAACGCGTTTTGGGACCCCCCTTTTTTCTCAGCCCCCGCTTGACGAATCCCCCCCGAGACTTTCAGGGTAGGAGCGGAGCGGAGCGCCCCACCTATTTTGAAAATTTTGCGAGGATTCGGCAACCGGCGCCCAAGTTATTCCAAATAGAATGTTGCGGATTTCCTATGGAAACACGGTCCTAACTATAACTATCTACTGGCGACCGCCAGTAGATAATATATATATTTATACATACACACACATACATGTGTGTGTATGTATGTATCTGTGTGTATGTGTATATATTATGCAAAAAGAAGCAGAGAACTCTAGGTAGTTCTCAAATTTAGGTGGAAAGCAGCTCTTGTATAGAGCACCCTTAATACCACCGACACTCTAAATTTGCTCACCTTAAATGTCTCCTTTTCTATCAAAGTCTTTAAGCGTAGGATTAGTACAGTGCCATCCAATGCCGAGATAGAAAGGAACAAAGTCTTTTTCCATTTCTACAGCAAAGTGTTTAAGCATTGGACTAGCACAGTGCTATCCATGCTGAGCTGTAAACAGACAAACCCTTTTTTACCACTCCAGGCACATTGTTACAGCTTTGACTTGGTAAAAAACCAACCAAGCCAACCTGAAATGAATAAAAGCAACCCCTGACACATGTTTCACTCGCATTAGAGCTCTTCAGAGAGGTATAGCTTTGTCCAGACACAAGGGAACGCCCAGTATAAGTCAAAACAACATCCTTTCAGGCTTAGAGTGACGCATAAATTATGCAAAAAAGAAGCTGAGAACTCTGGGTAGTTCTCAAGTTTAGGTGAAAAGCAGCTCCTGTATAGAGCACCCTCAGCACCAGTGACACTCTAGATTTGCTAACTTCGAATGTTTATATATATATATATATATATATATATATATATATATATATATGTGTGTGTATAAATTGGGTCCCTATATAGCGGTTAACTTCTGAGTCACTGGATCCATTATTTTTCCTGCTTCCTGCCCACCATACAGTCTGTGGAGGGGATGGCATATGGCATGTGTTCTTGCACTCTTCTGTCCATTTTAGTGCTTGTATGCTTTGGCTACTCCTGGCAACAGCAATTCCTTCAATCAAAACTCTGTCCCAGCATGGAGCCAGCCTAATGTAGAAAGGGCACATGCCTGTCCGTGTTCCCGGAGCGCCATCCTAGCAGGTGAATATCAGTCACATTCTATTGCACTGGCCCAAGTTGGTCTGTCAGGGATGAGGACATGTGACTGTGGACTTTAAGACACAACTAGGAAGGATGATGGGGATGTTTCTGTGTACAGGAGTGTATGCGGGATCTGGGAAAGGTGAGAGATGTGCATCATGTCTCTAGACAGCTATTCATCATGCTATGAGCGATCCCAGGTTTTCAGCATTCAGGCTTTTTCCCTCTTTTTTGGTCGCATTGATGTTCCTCTTGTATCAACAAGATCATAGTTTACAGGGACCAAAATTGCTTAGATTTCCCCAACCCCAAGTCTTACTGGATCGTCTCAGAAGGCTGCTTAGACTCCTCCTTTTTGTGCCTTTTGCTCTTACGTTTATGGAAATCTCCCTTTACTATCCCTGGAGCCTGCCCCTAATTCCAATATTAAATCAATCTTGGCGGATTACAATGTAAAATCAATGCCGGCCTGTAATTGCATATTAGAAATGTGTTCCCACCGGGTTGACTTCTTGGTATTGGTGTTGTGTTTTTTTTACAGTGGTCATCATAATTTGTTTGCTTCCTGTTGATTATGCTGTACTTCTTAAATG
Organism: Triturus cristatus; assembly: GCF_964204655.1. Lineage (NCBI taxonomy): Eukaryota > Metazoa > Chordata > Amphibia > Caudata > Salamandridae > Triturus > Triturus cristatus. The sequence continues at coordinate 825,057,887 of NC_140586.1, read as the reverse complement.
ATTTACGGCTGGCTCTTTTATTTTATTGCTTCAAGTATTAAGCCTCCTCCAATCAGAAGTTGGCTAAGATAGGCAGTTATGCAGATGCAGGTGAACAACTGGAGCCTCTTGCAGCTGCGATTATTTTCTATAAATGGGAACTTTCTCCTCAATGCCCTCTCATGACCTTTGGCTCATTTTTTTCTGTCCGGGTTGTCTTAATGTGGTATATAACACTCTATTTGTTTTTTAGCCTCATACATTTTTTTGTAACTAAGCATAGAGGCTGTGACTTCAGACTTAGCTTGTAATATTTGATAGAGACTTATAGCCACAGATTCCTTACCCTAGAATATTCCTCAGGCATCACATTGAATCAGAATTGTTTTTAGCAATCCCCTTGCGCGCTGTTCGGTAGTATCGTTCGACTCTGTGTAGTGCTTGCTGCGCCAGACGTCACTTGTGCAGTGCCTAAATAGGCGTCACCCCAGCACATGACCTCTGGTCCTTCTTTTCTGCACCATCAGCACAGATCTGGACGAGCTCCCCTCAGTAAATGTTTGACTGATGTTTTCTCGACCTTTTTGTCGAATTTGACAATTTTTTGGTACTATGCCCGTGTAGAAATCAACCAATTTCAAACTTTGTGATGCCTATCACAGGCAAATGTCTATGACAGACCCCACTTTGTATGTCTGTGGTGCCTTGAAAGGGACCATGACTCCGAAGTCCTGCACGGATTACAGGACCATGAACCCAAAGGCCATCAGCGAGCAGGCCATGAAGCTTCTGCCCGCTTTTCATGCAACTCCGCACTGCTCTAGATCCTATTTGCGAGCCAGGTCATGGGGCTGTTAGCGAAGTTGCTGGTGACAGCTCTCATTTTTCAAATAAGTCCCACAAAAAGTCATCCAAGGCGCTCTTCGACTACTGTGTCTAAGTCCTATTCATCAGACGACGTGAGGGAACAATGCCTCAAATTCAGGCCCCGCTCCGAGGCCGTTCCTGTGTTGATGGTGCCTGACACTGGGTCCACTTTGCGCTTCCCTCAGCTTCCCAGAGCGACCCTTGCCCAACCTGTAGAGTTCTATGAGGCAATGACCTCATTTTTGGGCAGTCAGACCTCTTTGTAGCGCCTTCAGGATCCATGGGTTCGGATGGGACTCCGACTGGGGCTCCACCACTGGGTTTTCCCACTGAGCCAGTCTGGCTCTCATGATCCATTGGTGGATTCGGATTGGCCAAGGCTGCTACTTCCCGACCTCCTCTGGGGACCATTCCAGTGGCGGTGTTCCCGATGCTGCCGAAGCCCATCGACGGCGTCAGACCCATTGTGATTCAGAGCCAGACCGGCATCACCAACGTCAGTTCTGCCACAAACCACACCCACATGGCCCAAATTGGAGATGAAGTCCTATTTCCCTGAGGACTAATTGAGGAAAATGAATGGAGGGAATTTGAGGATCCCTATGGCTATTCAGACCCCATAGCAATGTCTATGGCCGATGACACCTGGTATGAGGACCTGGCTGATGCCTGTGGTCGGGACACCTCACCAGACACTAGCCTCTTCTCTCCTGTAACAGTGGCTACAGAGGAAGGGGCTTCCTTTGCTTTGGTGGTCCAGAGGCCAGCTGGAGTCATGGACCTTCAGCTGCCCATTGTGGAGGTTAAAGCCATTGTCATGACACAGGTGCTTAAGATCAGGGTATCCCACTCAGAACCCTTACTCCTCTTCAGTGAAGCACTCACTGATGACCTACTCTGGGCCTAGACAGCCCCTCCACAGGCATTGCTGTGCACATGACTATCTCCTGCAACCATCGCACCATGCCCAAGGACCCATCCTTCCTCACCCAGCATCCCATCCCTGAGAGCCCGGTGGGCTAGGCTCAACCTCCAAAATAAACCCTTGTCCGTTCCCTGCCACACCACCGGATAGGGAAACCAAGAGGCTGGATACCTTTGGAAAGAGGATTATCTCTTCCTTCAGTCTAGCACTGCTGTCCGTGAATACCATGTGCTTAGTGACCCGTTATTCCCATACTCTGTGGGAAACAGTGGTGCAAGTGCTGCCTGTTGTCTCGGAGGAGACCTGATCAATACACTCCCATGCTATTGCTGACTAAAGTGATGCGGCAAAGTTTACAATCCGATGCAGACTGGTAATGACTGACTCACTGGGCATAGCCATTGTATCCCACAGTGGCTGTTTGATGTCAAGCTTGGCTGAGGACAACTGGCTTTTTAGAGGATGTCCAGGTATCCCTTATAGACATGCTGTTTGATGTGATACGGCTTTGTGGTGACAAGGCGGACTCAGCACATGAGCACTTTACAGACAGAAGGGCTACCATTAGGTCTCATCATGACCCTGAAACAGCTGCATTCAACCCGCTTCTGTCTCTACAGTAGAGGCTATCTGCTGCTTCCTTTTCTCACTAGCCACCATGGCCAGCAGGCACAGTCTTTTCGTAGCCATGGACGCAGTTCCCACAAGCCTCGTGGAAACCAGAGTCAGAGGTTGATCAAATACCCCCGCGGCAGCAGCAACCTCAAAGCCACTTTAGTTTGTAATGGTTTATACTGTAATGGGCACCCAGTTAGTAGCAGGATTCTGCACCACCTGCCCAGATGGCAGGAAATCTATTTGGACAAATCGGTGCTTAAGATTGTAGCAGGGTTATGCCCTTCCTTTTTAAGAACCACCGCCACCCTTGCCATTGTCCTTAGATAGTTTGGCGGAGGACCACCTTTTCCTCTTGTGACAAAGTGCAGACTCTTTTTCCCAAAGGAGCCATCGAGAGGGTGCCAGCATCAAAAGTAGGTCATGGTTGCAATTCCTGCTGCTTTCTGGTGCCAGAATAGGATGGAAGCCTCCATGCTATCCTTGACCTACACCCTCTCAACAACGTCCTGAAAAATGAAAAATTCAAGATGCTCACTTTGGCTCAGACACTGCCTTTTAACCCTGGAGACTGGGTGGTAGAGGTGAACTTACAGGACACCTACTTCCATATCCACATCCTGCCTGCCAACATGCGTTACTTGTGGTTCACAGTATGGCAAAAGATTTATCCGTTCATTTTGCTTCTCTTTGACCTTACCAGCGCCCCTCAGCTTTTCACCAAGTTGATGGCAGTGAATGCAGCACACCTGCAGGTCAGGGGTTCCAGTCTTTCACTAACTCGATGACTGGCTGTTGAAAGCGGGATCACCTTAGTCTCCCACCTCCAGATTACGACGGACCTCCTGCATTCACTGGAGTTAACTATCAACGTGTCAGTCACACCTGACTCCTTCTAAAACGTTCCCTTTCCTCTGAAAAGGAGCTGCACGGTGAAGGAAGACTCCCACTGGCCTTGTCAGCTCGTTGCTCCCCATGCACAGCTCCACCTGGTAGCTGTTGCCCCTTGTGCTTCTTGGTCTCATGTGTTCGAGGCACTCCTCCACCCACAGGCACCCGCGTGGTCCAGTGGTGAGTCTCTCTGCTTTCCTGTTTTTCTCCTTTTTCTGCTGTTTTACCTTTTGCTTTATTGCTCTTTTTCTACTTTTTGCTATTTTCACTCTCTTTCTATTTCTCCTCTCAATGTGTGCCTTTTTGTGCTTCCCTCTCTTGCTGCTGCTGGTCCCCCGCAGCCCTACGCCCTTCCAGCGCCGCTTCCTGCCTCCTAGCTGTCCAGCCCCGCCAACACTACTTAATGGTGGCTACTGTTATACCACGCCGCTGCCGCGCCAAAAGAAAGTCCGTCTGCCCCGTCCGTTCCTGGACCGCGCCCAGCACCGTTGACCCTGGTTCCCAGACCTGCCACTGCTACAAGGCCAGCACCGTCCATGCCCTCAACACCGGACGTTCCTCTGCTTGCCACCTCTGCCGCCAAATGACACCCAGGGCCCATTCACCTGCCGCAACTGCACCTTCGCATGCATCGTGTGCCTCCGCACACCAGCCCCACCAACCGAACAACCTACAAAAACCGGACCTGACCTCTTCAGCTATATCCTACTCAACACCTGCTCACTCAAGACATGCTGTCGAGATCTGGGACCTTCCTCACGAAAACATGGATGAACCCCACCTAAGCGCAGGATATCCCAACTGTTCTCCCAGAGAAATACAAAATCATCCACAACAACCACGCCAAGCCACCGGTATGAGGCATCGCCATTGTGCACAAAAACACCCTCCGCCACACAACCAGCTCTGATGACCACTCACCCGACATGGAACACCACTTCCAGATCCAGACCTCCGCGGCACCCTCGTCTACAGACCTCTCGGAACCTGCCTCTCCTTCAGCGAAGCCCTAGCACACTTCAACTTGCTCTCGCCTCAACAGACTACATCCGCCACGGCTACCTCAATTTCTACCTGGACAAACGCGACGACCACAACACCGCATCCGTACTTGTGAACCTCACCACCATCGGACTCAAACAACTGGTGACCTCTCCAACCCACTCAGCAGGACACACGCTCGACCCCCATCTTCTCCGTAAGCAACATCATCTCCGTCAGCCACACCTCTGAGCTACATTGGACCGGCCACCACTGCGTCTACTTCTCCTTCACCAAACCCACCGTACACCTCTTTGCAGCAGTTAAATAAATGAAAAATAAAATGATAACAAGGTTATTATCATTTTATTTTTTCCCTGTTTCGACAGCTTTGTGGGTGGGGCAGGCTTGCTCTGCTACCTGAGCAAAGGAGGAGTGGTTTGCACTCCCTAAGTGTACATGAATGTTTGGCCGGCCACCTCGGGCCAGCCAAACAGTCATGCGCACTTTGCATGTTCTCCACCCAGGCTACATTAGAGCCTGGGTAGAGAAAATGCCCAGGCTCCCATTCCCTAGCTGAATGCCAAACCATGGCCCTCACACCAATCTCAACACTGCATTGCAGCATTGATTGGCTCAGAGGAGCCTCAGCCTGGTTGCTTCGTGTTCCTGGAACACTGGCCGGGAGAGATGACGGTGGAACAATGGAGGAGAGGCTCGGCGAGGGGGTTCTTTTTTTTTTTTTTCTTTTTTTTACCCCCCCCTGCCCGCAACCCCCACCCATGCTGGCCGCTCCTGCACCACGCCCATCGCTATCCTCGCAGATGCTGGAATAAGTTCACCGAAGACCAGCTCACCACCTTCCTCAGTTAAACTCCACCACCGGCATCCATGGATGCCAATGCCATGGCACCCAACCTCCACCTTTGGATCTCCAGTTACGCCAGCACACTGGAACCTCTCAGGAAACCCTCAGGCAAGCAGCCCTCCAAGAAAGCCAGCTGGTTGTCTCCTGCCCTCCAAGAGTCCAGGCGCACCTGCAGACTGCTTGAGAGAAGATGGAGGAGCAGCAAGATCTTGGCAGACCACGCAACCTTCAAAACTGCAGTCACCGCATACCACCACCTCATCACAACAACAAAGAAAACAGCCATATAGGAACGCATCAACGCCACAGCACACAACTGCAAAGAACTCTTCACCGTTGTCAAATAATTCACCAAACCCAGCATGGACACAGCAGACATTCCCCCCTCTCAAGACCTCTGCGACAACCTCACCACCCTCTTCGCAACACCATGGAGATCTACGACAGCTTCGCAACCCAAGAACCACCCACCCCACTCACAACCACCGCACCTAATGGCTCCAGACCCCAGGAGAGCCTGCCCAACTTGACCACCTTCACACCTCTGACGACACCCTCATAAAGATCATAAAGAGCATCCATTCCAGAGCCCCTTCAGATATCTGCCCTCACCACTTCTTCAACAGAGCCGCCACCTCCATTGTCCCCGAATACTGCCGCACCATCAGCTGCTCCATAGAGCCCGTCACCTTCCCTGAAGACTGGAAACACAGAGAGATCAACCCCCTGTTGAAGAAACACTCGGCCGACCCGACAGACCTTAAGAACTACAGACCCATCTCTCTGCTCCCCTTCCAAGCCAAAGCCATTGAGAAGGCCATCAATGTCCAACTCTTCGAGTTCATTGAAACGAACCACATACTAGACCTATCCCAATCGAGCTGCAGCAGCAACTACAGCCAGCACTGAGACTTCTCTTCTTGTCACTACAGATGACATCTGCACCCTCCTCCACTGGGGAGAAACGGCCGCCTAAGACACCATCTCCCATCACACCCTCTGCGCAAGAATCCACAAAGCCGGCATCCGTGACAAAGCAATCAATCAATCAAGACATTTATAGAGCGCACTACCTACCCGTAGGGTCTCAAGGCGCTGGGGGGGGGGAGGGGGGTGCCGCTACTGCTCGAACAGCCAGGTCTTGAGCTTCTTCCTGAAGGAGAGGTGGTCTTGGGTCAGGCGCAGGTCGGCCGGGAGGGAGTTCCAGGTCTTGGCGGCCAGGTAGGAGAAGGACCTTCCTCCTGTAGTGGCTCTGCGGATGCGTGGGACGGCGGCGAGGGCGTGGCTGGCAGATCGGAGGTGGCGTTTGGGAGCGTAGAAGTTGATGCGGTTGTTGAGGTAGCTCGGGCCTTGATCGTGGAGAGCTTTGTGTGCGTGGGTAAGGAGGCGGAAGGTGATTCTCTTGTTGACCGGGAGCCAGTGCAGGTCTCTTAGGTGTCCGGAGATGTGGCTGTGTCGTGGGATGTCGAGGATGAGTCTGGCTGAGGCGTTCTGGATGCGCTGGAGTCTCTTCTGCATCTTGGCGGTGGTTCCGGCGTAGAGTGCGTTGCCGTAGTCCAGTCGGCTGGTGACGAGGGCCTGGGTGACGGTCTTCCTGGTCTCTGTGGGGATCCACCAGAAGATCATACGAAGCATGCGCAGGATGTTGAAGCACGACGAGGAGACGGCGTTGACTTGCCTGGTCATGGAGAGGGAGGAGTCCAGGATGAAACCCAGGTTGCGTGCGTGGTCCGTCGGTTTGGGTGCGGTGCCCAGGGCGGGGGGCCACCAGGAGTCGTCCCAGGCGGAGGGCGAGGAGCCCAGGATGAGGACCTCCGTCTTATCTGAGTTCAGTTTCAGGCGGCTCGTCGTCATCCACTCGGCTACCTCTCTCATCCCTTCGTGCAGGTTGGCTCTGGCGGCGGCGGGGTCGTTGGTCAGGGAGAGGATCAGCTGGGTGTCGTCGGCGTAGGAGATTATGTTGAGGTTGTGTTGGCGTGCGATGGCCGCGAGGGGGCTCATGTAGACGTTGAAGAGAGTAGGGCTCAGCGAGGATCCTTGAGGGACGCCGCAGATGACTTCGGTGGCCTCTGACTTGTATGGTGGTAGGCGGACTCTTTGTGTTCTTCCGTCGAGGAAGGAGACGATCCATTCCAGTGCCTTCTCCTGGATTCCGACGTTGCTGAGGCGCTGCACTAGGGTGCGGTGGCAGACCGTGTCGAAAGCCGCGGAGAGGTCTAGGAGGATGAGGGCCGCTGTTTCTCCGTTGTCCATCAGGGCTCGGATGTCGTCAGTGGCAGCGATGAGGGCGGTCTCGGTGCTGTGGTTGGCACGGAATCCGGACTGCGATGGGTCGAGGGATCCGTTCGTCTCGAGGAAGGCGGCCAGCTGTTTGTTGACGGTCTTTTCGATGACTTTGGCTGGAAACGGGAGTAGAGAGATGGGGCGGTAATTCTTGAGTTCGGTGGGGTCTGCTGTAGGTTTCTTGAGTAGAGCGCTGAGTTTGGCGTGCTTCCAGCTCTCGGGGAAGTTGGCGGTGTCGAATGAGGTGTTGATGATGTCCCGCAGGTGGGGTGCGATGACAGCGTCGGCTTTGTTGAAGACGTGGTGAGGGCAGGGGTCGGTCGGAGATCCGGAGTGGACGGAGTTCATCATGTGGACGGTGTCTTTGGTGTTGACCGGGGTCCAGGCGCGGAGGGTGGTGGTGGGTGGCGTTGCTGCGGTCGTGGCGTGCGTCGGTTGAGTGCTGAAGCTGTTGTGTATGTCCGCGATCTTGTTGTGGAAGTAGGAGGCGAGGGAGTTGCAGAGGTCTTGCGATGGGGTGATGTCGTTGTTTCCGGCGTTGGGGTTGGAGAGCTCTTTCACGATGTTGAAGAGTTCCTTGCAGTTGTGTGCGTTGTTGTCCAGTCGGTTCTTGAATGCAGTTTTCTTGGCGGTGCGGATCAATTGGTGGTGTTTCCGGGTGGCGAGCTTGAGGGTGGTCCTGTTGTCCGGCGTGGGTTCCTTTCTCCAGGCTTTCTCAAAGGCTCGGCAGTTCTTCCTTACTGGCCAAACACAGAGTCAGACTTCCACCGTTCTACGCAGTACCCACCGAGATCAGCTGCTGAGTACCTCAGGGATCCTCCCTGATGCCCACCCTCTTCAACATTAGCATGGCTGCGCTTGCAGCCATCATCAGAAGCCACAAACTCAACATTGTGTCATACGCTGATGAAACCCAGCTGATTCTCTCCCTCACAGATGGCCCCCAAGAGCAACTTCCACAATGGAATGAAGGCAGTCACCACCCGGATGAAGGACAGCTACCTCAAACTGAACTCAGACAAGACTGAAGTCCTCATCCTGGGCTCCACCCCCTCCATCTGGTACGACTCCTGGTGGCTCACAGCGCTCGGAACCCCGCCCCCACCAATGTTCTGCTCACAAATGCTCAGCACCATCCTGTACTCCTCGCTCTCACGTAACCGCCAAATCAACGCCGTCTCATCCTCCTGCTCCACGTGCTCTGCCTGCTTCTTAAGAGACCAGGAAAATGGTTACCTATGCGCTTGTCAGAAGAAGACTTGACTACGGCAACACACTCTTTGCCAGCACCACCCAAAAACTCCTTAAACTGCAGAACATCCAGAACACCTCTGCTGGACTCATCCTGAACATCCCCCGCCATAGCCACATCACAAGTCAGCTGAGAGATCTCCACTGGCTCCCGATCAACAAAGAATTACCTTCAAGCTCCTCAAGCACGCCTACAAAGCCATTCACAATGCCGAGACCTGCATACCTCAACCACTTCCTCTCCTTCTACACACCCACCAGACATCTCTGCTCTGCCCAACTTGCCCTATCCACCATCCCACGGATCCGCAAGACCACGGCTAGAGGAAGATTCTTCCCCTACCTCACCGCGAAGACCTGGATCTCCCTGCTTCTACATCTTAAGCAATCACTCCCTCTGCCTCAATTTAGGAAGGACCTGACTCTTCGACTGAACCGAAGATTACCCCCACCCCCACATCCTTAGCACCGTGAGACCCTAACAGGTGAGTAGTCACGTTTTACAAGGAACCTGATTGATTGATTGAGCTAATCTGGATACAGTGTGCTTTCTGACTTAACCTCCGGAATCCTGTTTGTAAAGATCTGTTATGCAATGGCCCAGAAACAAGCCCCTGAGGGCTTGAGAGGTCATTCCACCAGAGCTAAAGCTGTGACCACCGAGCTAACTGGAGGATTCCCAGTTCTGGATATCTGTTCAAGCAGCCACATGAGCATTACTGCACACATTTCCCAAACATTACTGCTTAGACAGTCAGGTCTGGCTAAATGGGCATTTCGCCCGTTCGGTCCTCCAGGACTTTATAGTGCAACAGTCAACAGACCCACCTTGGGGTAAAGAGAACTTTGGTATCTATTCTAAAGTAAGGAATCTGCCTCTCAAAGTCTCTATCAGATGAACAAATTAATTACTTTAGGCAATGCCTTCCTTGGTTCAGACTCTATCTACCCTCCCATCCTTCCTGTTCTGCAAACTGTATTTTTTTCACTCCACAGAGATCCTTCAGGACCTCATCTTGGAACACGGGTCATTCTACCTCAGTTTGGCTCTATGCTTTTGATGTGGAAAAACAATCATGAACTGAGGCTAGCGCGCAGGGGTGGCACCGCACACGCCACTTTGGGTGGTGACGATGCAACGCGGATCTGAATGAAGCCACTTACCGCGAGTCTGATGCAATGGAAATATATTCTAAGGGAAGGAATCTGCTGCTAGATAGTCTCTGCCACTTAAGGCTTTCCCTAAGGCAAGTAACTTGTTCTTCTACTGCTTTTCACGCATAAATCAAGTGCTGGTTTAAAAACAGCCTCAAGCTCACCTCTTGAGAACACTCGAGTGCCTCTTCTCATATGGTGTTAGTGGGAGTAGGAGCCACTCAGCTGTCTGTAGTCTTTGTGAGGTTAGAGCCAAGGCTAATATTCTTTGCGCACGTTAAAAAGTAAAACTTCGGAATCTAAAGATAAAATGTCTGCTATCTGACCAGTAGTTTGTAATATAGTGACAGGCGATAATTGCAGGTCATATTGCAGATTACAACATTCAGGATGTGATGTTTAATCTAATAGCGCTTCCACACTTTCAAATAAAAAGACTCAGCTTAAGTAATACAAATAGCCCAGTAGTTTTGTTCACAGTTACTACCATATTAAGTTGCAACTTAACCAGGCAGGGAATGCACCCAAAAGAATGATATCAAATCCTTAACTCTTTTACAAATCCTAAGGCCTGCAACAACTAAGTGACTCCACCTCAAGAACTCTGCAATAAGATTGCTAATCATTTTGTACAGAAACTCAAGCTCATTTATGATGATATCACTAAAAACAGGAACCCTTTGAATGACATTTCAATCCTCTGTCCTCCAACTTTGACCAATGAGCATTCGCTGGAAAGTTTCTCTTCTCTCACAGTAGATGCAGTGGAGACACTGTTGAAAACAGGCAAATCGGTTTCACCTTTTGGATATTATTCCAACTAAAATATCCTCTCTACTATATAAACAGTTGTCGCCTTCTATCTGCTCAATCCTCAATCTCTCCTTGAGAGAGGGCCAACTACCACTTGAATCGAAGGCCGCTCAAATGATTCCTATCCGAAAGAAAGCTAATGCCCCGTGGATGGATCTGTCCAACTAACGCCCAATTTCTCTTCTACCTCTTCTGAGTAAGATATTGGAAAAACACATTAATAAACCTCTCTGAGTATATCAAAGCTACTGGATGCCTTGACTCCTCTCAGTCTGGGTTTATGCCTAAGTTCAGCATGGAGTAAGCATTGATTGCTGTTACGGATAATATAAGACACTCCCTTGATAACGGACAAGCAGTAGTACTAGTGCTGCGGAATCTGTCAGCAGCGTCCAACACGGTTTCCCTCTCCATTCTAGTCAGTAGACTTTGAGAAATCGGAATCCAAGGCCAAGCCTTTCAGTGGATCTCGTGCTTTCTTACACATTGGACCCAGACCCTCAATCTTGGCTCCTTCCGATCACAAACCATGGAACTCACCAAAGGAGTACCTCAGGGATCCTTTCTTAGTCCTACTTTGTTCAACATTTATGTTGCTCCGTTAGCTGGATTACTTAGAAAGCTGGGCTTTATTCCGATCTCATATGCTGATGACACCCAGCTTTTACTGTCATTTGATAAAAACTCCTACAACACCCAGACTGCTTTCTCGGAAGGCATGACTGCTATTGCTACCTTAGTGAGGAATAACTTCCTACAGCTAAATGCTGGGAAAACAGAGATCATACTGTTCGGAGAAGCCCCTCTGCTCTGGTCTCCAGAGTGGTGGCCACCCGAATTAGGCGCCGCCCCAGTTCCAAAGGCTGTGGTCAAGAACCTAGGCATACGTCTGGACCAGAAACTCACAATGAAGGAGCAAGTTACAACCACCGTGGGCTCATGCTTTCATATGTTAAGCCTTCTACGCAGGGTATTTCCTTTTCTCCCCCTGACCGTACGAAAAACACTCCTCCAAGCATTGGTGATAAGCCGCATGGACTACTGTAATGCCCTTTTGATTTCAGCTAGTGAGTCTTCTCTAAATAGACATCAGGTAGTCCAAAACACTGCGGCTCGTCTTGTCTCAAATTCTCGAGCCAGAACTGCCTCTCTCCCACTATTACAATGCTTACACTGGCTTCCAATGTGCAAGCAGGTTAGATTTAAGACATGTTGCATTGTGCACAAAGCACTAAATGGTAAAAGTCCTGGTTGTCTAGCAGAAAAACTCATTCAATACCAGCCACCTAGACCTCTACGTTCAGGAGCAAAATCCTTGCTCGTTGATCCTCGTTTTAAGAAATCTAGCATGGATGGGAAAGAATTCTTCCACCTAGCTCCCATTACTGGAATCCGCTTCCTACTCATCTCTGGAAATGCCCAGAATACCTTTTATTTAGAAAGCTCCTTAAAACCGAGCTTTTCTAAAATATCCACTTCTAATCTGCCCTGACTGCTGCACCTCCGTAGCTTGGAGAACCCCTTTGGGGGTGATTCTGGCACTTTAAAAGTCAATAAATAAATAAAATAAAGTATGTAAAAAGTAAGTAAAAATTATTTTGATCTACCAAGAGGTAGCTTTACGCATACCCATGCCTTCATATTCACAGGACCATCTCCCAGTTACCATCCTCTCAAGTGCTTCTCTCTGTTTGTGGAGAGTTGGAGCCCACACCAAGAGCTTACACAAGTGTTGTGAGGAGAGACTCTATGATGAAGCAGCGTTAGAGTTTTCATCCTTGACAAATGAATGTGTTCATTGTTGCAATGACAGAGCGACTCCTCAGGATCCCTTTGGTACGACAGGATGCCATTTTCACAGACTATGAGGATCTTTGTGCTTGTGTTATATGTTTAGGAGACAATCTCGTTGGTCTTTAAATCACCACTAACTCTCTGTGCAATTTGTGCCTATGTGAGATTATACTTGGGGCATTCAGTTTTTTATTTTTATTTCTAAGATTTTTTTATTGGAGAAGTCAAGTTAAGAGCACTACAAAAGTAATATTGCGGACTATACATGTTCATACATTCCACTGTATGATAGTCCGACATGGGTAATTGGCGCATAATGAGTAATTGAGATGACAGTACACACACAAGATGAAACGATGGATAGGAAAGGAAGAAAACTGAAACAACAAAGAGAAAAAGACAGACACATGAAAGTGAAAGGAATTGGGGAACAGGAATATTCACTCTAAGGAAGTGCAGGCAGCAGGTATTGTGTAGGAATGAATGTTTATGGTAGCTTGAATTTTTTTTTCTTCTAGGCATAGATCTAATTTTGACCCTAATAAGCGGGAAGACTTTGTTATAGCTGCTGTTATGTAAGTTGTTGTTTGCACTTCTTGTAAAGCAAACCCAACCTGTGGTGTGAAATGTTATTGTATTTTTCCCCTGAATAGTTTTAACTCAATAGTACGTAGCACATCTATGATGAAGCGATCCTATACGTCTAAATGCTGGATAGGTGAGCACACGAAGAGTCCTAAGGAGACAATTATGTGGTTCAGAGTGAGGTTAGTGTTGAAAAACCTATTAAGGACTTTTTAGAAATGGGGATCTCTAGTTGGCAGAGGTAGGTACCTTTGTCTAAATAGAGACCCTTGCTTCTAGTCAGGGTAAGGGGGATACACACTTTAGATAATCCCTGCTCACCCCCTGGGTAGCTTGGCACGAGCAGACAGACTTATCCCAAAGGCAATGTGTAAAGTATTTGCACTCAAAACACACAGTAATACAGTGATAACACCACAAATGAACACCACACCAGTTTAGAAAAATAAAGTATCTTTATCTAAACTCAACAAGACCAAAATGACAAAAATCCAACATACATGTAATAAGAATATTACTTTAAAAAGGGTTCAAACAACTTGGCCCTTAAACTATGGATGCGTGATTTGTCTCAAAGTACCTGTAGTTGCAACAAAATTCACAAGGCCAAACAGCCGCGGAGAGGGGAAGCATCGAAAAACAAAGGGATGCGTCAGTTCCTGAGACTATGGGGAGGCAATACGACCGTCCTGCTGCACGCAGGTGAAGTGTTGCGTCAAATCCGGTCTATGTGGGGGGGGGTGGTCAATTCTGAGACGGTTCTGGTTGGCGGGTGATTCGTCGGGAAAATTTGCCGCACAGGGACGTCGGCAATCGGTGCGGCAGCATCGAGCAGCGCTGCATCGGTTTCTTCAGCCGCGATCCCTCGAGGCGTCGGTTCTTGCAGCGGCAAGAGGCTCTGCGTCGGTTTCGGCAGCGGCGATGTGTGGAGATTCTTCTCATACAGTGGTGCTGCGTCGGAAAAACAGCTGCAAGAAGAGCGATGCAGCGATTTTCTTGTAGTTGCGTTGCTTTTCCAGCTCCCAACAGCAGAAACAACCGCCAGAGGCCCAACACAGTCACAGGCACCTTGCAGGTCAGAACTCCCAGCAAGGAAGTTCAGAGGAACTTGGGGCGAAGTCTTTGTTTTCCTGAGACTTCAGAACAAGAGGCAAGCTCTACTCAAACCCTTGGAGATCTTCCTCAAGTAGGGGTACACAGCAAAGTCCTTGTCCTTTCCTTGACAGAAACAGCTACTGCAGGTCAACCCCAGACAGCACACAGCAAAGGGGCAGTACTCCTCCAGTTTTTTCAGCTCTTCTCCTTGGCAAAGTTTCCTCTTGATTCCAGAAGCAGTCTAAAGTTCTGAGGTTTTAGGTCTAATACTTATACCCCAAAATGTATTTGTTCTCATTGTGCAAGGGTTTCTGATCCTAGTCCAAACCAGTGTTGTCCTTACTGGTGCAGTATGATCACAGGGGGTGGAGACAGCATTGTGCAAGGGAGACGGGCCCTATTCAGGTGCAAGAATATCTCCTTCCACTACTCTAAATGCAGTCAAGCCCCATTCAGCTCAGCTCTGAGTCATCCAGGAAGGTCCAGGCACACCTCAATCCCGGTCAGTACTCAAACAGAGGCACACAGAATGGTTAAACAAGAAAATACCTACTTTCTAAAAGCGATACCAAAGGGGATGATGGACGGAGCGTTTGAGCAAATCAAACACTCACCCCCAGTCAACTGATCTGGGTTTAATCCATCATCATTCTTTAGCTCACTCCACCACCCCATTTCAGACATGGCCATATGCAAATCAGTCTGACCCTGTGCCTCATGGTAACAGTCCAGCCCGAACTGCCAAGTCATGTCTTCCATGGACCGGAAAAAAGCTGGGTGAATGTATGACATTGTTTTGGATTCTGTCCATCAATAGTTCTTTTTACTTTCTAAAAGTGGCATTTTCAAACACAATTTAAAAACCATCGTTACTAAAAGATGTGTTATTAAGTTCTGAGTTCAGAGAGCCTAAACATTATTTCTCGATCTTGTACAAATGGAAAGTTATACTTGTAAGATGTTACAAAGCATTTCCTATTCTATCCTGTGTGGGCAAGATAGCCTTTCAATGGTGAAAAACAAATTTGGCAGTATTTCACTATCGGGACATTTCACACACACCAGTACATGTCCTACTATTCACGTACACTGCACCCTGCCCAGGGGGGTACCTTGGGCCTACCATAGGGGTGCCTTACATGTAAGAAGAGGGAAGGTTTGGGCCTGGCAAGTTGGTTCACTTGCCAAGTTGACATGGCAGTTTACAAACAGCGCACAGACACTGCATTGGCAGGTCTGAGATACCTTTTCAGGGCCACTTATGTGGGTGGCACAGTCAGTCATGCAGGACCTGGCACACTTAGTGCACTTTACTAGGGACTTACCAGTAAATCAGATATGCTAATCAGGGAGAACCAATTGTAAACACAATTTACTCAGGGAGCACTTGCACGTTTGCACGTTGACACTGATCAGCAGTGGCAAAGTGTCCAAAGCATCTAAGCCAGCAAAAACGAAATCAAGCACAACATCAAAAATACAGGAAATAGAGGCAAGAAGTCAGGGGAAACCACGCCAAAGATGCCAAGTCTAACAGGACCCCCTTTATCTCCGTCCAGAAAGGTCTAATATGTTTACTGTAAAAAAGAGTAAGTGGTCTAAATCTCTCTTTAATTGTGACACTTTTCTGTGTAATTTCTTTCACAATTATCCTCTATTGGTCTCACCTACTGCGACTTGCAAGGAGAAGGGGCTGTTTTCATATAAGGTTTTGCATCCTACACCCTATTAATAACTATTAATTAAAAATAAATAATATGATCACTGTGTTGGCTTTGTTTTCTAAAGAGATTCTATGATCTAGACCAATGACTGTTGTCTAAAATGAGTCTATGGTGTGGAGTAGTTGCCTAAAGACCTGGAGTGCTGGCGAGATCATCTAAAGTGAGCCTAGGATCTGGACCGATGGCACTGTTGTATAAAGTAAATCTGTAATTTGGAGTGATGGCTAGTTAGTATAAGGCGAGTCTGTGGTCTGGAGCAAGGCTGGGTGTCTAAAGTGAGTGTGATCTAGAGCAATGTCTGGGTGTCTAAAGTGAGAGTAGAATCTGGAGTGGTGGCTGGGTGTCTAAAGTGAGTCTGTGATCTGGAGTAATAGCTAGATGTCTAAAGTGAGTCTGTGATCTGGAGTGATGGCTGGCTTTCTAAACTGAGTCTGTGATCTGGAGCGGAAGCTGGTTGTCTAAAGTGAAACGGTGATCTGGACTGATGCTGGGTGTCTACAGGAGTCTGATCTTGAGCGTTGGTTGTCTGTCCAAAGTGAGTATGTGATGTGCAGCGATGGCTCTCTGTCTGAAGTGAGTCTGGAGTGTGCAGCGATGCTGGGTGTCTAAAGTGAGTCTGTGGTCTGGATTGGCAATGGCTGGGTTTCTAAAGTAAGTATGTGATCTGGAGCGCAGGCTGGCTGTCTAAAGTGAGTCTGTGTTCTGGTGTGATGGCTGAGTGCCTAAAGTGAGTCTGTGGTCTGGAGCGTAGCTGGGTTCTAAAGTAAGTCTGTGATCTGGAGCGATACTGGGTGTCTGAAGTGAGTCTGTGGTCTGTAGCGAAGATGGGGATCTAAAGTGAGTGTGATATGGAGCGATGGCTGGGTTCTAAAGTGAGTGTGATCTGGAGCAATGACTGGGTATCTAAAGTGAGAGATGGGTGTGGATTGAACACTTTGCTATCTAAAGTGAGTCTTTTCTGGCATGGTTGCCCTCTTGTAAGTGAGTTTATTTTCTAGAGGAAAAGCTCTGTCGTCTAAAGTAACTTTATTTTCTGGAATGAGACCCTGCCTATATGAACTGGAGCAATGGCTGTATCATCTAATGCAAGAGTTTGTATGATCAGGAGCAATAGCTCTGATTTCTTAACAGCTGAGATTTTAGCACCCGGCACGGCTTGTGAGTGGGGGGGTCGCATGGGGTGTCGCATTTGCCGGAGGGAGGGAGAATTTTTTTTAAACATCACTTAGCTTTCTGCCGCCGGGTCCTGCGTCCCTGCTGTCCAGCCTTCGACTTCAGGAACAGGAAGCAGGCAGCCAGGCTCCCTCTCTAAGCCAATCACAACGCTGCAATGCAGCTTTGTGATTGGTCTGAGAACTCAGCCAGGGGCTGAAGGGGTGGGCATGTTCTCCATGCTGGCTGAGAGGGCTGACCAGTCATTGCGCACTTAAGAGCGGGCAAACCACTCCATTCCACCCGAGAGCAGAACAGTCGCAAAGCAGCACAAACATAAAATGATAATAACTTTCAGTTATTTCTGCTTCTCGCACTGCTTAAAAGCAGTGGGGCGACACTCCTCCGCCACAGCGGAGAAGCCGCCACTGTCTAATACCAAAATAATCTTTTCACTGTACCACTGCTGCCGATGCAGTATGCGGATATGCCAAAAGAACTATTGATGGACGGAATGCAGAACAAATCAAAACATTCAGCCCCAGTCAAGAGATCTGAGTTAAATCCATCATTCTATTGCTCACCATGTCACCACTGTTTAGACCATGCGGGGATGCTTGCATGGTACATCGGGAGGGCTAGCTCTGCTGTCTCGCACCTGAGGTGCGCCACATCATATCCTAGTAAAGCTCGCGGAACCCGTAATAAAATGAAAACATGTGAAGTGTGTTTACTTAATAACGTATTACTTTTTCACGGTGGAGCCTGCGTTCGCAGCAGGCGCCAAGTGCATCTGTTCTCTAGACTGCGTGCTATGAAGAGACCGGGCACTGGGAGGAAATGGCGGGCTCCTTCCGCCGCTGCGCAGGCAGTGCCTCGCCAGAGAAGGAGCAGCAGCCCTGTTATTAGCAGGAGTTAATGCCTCTCTTGACCCCCTCTTTAACAAGGCCCTGCAGCTAGGCGCTGCTGCTGCCGAGGCCCAACCTTGGGAGTGCGCAGGCCCATTCACTCTTAAAGTTATTGGGGACGTAACCCTGTCCATTAGCTAAAAAAGACTGAAATTACCTCTTCGCGCGCCTGCGAGGCTCCGGGGCTACACTTAGATTTGAAATTTTAACTAGGCCTAGATTCCGATGCTGCTGGGCAATCTGAAAGCTTTAACTTTAATTAAAAGGTTTTTTTCTTGTAGGTGACCTTAATTTGAAAAAAACATTTGTCTGACCCTCAGTTCCTGCCGGTGTTCTCTTTCACTGCAGCTCTTGCCGACAAATATTCATATGTGAGGGGCACAGACACATGCAGGGGAACAGACAGTAGACACTATCGATGAAATATGGATCCGATCATACAGCCTACAGCCCAACTGCGCATGCGTACACCGCTGTGCTCGAGAAGCTTCTAGATGAACAATACACAGTGTACACAAGCTTCATAGCCTCAGAGAATATAGGAATTCAAAGGAAAACAGACATTGAGTGACCCACAGCTGTTGACAAACACAGATCAATATATTACACACAAAATAAGGGACACGCAGAGGCTTGACAACATTTTTTTTTTTTAAAATACACAAATTACCTTTTACGTTCGGCAACATTTGAAAGTCTGAATTTCTAACTATCTGTCCATGCTTGCACATATGGAATTTAATACAATTTTATATCTCCTTATTATTTTCCTTGTACAAGTTTATCCTTTTTATGTAGTTATTTATCTGTATGCTTGTTACATTACTCCTACTGAAGAAAGGGAAAAAAGCTTTCAACTCCCTCCAATGCGCTACTGTCTCATCCTACACCGCCCTCAATATATCCTCTACCTCCACTCTCCGACTCCTACCAAACCTCATTCTACTACTATGATTGCCCTATGATACTTTCTTGACTCCTCCCTCCTTCACCCACCCGAAAACTCATTTTACTATTATGATCTCCCATTTAACCCTTTCTAGACTCTTCCCTCCGCTATTCCTCCTTAACTCACCCCAACTCTCATTTCCTGCTATGATCTCCCTAATAACCCATTGTACACTCTTTCCTCCTCCATCTCTCCTCTGACTCATCCCAAACCTCATCTGACTAATAGGAACTCCAAATAACATTATATAGATTCTTCCCTCCTCTATCCTATCCTGTTCAATCCAACTAACAGACTCCCATGTCCACCACTCAATGAACAACTTGTATTTCCCTACACTAATCCACCACTAATACTTTGGGTTCCGGAGTAGCGGCTACTCTCCAAAAAAGCGCTTCAACGCTTTGTCAGGGATAGTAAGCGCCAAAATAATAGAATTACAATTGATCCCACCGGAACACACAAAACACACACAGGGTATGTATTGAAACAGCACAAACCGCCACCAAATGCTCATTTGAACAAATATGACACCGGAGCACCAGGTCCGACCAGTGAGGAAATCACACAATACTCAGAGGACGTTCACATCTTCATAAGTGCCACAGGCCCAGGTAAGTGTCAGACGCGCCTTAAACAGATGCTGTGCATTGACCGGAATGCAAACACATTTGCACCAACAGGTTACAGAAGCAACAAACACCTGCTAGTTGTGCATCAAACACGTGACACATTCACAGTTGTAAAACATGCAGTGATTTGCAAAGTGTCACTTCCCTTAGTGCACACACACACAAGTGTGCAGAGACACAGGCACGGACGTGCACACAGATGCCAACACCTGACATGCGTTTGAATAAATACAGACAGATGCACACATTTAGGCACACACCAAAACTCATTTATACTGATGCAGACAGATAACAGACCTGTGTGACAGACCTAGGATGGTGCGAACCCAACAATTAAGGAGTGGGGACCATATGAATATTAAACATGTAACATAGGTGTGAACACAGCCACACATACATGTCATGATTAGCATTATCAATCTTGGTGCCTGGATACTGTGAATTTTTGAAAGCAGATGGTGGCCGCTTCCCGAGCTCTGTTAGAGGCTGTCCATTTTATCCACTCCACCTGACTCTGAAGTCCTGGGCGTTCATTACACGCAGCTGCAGCACCTGTCCGCGGATTGATGTGACATGAAGATGGATGTCCTTGTGGTGGGGTTTGTGTGTGTTTTATAGGGCTGCTTGTGGTCATATTTTAAAGCAGAGGCTCAGTGGCTCGCTCCATCACTCTGGGCTGGCCGGTGTGCACCATGTGTCTTTCATGGACCATCAAGATGTCTATTACACCTTTCCAAGGCCGTTGCTTCACAGGCACCTTCCGTAGAGGTCGCCGGCGTTTGCGGTGCTGCGGACGAGGATCGGGGAGGTACATCTGCCCTGTCTGTGCTCTATCAGCCTATTGAGGGTGCATCCTCTGTAACCCATGACCCATATCACCTCAGCATTACCTGCAGAGCACTGAGGTCAAACATGTGGCACCGCACATACAAGAACAAAGCTTGCATACCTCCTCATTAGTTGCTTCATCCTAAATGGGTCTGTGCAACTCTTACGCGAGGACCTTTGATGGACTGAAGAAGTTCTTCAGAGAACTGATGGCAAAGTTGGAGGTGACTGGGAAGCAGTCAAGCTTCACAACAACATTGAAATTGAAAAGTCGCACTGAGATGTTTTCTGAGCACACTGTGCTAGGATCTCAATCGCATAAGTCGCTTCAACACCAGATGCATATGCCAAAGGGTGAGGACACACATTGAAAAGCCCTAAAATTTTGCTTCCACTTTCCTTTTATTTCTCGTTTAGCAAAGTTCGTCTGGATGTTTTTTTTCATTTACTTCTTCCTGACATGGACTTTCGGATTGTTTTGCATTCATAGTAATAATGTTCTGGAGAGGCATTCCTAAATGGGCGAAGGATTCTCCTTTCATGACAAAATATTTTTGTATTGAATAAGAACAACCAATCAGGCATGCAGGGATCCGTTCAACAGACCAATGATATGGAGCGGGTTTGCACGTGGTCTTATTCCATAGTTTTCTGACAGCCAGGGCTAACTTTTTAGACCAATTTAAATCCATTTTATCCTACCTGCTTACAACAGTGAGTCGCCATATTTGGACCTTTCTAAAACCGCGGAGACCTCTGTGCGCACTGCTCAGCGATCCGCATCCTCAAGACAATTAAATCCTATAATCTAAACCGATGCAAACAGACATGTCCAACATCTAGAGGTGTGGAGAGGTGTGGCTCACTGGTTAGAGGTGGCAGATCCGTAAGCAGAGAATCGGCCAGGGACCAGGGTTCAATTCCCGACGCGCCAGGGTCGTGGACCAGGGTCAAAACGGACTCGATAATTCTCGCCTCGGTACCTACTCTAACCAGGAACACACTCGGCAACTCTGGGCATTAAGCTTGCCTCATCTCTACAACGGCCCCCCACAGACGCCAGGGATGCATGGTTTCACCTTGGAGATACCCAGAAAGGGACCATCTCACAGGGATAGCCAGGATGGGTTCCCCAGCGGTCTATAGCGCCGGGACACTTCCGAGTAGCTGTGCGCTGTATAAATGAAAATAACATAACATCTACAAGCAGTCGCGGTCACTCAAAGTTAAATGAGTGCTCTAAAGTGACAAACCTGTAACATAATTCTCTAATAGAAACGATAGACATCAGTAAAGCTAAGATGGCCGTCAAAGTCAGAGAATATCGATGGGAGGTTTTAACACAGTACACAGAAATGTGACCGACAGCCCTTCAATCATTCAATTCGCAAGTCACAAAGAGGCGACAAACCTATAAAAGGTGAGTGGGTCCTCTCATATCATCGAGAAGATGGTCAATCAGACTTTTGATATAATAAAGAAGCATGAAATATCATTGAGTTATCTAACATCAGAGAGAAGCAGCAGTTATCACAAGTAGCAAGGAGTCCTACAATAAGATAGACAAGCAACAGCCATCTCTACCGTCACGTACCTTATAAAACATAGACGAAGGGCAAACATGTATAGTCATTGATCCGTCTGTACCACAGAGATGTGAAGAACACTTCTAACATTATTGAAGCATCGAACCTCGTAGAGAATGGATGACCTTCTCGGCTACAGCTCAGCTACCTCTAGTCTCAAAGAGAACTCTAATATGGAGTTCTTTAAAGTCACAGAGGATCGACAAACATGTCGGTGGTCATTGAGTCCGGTGATCAACGTAATGAGGCCCCAGACCGGAGGCCACTTGAGGCGATCATCACACTTTTCTGGCAACACAGACCCCGATTATAGAATGTTCTGCTTCAACCAAAAAGTGTTTACCCTGATTGTGCTGCATTGTCAGTCTCTTCAGGCCAAACATTCAAAAGCTGTGCGCGGCAGCGGTTGACTGCTGCCAGAAGGTTGTACACAAGGTCTGGCTAAAGGCCGTGAGCAGCGGGGTTGGTTGATGCCAGGAGTTTGGGCAGGGGGCCTTGCTACATGCCAATCCCTGGGCCAGGAAACGGTAGGGGAGACTCCCCAAGCTCCTGGGGTGGGCGGGCTAGTAGGCAACTCTCCCTGGCAGGGACAGCTAGAAGACCTGCCTTGGCACTATCATCGTTATTGCTGACGCACTTGTTGGTCCTCTGCAACCCGTTAAGCTGACGCTGGTCATGCTCCCGAAGGAGGCTGCACATGGTGTCCTCCTCCAAGCCACAGCTCCTGGAGGGTTCCCTGGTACGCACATACTTCTGGCGCACATGCATGGTTGGGGGATTCAGCAAGCTACAGCTTCCTATGATGAACTCGAGGGAGGGGTGCACACTTTCCGTAGCAATGGTTTACAACAGTTGTTGAAACCTGCTTCAACTTGTGAAACGGGTGTAGACGGTGCCTTTAAGCTTATAATCAAACGTATGGAGTGAAGTATCTGCAGGAGCAGTTCTTCTGCAACAAGCAGCGGAAGTAAGACATCAGTGAAGACGCATTCATTGCGTTTCATTGCAGATATAGTCCGTGAGGCTCAGTTACTCCTCTCAGTTCCTGGTTTTCAAGGCTGTTCCTTTCGGCCTCTGTGATTCACAGGCAGATAGGTAAACCTTGTGACCAGCATTGCCTTTGTCCTAGGAAACACCATGTGAGCTCGCTGGATGGCATTAGAGCCTCCTCCTTAGGCTTTGACTTTCAGAGCATCGCAAAGTCGGAAAGTCAGGCCTGCTTTGCTTTTAGGGGGTGCAGTCTGTTAATTCCTTACGTTCTCTACTCGGAGGCCGTCTAGCGCCGATCCTCCTTTGTGTACAGCAGCAGAAAACTCTTCTCTTTAGTTATGGGGCAGAGACTTTACCATTAGTAAGTTTTCACAGCTTCCTGTACAGAGGTGTGCAGTGCTTCTTTTATGGAAAGGTGAACTTTGGATTAGCCAGGTTAGCCAGCTTTTATCCCAACTCTCCACTCAGATTCAAAGTTAACCCCAAAGATTTGGGTGGAACCAATCATGACAAAGATCATTTACTTCTAGGTGTGCCACAGCTCCTTGGCAACCAGCTTCAGGTGACCTGTCACACAGGTGTTCACTTTCTCCAAAGTACTCTCGCCAGTCAGCTGCTCTTGTTTGGGGTCTTCTCTCTCTCACAAAATAGGTAACAGCTGTGGAGGATCGTGGGCCCCAGCCCGTCACTCTGTTTCAGTTGTGCATTCCTTGGCTGTGTGTTTGGCCGCAGTCACTGTTCTGGAGGTGACGTTGTCAGACACAGGTTCACCTGCAGGAACTGGTTTAGTCTAAGCTCAGTGAACACAAAAGGTCCTTCCAGCTCCAGTCACGTGGATGTGAAGTCAAAGCCAGATGAGTGCGCTTGATTTACAATGAGTTTTACGGGCGAGGGTAATGGCAGTGCTGGAGGAGATGGAGGGAGAAAGAGTCATCAGCACTAACTCCCAAGAAATCCTATGAAGCAACCTACAACCTCTGTGGGAGACCCCCCGGCGTACCCAGCCTCTCTTGTACCCTGGTACAACATGCAATCTCGAAATTCTTTAGGGAAGCAATATGTAGCAGGTAAAAATGTATATACCCAATTATGACCCCCACCTCTTTATATTGCTGGACCTCAGCTGCCTTTGACACAGTCGACCACCTCACCCTCAAATGTACCCTGAAGCCTTAAATGGGGATCACCTGCAATATCCTTCACTGGTTCCCCTCCTACCTTTCCAAGTGATCCCAGTTTCTTCATATGGACACCTCCAGGCCCCAAAAGATCCATATCACCGGCAGACTTCCTTAAGGTTCCGTACAGTCTGTCTCCTGTGATCGTCAGCCTCTACAGGGCTGCTTCAGGTTCTAGTCACTTAAGCTAGCATCAAGAATCACCAATATGTCGATGATACGCAACACTACTTGAAACCCAACTCTGATTCAGACATCCAAAGCTTCAAACACTGCCTGCCTATCATGAGCCAAGGATGTCCAGTGCCTTCCTGAAGCTCAGTCACACCAATTCAGAATTCCTGTTATTTGCCAAGAACAACAAACAAGAAACAGTGCCAACTTGACTCAATGGCATGAAGTTGGCAGCTTTGATACCCAACTTTCACTGGAAGCCAAGTCACTTGGATTCACCCCGGACACCAACCTCCCCTCAAGGAACACGTTGCCAAAAAAGAAAGATGGCCTGGTAATAACACTCTCTTCCAAAGAATATGAAATCCTTTATTGCAGAAGGTGCCCTAGGGGCAGCTGTGCGTTAAACCATGAACATGGCCTAGTGGCAGGTCATGGCCCTCCTGGACATTTTGCCGGCACTGAAAGAGTTAACCTGAAACTTGTCTCCGGAAGACGCCACGGGTGGTGCGCTGGGGTATTGGAAGGTCTTGGAAGGTCGGGGTTCAGGGTCGCCCCTCGCTCGCATCCTTCGCAGCACCTCTCTTCCCGAGAGGCCCCACCCCTGCCCCCCACAGCTCACTCCCGCGCGCAGCACTTTGTCACCAGACAGCGCGCGTGCCTCGCCGACAGTGAGATATGAGCACAATTAGGCCGGATACAGTTCAATTATGATAAACAGCGCTCGCACCCTTTAAGCCGTGATTAAAAGGCATCCGCCCTTTGATAGAGAGGCCTAATTCCACATTATTACCGCCCGGGCTTGATTATAAAGCACTCTCTGGGTTTACAGTCGGAGATGGATGCGCGGCATCTCTATCGTTTACACATCACTGCTGACGTCGGCCCATCCCTTCTCATCACCTCCTTTTATCTGCGCACCCTCCCGCCCTCCTCACCCCCTGCGCTCTCACCTCTCCACCGCCCCCCAAGAGCCCCCATTCCTCTCGGTGTGGCAAGGCCTGCCTGCCTGCCACACGCAAGTGGGCAAAGTCACCCTTACGGTAACAGCTTGATGAATGGCCGCGGCGTAATGAAATGGAGACATCAAGGCGCGCTGCGAGGAAGAAAAAGTGGTAATCCGACAGAACGGAGCTGTCCCGAAACGGGGGGGAGCGGAAGAAGGATCGCCTCCCCGCCGTGCTCTGTCAAGGGAGAAATTACACATTTACTCTGGCTTTTTCTTAAGGAGACGGCCCCCATAGATCAAAACACGGATTTACAAGCCAATTTCCAACATGAAATATAGACACCAGGAATCAATTTAACCAGGGTTCTATTTTAGCTAACACCGGCTGCGATTAGTCGCAGGTAACTAACGCTCCCTGGCCCCCACCCAGCACCTGGCGCTTCCTCCCGCCATCTTCCCCGTCCAGGGTGCCGGCGCGGTGGGAAGTGCAGGGGGAGCTGGGGTTTAAAAGCAGGTCGGCTCCCTACACCCCGGACCGTAGGGAGGCGCTGGGAGCAGCATCTGTGCCGACGCACCACTAAATTGTAATTTATGGTATGTCATTTCCAAAAATCATGTCAGCGCCTCGTCCGGGTTAATAAGCGCTTTATATAAATACAATTTCAATACAGTTCAAGCAAACATGCTTTGACTAGGCCAGGCTTGTGTATTTGAACTGTATTGAAATTGTATTTTAATGGCCGTGTCCAGCTTGCAACCAAAGCACAGGCAATCAAAGACAAACTGAAAGCAGTGAAAATGCATGGGGGAAGCCAGTGGCCCCTCATCCATAACCATGGCAAAGCCTAAAATTTGAACGAAGATGAAACTAAAGGAGAGATTAGCCCAGCAAACCCCAGTACTAAAGTGCTCTACTTTTTAGGCAGGTATGCATGCACATGTGATCAAGTCATGTCATCACTCCCAGTGCAAGACAGCCAATGGCTGATGGAGCTGACTTATTGCCCTATGCCATCTGCTGGGGTGGACAGAAGCAAAAGTAAATAACCGATTACAGGCCAATAGATGAAGAGGGCTGTCCTAATGCACTACCTAGCTTTATTAAATACAAGACGATGAACTGAAAGTTTAAGCCGTCTCTAGGCCAAACTTAAAAGGCCCCTCCCACCAAGACACTGCAACTTAACCTGGTTTAATTCCGGTATGTATTTATCTTCACTGCTGACTGTCTTAACTTACATTTCAGGAATATTTTTGGCTACAACTTGCACGCTTCCTAGTTACGCGAATAATACTTCTAATACAACTGTATCTTTGTACAAGCATTTCTGCTGGCACATGAAACTGAACGATGTTTCGTAGTGGATATATGTAGTACATTTATCAAAAATTTTTATTAACCGTAAATTCCAACATGAAACCAAAAATACAACCTATACTAAGATTGCTTATCGTTCGGCTGTGCCCTTATGCACCAGCATCTGATAGCATTCTGTGAACGAAAGGTATATGCTTAAAGTTTTAACACAGTAGTTACCATACTCGTGAGCCATGACATCCCCAGAAGTGTAATCACTGTATTCTAAACCTGATAGTAATGTCACTGGAGGTGTATGGCATGACAACGGATGCATCTTAGAATAAATGACAACGTGGCTTTACACCCAGAAGGCACCACGAGAAATACATGATGAACGAGTGACATCCTAGGGCGGTGCCTGGCCTTCACTCAGTTAATAGTCTATTCACTAGCAAGCATACCAGCCCTGTCCATTGCTGCCAGTCATTCCCTCTAGTGCTCCTGCGATAATACGTTTGTCAGCTATTCAGCTTCCAGGAGGTTGTTGATCACTCTCTTCCTGCTAGGGAGCTACCTGTGACCCCTTGACCGGTAGGTACAATCCGCAGGCTCCCCAGAAGCCGCAGGGCAGATCCAGCCTCTCTGTGGTATGTAGCTTGATTGACACATCAGTAAGCTGCCTCATAAATCAGTAGAGTGGCACGCATCCAAACGCAGAAATGTGACGTAGAATCTCCTGTTGCAGTGTTTA
Source organism: Triturus cristatus (assembly GCF_964204655.1). Classification (NCBI taxonomy): domain Eukaryota; kingdom Metazoa; phylum Chordata; class Amphibia; order Caudata; family Salamandridae; genus Triturus; species Triturus cristatus. The sequence continues at coordinate 825,030,664 of NC_140586.1, read as the reverse complement.
CGTGCAGTAGTTTGCTTGCCCCGCCACACCTGCTTCCGGGCCACCCCGAAGCGCACCCAAGGATCCTTCTCCTGTCGAAACTGCAGCTACACCTGAACAAGCCACCACTACGTCCACCGGGGTAGGGCGCAACAACCTCTGATGCATACTACTCAACACCCGCTCCGCCCGCAAGCACGCCATTGAACTCTGGGACCTACTTGACGACTCCTCCCCAGACGTCGCCTTCCTGACAGGGACCTGTATGAACCCCTCCTCGGCACCCGACATTGCCATAGCCATTCCTGACGGCTACAAGATCACCCGCAGGGACCGCACCAACCGAGCAGGAGAAGGAATCGCCATCGTCCACAGAAACACCCTCAGAATCTCGACCAGCTCCGACGACACCCTCAGCACAGCCGAACACCTGCACTTCCAGATCCACACCGACCCCAGCACCACCCTCGGAGGAACTCTCATCTACAGACCCCCCCGGCCACAGTTCAGCGACTCCATCGCCGACTTCGTCAGCACACACGTCCTTGCATCCATGAACTACATCCTCCTCGGAGACCTGAACTTCCACCTCGAAAACACCAACGACAGCAACTCCACCCCTCTGCTCGACAACCTCGCCAACCTCGGACTCAAACAGCTCGTTACGACTCCCATCCACTCCACCGGGCACAGGCTCGACCCCATCTTCTCCGCGAGCAACCACGTCACCTTCAGCCACACCACCGAACCCCACTGGACTGAGCACCACTGCATCCACTTCACCTTCGAGAAGCCTACCACGCACCACCGCTCACAATGGGTCCCCCGCCGCAGGTGGAGCAAAGTCACCGAAAACCCACCAACGGACACTACCGACACCGACTCCGCCGCCCGCAACCTAAGGCAATGGATTGACGACTGTGCCAACACACTCGCCGCAACCAAGAAACCCTCGAACAGACGCACCAACAGAAAAGCCATCTGGTTCACCGCTGACCTCCAGGCATCCAAGCAGGCCTGCCGTAGGCTCGAGAAGAAGTGGCACTACGAACAGACACCGGACAGCAACACAGCCTACAAAAGTGCCATCTGCAGAGACCACCAACTCATCCGAACCGCCAACATGACCTCCTTCAAAGAACGCATCGACAACAACGCACACAACAGCAAAGAGCTCTTCAACATCATGAGGGAACTCTCCAACCCCAACCCCAACCCCAGCTCCAACTCCAACGACATCCTGCCATCACAAGACCTCTGCGACTCCCTAGCCACCTTCTTCCACCGCAAGATTGCAGACATCCACGACAGCTTCAACAACCAGGCCCCCCCGACAGACACAGACACCTCAGACTCACCGCACCCCAGCCACATCGACCCTCTGCTTTCCTGGATCCACGTCAACAACGACAACACCATCAAAATCATGAACACCATCCATTCCGGCTCACCATCCGACCCCTGCCCGCACCACATCTTCAACAAAGCAAGCTCCACCATCGCACCTCCTCTCCACAAGATTATCAACAGCTCCTTCGAGACCGCCACCTTCCCGGAGAGCTGGAAGCACGCCGAGATCAACGCCTTACTCAAAAAACCCAAGGCTGACGCCAAGGACCTCAAGAACTTCCGGCCCATCTCCCTACTCCCGTTCCCGGCAAAAGTAATCGAGAAGATTGTCAACAGGCAACTGACCTCCTTCCTTGAAGAGAATAACACCCTGGACCCATCCCAATCCAGATTCCACAGTAACCACAGCACCGAAACAGCCCTCATCGCCTCCACTGACGACATCAGGGCCATGCTGGACAACGGAGAAACCGTGCCCTCATCCTCCTGGACCTTTCGGCCGCCTTCGACACCGTCTGCCACCACACCCTCCGCACACGCCTTCACAACGCAGGGATCCGCGACAAAGCCCTGGACTGGACCACCTCCTTCCTCACCGGCAGAACCCAGAGTGTCCGCCTCCCCCATTCCGTTCTAAAGACACCAAGATCATCTGCGGCGTACCCCAAGGATCGTCCCTTAGCACGACACTCTTCAACGTCTACATGGCACCACTCGCCAATATCGTCCGATCGCACAACCTCAACATCATCTCATACGCCGACGACACCCAGCTGATCCTCTCTCTCTCACCAAAGCCCCCACCAACACCAAATCCAACCTCCACGAAGGATTGAAGGCCATCGCCGAATGAATGATGATCAGCCACCTGAAACTGAACTTGGACAAGACGGAGGTCCTTATCATCGGATCCAACCCTCCGCCCGGGACGACTCATGGTGGCCGCCCGCAGGGAGCAGCACCGACCCCCACTGACCATGCACGCAACCTGGGGGTCATCCTAGACTCGGTGTTGGCAATGACCCAGCAAGTAAATGCCGTCTCCTCCTCCTGCTTCAACACCCTCCGCATGCTCCACAAGATCTATAGATGGATCCCCACCGGAACCAGGCCCTCGTCAGCAGCAGGCTGGACTACAGCAACGCTCTCTATGCAGGAACCTCAGCCAAACTTCAGAAACAATAACGCATACAGAACGCCTCTGCACGCCTCATCCTAGACATCCCCTGCCACAGTCACATCACAGCCCACCTGAAAGATCTGCACTGGCTCCCCGTCAACAAGAGGATCACCTTCAAGGTCCTCACCCACGCTCACAAAGCACTCCACAACACCGGACCAGCGTACCTCAACAAACGACTCACCTTCTACACCCCGAACCGCCAGCTTCACTCTGCTGACCTCGCCCTCGCCATGGTCCCCCGCATCCGGCGAGCGACCACCGGTAGCAGATCATTCTCCCACCTTGCGGAAAAAACCTAGAAAACCCTCCCCATCTGCCTGCAACAGACGCAGGACCTGCTGGCCTTCAGGAGAACTCTAGACCTGGCTGTTCGAGCAGTAGCAGCACCCCTGCGCCTCCCCCCCCCCCCCCCCACCCCCCACACACACACACACACCCCAGTGCCTTGAGACCCTCACGGGTAAGTAGTGCGCTCTACAAATGGATTGATTGATTGATTGATTAGTGGATGCACAGCATTGAAGGACGCATGCGCGGCACAGGCGTTAGAGCATTTGGTTTTTAAGTAGCCCAGGCTGAGGAGCTCTTCCGGGTTATTGGTGTGTAGAGTGAGTCTTGGTTGCTTAGTGCAGGACAGGGTTCCACTGCGTTGGCCTCTCTCTGAACCACACCTGATTTCTATGTGGCATTGAACAGTGAAGCCCAAGCTCTGAATGTATTCCTGCCCGGAATGCGGGCATTTTAATGGGGTTTGCACTTTCCTGACAGGTGGCACTGGAAGGCTAGGGTTGCCATTTTGCTTGGCTGTTTTGCTTTTCCTTTGGAGGCAGTGAATACTTTTTAGGTGTAAAATTTTGTGTTTTATCTACTGTCACCTAGAATGAATGTTGCTACCGCGTTTATAGGATGTGTAGGTTTTAGAGTCTGTTAAACAAAAAAGGGGAGTAGCTTTCAAATAGTAGCAGTAGTCTAGCTTCTCTTTTATGAACGTCTGCGTTATGGCTTGAACGCATTTTATTTTTATTTTCTGGAAATGAAGCACTGCATTTAGAATCCACAATAGATCTTAATAACAATGTTTATTGGTAACCAGGCTTATCAGTTGATGCATGCTCAGTTTCTGCCAGGCTCGCAAAGATATGCATGCTCTCTTCCTTCCACGCTTACCAAGATATGCATGCTCGCTTCCTTCCAGGCTCACCAAGGGATGCATGCTCGCTTCCTTTCAGGCATACCTAGGGATGCATGTTCACTTCCTGCCAGGCTCACCAAGGGATGAAATACCAGTATTTATTAAGCGCGCAGCTACCTCCGAAGTGGTGTCCCGGCGCTAGGGGCCCTCGGGAAGATTATGCGAGCTATTGCCCAGAGTCAGATGGTGCTGGGCTAAACCTGCCGCCGGCACCGGAGATCGAACCGTGAACACTGTAGTCCGGAGTCAGGCACCCTGGCCACTGCGCCACACCTCTTCGACGAGTGCTCACTGCCTGCCAGGCTCACCAAGGGATGCATGTTCACTTCCTGCCAGGCTCACCAAAAGATGCATGCTCGCTTCCTTCCAGGCTCACTAAGGGATGTATGCTCACTTCCTTTCAGGCTTACCTAGGGATGCATGTTCACTTCCTGCCAGGCTCACCAAGGGATGAAATGGAATACCAGTATTTATTAAGCGCGCAGCTACCTCGGAAGTGGTGTCCCGGCGCTAGGGGCCCTCGGGAAGATTAAGCGAGCTATTGCCCAGAGTCACATGGTGCTGGGCTAACCTGCCGCCGGCACCGGGGATCGAACCGTGAACCCTGTAGTCCGGAGTCAGGCACCCTGGCCGCTGCGCCACACCTGTTCCACGAATGCTCACTTCCTGCCAGGCTCTCCAAGGTATGCATGCTCACTTCCTGCCAGGCTCACCAAGGGATGCATGCTCACTTCCTGCCAGGCTCACCAAAAGATGCATGCTCGCTTCCTTCCAGGCTCACTAAGGGATGTATGCTCACTTCCTGCCAGGCTCTCCAAGGGATGCATGGTTGCTTCCTGCCAGGCTCATCTGCGGATTTATGCTTCATTTCTTCACATTCAAGCCTTTGTGTTGGCTGTGAGTTTGTCGTTATGCTTCACAGGAATCCATATTCAGGGGGTTCGTTCTATCAGGATCTGGAAGCCATTGGGTTTGATGGTTACAGCAGACTGAGCAAGAGGGCCCTAAATTCGGCTTTGTTGTCTGAAAGGTTGTCCATACCCATGGTTGCCCCCGGATGTGACACATGGTGGCCAACCTACGAATGTGCTGTATGATTATGCTTCTCAGAATAAATATTGCCCCAGTATGTGGTCAAGGTGGAGATCTGCGGTTTCTGAGAACTTTTGCAAGCGTCCTAACTACCTGAACAGTGCAGATTTACAGACTGCCTCTTCTACTGCTGTTGTCTTTAATTAGCAATGATATTGTGCATTGATGCTTAACCCTTTGCTTGTCTCACTCTTCTCCCCCACAGATGACTGCAGGAACATTGCTAATATCATGAAGACTCTCGCCCACAGGGGTTTCATCTTTAAACAAACCTCCAGACGCATCTGATTCCCCAGGAGTAGCGGGACAAAAGGCTGCATGCAGCGCTTTTCTGACCGTGTGTTCACGCGTGAGGACAGACAGGAAGTAGAATTCAAGGCAAGTGGACAGAGCAGCTCGACCATCACCGCCTGCAAAGACAAGACAACATGGACAAGGAAACTTATCTTTGTGCAGACCCAAAATATGAATGCCCTCCATAACAGGCCCCGGCTCCAGTCCGGGGGGCGGGGGGAGAGATCAGGCTGAGTGGAGGGGGTGGCCACCACCACCACCTTTTCCCCTCTTCTCCTACCAGCCCCACATGTGATTTTTGGGGAATGGGAGTGAGGTGGGAAAAGGCTGAAACCATGTTGAAAGATGGGGACAGGTGCAGTATACCGTAGACAACCGCTCCTCAATTTTCCCACAAAGTGGAAATTCTTCAGCGAACAGAATCCTGTGTGTGGGAGTGGGAGGAAAAGCGCTGAAGAGCGGCAACCCTTACATTAACCCTGGATCTCTACCCCTGGAGCTAGCTGCATGCGATGAAAACATAAAACAAAATAAAAAATAAAAGTATCAAACTAAAAAAAAAAAAAAAAAAAGCCTGGGCCAGGGTCAGTTCCGGACAGGATGCCCTTCTCTTGTATCAGACGTGACTTTGTAGCAGGGACGTCATAGCACCTGTTTGGAATTGTAGCTTTCCTTGTTCTTTGGATTTCACACCATATTTTATTATTTAGGAAGGCCTCACTACAGCTGCGCCCCAGGTATTGACGACTTTGGGATTATTCTAGCACTAAAAGGTGACTGCTACCTCTGATCCTAATGCAGTGACCTCTCTCCATAGTCCTCACCCGGTTCCTTCGCTCATTTTAAGGAATGCCTTGTTCTTCCCACTGTCTTACTCTCCCTTTTACTGCAAATCTACGCCCTCACGGAGAGTGGTACAGGCCAGTCACCACGCTGCTTTCCCTGCTCTTTGAGACCTGACTTCTGGGTACTTCCCTCACCCTCTTCAGTGGGGACTCATACCTTCCTTGGAATCGTTAACATCTCCACCTTCTTTGCAGATCCCAGCCCTCGACACCTTCCCTTCCTTTTATGTGACATTTCTTTTAGGTCCTTCCCATCTACTTTACACCCTCCCCATTCAGCTGTCACCCCCGTTCCTTCTCAAATGAGCATTCTCCCCTCACTACCTTCCACCCTGCTTCTCCCATTCCTCCTTATTCTGTTTCTCCTTTTAGCCTGTGTGACATCAGCCCGTCCCATCCTTTTATCCTTCCCATCCTTTTATCCATTCCATCTTTTTCTTTCCCCGCGCTCCTTCCAATTATTCTCATCCCAATGTCAGTGCTTTACTTTTGGCCCTCCTCTAGCCTGTCTTCTGATCCTCCTCCTCCTCCCCTAAGATGGACTCTCTTTTCAGCACTACCCATCTGTTTATTGCTTTCTATCTTGATTGGTCCCCATCTCCTGCAGAAGATTCTTTTGACTGGCCACACGGGCAGTGCTTTTTACATCTTTTTTCTGTTCCTCAAAAAACTTGACCTAACCCCCTCGTCTTCCTATTCCAAATTCCAAATCTCAGCTAGGCCACTAAACTTTAGAACTCACCTGCTTTTTAAACGTTGGTGAGTCTAAATGCAGCTTTTTCGTGTATTAAGTAATCTCCAAAGTCCTGGGACACATGGTTGCACTTCTCTTTTAATCAAAATGCTTCTAACATGCCTTTGGTTTTCACAGGTGCTGGACTGTGGACCCCAGAAACCGAGGAGTTAAATGAATGCTTTTGTCTGTATTGTTAATGCTGCAAACTCTTTTGTTCTTATAAATTTATAAATAGGAAGGGTCTGTTTTAATTTCCTCATTTAATGAGATTTGGCTGTATTCTCTGTCCCCTGACTCAAGTTTCTAGTTTAATTTATTAAGATTGATTATATGCCGACATGGGAAAACGAACTTTAAAAAAAATATAAATAATCCCCTTATACAAGTTACATACATTCGATCATTTTAAAATAAATAACAGTTCTTCACTTACTATTCTCCCCAAACCTCTCAGCACTTAAGCAACAAACAATCCACATGAAATATCCCAAATTTATGGCTAAATTTAAACCAGTTTTTGTACAATGATGCCTAAATCACATTGATCCTACTGAGAAATAAATAAACTGTCACCTGACTCATTCCTCTTAAATCTCGACCGACTGTGGCATGACGTGGACTGTTAACGTGTTCTGCCGCTGATGGATTCAATTGTCATCTCCAAAGGACCCTGCTGCAGGCAAGAAGTTTGTGATTAATGAAATATTGAGGTTTTAAAAAGGCTCTCAGCCCTTTATCAATTTTTCTCAATGCCTCTTTCTTATAGCTTGAACCTACGCTGGTCCAGATGAGACTTTGTTTTTTTTTCTCCTCCACTAGTTTCCTACTGCCAGGTTCCTAGATGCGCTCTCCTCTTTTTTGGCCACCTCTGCCTTGGAGGAAGCTAATTCAATTGTTATCAATTTGACTGAGAGCCTGTTGAGTGTTCCCAGCTGACTTGACGTTACCCTCTAAGACTGCAGTTAGGTGTCACTGTAGTGCTTATAACTTGCTGCTCCACTGAGGATCTGTAGCCTTCTACAGGTAGCCTCCTCCTGGCACCAACAGCTCTGATAGATCAATATTTTTAGCCGTGAAGAGCTACCAGGTGGTGTTCACTACAATCTTCTGTGAGCTCAAGCTTCACATAGCTTTTCTGGTTCTGTCCATGCTCTGTGACGATCACGTGAAGGGAGAGCCAAAGGCGATCCAAGCTTGTCTTGCATATGTTATGTCTGCCTCGTACACTCTCATGAACTGTTGTGCAGCACAAATTGCTTGGATACAGACTTGTTTTGTTAACACATGATATTTTTGTGGTGCCATTGCTCATACTCGAGCTACTGTGGCTAATTAAGCCTGAATCCTCTTCTACAGTTTCAGATTTACAGCTTGGAATAGGAGATCTTCAGAGACCTATCAAGAATGGGCGCTTTGAACCTGTGTTGAATGAGAGCTCTCCAGAGACCTATCGAGAACAAGAGCTTGATACATACGTGGAATGGAAACTGCTTAGATATTTGTGGAATGAGAGCTGCTTAGAGAACTATTGTATCTCAAAAGCAAAAAGTAACCTCTCCATAGCCCTATGATGAATGAGAGCTCTTCAGAGACCTTTGCGAAATGAGAGGCCATCGGAGGCATTTGTGGAAGGATAGCTTTCCAGAGACCTATCAAGAATAAAAGCTCAAAAACTTTGTTGATGAGAACTCTTCCAAGGCCTGCCATGGCTGAGAGCTTCAGAACTGTGCAGCATGATAGCTCTCTGGAGACCTACTAGGAAATGCAGCTTGAAACCTGTGTGTTGAATGAGGAATTTTCAGGGACTGATAAAGAATGAGAGCTTGAGACCTGTGTAGAATAAGAGCTCGACAGAAAACAGTCAAGGATGAAAGTTTGAGACTTGTGTGGAATGAAAGATGTTTAGAGACCTTCTGGGAACGAGATCTTGAGACCTGTACAGCGTCAAAGCTCTTCAGACGCCTCTGTGGAATGAGAGCCCTATAGACTTCTGTGTGGAATGAGAGCTCCATACAGCGGTATGGATTGGGAGCTGCTTAGGTAATCCTTATGCTTAGTGAGCACTGTTCAGAGACCTATCAAAAATGAGGCTTGAGAATGGTATGGAATGAGAGCTCATCAAAAACCTACTAGGAATGAGAGCTTAAGAACTTTATTGAAGGAGAGCTCTCCGGAGACCGATCAAGAATGGGACCTTGAAAATTTTGAGAATGATAAATCTTCAGAGACCTCCCATGACTGGGAGCTTCAGAACCATGTGGAATGATCGCTTTCCAGAGACCATGACTGAGAGCTTCAGAACTGTGTGGAATGATTGCTTTCCAGAGACCTACTAGGAAATACAGCTTGGGACCTGTATGCTGAATTGGAGATTTCCAGAGACGTATCCAGAATAAGAGCTTGATCCCTGAATAGAATGAGAGCTCGACAGAATTAAGTATGAGAGCTTGAGACTTGAGACGAATGAAAGATCTTCAGAAACGTGCCAGGAATGAGAGCCTGCGACCTGTGTGGTGTCAGAGGTCTTTCGACACCTGTGTGGAATAATCCCCCTTTAGACTCCTTTGTGAAATTAGAGCTCCACACAACACTATGGATTGAGAGCAACTTAGGTAATGCTTTGGTTTAATGAGCACTCTTCAGAGACCTATCAAAATTGAGGCTTGGGACTGGTGTGGAATGAGAGCTCATTAAAGACCTACTGGGAATGAGAGCTTAAGAACTTTGTGGAAAGACAGCTTGATACCTGAGTGGAATGTGAGATCTTTAGAAGCCAATGAAGAATGAGAGCTTGAGACCAGTATTAAATCACAGCACGTCAGAAGTGGCAGGATGAGAGCTTAATATCTGTGTGGAATGACAGATCTCCAGAGATGATCAAGAATGAGAGGGTTGAGACTGAAATGGAATGAGAGCTCTTAACGCATCTTTGTGGAATCATAGCTCTTTATAGACTTTTATAGAATGAGAGCTTAACAGTACACTATGGAATGAAACCTGTTTAGGTAATTATTATGTTTAATATGAACTCTTCAGAGACCCACATGAAACGACAATTTGTAATGGAAATGTAGATTGAGGCTTCCGGTGCATGGAATGAGAGCTCTTTAGGGACCTCTCTGGAATGAAATATAGAGATGTCTGATAAGAACCCAACAGAGTCCTGCGAAAGGAGAACTTTTCAGAGATCTGTAAAGGGTGAAAGACATGATAAATCTGCGCAAATGTTAGATTGGAATCTTCTAATTCCTGTGTGGATTGAGAGCTGCCTAGTGATCTATTATTGATTTAAGGGGAGCCTGTTCAAAGATGCGTGTGGGAGATTAAGAGTTCTTCAGAGACCTGCTTGTAAATTAGATCTCCTCAGGGACCCGTGTGGTCGAATGAGATCAAAGTCTTGAGTCACAAGGTGATGTCCAGTCACACAGGAAGGGCCTCCTCAGGATAATAGCCATGCACCACCAGTATACAGTTGAGAAGTGAGAACTCGGAGATTGGTCGATGGTGTAAAGAGACCTGGGAAGAACCAGAGGTCTGTCATATCATGTGTCCCAGGAGTTGTGTGTGAAGCGTGGGCTTTATTAGTACACTGTGGAATGGGATCTTTTTTTAAACAATGTGCCCTCAGGAAACATCTGTGGCATGAGTGTGGTTTGGCACCCAATGCCACATGTGACTTGTATGGAGTAAGACCTGATTAAAAGCCTGTGTGCCTGTGACACGCAATCAATTAGAGTAGACCTGCATCATTTCAACTGCTTTAAGGAGAATAACCATGCTAAATCAGATGGACTCTCTCCTGTGACACGCACCCAGTTCCAACAGGCCTTAGATTACCCTTGAGCAAGGAGTGTAGGTGCCATAGGAAGATCTGGAGGTCAGCGAGCGAGAAACCCAAGGGTTTTGCAGCAGATAGAGAATACAGCCATCGCATCCAGCAGTTCACTTCTAGTGCTCAGTAGGTGCCATTTCAGTCAAAAAGAAAACAAAATATCAAAAGAGTGAAATTTCCATCCATGGTCATTGCCGAGTTATTCAATTCTTGCTGTAAATGTGTCACGTCAATAACATTTGGAAACATCATTAAAGCAAGTTTCATATCTTTAAACCATACTCACTGGTGTTTGTGTTATTTCTTCACTGGCATTCACAAACAACCAAAGAAAGCAGACTTACTTTTTAACAGTGTTGTTGTTTACTTTCATGCGAGTTGTGGTTTAATGAATAAATGGATTAGGAGAAATGATTTTACATGATCATTCCGGTGGACACTTCTAAACACAAATTCCTCACCTTTAGAATCTCCTCAGGTGCCAGTCTGGAACTGGAAGATTTAAACCAGTAGGTTGAGTCCTGTGCCGTTCTGCTTACTTTGTTCTTCTCCGGAAGTGACGAACGAAGACACTTACAAGCACCACCTCTGTGCGCAGACATGAGATCCTTTCTTTCAGTGCCTTCATACATGGATCTGTCTGGAGCTCACTCCCAACTTTTTGGGTTAATGGTTTTTTTCCCTTTAAAACTCTTTATCCTACTGTTAATGGAACCACGTCCCCTCCTAAAACTATAGGGTTTAAGCCTTAGGGAACTGTCGCAAACAAATGTCTGAGGGATTCCGACTGGTGTTTGGGTTCCGCACTCTACTCCAAGTCCACCGATGGGTGCGCCCTTATAAATCAGAAGATGATGCTCTATGTCACTGAATACCGAAAGAAGCCTTGGAAGACCTGCTCTGATTCAAAGTAGAGGGTGCAGACCCATTCCTGCTCTCAAGGATGATCCCACCACAGGTCCTCATCGAGGTCCAAGTATTCTGGTAAGTTGAATCAAAGCAGAAGCATAAGAAGACCAAGCGAGATTTGTCCCAGTCCAGTCACTCTTTTTGTTTTTTAAAACAATTTTTATTAACAGTAATTTTGCACCTTTCCGTATACAGAGTTCATGTTCACGACACAGGTTGTATTCATCTCCGTCAACATTAACATAGATGATAACACTTTGTAGCGGCCATACGTCCTCTGTACATACAACACAGGTGACCTCCCACAAGTATTCCCATACGTGGACCCCATCCCCTCTAATAGTGGAGTGTATCTTCTGCATTATTCGCTGAGGTCGGACTCTGATCCCGACAACGGGGGTTCGCATATATGACTCCTGAAGGTGTTCCATTTTCCCCATATCCTCTCCCATCGCCGGGGGCAACCCCTATTACCACATACCGCCTTCTCCGCTACCATGGCGCCATCCAAGTCACGACACCACCATGCGTGCGAGGGGATTGCTTGCGCCCCCCAGTGTCGTGCAATATTCCTCTTTGCCAATACTAGTCCTATGGTCACCCAGGTTTGTTCAGCGTGATTTAGGTCTGTATCATCCCATATATTCAATAAACACATCCGAGGCTCAGGGGGAACCTCACGACCGGTTACTCGGGTGATCGTTGCCATAGCCTCACTCCAATATCCGGCAATGGCAGGGCAGTCCCAAATCGTGTGAAAAAAGGTACCCTGGAGGCCGCATCCCCGCAGGCAAAGCGGATCAACCGCTCTCCCCATTTTATGTAGTGTGGATCTAGTGTAGTATGTCCTGTGTAGTATTTTAAGCTGTACCAATTTTAGTTTGGACGAAACCGCTACCTCCCGCGGGGACGCAGTCGCCTCTTGCCATTCGTGCTCCTCCATGTCCCCTATGTCAACCTCCCATTTCCGTTTAAGAAGTTCTGTGGGGTCTTTTTGATGGTTCACTAACTTACGTTATGTCAATGATATGGCTTTCTTGGTCAGATAGTCTGTGAGTAAACGATCCTCAAGTGGGGAGGACTCAGGTGGGGTGGTTCCTCTAGGTATGACATTCCTCAAGGCATGTTGAATTTGTAGAAATTTGAAACTTTCCGCCCGTTGCAACCGATATTCTATCTGCAGTTGCTCAAACGGGACCACCTCACCCCGCTTCCAGAGGTCACCGACCCTGGAGAGGCCTATCAGATCCCACCCCGCAAACTCCTTACTTAAATGCATCATGCCTATTGCGGGAGAGACCCATAGCGGTGTCTGTCGAGTGATCACCCCCTCCCAACCAAGCCTGCGCTGCGCCGTGAGCCATATGTGTAGGGTGTGTTTTGTGGGGCCTGTTAGGGTATTTTTTAGGGATTTATCATACAAGGCACGAAGTACTCCTGTCACCCCCATCTTATGCCTATCCATGCGCAGGGCCGGATCATCCTGCGGCGCATGCAGCCACTGATTGACTACCGTGAGCTGGGAGGCCCAGTAATACAAGCGTATGTTGGGTAGGGCAATTCCCCCCGTCGTACCAACTCCTCATCAGTTTGCAGAGAGCTATGCGGTGGGGCCCGTCCTCCCACAGCAGATTACCCACCTCCGCCTCCACCAATTTAAAGTAGGAGTCAGGGATCGGCATGGGCGTGTTTTGTAGCACATACAGGAAGCGCAGGAGGGCCATCATCTTGAACAGGGCTGCTCTTCCCAGCAAAGTCAGCGGGAGAGAATGTCAGTGTTTGACATCGCTCCGGAGTCTGCGGAGGGGCGGAAGTAGGTTGCTTCAAAGAACAGGGCTGGGTCAGGCGTGATGTTAATGCCGAGGTATCGGAAACCATTCACCGCCACCGACAGTGTTACTCCTCTAGGGAGTTGTGGTATGGGTCCATGCAGGACGTAAAGTACTGACTTTGCCCAATTGATCAAATAACCGGATAATCTACCGTATGATTCACAAATGTCCAGCAGGCTACTGATAGACCATTTAGGCCGCGTCAGGTATACCAAGATGATATCTGCATAGAGCGAGACACGGTCGTCCCAGCTCTCAGTCCACTTCAAACCTGTGATGACCGGATCCTGCCTAATCCATGCCGCCAAGGGCTCCAGCACTAGGGCGAATAGCAGCGGGGAGAGAGGACATCCCTGCCTAGTTCCCCACCCAAGCGGAAAGTCCTCCGATAGCCGTCAGTTCACCGCCACCTGTGCCAGAGGCGCGCTATATAACAAACGCACCCAAGCACAAAATTTGGGCCCAAAACCAAAACGCGCAAGCACTGCAAAGAGGGAGGGCCATTCCACACGGTCAAACGCCATACTGGCATCTAACGATAAGATAACCGCATCCTCCTGACTGCAGGGCCCTCCGGCCAGTATGCCATGCAACCGTCTAATATTCATCGCTGTGTTGCGTCCCGGCATAAAGCCGGATTGGTCAGGGTGTATGAGCGTCTGCAAATGAGGCTGTAGACGGGTCGCTAGCACCTTCGCTAGAATTTTTGCTTCTACGTTAAGGAGTGAGATAGGTCTGTAGGAGGCGCAGTCATGAGGAGGCTTCCCGGGTTTTAATATCGCCACCAGTGTTGCGACTCTCTGGTCACGGGGGAGTATGCCCTCTTTCAAGCTGGCTTCATACATTTTCAGCAGGTGGGGAACTACCGTGTCTGCCTCTCTCTTATATAACTCTATCGGAATCCCATTCGGCCCCAAGGCTTTCCCGGACTGGAGGCCCTGAACGGCTAGGGCGATCTCTTCTGCGGAGAGGTCAGCCTCCAGTGCATCCGCATCCTCCTCAGTCAATCGCGGAAGACGTATGTCCCGCAGGGATGCTAGGTTGTCGTCCACGGAGGCTGTTACCACCGGGGTGTACACTTTTTCGTAGTGGGTTGCAAAGGCCCTCACTATGTCGTCAGGATTCGTCACAACCTCACCCGTGGCCAGCCGTATCTGCGCTACCCATCTGCTGGTCCTCTCTTTTTTATCTAGCCAAGCTAGTAGTTTGCCCGCCTTGTCTCCCACTTCATATATTGTATGTTGCGTTTTCGTAAGACGCAACCGGGCTGCCTCCCATAAGTGGTCCCTGTATGTTTGTTTAGCGAGTTGCAGTGCCTGGACGCTCGTGTTGGTGGGCTCTCGGGCATGCTCCCTTTCTGCCTCGGTCACCGCCTCCTCAAGCTCTAACACCTGTTGCGCCAAGTTACGCTTGTGGGCTGTAATGGCCGCAATGGCCTGTCCACGGAGCACTGCCTTGTAGGCCTCCCAGAGAATAATGGGTGAGGCAACCGACTGCGTGTTGTCTTGGAAGTAGTGTTTCGTGGTTTTATGTAGGGTCTTGCGTACGTTAGGAATTTTTAAATAGCCGGGGTGTATCGGAAAAGTGCGTCTCCACCCTAGCAGGCCTGAGGAGCACGACAGCAACACCGGGGAGTGATCAGATATACCCCTGGGGAGGTGTTTGACCTCCTGTTGTTTCTCAATGCATGCCGGGGAAGTAAGGAGGTAGTCGATACGGGAAAGACTGTTGTGCGCGCTGGAGTGATGTGTGTATTGACGCTCCGTGGGGTGGTGTATGCGCCAGGTGTCCTGCAATCCCATCGCGTCTATGAAGTCACGCAAAGGCGAGGAAGCTGCGCTCTGCTCCCTCTGGGGGTGCCTGTCCCTCTCATCGTCTACTGTGGTATTGAAGTCGCCTCCCAGTATCAGTTCTCCAGGGGGTAGGCCTAGCAGAAAACCCCCCAGAGCCGGGAAAGCGAGCGAGTGCAATGCCGGAGGGATGTATACTGTGACAAAATTAAAGCTGGGCCCCTCCCACTGCCCGGCCATTGCTGCAAAGCGTCCCTGGTCATCTGCCCACTTCCCTTTCACCACCAGGGGGGAACTTTTCCGGATGAGGATCCCAGCGCCTCTGGAGCCAGTGGTAAACTCTGAATGCGCTATCATTGTGAAACCCCATCTATCGAGTGCCTTAACGGCCGTACCCACTAAGTGGGTCTCCTGTAGGAGAACCACGGACGGAGTATGCCTCTTAAGGTATTGTAGTACTAACCCCCGTTTAATTTTATTGCCCAGGCCATTCACATTCCACGACAGCACCGTCAATGGGCCACCCGGGGTCTGGCAATCAACCCGCTGCGGCACCGTAGTCATCATCAGAGTGGTTGCTAGTCATGTGGGAGTCGACCCGCGTCAGGATCAAATCCTGTAGTGTATCTACCCTGTTTGTTATAGTCTTAGTCAATGAACGTGTAGTGCGTATGTAAGTGCCCATGACCCACTGAAGGTGACTGACGAACCAAAAAAACAAAAAAGAAAACATAAAAGTCCAACAACTCCGTAATGAAAACCCTCGCCCCCCAACTACCCCCCTCCCTGCTTCCCTGCCAGACGGATCCCGAACTACCCGCCACCCCAACATAGCAGAGTGCTTTAATCCCAACAACAGTACTTGCATGTAGAGGGAAGGAAGTGCGAGAGCCGGCACCGCTCCCCCAGCCTCCACACTGTCTCGCAACCATTCAAACTGTGCACCATCCGATTCGCTTTGTTACCCGTAGGCACTGGAAGCATCTCTCGTAAGGAAGGAGCCCCATAATGAACAATCCCCGTGCCACTCATTTTGTCCCCTTTCGTGGTGGGTGCATCTCCTCCTCCTCATGTCGCCGGCGCGTGGCAGGTGCCAACAGTTCAGTCATCCGAGTCTGGACCCGCGGGGCCCGGCTCCGTCCCCTCCTGCCGACACGGCTGGGAATTCCCGTTCAATTCTGTGTCTTGTCGCTGCCGCCTCTTCGATCTGTCGGCACCACCCACAGGCCGCCAGCCCTCGAGCCAGTCGTGGGCCTCCTCTGGCGTTTCAAAGAACCATGTCTTGCCCTGCGCCACCACTCTCAATTTAGCTGGAAACAGCATCGAGTATGAAAGTTCCTTGTGGCGAAGTTCTTTTTTAACCTCTATAAAACTTCTGCGCCGCTTGGCCACCGCCGTTGTATAGTCTGGGAAAAAGGAGATCAGGGAATTTTGAATGCGTAAGGGCGGCGCCACCCGCGCTGCCTGCAGTATAGCGTCGCGGTCCCCAAAATTAAAGATACGGGCCACGATTGGCCTAGGGGGCGCTCCGGGCTGGGGCCTACCCCCGGCACTCTGTGCGCCCGCTCAACCGAGAAGAGGGTGGACAGTCCGCGGGTCTGAAGCTTGGATTGTATGAGTTCTTCAACATAGAGGTCCATGGCGGGGCCCCCTTCGTTCTCGGGAACCCCGGTAATTCGGACGTTGTTCCGTCGGGAGCGTCCCTCCTGATCGTCCAATTTCGACGCCATGAGCCTGTTAACAGCCTCCAAACGACCGACCCTCTGAAGCAGTGAGGCAGTGTCCGCAGTGAGGGATTTTGTCACCTTTTCCACTTCTTTCACCATGTCGGTCATTTTTGAAAAATCCGCTCGCAGGAGGGAAACATCCGTGGAGATCGACCCCACCGTGGTCTGCACGTTAGTAAGGGCCGCCATGATATCCTCCAAGGTCACTTTGGGTGCTGCTCCAGAGTCTAAGGCCTCCCCCGACAGCTCCTCGTGAGCGGCGGGCCCCTCGAGTCTTTGGCGAACGCGTATTTGTCGAGTTTTGCCTGCGCGGTCGTCCGCTGGCCCTTACCCCCCCATCGCCTCCTAGTCCGCCCAGTCCAGACAGGTAATCTCTGCCGCCTGACCGGACGCCAAGCGCGGCCTGTCTGTTTTCCCTGTCGGACGGGCAACAGCCGGGCGAAGGGGTCCGACGACACCTCCGTCTCTCACCCGCAGCGATAGTCAGGGTCTAGTGGTCTCCCAGCACCACCGCGAGCGGAGCCGCGTGCGGTGCAGCGTATAGATGGCCGGCCTGCCCACTTGTTCCACAGGACCCACGCAGGCCGACGGTCGTCCGTTCCGGGCCTCTGAGCCTCCTCCAATCCAGCGAGGCTGCCAGTAAGACCCCTCCGGGCCGAACAGCGCCGACAGCCCTCGAGGGCCCCCTCAGAGCCGATCCACGAGGGGCGTCTAGATCGGGCAACCGGCGCGGCACAGTCCCGAGGGGCCACAGCGCTAACGAAGCTGCAGGTGCGCCCCACCTCCAGAGCCCGCCACGCGGGAGCCTCTCCTGCCGTGCACACTCCCAGGGGGACTCACTGTGTGGCCCGGTCCCAGCACGCGTCTGCCCACGAGTTCAGCTAGCGCTGGAATCGCCACAGGACTCCTCTGCCGCGCCCCAGCCTCCTCCGCCGATCAGGTGCGAGCAGCCGATGCCTCGACGTTGGGCCGCGCACCCGCCTTCTCCTCTCCGCTCCCGCCGTCACTCACAGGAATCCAGGGGGCTTGCGTCGCACCCCCCCGCCGCAGGGCTGCACCGCCAACGGTCAGGTCGGATCACAAATTGAGGTCCCGGCTGCAGGCTCGCATCGAGGCCGCCGCCTGTCCATCGGCGCCAGCAGCGTTTCCGGGCACCGGTCGGCCTCGGGGTCGGATCATTCGGTGCCTCTCACCCTCCGTTATGGCTGCACATCAGTGGGGGCCGGATAATTGCACGGATGGTAGGCCGGATCTTCGGGGGAGCTTACACCGCTACCGGAGCTTCGCTAGTTCGCGGCCATCGCTGGTGCCGCCAGGCCACGCCCCCAGTCCTGTCACTCTTAAACTGAGAATTCATGAGGGCGCCAGGGTGCCTCTTGGTCCAATGGCTGCTCCTCCGCTAAGGCGATGGAGCATCACTCCACTGCCTCGGAGCAGCGAAAGAAAGAAAAAAAAAAGAAATGATAGCGAATGTTATCATTTTATTTTGTCCTCCTGCTGCAACAGCTTGCGTGAGGGGGTGGGGCGGGGCTGCAGAGCAGGGGAGAAGTGGTAGAACATGCCTTAATGCGCAATGACTGTTTGAACCGCCCTCTCGGGCTGCCCAAACCAGCCATGCACAGTTTCCCCCTTCTCCATGCAGGCTGCATTACAGCCTGCATGGAGAACATGCCGACACCTACAGCCCCTGGCTGAGCACCGTGTCACGGCACTCACACCAATCACAACGCTGCATTGCAGCATTGTAATTGGCTGCAAGGACCGCGGAAGCCCTGGTGCTTCCTGCTTCCTGTTTCTTACAAGAAGCCAGAATGGGAAGCAGGAGAGGTGGCCGGGGCTGGCCGGGAGGTAAGTGATTTTTTTTTTTTTAATAGTGATCCCCCACCCCTTACCTCCCACCCGCCCCACTGCTGCTTCCACTCAGTAGCCGCGACTTTCGTGGTCTTGCTTTTAGTCCCACGCTGAAGAGCCAATTGTGTAACTGATTCTGATGTATCCCTTGTTTCCGGGCCCATTGGCGATGTTTCTGCAGATTGAGGCGTTCAAAGAGGCCATATTGTGAATTTTTATCACCCTTCCCGCTGTGTCTGACTTGCTTTTGGGCCCCATGGATCCGCCGAGACCTTCAGTCTGTCCCTCCATAACATGCCTGTGGTTCCACCTTTCTATTTGGACTCTGTTCAGAGCCAACCAGTTTTGGGGAATGACAATGGTTATGAAGTGGAATAATCTCCAGCATTGTGATGACAATTTATTTCTGAAGGAGACTTCTAACGACTGATTCCTCACCTTAGAATATTCCTCTTGAGCAGGTCCTCTGCACGTCTCCAGGTGGCGTTCGATGTTGTCACGCCGTGTGTGTTTGAAGTGACGTCCCCGTGCCTATATGGGCGCCACCCGAGCATGCTGACATCAGTTCCTTTCGCGCCAATAGTGCAAACCCGGAGAACTACCTTGGTCAGTTTTTGATCACTTTTTTCAACTCTTTGTCGACTTTTTTGAGCTTTGCTCCCAGTGTGCAAAGGACATTATGTCCCCTGCTAAACCTTCAGTGTTCAAGCCTTGTGGGGATTGTTAAAGGCAAATGTTTGTGTCCGATCCCCACCTGATATGTCTTTAGAGCCTGGAGTCAGACCATGACCCCTAGGTCTGCGTTGAGTACAAGTTGACACACCCAAAGGCAATTCGCGAGCAGCGGATGAAACTCCTGGGGGCTTGGCAGAAGAAGGCTCTGCATTGCTTCCATGGACGATCTTGAGGCCGCTCCCAGTGCTGTTCCCATGGGCAATTGTCTTCCTGCTCCAAGAATTCCTTGTCGAAGTTAGGTAAGTCGAAAAAGTACACAAAGAAGTCAAAGCGCTTTTTGAATTCACATTCTCAACATCATGCTTCCAGACCCCGCACCCACTCTCAACCTAAAGAGCTGGCGTCAGGGTCCATTCAGCACTAGGCACACACTACATACAAATTATATATCAAAGGTTTTCACAGTTTAGTGTTCATCAAGCTTGTATTCTTAAGTAATTCCCTGGACATCTGTCAAGCTGCCATGTGGAGATCACTTCACACGTTCACAAAGAACTACTGCTTGGACATTCAAGTCTGTTGTGATGGGCATTTCACCCTTAAGGTCCCTCAGGACTTTTGGTCTAAACCAGTTTGCAGACCCACCTTCAGGGAGGTATTGCTTGGGTATCTATTCTAAGGTGAGGAATCTCTCGGTTTGAAGTGTCTATCAGAAAAAAAGTTACTAAAATTTGTTATCGACTTTTCTGGTAGAGACTCTATCTAGTCGCAGATTCCTTTCCAACCCTCCCATCCTCCTCATTCTGCCAACTGGCCTCTTATCCCCCAAAAAAGATCCCTTGGACACTGCACATTTGTCAAAACAATTGCATTGTTTTTTGCATGACTCCGCGTTTTTGGTGCAGAATTAGTCACAAAAGAAACGGAGTCAGCGCTCTGGGGTGGTGCCT
Organism: Triturus cristatus; assembly: GCF_964204655.1. Classification (NCBI taxonomy): domain Eukaryota; kingdom Metazoa; phylum Chordata; class Amphibia; order Caudata; family Salamandridae; genus Triturus; species Triturus cristatus. Next base: position 825,010,427 of record NC_140586.1, on the reverse strand, counting down.
ATAAACGCAGCACAATGCCCCTTCCGATGCAAAAGACACTGATGCACAGATGAACTACATCACCTGCCAGCGTGCAGAGGTACAGCTCAAGATTTTCGGGATCCAGTCTGATACCTGGAGAACATCCTAAGGCGAGGAATCTGCAGTTAGAGCTTCTACCAGAAAAGGCGTTACCAAAGGTAAGTAACTCTCTCATCTGGATTTGTAGGATGCCCATGGGTTTGACCCCTCCTCGGATATTGGGTTATGTTCTTCCCCTGGATCACCAACAGAACAGTGTCCCCTTTACTATGCTAGTGAGACAAGCAGTGGTGGTTTTGGATTTAAATCTGCCAACTATGGAAGTTATAACCATTGTACTAACAGAGGTTTTGCAACTAGGAAAAACTTCATCGGAATCTTTAGTTTTATTTAATGAAGCCCTGACTGAGACCCCTTTTGGGCATCTGGTCTAAGTAAGACCTGTTCCTGTCCTCCAGTAAACAGGCAGGTTGCAAACTGCATTTTTGATGCAGCAACCCATACCAGAGAGTTTGGTAGTTCGAACTTCCACCTGTCTGGTCAATCCCAAATCCTTTCCCATGACTCCTGATAGACAATGGAAACATCTTGAGACTTTCGGATAGCGACGTTTTCCTCAGCCAGCCTAGCCCCCTCCCCTCCCTCCCTCCCCCTTTCAGTTAGTGCCAGCTGCTTGCTGGGGAGATATACCCGAGCTTTACGGCTCATGATTGGCGAGATCTTGCTGGCTGTCCCTGAGAAATTGTGGGCCAATTTGACTCAGACCATCTAGGATGGTAAGGATGCAGCTAAGAATATTGTAATTGTATTTATGTAGTGCTTACCACTACCTGATGAGGTGTTGAAGCACTTTATGGTGAGTAGCACGCTACTCCGGAACCCAAGGTTAATGGTTAATATATTGGTCATTGCAATTAGTCATGTGCTCTTAAGAAGAAACTGCATGCATTTGCTCAAGTTACTTTGTGATTATATTAATAAGTTGGGTGTAATCATTAATGGACTGAGTGTTTAGGTGAATGGCTTGTGAGATAGATAGGATGGTGGAGATTAGATAATTTTAGTTTACAGTGATAGGGTTTTAAAGAGGAGACGTTTTTATCTATGACATGAGGCACCTACCAATCTCAGAATTGCAATAAGAAAGAGGAAGCCAGACGTGAAACTGAGAGGCGGTTACAATCGGAAATAGAAGCCATGCAGAGGATGGATGATAAGAAGAGGGTCATTTAAGAAAGAGGAATCTAACGGAAGTACATCAAGGTACATTTTTCATGCAGGGTTTTAGGAGAATAGTGGGGTATATATTTCTGAGATAGCAAGCAATGTGAGGAAGTAAGCTATAGAAAGAAACCATATTACATAGTGCTCCATATCCGGGACATAATGTTGTAGACTTGTAAATGTTAATGTTGTAGACTTGTAAAGCGCACAGCTACCCCAGCAACGGGGCGTCCCGGCGCTGTAGACCGCTGGGGAACTCGTCCTGGCTATCCCTGTGAGATGGTCCCTTTCTGGGTATCTCCAAGGTGAAACCAGGCATCCCCGGCATCTGTGGGGGGCCGTTGTAGAGATGAGGCAAGCTTAATGCCCAGAGTTGCCGAGTGTGTTCCTGGTTAGAGTAGGTACTGAGGCGAGAATTATCGAGTCCGTTTTGACCCTGGTCCACGACCCTGCCACGTCGGGAATTGAACCCTGGTCCCTGGCCGATTCTCTGCTTACAGATCTGCCGCCTCTAACTAGTGAGCCACACCTCTCCACTTACAGCTTAAACATGAAAAAACCACAAGGAGAAAGCATTATCACAGCATCAGCAGTGACAGACTTATTTGTTAGCACCAATCTTACAGTATAGGGAATAAAGAATGACTCTCAGCATACACACTAGAACTAGGTTCTCACGGTCGCAATTTTGTCATCTACCGATCCAGGTCATAGTGTTTTATCCAGGTTCCTCTGGACCTTGAAGAACTTGCGTGGGCACCCTCTTCTTAAGTGACCTTCTCTGCAGCCATATAAAGGTCCATCCCCGCCCTCCACTCCTGCAGGGCTGGAATCTTACGGGCACTCAACACCTGGCCTCATCCATCTTAGCCTCCACCAGACCCAGGTTGCAGAAAAGAAGCTTGGCCCCCTGGACATCCACGTCCATTGGCATACCTAGGAAAACATATTTAGGCTCCACTGGGAAGTCCGCCTCAAAACACTGCCGAGCTCCTGCACCACTGACTCTCAATATGGTCATATAATGGGGCAACCCCAGTGTATGCATGAATGTGCCTTTGCCTCCACGACACTGCAAACAATCAGGAGACTCCCCTCTTCCCATTCTGTGTAGACGGTCGCGGTTATATGCAGGATTTTAAGCTGTATAAGCCAGAGCCTAAGTTTGATAGCCACCTCCTGGGATGCATCAGGGCCTCCCCCCAGTCCATGTGATCCATCTCACCCACCTCCCTCACCTATCGTTCTCTCAGCTTTATCAGTGTGTCCGACATGTTGTTATTGAGCATTTTGTATGTAAGGGAGACTGTCTTTTCCGCGAACTCCCCCATGTGTAACCTACCCTCCATGGAGGGATGGGGCATATTCAGGTAGTTCTAGGACCTCCAAGCCCTCTGCGTGCCATGCATGATGACATAAGTTGTGCATATTTGGAATATTGGGTGCATGCAACTGCTAGTCCCTCTGAAGGGCATAAGATCCCCGTCCTCCAGGAGGTCACCAATCTTGCATATGCCAATCATATCTCGGGTTCCAAAGCCTCCAAGTTTCCCAATCTCTCTGAAGATCGTCCCGACCCAGAGTGGCTTTCCCTAGTGACTTTGTTAGCCCACCCAATGCACCTGGTGGCTTTAGTCTAAGCCTCCAGCGCCATCTGGGTTGCCGGCAGTAGTCGCTCCATACCTTTGCCCCAGTAGAGGTAGAGCAGATAGGACCTAGTCAGTAAATGAGATCTCTCTAGATTATAAGTAGGTTGGTCATGAAATGCGAACACCCAGTCATTAATAGCAATTAAATGGGCAGCCCAGTAGTAAGCACAGTTATCTGTGGGGGCAATACACCATTGTATGGATTAAGCTGCAGTGTCTTTAATGCAATCCAAGGGTGCCCATTATCCCATATCATCTTTCTATGCTTCCCATCAATTCTATTGAAGAGCTCATCGGAAATTCTTTAAGTGTTTTGGAGGATATACAGGAATTTGACCAGAATCGTCACGGGTAATGCATGCCAGGGCTCCGCATCAGTGCGGAAGTCCGCCACCACCCACCCTAAGTTCTAGTCAAGGCACTGCTCCTGGCTGGGTGTCATACACATCCCATGGTACCGAAACCCCTCCATAACTGTCTGTAGCCTCTCGGGGATAGCGGAGAGTGTACACATCATTCAAAAATAAAGAGCTCTTGCCTACTGTGTGCCAAGCCTAGGGCAGCCCTTTTTAACAAAGTCTGGAATAGCCCAACCTTGGTATAGGGTCCATACGCTGAACAAGGGGAGTTGCTATATAAAAAAGAAAAGGTCTCATTTAAAGATCTTTCCTGTAATTAAAGGTTTTTTCACTCACTAAACAGGAGTTATTCGGCACTGGCTGAGAGTGACTAGCCATTGTGCAGTCAGATTTTAAACCTATTTTATCACCTCATTTAAAGTATGTAGCTACTGTAGCATATGCATTGTAATTAAAAGTGAAGCAGGGTGATGGAGGTCTGTGGGTTCCATTTTGAAAGCCCTGTTCCTGTGTACAAAATGGGGGTAATGTTGTTTTCCCAGACATTGGAAGTGTATCATAAGAGGTGCTGAGCGGGAGGTGATCTAGTCAGTGAAGTGAGGACAAAGGAGACAAGGCTCCTACATAAATATGAGTAGGTCCTTCCTCTAGCACTGCCTCTTGGTAGATAAAGGGAATAAACAGGGCTGCAGTCTGTTGTTCAGAGTGAGAAGGTGCTTTTAGGAAAACCATCCATTTGTCTTTTTCTTGGTCATTGTCTTTGTGGCTGTTCATAGCCAGGTGCAGATAGTTCACACGCCTTTCCGTCTCTATTGTGGGTGCAACTGGCTGGAGACTACCTGGCTGTGAAGAGCTTCACCTCATACACAGGCTTTGTCTGCAGAACTGCATAGAAGTACTTGAAAAAGGCAGCAACCCCAAACCAGTTCCCTTGCCTGCAGAATTCTGAAAGTGCTGATTTTATGTGGAGTGAACAGCCAACGTCTGGCCTCTGGCTCACAACTAATTGAAATGACTGAGCAAATACGGCGAAATTGAGAGCGGGCTATATTGAAATACCGCATTTTCCTGTGTCTTGGGGTGTTCAATGTGAGGGTGAAGAAAGATTGCAGCATTGTGGTGAAAACACCTTTTCAGCTTGTGCTCTATAGAAAATGGACCTTGTAGTTGGAGCGATGGGCCAGAGTAAGAACTCACTACTCTGACAAGAAGGCAGTGCAAAGCTTGCCTGGCGGGCTGCATGTGTTCTGAAGGTTCAAGACTGGAGATCAACCGTGTTCCTGTATTCAGCACTTAGATGGGGGGTGGGGGTGCAGGAGTGCCCGGAGTAAGGGAACTATAACCTAAGCCCTGAAGAGGAAGCATAGGAGCGGGTCTTGTGGGTACCACTGTTACTGAGGTCTGCATTAGTAGGACACATTAAGACATTCCACCAAGCTGTGTCTTTGGACTTTTGTAGGACTGCAGCCTGGACTCTTGGAATGCATAGGGATACACACATTCTCAGCCATTCTTGAGTTGCAGGTCGACTCCTCAACTATTAAGAAATGAACATACCAATCGAGCAGAGCTTCAGGCACTTTTTGGGCCCAAACTACAGGAGGTATATCAACACAAGAGATATCTCTGGTGGAATGGGGGCACTCCATGGCCCACTATCCCTTGCTGGCTCTGTCGTGATGAGAAGGTGAGGCAGTCAGCAACAGTACTTTAGAAGAGACACAGCTGCTCGGGACGCACTGGAGGAGTGTGGTAAATATTCTTTTTTACCTAATACTGAATTTCATACGGAATCTTTAAAATAAAGTAAAAATAGCTCAGAATAACAAGAGGCAGAATCCGTGGTATAAGAGGTTTTCTAAATGGGCTTTATTCCATCAAAAATGGCCGACTCGAGTCGCGGCCTTCAGGTTCCGTCACCACGAGGGTTCAGGAAGTGAAGTACAATACTTTATTGACAAGAAGTAACTTTTATAGGTCATACACTTACAATGAAACAAATGCAAAAAAGGCGTAACGATTGATAAGATAAATTAACATAGTGATACGTAATTGAAACTAGGCGTAATAAGGAGCAAAAAGAAACATGATTGGCTCTGGTTATCTTACATAGGTGGATCTATACGATAATACTTAACATAGATGCGTGCGCAGCAGTATGACGTGTGATTGACGTGCAACTAGGGGGTGAAGGGGACTTGACATTTAGCTCTACATGTGGAGACGAGAAGTCTGGGGGGTCAAGTCAACCTAATCCCAAATCATATCTAACATCCTATGTTTAGAGAACTATGTTATCCACAAGGAAGGACTCTCGGACAGAATCTATTCTATACTAACTGTGTGCGCGTGTACAAGCGTCTAAGTGTCTATATGAGATGCGAGGGGCAGAAAACTTTCCATGGCAACAGGGCTATGAATCACTTGCAGGAGGACGGAAAGGCTGAGTCCTTTGCTTGTGAGCTAAAGGAAATGTTTACCTAAATCACTAGACAGGAATGCATCGGCTGGAGAGCAAAATAGATAATTCGAAGGTGAAATACAGCTTCTTGGCAGGCAGGCGAAGACTGGCCGAGGCAGGCACCGTTAGCTGCACAGGGAGTAGGACAAAGTTCATGGATACAGATGCGAGCTCAAGCTGAAGCTGTCAGAGACAGAGAGCAGGGAAAGGCTTTGAGGACAGAATCGGGCCTACTTGCCTGAACTGTAAAAATGTAGTAATTTAGCCATATAAAGTCGGTGGCCTTTCATACTTAGGAATCGAATATCCAGCCCATCGATGGCGGATCTGACAGAGAACATGTCGACGGTAGACACACATATGTTTGCGTCTTAGAAACTGGAACTGGAGGGAACATACATGTACTTGTAACATGCAGATAGAACCGTTGGGGTCCAAGATAGGGGACATAACTGATTAGGAAAATCCACATTTCCACATTCCCTCCTTGTCCCCTACTTGCCCTTCAAGAGATATCAATCTTCATCATTTCATCGATTTGCTCATGGAGCATCATTTCTTCTTCCTTCTTCCGGCATTTTGAACGAGAACTGTGATATGGAATGCATGATGTGGCACACAGACCACAAATCGCTGGTCCACATTGCAGGCATAAACAACAACTGAAGAGCATAAGAAGGCCAATACCTAGGAAGGATAGAACTCTCCATCCCCAGGCTGATACCACACTCCAAAACCACCCGGACCACGTCCAAGTGCCTGGATTTTCGTGTATCTGGCTTACAATCTTATGAAGGCGTGTTATAGCTTTATATACAGATGGCGAATTTTCTGGTATGAATATGCAGCAGCTGGATCCGATGACCCTGCAAGCTCCGCCCCTATCGGCCAGGATGACGTCAAGGACAAGACGATTCTGGAGAACAACAATTCTCATCACTGATTGTTCCTCTGTCAGATTGCCTAGGGCGGCTATAGTCTCGTTTAAGAGTCTTGGTGAGTCTGCGTATCAGCTTACTATTTGATACGGTACCTATATAGGGAAAGATACCTTTATTGAAATCTACATACTTGTCCCATGCCGTCTCAGTATAATCGACAACTGGGAGATCTCTACGCTCTCTTTTGTGTACTAAATGAACATTTCGATAATAATCAGGGGGAGCTAGGAAAACAGGTGGCAGAAGGAATGCTATGTAACAGGTACCATCCCAATCTAGAGGCAGACGCATATATGCCGTCTGACCACATATGAAGTAAGAATGGCGAGAAGCTCTAAATGAAGATTTACCTTGATCACTATATTCTACTGTAGTAACGCATTGGCTATGGCCCATATGTATGGAACCAACTTTTCTCACACATAATTCACCCTTAACTGGAAATACAGACATAGTGGGCAGAATTAGTTCAACTTCGGATTTGACATTCAAAATCATAAGATTAGGCGTAAAATTACCTAATTTATACACTTCATTTTCTAAATCAGTTCCTGTTCTACTGGGGTGACCCTCCTTATTGGGGTGACAGACTTTGAATAAAACTAGATTCAGATTTCCCCATATCCAATGTTGTTGATAAACTGCTGTGTCTGGGTCTATGGAATTTAATAAACTAAACCATGCTCCACAGGAGCCATTGTGTGTGAACGGATGTGGAAAGAAAGGCAGAACTCCTTTGTTATTCTGATAGGGAGGGAGTCGGCCACACACCCAACAATTGGTGGCATTACTAGTCTGATGGGAATGATGTAACATACTAATGAATGTGTTATTGCGCAGCGCAAGTCTATAGGACAACTCATGTGGGGGTAGGTCACTAAAAGAATGTTCATCAGTTATATTGAAAGCACGTTTAGAAACAGGATAATACATATGCAACAATATGCTTGCAGTAACTATTAAAAAACTCAAGGAAAACAAAATTAATAAAGTCACAATACAGTGGCTACGCAGTAATTTACAATAAGCATGTCGTTTCATTATGATTCTGGACTCTACATCATTCAGACCTAAGGGATACATGTCGGGACAGATTCAACCGCTTCACCTTGGAGAGGACTTAAACAATCAAATCGTCCGACAGTTTGGATCTGGACCTGAGTTTCTGCTTATAGATTTCGGTGCTACTGGCCTCAGCCAAGGGTAGCTTTGAGTCAATGGGGGAAGACACACGGGGAGTACTGTTTGTGTCAGGAGGAAGTCCATGAAATTTCTTGATATGGCTGGAATGCACCCAGCCTTTTCTTCCTTCGATCTTCACAGCTGTTCTGGTCGTCAGCAGGACCAACTTAGGAAGCCTCCACCTTGGCTCCAGTTGGGTTTTCCGATCGAAATTCCTGACGAGAACATAATCGCCGGGAATTACATCATGAGGTTTCACCTCGGTGTTGTCGGGAAAAGCTGCGACTACCTGTGAACGACAAGATTGTAGTGCAGACATCAAGGAAGCCAGGTAATCTGTCAGCATATTACAGTCAACATCAGTTATTTTACGGGGTATAGGCGTCCCCCACATATTCGGTGGTCTACCAAAGATCACTTCATAAGGGGATAGCCCTGTTCGAGAGTGTGCTACCATTCTCATGTAAAATAGTGCAACTGGTAAGGCTACTATCCAGTCAACACCTTTCTCCTTACATATTTTAGACAATCTGATTTTCAAAGTTTGATTATGTCGTTCCACGAGACCTGCTGCCTCGGGGTGTCGGACACAGTGGAATTTCCACTGATATCCCAACAAAAGTGAGACATGTTTCATTAATTCGGATGAGAAAGGCTGGCCGTTATCTGAATATACAACACGTGGTAGCCCGTACCGTGGGAAGAATTCTCGAACTAACTGTTTGGCAGTAGTCGGGGCCGTGTAATCTGATACGGGGTACGCCTCTGTCCAACGGGAGAGAGCGCAGACAACTACGAGAACATATTTGAATCCTCGACAACGTTCCATCTGAATATAATCCATCTGGAGGACTTCAAAAGGATGGTCAGGAGGCTGAAATCCACCCTGCTCTACGGGAACACCCTTTCCTGGATTGAACTGACAACATATCATACAGGTACGAACTTTTTGTTTAGCTGCTGCTCGTAAATGTTTGTTGAACCAAATGTGCTGAATGCTGTCTAGCATAGCCTTCTCTCCTAAATGTGCTGGACTGTGAACTGTAGCTATAATGGCTTGAACCATGGAATCAGGGAGAAACCATACAGATTTCTCCTTCGTCATCCATCCTTGATCTGTCTGGATCCCTCCTAGTTCAGTCCACTTCTTTATTTCTTCTGCTGTGGCATGTGTCTGTATGTCAATTACGTCAAGTGCGGGATCCTTAATTGTCATACATTGTGTTGGTGCCTGAACTATTGGCTTTGTCATGTCTAATGTGCGATTCTGAGCAGTCTGTTTAGCTGTTCTGTCAGCTAAATCATTGCCTTGAGAAATGATATCAGTAACCTTCGTGTGTGCTTTACATTTCATAATCGATATAGCAGTGGGTAGATGTATTGCGTCTAACAAGGCATGAATGAGGGGTCCGTGCTGAATGTGGGCACCATGGGAGGTTAAATAACCTCTCTCTCGCCACAGCACGCCGAAGTCGTGTACAACTCCGAATGCATAACGTGAGTCAGTGTATACATTAACTTTCTTATTTGTGGCTTGAATACAGGCTTGCGTTAGAGCAATAAGTTCTGCTGCTTGGGCTGACAAAGTATCTATACAATTTGTCTCAATAACTTCAGTGTCTGTTGTGACTGCATACGCGGCCACTAAATCTCCTGTACTTGTTCTCATGCACGATCCGTCTACATACAACGTCAGGTCTGGATCTAACAATGGAACGTCTGTCAAGTCTTGTCTAGGTTTCGTCTTTATTTCAATGATTTCAACACAATCATGAGCTAGTGGGTCTGTTCCAATTACAGGTAATAGTGTAGCAGGATTCAATGTATTACACCGTCGGATCTCTATGTGTGGTTGAAACAATGTCAGTTCATAACCGGTAAGTCTTGCTATGGTCAAGTGTTGTGTTTGTGTTCGGTTCACAAGAACCTCTACTGCATGTGGTACTTGTACTGTCAATGGATGTCCTAACACTATGGCATCGCTTTGTCTGATTGCTAAAGCTGTCGCTGCCACTGATTTCAGGCATGCAGGCAAAGCCTGAGCTACGGGATCTAATGTACTGGAAAAATAAGCACATGGCTTGCGTGATCCTGCTTGATCCTGAGTGAGTACTGACAAGGCAGTACCTTCGCGTTCTGTGACAAAGAGTGTAAAATGTTTGCTATAACATGGTGTTGCTAAAACAGGTGCTTGACATAAAGCTTCCTTTAGGCTTTCAAAAGCTTGTGTATGTTCCTGAGTCCAAGGGAGAACAGTCGATGTGGCTGCCTCCTGTGTGGTTAACTGAATGAGTGGTTTTGCTAGAAATGCGTACTGAGGGATCCACTGCCTACAATATGAAGTGAGGCCTATGAAAGCCCGCACCTCCTTTTGTGTCTGGGTATTGACATGTTAGCAATTAACTGGATGCGATCCGGTGTAAGCTGCCTTCCCTCCTTGGACAGCGAGTGACCAAGATAAATAACTCGCTGGACACAGAATTGCAGCTTAGAAGGAGACACCTTGTGCCCCTTGTCGGCTAGAAAATGTAAAACTGTCAGAGAAGCCTTTTCACATTCAGGTCCGCTTCTCGCGGTGATCAGCAGATCATCGACATATTGAAGCAGTGCAGTATTGACTGGCATGTGGATACTGTCAAGTTCTCGTTTCAGTGCTTGGCTGTAAATGCTGGGGCTTTCTGTGAATCCTTGGGGAGCGCGTGAGAATTTAAAACTGCGCCCATTTAAACTGAATCCGAACAAATATTGGCTTTCCGGATCTATTGGGACGCTGAAAAAGGCATTCTTGAGATCAATTACAGTAAAGAATGTTGCTTCGGAATCAATTGCTGTCAACAATGATGATATATCAGGGACCACAGGGAATTGTGGTACAATACACTTGTTTAGTTCACGCAAATCAATAACCAATCGGTATACTGGTGGGGCAGTAGGATCAGTTCGTTTAAGAATCGGAATTATCGGTGAATTACATACATTGGAGTCTGTTTCTACAACTACTCCCTGGGCAATCAGCTCATCAATGATTTTCAGCAAAGCCACTACAGCATCATGCGGTAACTTGTATTGTCGCATTCGTGGTAGTACCACTCCTGCTTTCAGTGTGACTCGATAGGGTGTAATGTTCATGCAGCCAACATCCGTAGGGCCTTGTGCCCATAGATGTACTGGTAAAGTCTGTAGTCGGGGATCCATGTCCCTAGACACATAGTGACCTTTAAAATCACGTAAAAACAACCTTACTCCTTCCGGAGAACAACATATTATGGCTCCTAGTGCTTTCAGAGTTTTAATTCCTAACAGATTTTCTGGGCATGATTTAGTAAGCAGTAAATCTGTAGTTCGTGTCAAAGGTCCTATCGTAAGTGGTAGAGGCTGTGATACTTCATTAACAATAGGTTTTCCTGAAAAACCAAGGGAAACATTTTGAGAGCCTGAGAGGGGTGCCCCTGGAACTTCACTACGTTTTATAGTTGTTCGACTTGCCCCTGTATCGAGTAAGAATTTTCTATCTTGACCTAATAATTCACTATGTACATAAGGTCCTTCTTGATCCACAGGAATCTCGATAAGCGGTAAGTCAACTTCCCTCTCTAGGCTTGTTCATGCGTAACGCTGATACTCAGGATATTCATACTGTGCAGTCTGATACATTTGTCGTGTTGTGGTTTGTGTGGCAGTAGCAGGCAACGGTGGTGCAGCTGGCACAAACTGTATGGGTTGCTGTGAGGCTGGCATGGACTGTTGCTGAACTGGCATGGACTGTCCATGCTGCATAGCTCCTTGTTCATTCTGATCTTGTCTAACTAATCGTGGTCTCTCCTTTGCAATGCCTGTAGCTATATTACGTTTCAGGACTGGACAATCGTGTACATAATGGCCTAGTTGTTTACAGTAATTGCAGGTTCCTTTTACAGGAACTGCAGAATCACCAGAATGTGTCACACCCTTTTTGTGACCATCTGCTGGTACTGTCTGAGAAACTAGCATTTTCATTTTTGTATCCTTCATGCGTCTATGCTCGTGTTCTTGTTCATCCCTAATTCTATTGTGATGATACTGTAACATTTGTAGCATTTGCGACGGAGTGTTACTTTGCCAGGTACTCTCGAATTTCAATATTCTATTCTTCACTGGGGGCAATGCATTTTCCACTAATTTTGTCACAAATAGATGTGGATATGAGTCACTACTTGCTTTTATACCACTATTTATACCAAAACATTTTTCAAATCGAGCATAATAATCGCTTGTGTCTTCATCTTGCTTTTGTTTGCAGGCTGTGATTGCACCCCAATCTTCCTTTTTTGTAGTTAATAAACGTGGCAGTACCTGTACTAGTAAACCTGGTAACAGTTTAACTTTATCCCCGAGCCCTGAACCTGCAGTTCGGGCCCTTTCTTCCTCTGCTAATGCTGTCCAGTCTATCTTTTGGTCTCCCACTTCCCACTCTTTTTCTTTCAGTTTTTCATAAATGCCAGCAGGCAAAAGCACCTTTAATATCGTCATAATATCAGGAAAGGTGTACTCTCCCATTAGTAACATGTCTTTAATTTCTCGGTGGAAACCCGCTGGGTCTTTATCATGACTAGGTACTACTTTCTTCATTTCTAATAATTCCATTTTTGATATGGGTGTGTAAACAAATACACGGTGAAACTCATTGTCTTCGCCTTTTATTGGGTGCACTTCTCGTAAGGGATTTTGTCTATCCATATAGTACGGCGCTCTTTCTCTGCGGGGCAGCGAGAGAGAATCCGGACTTACAAAAAGGACATACTGCTTACGTGACACTAATATCTCTTTAATTAGCTTGTTACTAGAACCTCTCCATCTGTTTGTGAGTAGTTCCGTTAATATATCAGGTAAAGGACCAGGGTCAGCATGTTGGCTCTTATATAATATGAGGAGTTGCTGAATCATATAGATTCCAGCTAAACGTTGTTCATCTGTACTGAGATTAAAAAACGTGTGTGCTACGGTCTCATCACCGTATTTTTTAGGACTGTCAATCCAGTGAACAGCTGATCTGGCTAATTCTTGCTCATCCATGGAATCGAGGAGGTGGTAACCCCTTCGTTCTCGTAGTATTTTATCTGCGGCTTGAAACGAATGTTCAGGAGACTTCAGATTTATTACAGGCGTCGGATACGTTCTGCTATTATTTGGACATACAGAGTGTATGGGATCAGAAAAACATCTAGTATTTTCACAGGATCTTCCTCTGCCTACATAGGCTATGGTCTCTGACTGTCTTGCGGAATTCCCTGATTCGGACACTTCATCTTGCTCGAACTCGTCTGTTCCCAATCTCTCTTCATGAATACGCTCTATTTCTTTACGGATTTTTCGGCACATGGCTATTATACAATTTTGCTTATCGTGTCTCCCTTCTGATATATTCTGACTCCATCTTGTAAGAATAAGCATTGCATTCGGGTCTACCCCCGGACGGTCTTGATTTCTGATCACACAGTTTATGAGGAAACGTAACAGTTCCCCCTGTATCTCTACTTTCTGGAATTCCATAGCTCTGTTAATACATCCTGGATCTCGTCCTGTTTGAACAAAATGATATATGTTATCTAGATGCGTAATCATCCCTGGTAACCTCGCTAAATACTCTGCGGCTCGCCTGATACGTAATGATGCCAGGACCATTTCATCCTCTTTACCAACCACCGGGTCATATCTACAATTTACAAGGAGTTCTTTAAGCGTACGTTCACTTACGAATTTAGGTGTACGTGAATGCGCTGACTCTTGAAAAACAAGTTTATTTATTCTGGGTGGTGTAAAGGTACTGCTAGCACCTCCCGTGGCCCCATCTGGGGCGTCGGGTGTGAATGGGTTCGTCGAACGTGACACAGCAACTATGGGCGTCGACGCCCCTGTAGAATCGACTGCGGAGACAGATGCGGAAACAGATGTGCTTGCCGAAGCTTGCGTCGGGACTTGCTGTTGCACGGGTACAGATACCTGATCCTGACGTTGAACCCCTCCGCCAGACGGTCTATGTGGTGTGGCGCTAGCATACTCGGGAGCTGCATCGTCTAGATATGAGGAAAGAAAAACATCTTCTGCGGTTCTGGGATGCCCTTTTTGATGTACCTTAATTGGAAATAATGGGGGTGGCAAGTCTTTTGGCATCTCTGTAACAGCCTTAGGTAGTCCTTCGGCTAGAAGGGGATACATACCATTCATAAGAGCATTCCTTTGTCTATTTACTTGTTCTGATTTCACTCGGATACCTTCCTCAATTAATAGATTTTCTTGAACTTTATTTGAACTTTCTTTACTCCTCTCTTCTTGTCTACGTGCTTTTTCTGTACGTCTATGAGATTCTTTACGCCATAACTCAACAGCGTCTTTCTGTGACTGTCTGACCTTTCTTTTCCATAACTCTTCCTCCACTTTCATGATGCACTCTGCATCCCAGGTTCCCGCTGCGGGCCACCTTTGACTTTCCGGCAATCCCTTGGTATAATCTACCCATAGATCAAGAAACAATATGGCATCTAAGCCATGCTTATGGTACATAAAATGCCCTGGAGTGTCCCTAGGAGGAATAGGAACTGCTTCTTCAAGCACCCCTTTTCTGGTGGTAATCTGTCTTAACTTCGAGAAAAGCGGCATATTGACAACTGGTCTGATACTTACTCTTGAATTCACTTAATACGAAAAACACAATAATGAACAGTGAACAATGAACAATCATTCATACCACAATATGCAAGACATTTAAACACTTTAAATATTGAACATTAAATATTTTAACGATGACCGACAATGATGACAGTCTGCCTAACTAATCACCACGCTGAATTCTTGACAGTAACTGAATACTTCGGAATACTTGATATACTGCTAAACAGTACATATACACTGCTAAACAGTGCAGACCGGATTTGTGTACCCAAATCCGTCTTGACCGGCACAACCTATGTGCGCGTCAACACGCCTCCCCGGCGATGGTACTCACCGAGTAGCTCCTTGAAACGGAAGGCCTCAGAGAATGGACAGGACTCGATGACTGCGGACAGCGGACCCTCTGGACATCGGGATTTCGAGAAACCTGGTGGGCCTCTGTATACCTCGGATCTTGCTCTCTCAGCTAGGCTCTGGTCGGGATACTTCGCACTTCTCACCGCCTCGTCTGGGTTGATCGCAGCCTCAGTCGCCCCCGCTTGACCGGAGGGAGCTTACAGGAAATCCTGCTGGTACGCGTTTATGGTCCGTCCAGTTGTGGCAGGAGACCGGGCCTGCAACACACCGCCGGCGCGTGAGATGAGAAAGTGTCCCTGTTCGGGCGCCATTATGTGGTAAATATTCTTTTTTACCTAATACTGAATTTCATACGGAATCTTTAAAATAAAGTAAAAATAGCTCAGAATAACAAGAGGCAGAATCCGTGGTATAAGAGGTTTTCTAAATGGGCTTTATTCCATCAAAAATGGCCGACTCGAGTCGCGGCCTTCAGGTTCCGTCACCACGAGGGTTCAGGAAGTGAAGTACAATACTTTATTGACAAGAAGTAACTTTTATAGGTCATACACTTACAATGAAACAAATGCAAAAAAGGCGTAACGATTGATAAGATAAATTAACATAGTGATACGTAATTGAAACTAGGCGTAATAAGGAGCAAAAAGAAACATGATTGGCTCTGGTTATCTTACATAGGTGGATCTATACGATAATACTTAACATAGATGCGTGCGCAGCAGTATGACGTGTGATTGACGTGCAACTAGGGGGTGAAGGGGACTTGACATTTAGCTCTACATGTGGAGACGAGAAGTCTGGGGGGTCAAGTCAACCTAATCCCAAATCATATCTAACATCCTATGTTTAGAGAACTATGTTATCCACAAGGAAGGACTCTCGGACAGAATCTATTCTATACTAACTGTGTGCGCGTGTACAAGCGTCTAAGTGTCTATATGAGATGCGAGGGGCAGAAAACTTTCCATGGCAACAGGGCTATGAATCACTTGCAGGAGGACGGAAAGGCTGAGTCCTTTGCTTGTGAGCTAAAGGAAATGTTTACCTAAATCACTAGACAGGAATGCATCGGCTGGAGAGCAAAATAGATAATTCGAAGGTGAAATACAGCTTCTTGGCAGGCAGGCGAAGACTGGCCGAGGCAGGCACCGTTAGCTGCACAGGGAGTAGGACAAAGTTCATGGATACAGATGCGAGCTCAAGCTGAAGCTGTCAGAGACAGAGAGCAGGGAAAGGCTTTGAGGACAGAATCGGGCCTACTTGCCTGAACTGTAAAAATGTAGTAATTTAGCCATATAAAGTCGGTGGCCTTTCATACTTAGGAATCGAATATCCAGCCCATCGATGGCGGATCTGACAGAGAACATGTCGACGGTAGACACACATATGTTTGCGTCTTAGAAACTGGAACTGGAGGGAACATACATGTACTTGTAACATGCAGATAGAACCGTTGGGGTCCAAGATAGGGGACATAACTGATTAGGAAAATCCACATTTCCACAGGAGACTGGGGCACTCCATTGCCCACAATTAGGGTGATCAACCGTCCGTAAATCTCATGGACCGTCCGTAATTTGGACCTCACATCCGGTGTCCGTGATGATCCCTTTTACGGACACCTTTTGTCCTTAATTTTGGGCATTGCGGGGAGCAGCGCTGTGCCCCTGCAAGTTCCTTCACAGTCTCATCATTTTAAAACTGAAGCATTTTCAATAATATATACAACGAAGCCATAGTTGCTTCTATTTTATGCAACTAATAACCATTGAGAAAGCCAATAGCCCTGGCTGGTTGTAGGTGTATGTATTATATATCGGGATGCAATAACAAGTAGCAGAATACCAGTCGGGCAGCACCTTTATGCTAAGTACAGATTTTTAGCTTATGTGTTTTAAGCCACACCCTTAATTAAATCGGACACAGCCTTTGGAGATACCCCCAAGATTTTACAACCCACTTAAAGCCCTGGAAACAACACCATGTCACAGTTACCTCACATCCTGGCACTGTGCATCATGCATGACTCGTGACTTCCTAGTTTTCAGATTGCCTATGTGCAGGGGAATAGTGAACTCTCACCCGCACCCCTCCCCCCCCCCCCCCCCCCCCCCCCACTTGCTTTAGGAACTACAGCAAGGTTGAAGTTCTTGATGGGCCTCTTCTGTCTGCAACTCTGCAAACAAAGGCTCAGCTAAAAATGTATGTGAAAAGGTGAATGAGTAAGTAATTAGAGGAATGAGTGAATGGCTGTATCGATAAGTGAAAGGATGAGTGAAAGGGTGAATGGATGGATAATAAGAGAAAGGATGGAAGCGTGAGTGGAAAGATGGAGGAGAGTGTGAGAAGTTGGCCTGGTATATGCTGTCCACTAATTAAAGTGGGCACCTTGCATCAGTCCAAACGACCCTTATTGATAATTAGGTTTAAGACCACCTCTATTGAAAGCTATCCTAGTGGTATCTATGGAGAGCAGCCTTCAGGCAGCTTGGTTTACCAGATTATAACCTCCTGAATGACCAAATGAAAGGAGAACCACACATTATTTGTTTGAATTTTTAGTTGGACTATCGTGGAATAATATTAATTCTTTGGGGGAAAAAAAAAAAAAGAATTTTACACACATGTTGGGTTTCCTTTTTTTTATTATTTCAACACGGTGAGCACTTTACACAAATATCAATATGACATATTACATCAGGTGTTCTGACGCTAAGGAGGGGGAGAAAAAAGATATATGCAAAGTATATTCTACTGATATAAATATATGCATTTAGGCTTGAAGTCTGTCAATTACAATGCAATATAATGTATGGAATTGTGAAAATTGAATTTCCATTTCAAACGCATTGTCTCTACATCGTAATTCCTGATGTTTACATGTTTTCTATGTCTATTGAAAAAAGAAAAAAACTGTTTGTACTTGCACTTTAAATAGTGGGCTTGCATTGATGCGTGGTCAGGTGATCAAGGCCGCTGTGACGGCCGAAACGCGTCCTGATATCCTTCGTGGGGATTGCAAATAAATAAACAATTTGTTTGGCACTACAAGAGGTCTGCGCTCGTGATTCCCTTCCAGGGAGTTTCTTTTACGAGTGGTTAAGAAATATTACCGGCAGACGGCTGCTGCCGGTTCGCAGACCCCCTCCTATGCAAGAGGATTTGCTACGAAATCAGCTGATTGCGCTTGAGGGCCTCCCGAGCGGATATAACCACAGGCTTGTGGTGAGTGACGGCGGGGACACCCGGGGCACTACACAGAGTCCAGGAAAAGGAATCAGGCGAAGCCCCTCGGAACCCGACAAAGCAACCAGTACGACGCTATCCGGACGAATGCGAGGTACGAGAAGGTGCTCCTTCAACTGCTGGTGAAGAACGCTCGGCTGAGCTGGCACCGTGCGAGGGGCATCCAGTGCTGTATTCTGCCTCTATCTCTCCGGTAAGAAATTGCTTCGGACTCTGGTTTTGAGGTTACCGGGTAGGAGGTGTGCCCGCACTGGGAGGATAAACGTATTCGGAGATTGTTCTTTTTTTCTCCGTCCGTTGTATTGTTTCCCCAGTGCGTAAAGAACAATTTGTTTTAAGTCAAAACCCCAAGGAAGGATGTCGGTTGACACGCGTGCAGCCCGTGAGCTTGCTGCTAATGAGATATTCTCTGATGCCTTGGAGAATGAGGCGATCGCAGAAACAAAGGCATCAAAGGAGATTAATAAAGAGCCTAGTGGCTTAAGAGAACAACTTAAAACATTGGAAAAAATGAAAAAACAAGAAACTGCTAAGTGGTGGGAAGCCCGATCCCTTAAAAGATATCTAGACGTCGGAAGAATTCCAAGGGGGCTCCGTATCATGTTGGCCCCCAGCTATGAGACACCCAATCCTTTGATGATGGCCGAATGGGGAGAATGCAATCTGGACTCTTCCAGACGTTTAGTCCAGATTCTAGTGAAATATGCAGAAATAGATGGGGCGGCTCTGCAAATAAAAATAGACGCTCATGAAGAACATATTCAACAACAAGGGTATGATGCCCAACTACAAACCAAACTAAGGGAAGAGATGAATATCCGACTGGGGAAGGAGGAGGAGAAAATAAAGGCACGGAAGATATGGAAATTTAAAAGGGACCGTGATGACTACGCGAATGGTCAAATTTTCACTTTCTCACGGCGCTATGATTCCCTCAGAGCAGCCACAGCCAACAAAAGACATGGAAATAAGGGATCTCAAAAAGAACCGGTGGAGCTTTCCTCACCCTATAGCTCAGCGATGGAAAGTGAATCTGAAAATGAAGGGGTCCGTAATGCATCAGGAATTAAGCTGACGGTGGGGGAAGAGTTGGACGTTTTAAAACAGGGAAGAAGGGAGACATTGAGACCAAGACCGCAAGACATGAAGGCACCACAAAATGCCAAAGAAGACGGGAGAGACGTCGGGCAAACAAGCAACGGCGAACCAAGGAAGCGAGGTCGCGGACGCTCCCGAAGGTATTAGAAACAGAGACTAGTGATTTTCAGGCTCAGGAATGCAAGGCAATCATTAATCTGGGGCAGATTGACCTCACGAAAGCAGAAAATCAATTACTGAGCCTGGGGCTAAGCTATTGCCCGGAAACGAATTTTCACTATACTCGTACCAGGGCAGATGTATACCTATTTATTAGGAAATTAAAACTCAAAAAATTACATCTGCAAAAACCTGTATTGGAAATCGACAAAAGGTCTAACAGCAATACCAGCCCCAGCAATCTACAGGTTTCTGATGCAGTATTATACAATGATATGTACCAACTGGCAATGGGCGATCATGTGGAAGCAGGTGAACCAATCTCAGTTCTTAATCAAAAGAAGCCTGACACTCCCTTCAAACCCAAATCCAAATTTATCCCTTTATCTTCTCACGACGGGCTGGATACATTCAGAGACCACGTGACAGTTCATTTAAAAAAACTTATGTACATGAGCAATTCAGCAAGGAAAAAGAAATATTGCAATCAAGAAAGAAAATTCAATCAATTGATTTCTAAACTACAGAAGGCAGACCTAATAATTCGCAACTCCGATATGGGAGGAAATATTGTACTCTGGCCCACAGCAGATTATCTCAGAGGCCCACAGGCAACTGGATGAAGTAGGATGTTACAGCAAAAGTACTCCTTTCAAATACAAATATGCACAAGAGACTCTTTTCAAAAATGTATTGGCATGGAAAGGATTGGGTCTCCTCAGCTGGGAAGAATTTAAATTTATCAAAAAAGAATATCCATCAACGCCCTATATGTACTTCATCCCCAAGGTCCATAAAAGTTTGACTTTACCTCCGGGTAGACCTATTATATCTGCCTGTGATGGCCCCTTTGAGAATCTTTCAAAATACATTGACTATTTCCTGCAAGACCATATGAAAAAGCTGGATTCATATATCCAAGATACAGGTGACTTCCTTAAAAAGATCGATAATTTCATTTGGAAAGAGGATTATCTGTTAGTTACCTTAGATGTATGTTCATTATACACCAGCATCAAACATCAAGATGGCCTGAGAGCGGCAGAGTATTATTTGAGTACTAGGACTATTGAATATGCTGATCATACTAAAATGTTAATGAATATGTTATCCTTTTGCTTGGAGAACAACTTTTTTTTATTTAATGGTTGGTTTTATCAGCAAGAACGGGGAGTAGCGATGGGCGCCAGCTTCTCCCCCAGCTATGCCTGTTTATTTATGGGCTGGTGGGAGGAGCTGGTGGTCAGGCGAAAATATCAGCATGTTTTTACTCATAATGTGATGCGGTGGTTTCGTTACATCGATGATCTTTTTATCATATGGAAAGGTTCCAAAGAAAGTGTGCTGAAATTTGTAGAGGATATTAATTGTAATGATTTTAACCTTTCTTTTACATCAAAAGTGAACAAAGAGACAGTGACATTTTTAGATGTACAGGTTTTAGTAAATAACAACATTTTAACTACTACCCTTTTTAGAAAACCTACGGCGGGCAATACACTCCTTCATGCAACTAGTGCGCATCCCCCACATCTTATTAGAAGCATACCCTGTGGGGAGATGCTCCGTATCCGGCGCATATGCAGTGACCCTCAGGATATGGAAATAAAACAAAAAGAATGTATGATGAGGTTTTTAGATAGAGGGTATAGTTTTGAAGTAGTGGAAGCAGCCATGAAAAGATCCCAACTGAAACCAAGAGAGGAAATTTTGGAATATAGAAACAGAGACAAAAAGGAGACATCAAACACTGATAATGAACCGGTACGTCTCATATTAACATATTCCAAACAGGAAAAGGAACTGAGGAATATCATGAGAAAACATTGGCATTTTATACGTGAAGACCCAGTGATAGGGGGATACATGCCACTTAATCCCTCTATCACCTTTCGTAAAGCTAAGAGTATGGGTATTATGTTGACTGGCAACAGTCAAGATACTTTTAACAAACAAACGTGGTTGCCTACAAGAAATGTTTTTTTTAAATGCTCTACATGCAAGGCCTGCCAATTTGGCATAAATACCAAAACTTATTGCACGACATTCCCTGATACCCAACGGGAAATTAAACAACATCTTACGTGCAAAACGGACTACTGTGTCTATGTCCTGGAATGCGACTGCACTTTAAAGTATATTGGCAGCACAAAGCTGGCAGTGCATAAACGTATCCTGCAGCATATTAGAGCTATTAATAACAAGGATCAGAATTACCCCGTGGCCAGGCACTTTGAAAAGGTACACAACAGCAACCCTAAATGCCTTAAATACTTTGCCATCGAATCTGTACCTTTGAGAAAACGAGGCGGCAATAGGGAGGCAATACTCCGCCGCTTGGAAACTCAATACATTCTAGAGTTTGATTCGAAATGGCCAGGCGGCCTCAATGCCACGGAGGATCTTCATACCTTTCTTTGAACCCCAGCTAGGCAACTACACGTCTTTAGCCAGTGATATTTCCTCATCTCTCAGCTCTATTATGAAGATCACAGGCAGTATGTACCTTGGGACCCTATGTGTTAATTTTAATGATTGGTTTTAGGACATTGTAGGGTAGGCAATAATTATTTTATATACCTATTTCCTTCTATTGATCATTTTAATTATGTCATTGGTCTCTATATCTAACTGTCTTTTTGACTTTGATGAATCTTATTCCAATGCTGAATTGTTTAGGATTTTTTTATCCTTTTATATATTTATATAACAGGATTTTTTTGTATCTTTCAATCTTAGTCTCCATCAATTGATTGCCTATGTGTTGTTTTTTGGCACTAGTAGCACGTGTCACTTTTATGTCTTTAAGTACTGTTGCATTAAGCACCTTATCTAATAGAGTTGGACCAGGACTACTAGCATTTGTCACTTTAGATTATCAAGTACTGTTGCATTTGCACTTTATTTGATCTTATATTGTTGATTGCCTCATTGTGTTCCAAGTAGCACCAGTCACTTTATGTCCTTCTACTATTGTTGCATTTATGCATCATAACACATTATTTGTTTGAATTTTTAGTTGGACTATCGTGGAATAATATTAATTCTTTGGGGAAAAAAAAAAAATTTACACACATGTTGGGTTCCCTTTTTTTTATTATTTCAACACGGTGAGCACTTTACACAAATATCAATATGACATATTACATCAGGTGTTTTGACGCTAAGGAGGGGGAGAAAAAAGATATATGCGAAGTATATTCTCCTGATATAAATATATGCATTTACGCTTGAAGTCTGTCAATTACAATGCAATATAATGTATGGAATTGTGAAAATTGAATTTCCATTTCAAACGCATTGTCTTTACATCGTAATTCCTGATGTTTACATGTTTTCTATGTCTATTGAAAAAAGAAAAAAACTGTTTGTACTTGCACTTTAAATAGTGGGCTTGCATTGATGCGTGGTCAGGTGATCAAGGCCGCTGTGACGGCCGAAACGCGTCCTGATATCCTTCGTGGGGATTGCAAATAAATAAACAATTTGTTTGGCACTACAAGAGGTCTGCGCTCGTGATTCCCTTCCAGGGAGTTTCTTTTACGAGTGGTTAAGAAATATATATATATATATATATGTGTATTTATTACTAAACACTCTCTACTAACCTCTTTATGAGATTAGAGTGCAAGGCACACAATATTACAGTTTTAAAACGACAGTAAATAGCACAATATACAATGGGCTCCTGGGGGAGACCAAACTGTTATATGCTGATTTCTCCTTGCTGTCATATGAGTTGTCATTTGTTATGCATTCTAGTTCCATTTGGAACCATGGACTGGAATCTGACTGAGACTGGCCAGTTGTACTGGACCTGTCTTAGTATCTGTTGTTCCTGTTGCTGTGCTGCATTATTATACAATAAATCTTCTTATTGATTATGGATTCATGCTTTTCTTCAATGGCGACGAGCGGAGGAACATTCTTCTCAACATAAGAAGCAGCACAGAAGAAGATTTATGTTCCTGAACCCATTATAAAGAACTTTATTTATTTTAAAAAAAAAAGAAAGGGGATAAATCAACTAATATCCTCGAAACGGTGGAGATACAGCGACCTAATCTTACTACGTAAAACGGATTGTGGAAGAAGTGTATTTTGAAGTTTTTTTTTCATCGTTTTGAAACGGATTGTGGAAGAAGTGTATTTTGAAGCTATACAACGAAAAGGAGTAACCAAAAGGGAAAATCGACAAGTGATACTGTCTGCTGAGCTACGCTGGAATCTCCGGTTTACACTTAAAAAAAAAAGGGTATTACAACATTGGCGAAATATGGACGGTTAAATCTATTAGACACTCACTGCATCTTTTGAAAATCGGTCCCTGGAACGCTGGCAGTTCATCTTCGAGTCCTGGTGTGTTGCCTCGCTCTTCCTGGAACGCTTGCACGTCGTGGTTCTTCTTCGAGTCCTGGAGTCTTCTCTCGTTTCTCTGTTCTCCGCCATTTCGTCTTCATCTGGAACTTCGGAGTGCACTCTGGGAATCGTATGGAAGCCTGGGTGTAATTATTGACGTCTACAACGCGCTTTGCGTGGCGGCCATTTTGCAACAGTATATACTGTTCAAGGACGTTTTGGCTGTGGCGGCCATTTTGGATCGGGATGAACACGGCGAAGAATCATAACGCTTGAAAGAGATTGGAATTCATCACTATTTAAATCTATTAAACACGTGACGCTTCGGGATAACAGTTTCTGAAGCTGGGTGCTTTTCAGGCCAGAAACAAGGATTAAAAGCTTGAGAGAGGTTTTTGGGCAGAGGAACGTTTACAGTGCTGAAGTTGCCTCAGGTAACAGTCGGAAGAGTGGTGACTTCATCAACAAGATCGCAGGAGTAAAAGAAGTAACTGTAAAAAAAAAAAAAAAGACGCCCAAGGTTTTATGATATATATAGGGTTTAGGTGATTCATCTGATGTTTGAAAAGGAAATGTATAAAGTATTATTGTAGTCTGTTTAGTCTAGCTTGTTAAGAATAACTAAAGTCGTACAGGCTTAAGGATATTTTAAAAAAAATGCAGTTTGATCCACCAGCAAAATTCCTACAAACGAAAGGCGATCCACCTCTTCCATGGGCCAGGTGGAAGGAAGAGTTTATTAATTACATGAAGGCCATAGATGGGGAGAGGATGGGAGCTGAACGGAAGAAAAGTATTCTCTTACACTGTTTAGGCTCTGAGGGACAGATGGTTTTTAGAGCTTTACCACAAATTACAGTTGCGGAAAATGCCGAAGCAACTAATGTGTACAATGAAGCCTTGCGAAAGTATTTTCGACCTTTGACTTAAGGTCAGCATACCACCAAGTTGCGCTAACTGAGGAATCGAAAATGTTGACAGCATTTATAACTCCACAAGGGTTATTTCAATATAACAGAATGCCGTTTGGTTTGGCCTCAGCGGCTTCTGTTTTCCAAAGAGTAATGTTTAACATCTTTAAAGACATTGATAATTTCGTGAAGTGCTTTCAGGATGATATCTTAATATTTTCACACAATAATGAAGAGCACTTAAAACACTTGGAGGAGGTTTGTCTTAGGCTTAAAAAAAATGGTTTAACTCTTAAATCTCACAAGTGTAAAATGTTTAAAGAGAGTGTGGAGTATTTGGGGCATACACTAACTGGTGATGGCGTGGTTCCAAAAAAATCAAACGTAGATGGAATTTTAAATGCTCCCTCGCCCAAGACTAAGGAGCAATTATTGTCCTTTGCAGGAATGTGCGAGTATTATTCGAAATTTGTGTCAAATTTTGCAAATAAAATGGAGCCTTTGAGGAAGTTACTGCGCCAGAAGGCAACTTTTGAATGGACAGATGAACAACAAGAAGCCTTTATGGTGATCAAGAAAGATATTGTCAATGCTCCCATTTTAAGGCCTTTTTGCATTAACAAACATTGTGTAATTACAGTAGATGCCAGCTTATATGGCATAGGTGGTGTGCTTTCACAGAAATCAGGAAATGAGGAATGGAATGTGTGTTTTGCCTCTAGAACATTAAATGAAACTGAAAGACGGTATGCTGTTATAGAAAAGGAGTTGTTGGCATGTGTCTGGGCGATTGAACATTTTAGGAATTACATTTGGGGTGGAAGGTTTACCTTGAGGACGGATCATAAACCATTGGTTAATATTCTTTCTCCAGGAGGAGGGTGGAATTCCACTGCCAAGATTGCAAGGCTAACTTCGAGATTGCAGGAGTATTGTTTTAAAACGGAGTTTGTACCAGGGAAGAAAAATGTAACTGCAGATTTTATGTCACGACATCCCTGTGTTTCTTTTCCTAGTAAAAAAGAAGATGATACAGATATTGTTACAACCATTCAGGATGTGGTGGTTGGTGCGTTTGCGGACATATCAGAGGTATCCTGGAAGTCTAGTGAGGAGAATGATTCTCTTTGGGAGTCAGTGAAGAGATTTATTGTGGAAGGATGGCCAAACAGGAAAGATGTGTCAGAAGAGCTTATGCCTTTGTATAATGTGGCGGATGATTTGGAGTTAGAAGGGGATTTTGTCTATAAAGCTGGTAAATGTGTACCACCCTTTGGAGTTCGAGGTATGATTCTTAATTTGGCTCACAAATCACATCCAGGGATGTCTGCCATGAAGCGATTAATGAGGACTTATTTTTGGTGGCCAGGGATGGATCGCATGGCTGATAGAGTTGTTAGGGAGTGTGATGTTTGTATTTCTAATGATAAAATGCTAAGGGTCAATGTTCCTCCTCTTAGTCCCACAGTTTGGCCAGAGGAACCCTGGAAGAAACTGGCTTTTGATATTTCTGGTCCCTTTTTGAATTTACCTTTGGAGTCACGGTATGCTCTTGTGTTGGTAGATTATCATTCTAAATGGCCAGAAGTGAAGTTTGTCCCAATGGCCACCACTTCTAGAGTTTGGGATTTCTTTAAAGAAATTTTTGCAAGGGAAGGTTGTCCTTCGGTCATTGTGACTGATAATGGGGTGCAGTTGACTTCAAAGGAGATGGAGGAATATCTTAAGTGTCACCAGATCAAACATGTTACCACGGCATTGTATGCGCCACATGAAAATGGGCAGGTTGAGCGTTTCAATCGTGTATTAAAGGGTTATGTTTCAGAGGTTCTTAAGTGTTCTCAGGATTGGAAAGGAGAATTAAGGGAAAGGTTGTGGACGTATAGGATTACGCCACATTCAATTACGGAGGTCAGTCCTTTTTATTTGTTAAGGGGCAGGAATCCTGCTTCTTATATTTGTCCTTGGTGGCTTAAAGAGAAGTGTGACAATAAAATAACGAATGTCCAAGATGTTAGTGCTACCAGCATTAGAGTTAAGGAAAAACAAATTAAGAACAAGGAGTGGTTTGACCGTAAGTGGAATGTTAAGGAACACAATTTTAAAGTAGGGGAATGGGTGAGAGTAAAGAAACCGGGTTTCTTAGGGAAATGTGTCAGTAAGTTTTATAAACCCATTAAGATCACCAAGGTTTTTAAGAATTCTCTTATAACCCAGGATGGTAAGCTTTGGAATGTCAGGCGGCTTTCTAGATGTCCAATGAATGTTAGATCTCGGGCAGAAGATGTTTATAATGATTCCTATGCTTCATCGTCTAAATTACCTTTGAATGGGTGTTCACAGCTTGTAATTTCCAATGGTCTGGATACCACTAGATCACTTGGGGATTCAGTTGCTCATAGAGTGAAAGGTTCCACTCGTGCAAGATCTTTTCCTGTGAAGTTTTCAGATTTTGTGTGATAGTTTTTTTTATATACTATTGCACTATTTCCATACCTTGTTTTATTTGTTTTTGTATGAAAGGGGGATATGTTATATGCTGATTTCTCCTTGCTGTCATATGAGTTGTCATTTGTTATGCATTCTAGTTCCATTTGGAACCATGGACTGGAATCTGACTGAGACTGGCCAGTTGTACTGGACCTGTCTTAGTATCTGTTGTTCCTGTTGCTGTGCTGCATTATTATACAATAAATCTTCTTATTGATTATGGATTCATGCTTTTCTTCACAAACCATATATTAAGAAAGTGGTATAAGAACCACGACTTGACTAGACACAGTGCCTAGAG
Source organism: Triturus cristatus (assembly GCF_964204655.1). NCBI lineage: Eukaryota > Metazoa > Chordata > Amphibia > Caudata > Salamandridae > Triturus > Triturus cristatus. The sequence continues at coordinate 824,983,021 of NC_140586.1, read as the reverse complement.
CACGTAGAATCGCTTGGACCCCAAGGAACCACCCATGGTAGTTTCACAGGGGAGCCACGGAGGACGCGTGCAGTGTGAGAACACAGCCGCGAGCTCTGTACAATCCTATGGGAAAGTCACGGTTGGAATTTTAAAGATTTAGGACACTTAGGAGAGGACTTGGAGCAAACCCTTTTAGACTTAGAAGGTTCTAAGGCCAGCACCCATGTGAGCACCAGAGTACTAGTGTTACCTAACACAGGGAAGCCGGGTGCATAGGTGTCAAATGGTGTCAGGAATCTTCGCTGTTTTCAATGGCGAGTTGCTGCAAAGTGCTGCTGCCGTGGAAAGGAAAAGTGTCCGGTGTGATCCAAGCCTGGTTCGAAGATGAGACGAACCTGAAAGCAGAGGGGACAGAGTCTGGGTCACTTGCCAGTGACCAGGGTCACGATAGACGAATGCCCACTAATGTCGGGTGTTTCAGGAGCGATGAGGTGAAGCTTGACTCCACTGCCACGGGGACCAGGAGTCGTCAACGACCACAGTCTGCAGGCGAGCTGTCCCACCAAGGATGTCGGGTGCTGGGGGGGGGGGTCGGTTTCCGGATTAGAGACCAACAAGCCTTGGCAACAGAAACCCACGCAGTGAGAGTAAAACGGCTTCGGTGTGGACCAGCAAGGTCCTAGGGACTCCCCAAGTGATGGAGAGTCAGGGCACGTCTGGAGCAACCAGGTAAGCCAGTTGAAAATTAAAGTACCCTTCTCAGGCACCCACAAGTTGACGGACAAGGGATCGCGAAGGGACCTCGAGGAATTACTAAATACCAGCCCACGGGACACTCTGAGTGTAGGCCAGTAATCTTCGATGGACTCACTTCTCCGGGTCTGGACTACAGGTAGCCCAAAGACAGCCTCAGGGATCGCCAGAAAGCATATGCTGCTGCAAATGTGCACGGTGTCCAGGGGTTCGGGTTGCACGGTCCCCACAAGAGGTTTGGATCTCAGGATTGCTGAGAGCACGGATCAGCCTCGGGGAAGCTTGGAAACTCACCTCCTGTGTTGCAAAGTCTTCGGAGTCCTTCAGGAGCGGCGTAGTTGCAAACCAGACAGATGCGTCTTTGGTGCCTGCCTTGCAGGGGAGTGACTCCTTTACTCCAAGGGAGATTCTTTGGTCATCCAACGTCGTGTAGATAGTGAAGTTCTGGGATTCTGTAGCAGAGTTTTGTCCAGGTAAATCTAAAGCCCTGTAGTCAGGGGTTCCTACTTTATACTCAAGGAAGCGGTGGGACAAACTCTGGGGACCACCCTATGGCAGGGTCCGGACAGAGGGATGGCTACACCCATGTCCTTTGTCCAGTTTCGCGCCAGAGCAGGGGCTGGTAGCCCCTGCAACAGGTTTTAGCTGGACTATGCACAGGGACACCAAAGGTGCCCCCAGTGCAGACATCAAAGCCCTCTTGGAGTGCACCCACCCAGCCCCAATACACTAAAGCCTGTCTGGGAGGTGGTCAATCCTCCCTGTGACAGGAAACCTATTGTCCAGGCCTCCCCTGCTGGAGTTTCATCCAGCAGCAGGAAGGCAGACTCGTGTCTGTGGCTGGCAGCATCCATTTTGTGATGACCGTTGAAGTCGTGGTTCTCCCTCTAGGAGGGTGGAATCCTACCTCCCACATCAGTTACTGGTGTGGAGGTATGATTCCAAGGTGTTTGACACCAAACACGACATGTTTCCATGCAGCCATTCCAAAGTTAGCATTTACTGCGAGGTTATAGTGCACTTAAGAGTATATGGTTTGGCTGCATCACAAACAACCCCGGAATAAAGGTTCTGAAGGCTGCAGAGGGGCTCCGCTCATGCATGGGCACCCTCTCACATAAAACCCAGCACCCTGCCTTCAGGATTGATAAGGCCTGTCATAGGGGTAACTGATAGGTGTATATGTGCAATGATAAGGATAGATATTGTGAACCTATATAAGTAAGGGGTGCATACACCACCTTACACAGGCTGCTGTAGCAGACCTGTGGTGTCATTTTAAATGGTCTCCCAGGGGTGGCATAATACATGCTGCAGCCTCTGAGAGGCCTCTGGGGTACCTATGCCCTAGGTACATAGTATACCATATACTAGGGACTTATAAGGGTACCCCAGAATCCAATCTGTGGTGTACCTAAAGTACAAGCAATCAATTTAGAGAGGAAGCAGCTAGACTGGGGCCCTGGATAGCAGGGTCCCAGCCAGACTAAAGTCGAAAAACAGTGAAACATCAGCAAAAAGTGGGGGTAACCAAAAGAAGCAGATCCTACTCTCCTACAGAGAGAAATAATGTATGTGTGGAATGGTGGATGTATGGGTAAAAGGATGGATGGGTAAGGGTAAAAGGGTGAATAGATGAGTGAAAAGATGGATGGATGGATGGATGAGTGATGGACTAGTGAATGGATGGATGGATGAGTGAAATGATGAATGGATTGATTAATTGATAAGTGAAAGTGGATGAATGGATGAGTGAAAGGGTGGATGTAAGGATGGATGAGTGAGTGAAAGGGAAGGTAGATGGGCAAAAGGCGGGATGGATGAGTGAAAGGTTGGATGGATGGATGAGAGAAAGGATGGATGAGTGATAGGGTCAACGGATGGATTCATGAGTGGATGGATGGATGGCTGAAGGGATGGCTAAGTGAAAGGAGGATGGTGAAAGGGAGGATGGATGGATAGGTGAAAGCATGGATGGATGATTGACAGGATGGCTGGGCGAATGGATGTTTCGAGTGAAAAGAAGGATGTAAGGATGGATGCGTGAAAGAATGCATAGATGAGTAAAAGGATGGATGGATGAGTGAAATGGTGAATGGATCGACGAATGGACAGATAAATGACTGGGTGAATGGATGGATGAGAAAGCGAAAGGTTGGGTGAAAGGGTAAACGGTTGGATGGATGGGTGAATGGATGGATGATGGATAGGTTTGGAAATGGTTGAATAGGTTTGGATATGGATGGGCACACAGATGGAAGGACAGATTGAATGGTGAAAGACTGAATAACGGAAGAAAGAATGAATGCCATACCCCCGGGTGACTCAAACTGCCATCCCAAACCGACACATGACGTCAGGCAGCAAGCGCAGAAATCTGACTTGAAATGCTCTTTCTGCCTGCCAAAAAGCAGAAACTAATTTCTTGTCCAGCGCTGTGGTACCACAAGAGACGTTCTGCTGTTGTGCCGCTGAGCGGCGCTGCTCCCATGCCACCGGGAAGCAGCTCAAGCAGCCCCCCACCTGCTCCGAGGCCAAGAGAGATGCGTGAGGGCACGACTCCATCTAGCTCTTCTGTGGGGAAAGGCCGGCAAGACAACATAACCTGCACTTGCAGACAACAGCACCAACACGACTTGAGTCTCTTCCGCCAGAGGTGTGCCGGTGCTAGCAGCATATTAACTAGAGGATCAACCAAGAGGCTATGCCTGAATAAAAAGCCAGGTTTTTAAAGCCCTTCTGAACATTAGTTCTATTTCAATCAGGCGCAGGTGGACCGTCAGAGAGTTCCAGAGTCTTGCTATTTGTACCAAAAAGGACTTGCCAACTTGCCAGGCTTTAGAAAAACGTGGAACCCAAAGGAGTCGTAGGTGGTTAGATTTCAGGGCCCGCTCCTGGTGATATAAATGCAGCCTCTGCCTGAGGTATTTAGGGTCTGTGTCCCTAATGGCCAACTGGCCTAACTTTAACTCTATCCTCCTGGTTACCGGGAGGCAGTGCAATTGCCTCAAAAGAGGGGAGATATGATGCCGGAGGGGTACCCGCCGAATTAGCCTTGCAGTGGAATTCTGAATAATTTGTAACCTGCGAGGTAGGCAGGTAGCCCCAGATAGAGGCTGTTGGCATAGTCCAGCTGTGAAGTCACCAGAGGATGGACCGTAATCCTACAGCATTCCCCCGGCACAAAGCGTATGAATTTCCTAATGGATCTCAGCTTCCAAAAGCAAGTAGAGGAGATTTGACGCACCAGAGTCGTAAATGATAAGTCCTTATCCAGCGTGATTCCCAAGTTTCCAGCTGAATCAGCCAGATTAGGGGACAGATTCAGCTCTATGGGCCACCAGAGATTTGATGGAGGAAGTGATGCCTGACTGAAGAACAAGACCTCAGTCTTTTCTGCATTCAGTTTCAGGCAGTTCCTATTCATCCAGACAAATATTTTTCAAGCATTCCTTGAAATTATGAAAGGCTGCCACAGAATGTTCTTTAAAAGATAGCGCCAACTGCGTATCGTCCGCATAGGAAACTACCTTCACACCCCAGGATTCAATAAAGGTGGCCAATGGGGCGAGGTAAAGATTGAAAAGCAGCGGGCTCAGAGCCAAACCCTGAGGCACCCCGCACACCAGATGTTTCTGTGGCGATAAATAAAAAAGGGCGAAGAAACACCTGTTGGGAACGATTGTCCAGGAACGACCGCAGCCAGGAAAATGCCACCCCATGCACACCCAGTTGGCTCAGTCTCCTAAGCAGTATCGGCTGTGCAATCGTGTCAATTGCTGCTGACCGGTCTAACAGTACCAGCATGGCAGATGAGCCTGGTCCACAGTCTCTCTCACTGATTAGGAGACTTCTTACAAAGCGGTCTCCGTGCTGTACCCAGCTTGGAAAACCGAATGAGAATCGTGTAGAAGGCAGTTAGCTTCTATAAAACCCACCAATTACTTCTGAACCGCCTTCTCTAGAATTTTAGCAGGAGCTTGCAGCAGAGAAATAGGTCTTAAATTGCTGAGCACCCCAGGGTCAGTGTCCAGTTTATTTTAGTAATGACAGCAGAAACACCTGTTTACATGCAGCAGGGTAGATGCCGGACTTCAGGGATGAGTTCCAAATCTGGTTTAATATGGGATTCAGCCAAAGGGCCAGCATACTATAATACCGGGCAGGGCATGGCTCTCCAGGGGAGCCTGACTTGCACTTCAATAATAGCTCCATGAATGACTCCTCGGCTGAAATGGGGAGAAATTCTGAACAGGAAGTGAGGGAATCGGAGGTCCGGGCTTGCAGGAAAGCAGTAGGTTCGCCATCCAAGGAAAAAGAGGAATACGTTTTATGGATCTTTTCCTCAAAAAAATCCAACTGGCTCGAGCAAAGAGCAAGAGCCGGGAGAAACGTGCTGTCTATGGCTGTCGGATTAGTAAATGTTTTTACAATCTTAAAGATTTCTTTGGCAAAGTTATCTGAATTCTTAATGCGACTTGCAAAGTATTCCCTCATCTTACTCCGCTTTAGCCTGTTAAATTTTTTCAGATCCTCTTTATAGAGGCCTTTTGCTACAGGATTGTAGGACTGTTTCCAGCACTGTTCTAGCTTCTTACAGAGGCTCTTCTTCAATCTTAGTTCAGTAGAGAACCACTGGGCTGAAGGTTTAAGTCTGTTGGATATAGCTGGTATTAGCAGGGCAACTGTGTATAATGCAGTCGTAACCCATAGATTAAAACAGGATGAGTCAGTATTTGGATTACCTGTCAGCTGTGGCACAGATTCTTGAAGTGCAGGCCCAAGGGCCTTTGGTGACTTTCCTCCAGTTCCTGGGGGGCGGAGCTAGCCGTGCTCGGAAATTGCCGCGCTGTAGGCAAGCTCTCCCGATCGAGTCATGTTCCTCCAACAATCCTGAGTGTAAAACTAAAAATTATTTATGGGACTCGAGCGACAACATTGCACTGAGCATCTGGCACGGGATTAGCAGATTTTATTTTGCGCCACACTGCCCCAAACACGAACACAAGGCGGAGATCAGGGACACCGGAACAGAGCCTGAAGATCGGGGACGCGCACGCCCGGCTGCCACAATAGCCCGAGGCGAGGTGTCTGCGGTATAGACCTGGCGGAGAAGCCGATAGACTGGTGAGGAACCGGCGGCTTGCGCAGCGGACGTCTGAGGAAGCTTGGGCTCATCATGATACCTATAGCCGCGTCCCGCATTTTTATACCTGGCACCTTGGTGTGAGACTCCCTTCCACTTTTTTGTCGCTGTGCCTCATGTGTTTTTATGGTGTTGGCCGCTCAGAGTGCTGTGCCACTGCCAACCAGTGCAACAGTGCAAGTGCTCCCTATGTAAAATGTATATGTTGGTTGGATTCCATGATTGGCTTATTTGGTTTACTATCAGACCCCAGTAAAGTGCACCAGGAGTGCCAGGGCGTGTAAATACAAATGCTGCTGGTGGGCTTGCAGCACTGGTTATGCCACCCACAGAAGCGGCCTGGTAAAATGTGTCTAGGTCTGCCATTGCAGAACCTGCGTGCAGTTTGGTACTGACATGCTGACTGGCAAGTGCACCCACTTGCCAGTCCCTAAACCTTCCCTTAACTTCATGTTAGTCACGCCTATGGTAGGCCCAAGGGCAGGGTGCATTGTAGCATAAGGTAGGACAAGCCCTGATGTGTGTGGCATGTCCTAATAGTGAATTACAGCCATTTTCGTTTTTCACTATTGTAAGGCTACCCTGTTCTCATAGGCCAGAATGGGCTGTTAAGATTGTTACATCCTATGATCCTAACAGACCCAGGGAACGTGGTAGAAAATAGAGTTTAGTCTGCCTGAACTCAGAATAATAAGGTACATCTTTTAGTAAGGTTTATTTTCATATTCTGCATTTGCAAATGCCTCTATTAGAAAGTTGGCATTTGCTTGCCTAACCATTTCAGCCGCCTCTGCGTGATGTGTATCTGCTGTCTGGCTTGTGTGAGTGACAGGGCTGGGGAAACCCAGATGGGCAGGGCTAGGTAGCCTGGTGGTGAATAGAAAGATTGCCAGATAGATGGGTGGGAGGAGTACACCTGGACTCTGAATAGGGCGGTGCTCTGCCACCACAATGCTGGCTCCGCCCCCTGTGGAGCGACTGATGGCTCTGCCCTGCACCCTGAAAGAAGAAGCCTGCATCGCATCAACAAAGTGCTCCAGAACTGGACTGAACTAGGCAAGGGCCCCCCTGGCCTGAGAGAACAAATGATTTGTGGTATAAATGTAGGAGCCCTGCTCCTAAGAAACTAGATCCTGTCCTGCCAAGAAGAAACCTCTGTCCGACCTGAAGGAACTGGAAAAGCTGCATGGAGGAGTACTGTTCCTGACCTGGGGGATTGGCCTGCAGTGGTTGCCTTGCTGCTGAAGAAGAGGAAGAAAAGACTCAAACTTTTATTTGACTTGTGCTGAGAGATCTCCATGGGCTTGTGAGTGAGCTTGCCCCCTGAACGAAGTCCCAGGACCAGTGGACTTCACCGCCGTGATATCGCCTTGGAAAACTGACTGTTATCCCCCCATCTGCGACACGAGCTGCTGTGTACGTCTCGCTGATCGCAGCGTACCCCCTGCAAGCTGGTATCCTGCGGTCCGGCCCGAACAAAGCGTCTGAGGCCCCTCTACGAGCCGAGGAAGGTATCATCCGGCCTGAGCAACGCGACTAACAGGCCCCTACGAGCCGTAGCTCGCACCGTAACGGAAGGACTGCGAACCGTACTTGCTTCCATCCCCTATGAATGGTACTGCCCAGCGTACGCTCCTTTCCCCTGCTTTGGAAAGGATGCGGTAAGTACGGTAGTCGCGTATGTCTCCCCTGTGCGGAACGTACTGTTCGCTTGTATCCAGCGCTTCGAATCAAGATTGCCGATCTCATGGTACGGCACGAACGCCGCGACGAACATTGAAAGCACCGTACCTACGCACTGTCCCCTGAAGCCCTACACGCCCAAGGTCTAACGTACCGTAGTACGCATCGCACCAGGAGGACAACGCACCGTACATCGCGCTTGATGTCAGCGCAGCATCCGTGACGAACTCACCAAAAGTAAAGGTACTGTGCCTCTTCGCACCGTAGGGTGTACGCTTCATCCCGAAGCACCTACAGTGCCTGTGAGACCCGTTCCCAAGCAGTTTTTACCGTGTACGAAGTGTACGGACAGGAACGAAGCGCACAGAACTTTAAAACTACGCTAAACCAAGAACTCTTTGTCTAATAAGTATTGTGGGCCGTTTAAACGTTATCTGGTCTTGTGCTAAGCCTAAACTATGTATATAAAGTAATTTTTTTATATATCCCAGTGTGGAGTCCATTTGTGGTGTTGTCACTGAGTTACTGTGTGTGTTCACAAATGCTTAACCTGAACGCTCTGAGATAGGCCTTTTCTGCTCGCGCCAAGCTACCTAGAGGGTGAGCAGGGGTTATTGTTGGAGTGTACCCCCCTACCCTGACTAGAGGAAAGGTTCCCTGCTTGTCACAAGTACCTACCTGTGCCAACCAGAGAACCCGGATTCTAACACGCATGTATGTGAAGATCGCAGAAATTGGCTACGACTGGAGCGACCGAGAAACGTGAAGTACCTGCCGGAAGCAGAGGGGCCCTGACTGCGCGTCCAGTACCAAACTCTGCAGAAGCAAGCACACCCTGCGCCTGGGAGTTGAGCGGTTTCAATGAGGCTATGTCAATGAGTGAAGCGATGACCCATCCGCTGACCAGCAATAAGATAAAGAGCTGATGGTGCATATAGACGCGAGGGAGACAGACCCTTGATCGCTGTGCACTCCGTGAGTGCATAGGTGTGGGAAGCACCATCTTGATACACATAAAGACACATGAGACTCGCCTCGCCCACCATCTAGGGCCTTTATGCTTGCGGTTGGATCACCTTCTGGCATTACACTCCGGGGTGGTGTAGCAAGCAGCCTTGTGAGATTAGGAATTCATTGGGAACCAGGGCCTATTACGACTGAGTGCTGCACTTGCATCGCGGAAGGACATCATCTGAGTGCGGTGCCATTTTGTTGATTCAAGCTACGCGACTGTTCCGCTTCTGCTATGGACGATCAGTGAATATAAACATCTTGAGTGGAACAGCGCTCAGAGACCCCTGAACCCAAGTGTATGGTTGCATCCGCACTCTTCCTATCCAAACTCCCCTGTAATAATTCATGACCAAAACGAACAAAAAGAAAGAAGAAATCGCCAGCAACGTTTGTAAACTTGAGTCATAGTGCAGTCACTCAGGCGCCACTGTTTGTGAACTGGGCATGCACTGGTGCCCGGGGGTATTGAGCGAAGCCTGTGATACACTGCTTCATCCGTTAAGACACTTATAGCACTGGTGCAAGATGGGGAAACCAGAAAAAAAACAGCCCAAACTAAATTTCGAACAGCAGCGAAAGGTGGTGGAGTCGAGCAATGAGACTGCCGAGCACGGCCAGGCACAGGCCCTGTCATCAGGATCTGACACAGCGGTGGACTTCCACACCATGTTTACTACTATGCAATCGACATTATCCAACATAAATGGTAAAATTCATTCCCTGACATTTAGTGTGGACCGAAGTCGGAAAGACTAGACAAACATAAGGAACGCATCGACATGGTGGAACGTCGAATATCGAATACAGAGGACACCCAGCAACAACTTGCACAAAAACAAACCAAAGCTGACAAAACTCTACAATCCCTACAGGCCAAGACTGAAGATCTTGAAGCTAGGTCTCGGCGCTGTAACCTACGTATTATGGGAGTGGCGGAGACGATAAGAACGAGAAACGTAGAGCACTATGTTGAAGCTCTCTTAATCGTTCTCCTAGGTAGAGACACATTCTCCGCGGTGTTTGTCGAACGGGCGCATAGGACCCTTGCGCCACAACCAGCACCTGGAGCACATCCTATAATAGCTAAAATACTAAATTACAGAGCCAGGGATGCGGCGCTCCATAAAGTGCGGGAATTGGGAACATTAAACCATGACGGGATGACTATCCATATATCCGGACTTTACATCACAGGTGCAAGAAGCACGAAAGCAGTTCCTTGATGTGAAAAAGAAATTAAGAGACAATAACATCTCGTATGCAATGTTATACCTCGCTCGCTTGAAGATCACATACGGCGAAAAAAGTATAGTCTGCAACGATTCCAAAGATGCCATTAAGTTCCTACAGAAAAACAGTATCGGGTTTTGGCTAAATGGCAGCAAGGCTGTGCCACTAATATCAATAAACAAAATGGTGCCAATGCTGCACTCGACTCAACAAAAACTTTATCAAAGTGAATTGAATGAAACAATGCCACTAGCAACTACTTTTTCAGTTGGATTTAATCCAGGACATTTTTTCACATTACATCACTTCTTTGTCGCAAATATTTACACAAACCTGAAAGCCACATACATCTCTCTTGTTACACATACTTGGTTTAACATACACTTACTCCACACTCTCATTCAAAAACCACAGTCATCCACATCAAAAATCACCTACTCTCAAATCAATAACACTATCTACACAGCGTGAATATCAAATTTACAATTGAAAAAACTTAATTCAAATAGTAAACAAAAATTAGCCATCAACGGCCATCCATTAGATCCTAATTCAAAATATTAGACTCTATTTTCTATTTTTCATAGTGGATTGGCCTAAGTGTAAATGTGGCTTTCAGGTTTGTGTAAATATTTGTGACAAAGAAGTGATGTAATGTGAAAAAATTTCCTGGATTAAATCCAACTGAAAAAGTCGTTGCTAGTGGCATTGTTTCATTCAATTCACTTTGATAAAGGTTTTGTTGAGTCGAGTGCAGCATTGGCACCGTTTTGTTTATTGATTAAGTTCCTACAGCATAATCACCCGAACGCTTTCCGGAGCAAGTCCCCAAGAGGTGCACAGGCCGAGCAGGGCCATACATCTGATGTACAATGACAGCTGTGCCGCTTTCCGGTTTCCATATGGCTCTACTAAATTAGCATGCACACCTCTGCAAGATCCTCACTGTATTTCGTGTATAGCAATGTTTACCTGACAGTAACATTAGATCTGCTAGTGGAGTTCCATGTATATTTGCTGGTGATCACTATCTCACGATACTGTTATATTGAAGCCTCTAACTTGTAGGCAATTTAAATGATCTCCATAGGTTTTTTGCACTATTGGACTACATGCTCACATTGTTTGGGATTTGTGACTCGATCCCCCAGTTTTTTAATGGCTGGGGTTGTATGCCGGTGGTGGTCACAGCTATGTTCAAATTTAATCTCTATGACTATGTTCAGGTTTCACAGTCGGGCATGATGAATGTATTTGTCAGCGAGCAGATAACTGGAGATACAATAGGCATCAGAACCCCTACATCTGTTATTGCGAAACTTAGGTACTATGGCTAGAGATGCCTCTTCGAGGTTTATAACATGGAACGTCGGGGGCCTAAATAACCCCAGAAAGATCTGACAAGTTTTTGCCTATCTCGATAGACATCGCATAGATGTTGCTCTACTTCAGGAAACACATCTACTTAAACACAAAGCAAACGTATTGGGTAAAAGATGGGCTGAATTAGTAGTATCAGCAACCTACTCATCCTATGCAAGGGGGGTGACGACTATTATATGTAAGGGCACCCACTTTATATTATACCAGACTCTCAGTGACCCGAATGGACGATATGTCATACTCCCAGGACTATTAAGATGCACTAAAGTGGGTATTGTTAACGTGTATGGCCCGAATTCGGATGACCCGGGCTTTTTTATGGACATCGGGGTACAGCTACGTAGCCTGTCGTATTTAGAGCTAATATGAGGCGGTGACATAAATGTTGCGCTAAACTCAGCACAAGACAGATCACACGACACCACTGAACACCATCAAAATGCGGACTCCGTTATTTTAAGTGGCATGGTAGAGTTCAGTATGCACGATGTATGGCGATTACGAAACCCGACTGCATTAGAAAGCACTCACTCCTCGACAGTACACAGCAGTTGGTCCCGACTTGACTATTGGCTTCTCAAAGGCCAGGCCTGCACGTGGACTGCAGACATAACTCATCTCCCTAAAATGCTCTCTGATCATAAGCCCGTAATGTTAACTCTGAAAATACCGACGTATATTCCCCCACCGTTTGTGTGGCGTTTTAATGCTAATGCGCTCTTCGATCCAATTTATAAAGAAGCAATCCATGAAGCAATAGTAGATTATTTTGGTGAACAATAAAAAATAGGTCACTAGTGCGGGGATGCTCTGGGAGGCCTTTATAGCAACTATTAGGGGCATCTGTATCAGCACTAATGCTGGTATTCTACGTGATATAAGGACCCAATTGGAGAAATCTGAAGATCGTATAAAACTGCTAGAAGCTGAATATGACGCAAACCATAGTTCACTCATTCTCAGTAATTTGAGGGCATAGATAAATAAATACAACTCGCTGGTAGATGATGAAATAAAATACACTAGTAGACGCCACAGAGCACGCAAGATAGGTGAGGGGGCATACCAGGCCGCATACTAGCACAAAAAATACGCATAGAAAACAAGCAGCACACAGTTCTGCAGATGGAGGATGATGAGGGGATAATGCATTACGATACCCAGGGTATACTGAATTCGTTTAGGGAGGCTTAGAGTGACTTTTACAAAACACAACACACCGTAACGGGACCCGAAATTATGCATTACCTTGATGATGTAGCGCTGGTGTGGTTGTCCGACTCCCACCGAGCATACCTAGCCCAGCCCATAATGGAGGAAGAAGTTCAGCTAGCCATAAAAACACTGCCAAATGGCAAGTCACCTGGTCCCGATGGGTATACCGGTGAATTTTATAAAGCATACTCAGAATTACTAACTCCATACCTGCTTGAGATGTATGACGAAGCATATCACAAAATTCTCCCCCCAACACTGCGTGAAGCCATAATAGTGGCATTGCTGAAGCCTGATAAGAACCCGGATAAAGCAGAATCATACAGACCCCTCTCATTAATAAATACAGATGTTAAAATATTGGCAAAGATTATTGCCACTAGGTTACAACCACTCATGTCCACTATAGTCCTGCCCGATCAATCTGGGTTTATTCCGGACCGTTTCGACTGCACATAACTTACGCACTATATTTACACTTCTGCATCAACTGAATCCAGAGATCAAGGCCGTGGCAGTATTATTAGATACGGCGAAGGCCTTTGATTCTGTCGAATGGACTTACCTGTTCACGGTCCTGCAGAAAATTGGATTACCACCTATGTTCCTCAATTGGATAGCTCTCCTATACAATAAACCCTCAGCCCGCATTAAGGTTAATAGACACATATCAGCGGCAATCCCGGTGCAACGAGGGACTAGACAAGGATGTCCGTTGTCCCCTCTGTTCTCTATTGCATTGTAACCACTTGCTTGTAAAGTACATCAAATATATGCACACACTGCGCTACGATTTCTTCAAAGTCCCATTAGCATCTCGCTCTATGCGGATGATATGGTATTGTACCTAAGAGATCCTGAGGCTAATCTCTCACCACTACTGAGAGAATACATAAAATTTGTGTGCTACTCAGGTCTGCAGATTAATTGGAGTAGGTCAGCAGTGATCCCATTGACAGTAATTACAAATGCACTGCAATTGGAATTCCCCCTCATATGGCAGGAAGACCCCATTAAATATCTAGGGATGTGGATACATAGAGATCCTGAGTTAGTCCTCCGATACAACTATGGCACTGTAATAGACCGAATAGAAACGTAAATAGCCAGGTGGATAACACTGCCTCTATCTCTAGCTGATAGAATATCACTCGTAAAGATGGTGTTGCTACCTAAACTACTGTATTTTTTTATTAATATAGGAATAACACCTCCCGCTTCTGTTTTTAAGAGGCTACAGACGAGCATTTATAGACTGATATGGGCGGGCAAGCAAGCCCGCATCAGTCTTCACACTATGTCACTTCCATATGCATCAGACGGTTTCATGGTCCCTGGTTTTTACTTACATTATCTCTGCGCCCAAGCGCAATGTGCATACTTTTGGTTTCATCCGGTAAAGTATCTACCACATCTAGAAGATGGAGATGCTGACCCAGTACCGCTATCAACTGTACTTACTCACACCAGGTCGCATTTATCACCGCGAGAAATAAATACGATACGAACAACATCACAGGCATGGCAACGTATCGGTAAACTGGCGGAAAAAAAATCTATATATGCCCCCGGCATGCCATTGAGTCGCCATCCGGGCCTATCAGTCACACAGGAACTTAACAGCATGCTGCTCTTAGAACAAGTGGGTATAGCACGAATGGGTGATCTTTACTTGAATGGTGCTTTTATAACTCCTGATGACCTGTCATATATTAGCAACCAATCGCTCCTATTCATATATCACAGATTGAAGGCGGCTATCAGGGAACTATATCCTTCATATCCTGCTGAACCCCCTGCACTGCAATCACTACAATTTGTAATAGTCTCACCCACCCGCACTGGCATAATTTCACGACTATATAAATTGAATCAATCAGATATTGGTGCACAGACCTTAAAGGCCCGAGAAAAATGGAATAAGTTATTAGACAGTCCTTTGACAGATGACGACTGGACGGCATGCTGTACGCTTACTACACTGCTTACGCCCAACGGAAATCTCCGTATTATTCATTACAAATTTCTTCATCAAGCTTATCATACACCGGCTAAATTACACAAATATGGACTGCGTGACACTGCGAATTGCAAAAGATGTGGGCTTGACCAAGCAGACTTCGCACACCTTGCGTGGGCTTGTGACAGGATATGACAATTCTGGGAGGCAGTAGTTGACTATTTGAATATTCTGAGATCATGTAAAATGTATTGCACACCACAATTATGCCTGCTAGGCCTTAATATACCCATAAAGTCAAATAAGAAGAAACTAGTTACAGTGTTACTACTTTTAGCCAAACGCAGGGTAGCTATACATTGGGATAGCAGACAAACTCCCACGATAGCTAGCTGGATACTGGAGGCAGTCTATTGTAGAGATAATTTTGTAATATATGCAGAAGAATCGCCAACTGCCTCCAAACCGTTGGATATTTGGGTACCATTTACTGATTTACGGGAGCATCCGGACTTGTTCCAGAACTGTCATTAGTCTTGATGATAATGCTTGCATGATAGGCACAGCTATATCGTATGTATAGAAAATGTACGCTGTTTGGGGACACAATGTAAATGTACCCTCCTATGTATATCTTTCGGATTCTGTAACCTGCCTGGCTGGACTGTTATTGTGGTGATCACTACTATGTACAATTATCAAAATGTTCAATAAAAAAAAAAAACTTTCCTCCAGTTTCTCCTATTTGCCGTATTTATCCTGTGTATGTGTGGCCTAAACTCTGAACTAAGAGTGGATGGTACCAGGAAGTGGTGCGTCTAAGTCGGACACAAAGGAACCCCCATTTTAAGATTTTGCTTATTTGAAAAGATCAAATCCAACATGTGACCCGCTCTATGGGTAGATGCGGTTGAATGTTTAGTGGCAGTTTTGAATCATCTAAGGTAGCACAGATGGTTAATATGCCTGCTGCAAAGAATGTGTACCATGCATATCAAACAACAGAATTTTAGGTGCAGAGCTCAGTGGGTTACCTCTTTTGATTCTGAGTTTCTTTTCTTACTGTGCAGTTCATAAGTTACATACGTTATCTAGCACATTGAGCTATGAACTGCCATCAAAGAGCTGCATGCAAGCTGCAAGGTACAGTTATGTTTTCTTCTCAGTTTTTCATTATCCTGATGTTACTAAAAAGGTTTGTTTGGGTAGAAATACATTCTTATTATTAAAGGCAACGCTAACCACTGTGCTATGTTCTGGATCCTGAGTCTGTGCTTCCCCAGACCAAGCACTCTAACAAAATGCCTACTAGTATGGGTGGCGCGCATCTTACACCTTGTAGTCTCCATTGCCATAATGAACACTTTCCATATACTGTTTTACACACATATGATTCATTGTCTCTGTATGTGTGTGATGTAAAGTGCTCTGGCACCCTAGACTGATATGAGAGGCGCTATAAAACAAATGAAATACATGTGAGAGAGAGGCACTGTTGGTGATAGTGAGGGAATCATTGAGAGCCCCATGAAAGATTGTCGTATCTTGGTACACAGCAAACTCATCCTTTACTATGCTTTAGAAGTGGATACAATTGATATATAATGACAAATGTGTTGTAGAATGCACCATGTTTTCCCAAATTTTCTTGGGGTGCGAAAACAAAGGCTGTAACCTGTCAGTTTGTTTGTAACACAGAACGTTTAAATATCTGCAAATTAACTGTGCAAATGTTTCAAAACATATCAGCAGTTGGGAAACCACAAATGGACCACTTGTTTGTGATTCAGAAGTATGCTGTAATCAGATTTTTAATAGGATCAAACAATCAAGACACTTTACTTGGTGATGTTCAAATGATACATATCTGCTGAAACCTCATTTCTACTCACAAGTATTTGTGCGCTATATAGTTTTATCTGTATAACTGCATGTTGGCATTTTGCTTCCATTCAATAGAACATTTTTTGTATCTAAAAGACCGCCCCTCCTTCTGCCCTACAGTTATGCCTTAACAGTGTGTACAGGTTCTAATCTGTAGCACACTTCTGTGCATCAGTGAGAATCTCCAGTTACAGCTCGCAGAAATGAAACAGCCCAAGCAGTATACTATTTCCAATATACAGGTAAAAAGGAGGGCTAATATATGGCTAGCCACTACCCAGGCCATTCTATAGTAATGTCAACTCCAGTCTAACCGTTCTGGCCCACAATAATACCATAACACTCGGCAGTGTGCAGCCAATTATAGCTCATGCGGGCTGGTTAATAACTCCCTTTTCCTGCTTTATGCTCTTACACTCACACAAGATGTGTAAGCTTTGGGTCTTATCCATCACTCAGTACTGTACCAGCTCCTAAACCAGTCATCACCAGCTGAACAGAAATGGGATGCTTGAAGCGAGCTGACACATAAAGGTGGCCACTTGGAGGACTGCACTCTAGTCCGGCACTGCAGGTCCCAATTAGCTACACTCTATGTGTGCCACTTTACATCTCACAATGGCACTGATGTGTCTGTAAAACTTACCTTTTGTCCTGAATTTTGACCTTCTGTCCTGAATTGTGACCCTTTGTCCTGAATTTTTACAGTGACCGTCCTGAATTTGCACCCTTGCCAGTTGGTCACCCTACCCCCAATCACTTGCTGGCCCTGTGCTGAGGAGAAGGCAGGGCAGTCGGCAAAAACGCTTTGTGTGAGGAGATACAGCACTGCCCAGGACGTGCTGGAGGAGACTGGGGCACTCCATTGCCCACCACCACTTGTTGGCCCTGTGCTGAGGAGAAGGCGGGGCAGTTGAGAAAAACACTTTTAGCGTGAGTAGAGACACTGGCTTGCGGGAGGCGCTGAAAGAGACTGGGGCACTCCATTTCTTGAGGAATGAACGGGTCTGTTTGGGTGGGGCCGGGGGAGGAGACAGAGGAGACCAGCAAAGCAGTAGGACATACATCTACCCAAGAATCCAACTCCATCTTAATTAATCTCCCCTCCACCCCCAAGGCTTGTCCTTATGTGCCGTGCTTTCCACCCAACACTATTGAGTATTTAACTCAGCTCAAAAACAAGGTCCTCCACTGGTTACATACTAGCACCCACTTCCCATACTCACATGTGCCTGATATCTTGATGGTTCGAAGGTTGGGATGGGTTGGACACTTGGCAAAAAATTCCTTGGACCCACTGAATCCCACCAAGAGGCATTTACTGATCATGTCCCGGCCTCCTGAGTCACTATGTATCCGCACATTAGCAACTCTCATATAACCCCTTTCTTATTACCCCAGTCATATAACTTGTATATGATGTACAGTGCCCTGATTGTGAAGTTGTGATGATGTATCTCACCTATATATTCTGTCAAATGTGATGCTTCTGTTTTGGTTATAACTTTCGTTTGTTCAGCTAAAAGAGTTGTTCCATATCTGTATTGTTTGGCACCACATGCTTTGCTGCTGTTTGTTTGCTCTTGTCAAATGCCAATAAAGAAAATAAAAAGAATTCCTTGGGCGATTGTGGGATTGTTAATTTCAGGTCTCCTGCCATTGTGCGGGCGGATGTTACTAGCCCATCGCCACTCCCTTAATAAACCTTGTTCTGATGTCTCTCTTCTTCTCTTGTGTTTTTAACTGCTATCCGTGGCCAAGGTCTGTGCCCCTGAGCCTCAGACCTAGATCATTGATCCAAAGCAGCGATGGAGTGAACCATCACCTGGCCTCTTCGACTCTTACTGAGGTTGGTTGACTTCAGGTAGAACATTGTTTACTAGCGACTTCAACCCGTTCTTTCCACGGAGCTTGTGGAGCTTCCAAAGTCCGCTCCTCCCAACCCTCTTACTTATCTTTTTAGACCTCGACCATTGAGTGCTCCTGATTGTTCCCAAATCCATGACCGACAGTGCGCGACTACCAGCTGTTGTTGCTGAGCCGTCTGTTGAGGACAAGACCCACCCTTTGATTACTGTCCAGCCGTCTCCGCTTTTAACCAATTAGTTGAAATATTGCTGGGATTAAGCCAAAGCTCAGTGACCCTGCCTGGGGCCAATTTATTGCCAACCACGCAATCTGTCTCTTCCAGGAGACCTGAGCGACTGAGCATGTACACAGAAGTGATTTCAAGAGTTTTTATGTCCCTGGGGAGGATGTGGCATAACGGCTAGAGCGGCAGGGAGTCTCAGCGGGAGGCTTAGCATCCGGTGATTCTAGGCAAGTCACTTAATCTCTCCGTACCTAAAAATGAATGTAATGCAACTAGTGCGCATGTGAAGGATTCCGATACCTTTGGGAGGAGTTGGCGCTATATAAAACTGCAAAATAAAAGCAGGGCACCCATCGGGTGGGTTGCTTGTCTGGGTGTAAAACAAACTTTCCTGTTCTTTCGTAGAACTTCAAACAGGGTCACCAGATATCCAAGGACTAATTTTCTCCTTCTCTAAGACCATTTATCTCTTGTTAATTAACATATATAGTCGTAGTTTTGCTAATCAGCAAGAATCCGTTTTGCCCCACCTGTTGGATGAGATTTTGGTCCACCACTCGGAGTCCTGTTACGTTATTGTGGCAGGTGACTTAAATCTCACGTATGAACCCAATGGTGTAATGACTTGTGCCAAGAGGAAGACTTTGTGTGGGGAATCCCTGAACTAACCTCTATAGTGACGAGACCCTTACAAGGGCTGCTCTCTAAGTGACAAACCTATTCTAACCCATGGATTTCAGCATCATTTTAGATGTTAAACTGTGGAGGCTTTTGGATAATTAAAGTGCTTGAGAGTGATGGGGACAACCAACATCTGATAGTATTTTCAGCCGCATAATCAACAATTGGAGAACACGATTAATCGCAGTAACGTAAAGTGGGAGACGGTGTGTTCTTCTCCTAAGGTATTTTCGGATATGTACTCAGTTGTTGTTTCGCACATGGAGTTTATGTCTGACAACTGGGAAAACAATGAGACTATTGTAGCCGAGCACTACAAATTATTTGATGGGCTTAAAGATTTTTTCCTCAAAGAGTTCAAGAAGGCTCCTTTAAAGGGTTTCACAAATGGGTGGTCTGCACAGCGTTTAGGGGAGGCTAAGAGAAATCTCCGTAGAACAATCAAGAAAGGAGCTAATCAGGAGACGAGCATGTAGAGCACAAGTAAGGTAAGTCGAAGTGGCAAGCGAGTGTAATAAATTGTCTGATCTTTTAGACACCACTTCTAATAACGACCCAAAGAAATTTTGGCGATTAGTAAGTCTAAGCGCTGGGTACATAGGGAAGCCAGCTGAGACCTCCATTTTGCCCTGTGAGTGGATCACCCATTTTGACAATCTTTACTCCTGTCCACATGAAACTGACTTGGCCTCTCTGAGTACAGAGGGAACTTCTGTACTTACATCGCCTCCTACTGCCTTCATTTTTACCTTAGCAGAGAGTGTTCATGTGGTAGCATAGCTGAAGCAGGGAAGGCTCCTGGACTAGATAAGATCTCAGCTGACCTTTTAAAATCTGACCCTAATATATGGTTCCCCTACATTAATACTGTTACAAATGCAATTACAGCAGGGCCCGCAATGCCCAGTACTTGAAAACGGGCAGACATTGTCCCTGTCTTCAAGAAGGGTAACCCAAGCACCCCAACTAACTACCGCCCAATTACCCTTTTGGATAACCTGCAAAAGGCTTTCTGCAAACTACTTCTGGAGAGACTTTTATATTCAATCAACGAAAACCATATCCTGTCTAATCTACAGGTAGGATTTAAATCTAAGAACAGTTCCTTTGACCAGTCTTCCTCTTCCTTTTTGGTTAAGTGGAAGACTAGATATTGGAGAGGGAAAACTTATTGTAGTATTTATTGATCTTAATGCTGCTTTTGAACTAGTAACTTGGAAGAAATTATGGGAGATCTTTTCTGGGATGGGAATTCCCTATTTGCTTATCATTATTATGTACCTCCACGAGGAGATTTTTTCTAGGGTTCGATGTGGCACAAAAAGAGAAATAACCCATTAATTTTCTGTTGACAAAGGTGTGTGTCAGGGCTGTGTTTTGGCTCCAACTCTCTTCCGCCTTTATATCAATAATTATGTCAAGTTTGTGACTAATTATGTTAATGATTCCCCCACTCTTGCAAGACAGAAAGCTCTGGCTCATTTCTTTACCGATGATACCCTTTTATTGTCTAAAACTAGGTTGGGTCTCCAAAATCTCATGTCATCTTTTGTTCTAGGCGTGGTCTTGAAATGAATGCTTTCAAAACTAAGCAGATAACTTATTCAAAGAAGAAAAGGAAGACGAGCCCTGTTCACTCAGAGTTTCTATCAGAGCTGGTCACCACTGTTAGAAGCACAGCCGATACATCCACAAGCTACAGGAACCCTGCTGTAATTCGTAAAAATATGGAAGATCAGGAGCGCCATTCGGCAGGCTGGATAAATTTGTCTATACCAAGGAGCAGGCCGACAAACAACTACCCACCCCGGCCCAAACTGACAGCACTGCACTGCAGGCCCTAAAGGCAGTCACCCTGGTGGACATTATGGCCGCCCTCCAGCAGGTCCAGTCCTCCATAGGGACAATCTCTACAGACATCTCCCTGATCAGGGCGGACTTTTCAAATTTGTCGGGTAGGCTTACTGAGGTTGAGTCTATGACAAAGGTGCTTTCCACCAATACGGCAACACTCCAACGCCAAGTGCGCCTATTGGAGGCGGATAACAAACTCATCTCGGCAAAACTGGACGATCAGGAAGGCCACTCACGACGCAACAACATCCGCATTATTGGAGTGCCGGAGAGGATGGGGGGCCAGCCCTGGACCTCTTTCTGGAGGACCTCATTAAAAATCAGCTGCAACCCAGAGGACTATCTAGTTTCTTCTCTGTAGAAAGAGCACATCGGATACCGGGAGCCCCCCCAGGCCAGGCTGATCCTGGCCCGTATCTTCAACTTTCGAGACCAAGATGATATCTTGCAATTGGCAAGAGTGGCCCTGTCACTCCGTCTTGAAAATCATGACCTCACGCTCTACCCGGACTACACTGCAGCTGTAACCAAACGACGCAGTTTTCTAGAGGTCAAAAAAGTGTTAAGAACCAGAGAACTTAAATACTCGATGCTGTTCCCGGCTAAATTGAGAGTAGAAGCGGAAGGAAAAACTTGTTTTTATGCGACACCGGAGAAAGCTCACGACTGGCTGGAGGGTTTGCACCCAGCGATGAAGCCACAGAACCAGGAGCAGCACCGACGCCAAGAGCCACAACGGTCAAGATCTACCAAGTCCAGTGACAAAGGGGACGAAGTTGATTTGAACTCTCACCCACGACTTATGGTCATTTCGTACTCACTCACTCACGAACCTTCACCCCCTAGAATTGCGCGGGGGCTTTTTCTAGCCCCGGATCAGCACTGAAAAGACTTACAGGAGTGATCACGTTTGATTATGTGCTCTTCGCACCTCCAGCTGGAATAAAAGCCGCTGTTGTTAAAATGTTTTGGAGGGGGCCCCCAAGGGACACGGACAGCATCACACCCTCCCATGAAAGTACAGGTTATGGGGTCACTAGCAACGACGCACTAAGGTGGACACAACAATTACTCCTACACCCCCACATGGTTACATGCATAGATGGCGCACACTACCCTGTTAGCGACTACCACGGATAACTCATCCCAGAACCCGGAGGGACCTCCCTCTCCTTTCACGGTGTTGTCATGGAACGTGAATGGCTTGGGATATAGAATCAAAAGGGGATTGGTCCTCCAATATATAAAACACAAAAGTCCGGCGATTGCACTCATACTGGAAACACACCTGACTGGATCAACCACCAAAGCCCTTGACAGATGGGGATATAAAAAGGCGGCACATGCTGAGTTCACATCCGGCTCTCGAGGGGTGGGTATTCTGGTCAACAAACGTTTCCCGCTGATACATACCGAAAGCAAAATAGATGATCAAGAACGTTTTGTAGCACTGACATGTCAGTGGGAAGGGCGGCCATTTAACATGGTCTCGGTATCCCTCCGACATTGCACCAGACGGCCCTCCCAGCATTGAGTAACGTCTTAATGTCTCTGCCTCAGGGTGAAATTATTATGGGGGCCGGTTTCAACGCCGTTATATTTATTTAATTTTTTTTTTATTTTATAACGTTTGTAAAGCGCTGCTGTTACCCGAGGGTGTCCTGGCGCTGTGTAAAATACAACAAAGAGACTCGGCATCAAACAGCAGAGATTATTCCGCAAATAGCCACATTTGTAAGGCTTTACGAAAAGCCAAGAGACTAGTGAGCTCTCTTACATGTAAAGGGAGCTTATTCCATGCTTTGGCTGCGTTCACTACAAAGCTTCTGCCCCCCCAGGAGGCTTTTTTTGCTCGAGGAACACAGACTAGTTTTGCGGCACCTGACCTAAGCGTTCGGGCAGAAATATACCATACTAATCGCTCTTTTATGTATGCTGAACCTGTTCCGTTGACCGCTTTATACACCAAACATAAAGCCTTAAATTGGGTGCGTTTTCTTATAGGGAGCCAATGAAGCCTCCTTATCTCCTTTGAGACTGAGGCATACTTGGGGATGCCTGATATAAGCCTAGCAGCGGCATTCTGCAATAATTGCAGTCTATTCATTATTCCTTCTGGATATTGAGATATAGACCATTGCAGTAATCCAACCTGGACATAGTAAGTGTCGTAACTACTGTTTGATGGCACTCTATGGGCAGAAATGGAAGAACTTTCTTAAAAGATCTTAAGGCAAAAGAAGTGGCAGCGGACACTGCATTCACTTGATCACTAAAACTGAGCTTGTGATCCACCCAAACTCCTAGATTTTTTACCTTTTTCCTGTTGTTAGGAAGTAGGCCCATAGAGTCCGGCCACCATTCTGGGGTCCAAAACGAGTGGCATTACCAAAGCAGACCACCTCAGTTTTGTTAGAATTCAATTTCAGACAGTTTCTGACAATCCATTTAAACCACCGCACTCATACATTCCTTAAAACACGATGCCGTCTTTTGCCATTCATGTGTTTGTAAAGACACCACAATTTGTGTATCATCGGCATATGAAGTCAGGCTAAACCCGAAAGACTGAATGAGTGGTGCCAGGGAAGAAACATAGACATTAAACAGAGTGGGGCTTAGCGAGGACCCCTGTGGAACCCCACAAGGTAGAGAAAAGGATTCCGACGAGAATTCCCCAAGTGATACTAACTGACTTTGGTTAGTGAGGAAGGACTTCAGTAGGTTCCATGCGGGTCCCTGAACTCAGATCTCCTGCAGCCGGTCCATCAACAAATCGTGATGGACCGTATCAAAAGCTGCAGAGAGATCCAGCATGATGAGAACGGCCTTACCTCCATTATCTAAAATGGCTCGGATCTCTTCGATAGATTTAAGAAGAGCCGATTCCGTGCTATGGCCTCCTCTGAATCCGTGTTGAATGGGGTTCAGAGCTTGCACCGCCTCCAAATACAAACTGAGTTGAGTGTTAAGATTTTTTTTCCACGATTTTGGACAGTAATGACAGTCTAGAAATGGGCCTGAAATTATTAGGGTCTTTTATATCCAGATTTGTTTTTTTAGGAGAGGCAGAATAGAGGTTTTTTCCATTCTTTGGGAAAATATCCCTCCTTATACATTGCATTAAAAATGGGCGTGAGAGCTTGTGAGATTGGTTCTATTGCTAGTTTAGCTATAGATATCGGGCAAGGATCTGAGGGGGATCCTGATTTGATCCCTGTCATAATGTTAGTAGTGTAATTAATAGAAAGTTCCTGAAATTGATCTAGACAAGCTTTCTTGGCTACTATGAGGTCCTTCCCGTTATTCATAGTTATCTCAGATTTTGCCTGGGAAAAGGCGGAAAAAATAACATTCACCTTCTCATAAAAGAAGTTGGCGAGTTTGTCACAGAGTCCCTTGCTAGGCGTAATAGTAATGGCTCCTGGATTGGCCAGATTAGTAATTGTGTTGAAGAGTTCTCTAGCTGAGTTTGTATCTTTTCTAATTTTCAGGGCAATATAAGCCGCCTTGGCGCTGTGGATCAGCTTTTTATATTTAGCTAGTCCACATTTATACTCCTCTTTATCACAGTCTAGGTAATTTCTTCGCCATATTCTCTCCTGATGCTTACAAATTAGTTTTTGATCTCTCAGCTCCTGAGAGTACCAGGGCGCGGAAGGTGTTTGTCTTGTGACCTGGTGCCTTTTAATTGGAGCTAGTTTTTGACCTGCCGCCTCTAGCCAAGATGAATAGCATCTTGTGGCCTTATCCAGATTATCCGGAGGCGGGACTAAGGTATCATTGAGGACCTCGATGAGGTCCCCAGCTGATACCCTGTTCCAGGATCTAAGCATTAATTCTCTTTTCATCGGTTTGTGAGCTGATTGCACAGGAATGGCTAGATTAAAAAGAACTGCTTTATGATCCGACCAGATTAGGGGTAAAATAGACAAAACCTGTAGTTGCAAATTATTTGTAAAAATACCATCTAGTGTGTGTCCAGCCTGATGGGATGGACCCAACACCAATTGCCTTAAATTATTACCCTTCATAAGATCTAATAATTTGGCTGTGTCATTATCTAGGAAATCTTCCAAATAAAAATTAAAATCTCCTAAAACCGTATAGGAGCTAGTGATAATACTACTCTCCACAAATTTTCCAGCCTGAGAGCAAAAACTACTTCTTGGGCCCGGTGGTCTATAAATCAGGGCACCTTGAAAGGTGTAGTTTGGGGAAAGGTGAAAGGAGAAGTCCAATACTTCGCAGCCTTACACCTCCCCTGGCTTAAAAATGGCCGCCAAGGAAGAGTGATATATGATCGCTAGCCCACCTCCTCTTCCAGTGGACCTACTCAGGATATGTCAGACATAGTTGGGAGGCGTAGTTTTGACTAGATCTGGACCCGAAGCATTATCTGTCCATGATTCTGTAATAAAAGCGATTTGTACGCCTTCATCCTCTATAAATGATGCACATTCCAGGCTATGTTTAATTAATGATCTTACATTCATAAGGACACATTTCCAATTACTAATGTCTATTTCAGTTTTCCGCTTTTCTTTCCCAATTGTAAAGTCAATGGGCAGGACCAGTAGCTCTGGGATTTCCATTCTACAACCTGGGCATTCTGTTCGATGCCTTGTGAGGCCCCGCCTCTGCATGCACAGAGGTGGGGCTTATTAGTAGGGTTAATTTTAGAGAAAATCCTATGCAAAAATAATCTATCACATTGCAGCTTAGTACTAGAAATACCTGATTTTCCCTCATCGAAGAGGCTGGCGCCCTGGTCGCGGACGGGCGTAGACGGGCTTGCCTTTGGCACGCCTTAGGCGCGCCCGCTGCGTGCACGCGCCAGTGTGTGTTTAAATAGTCTCTTCCTGTAAACAACTAGAGCGTCTGTCTACCCCTGACCTACCCAAAATGGCGGCCCTGCATTTTCAGCGCGGAAGAGCCCCTACCGTGTGCAGAGAGCAGAGGAGGAGGAACGTAAATATCACCCCCCACAAGCAAAATGCAGGTAAATTCCAGTTTTTTTTTTAAATGACAAGTTAAAACCAGTAAATACACCTAATTACATTACTTAAAAAGGCTTCGTTTGTGCAAATACTTCAATAGCAGCAAAAGCGAAATACAACTCCCGGCTGAGCCTCAGGAGACGAAAAATTACACCGAGCGCGCTCGCGCCAGTGTGTGTTTAAATAGTCTCTTCCTGTAAACAACTAGAGCGTCTACCCCTGACCTACCCAAAATGGCGGCCCCGTGTTTTCAGCGCGGAAGAGCCCCTACCGTGTGCAGAGAGCAGAGGAGGAGGAACGTAAATATCACCCCCCACAAGCAAAATGCAGGCAAATTCCAGGTTTTTTTTTTTAAATGACAAGTTAAAACCAGTAAATACACCTAATTACATTACTAAAAGGCTTCGTTTGTGCAAATACAGCAATAGCAGCAAAAGTGAAATACAACTCCCGGCTGAGCCTCAGGAGACGAAAAATTACACTTATACAATTATACATTTATACAATTATTACAATTACGTTATAGACGCCTCCCTCGACAAACAGCCACCTATAGACCCTGGTGGTGCAACTCTTAAGCTATCGGACTTCACCGATGCGATTGGCCTCATTGACGTTTGGAGAACTAAGCACCCACACGATCGACAGTTCACATATCACTCAGCAGTGCATAATAGCCTTTCTAGAATTTATTACATTTTTATGATAGCGACTAGATTAGATCGGGTCAAGGAGATTCAAAATTTACCCCGGGGCATATCCGACCCCTTGCCTAAAAATAAAAAATATATATATGGAAGATCAAGAAACTGGCGGGATCAGTAAAGCAACACCAACGGGGGCAGGGAAGGCCCTCAAGAAGAATAGTGGGAACTCGGCCTAAAGCCCCCTTCAAACCAACATTCTACTACTCTCGACAGTAGCACACACTCCCTTGCTCAGTTAGCTGAAGGTGACTTCAACGAGGGGACAGAATCCCCTTAAATCCAGCCCATCCTGTCACTATCCAGGAGAGCGAAGAAAAAACTCAAAACAGCTTTAGAAAACCAAAACCGCTAAAAAAGTGGCCCTAGTTCTAAAGGCTTGCAAATCTTCAAAACCTTCAGCTGAGTGCAAAGCTGTCCCTCTCTACCCAATATCTGGCCCCAGAGAGGTTCCAGTGAATAAGACACTCGCCGCCCCATCAAGGCCATTTCATGAGACAAATACTCCCTCCTCACCATATAAGGGAAGATTGGACGCAAGCACCCAAGCTGAACCAAACAAAGAGTCCTACAAAGAAATTTTAGGGTCCCAAGAAATCGTTACCAGTAATATGCTTTCACACTCTTGGGCGAACCAGCTGACGAAGAACTTCACAAAGTCCTATAAAGAATAAAACAGAAAGACAACTCCAGTGCCAAGCTAGATAATTGGATCATGTCAGAACAGGCAGATGTCGTTGCACTTAACTCCCTATCTTTATTACAATGCTGGGACAATATACTGGCAGATCTTCTTTATCCTCCTTGGCGAAGGATCTGGTGTGGACCCCAGAACAAGTCAAATCTCTTGGCCTGCTCCTCTCCCAAAAAAACTCCAAGGAATTATCCATCAGGAAGCGCAAGCTCCAGTGGCCCACAAATGAGAGAAAAAACAAAGGTCGGCTCAAGCGGTCGGCACATTCAGAGTGCTACACAGGCAGAACATTTGGCACCTGAAACGTAAGAAGACCGAGGAGGACTGGCTCAAGAACTTCCCACTCCTGCAAAAGTTGCCAATCCCGCTTCTGGGAGCATCTTAACAGACTCAACAATTTCTCCCAGACCCAGGAAAACAGAGTGGTTGAACAGGACTGGATAATGCACCTAAAGAAACTGTACACTAACAACGAAGCAAACGATAAAAATCTTAACCGTAATAGTCCTGGATTCTTCTGATCAGCAAACTGCCCTCATTACAAAAGCCGCCATTTTAACAGCAATAGGGAACATGAGGAATGACGGTGCTCCCAGTCTCAACGGCCTCACTGCAGTAACATTTAAATCAGAGCAAGACTTCTGGGCAAGGCTACTGACCCGGCTCTTTACTATTTCATTTACCACTGCCTCAACCCCCTGATTCATGTTGGGGCTCTATTCTCTTCCCAATATACAAAAAGGGAGACTGCACCAACCCTGTCAATTATCGGCTTGTGCACGAATTCTATTAGAAGAACTTAAGACCTGTTCGAAAGACAACAACAACCTTCCCTTTTTTCAATCAGAGTTCAGAGCAGTGGCCGAAACTACTGGCATGCGGGACCCCGTCCCTACTCCTCAAAGCAATAATGCCCCTATACCAGGGGTCCTGGGTTTGCATAAACACTTGCCCTTCCACAGCGGCTGCCAAAGTTCTAACTAAGAGCGGTTTTAAACAGGGGTGCATGCTGGTCCCCCTCCTCTCAAAGTCTTTACTCTGCCGATCTGGGCAAAGCTCTTGAAGGTGCCAACTTAACCCCTTCTGTGCCACGCCCTTTCCCCCTCCTGTGCCGGGCGTTACATTAGTGGGTGGGGTTCATGACGAGATAGTCTCGTCATGGGCACAGCGCGACCGTGCTCCATGACGAGACTATCTCGTCATGGGCACTGAAGAGGTTAATCACTCCCAGGCTGGGATAATCAAGACTACCCGTCCTGCAGTATGCAGACGACATTGTGATCATAGATCACACAAAGTCAGGCCTCCAGAGAGCACTAAATGTGCTTCACAGATATGAGGACCATAAGCCCCGGGTGATCCAAGGCAAAACGGAAGTCATTATTTTCGGCAACCACCCACAAAAAAACATGCTCATTGGCAGCTCGGGAAGCTACAAATAACTACAGTAAGAAAATATAATTATTTATGCGTCTGGTTCTCAGGAGGGGTAAAACCATTGGCACACCTCAAGCATTTAAAATCAAAGGATGCAGGTGTTGTCCACAGCCTAAACCGCCTGAACAGCCGTCTGCTGAACTCATGTTAAGAGTATTGAAGGCCAGATTGATTCCGTCTTTAAACTACGTCATCAAGCTTTACCTGGTGCACTATCAACACTACTGAACTACTTCCTAAGCACAATGTTAGACCTGTCAGCCTTAGGGTGGTCTTTCCCCAATCAATCTTTAAGCTGTTTGCCTTCACGTTTTGCTCAATCTTTTTGTTGGCCTTCGGACTCTGAGCACTTCACAACTGCTAATCGGTGGGAAAGTACTTGTGCTTCTTCTCTACAAATGTGTGTAATTGGTGTATACCTGATTTACAGTGGGCTGCAGCACTGATTGTGCCACACTGAAGTAGCCTTTCAAACCTCTCAGGCCTGCACTGTGACTCTGCAATTAAAACTACTTGCCAAGCCTTAAACTCCACTTTTATTGCATATCAGTCACCCCTAAGGTAGGCCCTAGGTAGCTCTAAGGGCATGGTGCTATGTAAATAAAAGGTGGGACATGTAGTTTTATGTAGTGACAAACAGCCTATTTAGTTTTTTCACTACTGTAGGCCTACTCCTCTCATAGGTTTGCACTGAGAACTCCTTAATACACTTTTAATTCCTGATCTGAGAGGAGTAGCCTTTTCATGTTTCATACGTTTGGAATGGTATTGATAAATCCTCCTTACTGGTGAAGTTGGATTTACAATTACTATTTTAGAAATGCCACTTTTAGAAAGTGAATAAGATCACAGCTGGAATGCACTCAGTTAAAGAAAACTAACAACAAATTTCAAACAGTGAACTCACATTAATACAATTTAGTGTTCACCTGAAGAGGAGGTACAGCCCACCCCCTACTAATGCCCGAAATGCATTGGTATTTATGTTGTATCTGCAAGACATTGTTTCTGTTATCTCCACAACCATTTGAAGTTCTCTTTCGAGATCAACGGAGGTTGCTCAATAAAAGATGATTTTCTTCTGTCATTAATTACCAGCATTTTTTGTTATATTTCAATCTTGTCTATTGTTGAAATTTTTGTTGGGATACATGTAATTACATCTGTGTTTACTAGAGACATTTGTCTATTTTTAGAGAAGCATGTAATATACTCCTTTGGAGTATTTTCAAGTAGTGCACTTGAAGACTAGGACAATAGTCTTAGTTTTTTCACTTTTAGAAAGTGGGCATTTCTCTGCACTTACTGCTCTCTGTGCCTGGCAGCCTGTCTCCAATACACCTCTGGGGGTGACAGCTACACTTTGTGCTTTCCCTCTAGACAGCCACAACACAGGATGAATAGGTGTGTCTAAGCACCCATCTGCATTCTGATGGCCTTTCTTGGGAAGGATGGAAGGGAGGGGCTCACTTCAATCGGTAGTGGCCTATGCTCACACAAAGGGCTGATTAACCCTTCTCAGGTCGCCTGGCGGACAGGACTGGGCTGAAAGGATAACCTGTGTACTTCAAAGAGCTGCTTTGAAGTCACCCCCACATCAAAGGCACTTTTGGGTAGAAGTACTGGGTCTCTGATACCCTAAAATCAGACACTTCTGGATCTTGAACTAAACCTCTGTCAGAAGGACTGCTGTGCTGCTTAAAGGACTCATCTTTGAACTGCAGACCTGGAAGGCCTGCTTTTCTCTTGTGTTGCCCACTGCTCTCTGACTCTGCTGAAGGAGGGCTGGACTCTGCCTCCACTCCAAGTGTTCTCTAAGGGGTTGGTTGTTGGCTTGCCTCCTGTTGTTTGAGATTCAGGGATATCAAAAGTCTCCACCCCTGCTCCTGTCCCTGGCTAACTGGAAGTGGCCCACATACGTGCAACACAAATTTCCACACATCTCCTGTCTTTCTGTAGCAGAACCAGTGCATCGACCTGGTTGTGGGAGTAAAATCAGCACATCGTATTGGAACCAGCACTATGCCTCTCAAAATAGACGGATCGGACATTGTATCCCGATGTTGCAGCTTGGTGAGATTGACGCATCCACTCGACTGCGTGGCAGAATCTGGCACATCACTCAACGCCTCTCGACTCCAGCACCCGCCTTCGGAACTGATGCATCGCCATCACTGCGTGAAGATCAACGCATCTCTTTGCTTGTGACCAGGAAAAGTACTTTGTTCACTAGGGCCTGTGTGGGTCCTGTAGCTGGCCTGCGCTTCCATGAGGTCGGCCCAAACTTTGACTGTGCCTCGGTCCAGGGCAATCGAAAGTTACCTTTTTAGCTCTACTTGCTTCTAAGCGCTTTATTGCATTTATTCTTTTAAAATTCAATATTTAAACTTCTATACATTAGATTTTTATCATTTTGGTCTTGATTTGTTTATATCTCTTTTTATAAACCTGTGTGGAGTCTTTTTGTGGTTTTTTATTGTGTTACTGTGTGTGTTGCACATTGCCTCTTTATATAGGCCTGACTGCTCTGTGCCAAGCTACCAGAGGGTGAGCACAGATTATCTTTTAGTTTCTATCTAGCTTACCTTGTTTAGGATTATGTCTTCTACTTGAACAATGTGTGTAGCTTTGCCAACCAGAAACCCAATTTCCAACACACAGCATATAAATACATCTTCCACATACCTCTGCATGTACAAAGTGCAAGGCTCAGACTAGACGTAGGCCTCATGAGAAAATATCTGGATTGCCAAAGTGCACTATTGAAATATTACATCAGGATCTTGCAGGCTCATAGAACACCATCAAGGCGCGACTCAAAGTAGTTGTTAAAACAGCCAGCAACCCTTTGCATAACTACCTAGCACAAGCCATTAAAAACCTAAAAATTGATGCTTGCAATATTCATTGCTCTGACACCCCATTTTCAGTATGGAAAAGATAGATAACGCTTGGGTAATAAGTATCTTGCTAGAACAGGCCATAAGCAGCCTCTGTTGCTCCTTGAATATAGTGGCACGTGATGCTTCTTACATGGTTAGGAAAGCGCAGCCCTATTTGTACTAAATGTTAGCTGCCCATACCTACAGTAACATTCCTTACATGTGCCTCCTTGCCCTCCCAGGCATGGACTTGAAGCCTTCTTGGGCAAGGGAAGGCATAGAAAGATTCTGTAGGTTGTGCAACCACTGCATCTGCTGTGCTGCTGTCCCAAACTGGACCATGTCCGCCGTTCCCTGCTAGTGCCTCTACTGTTGGCTCACAGTACATGACCCTGCAGAGCGGCCACGGCCTGCGCTTTTCTGAATCCACTACCACAGGGTTTGGGAAATTTACCGACTCCTTCCGCTCGGCTCTTCCTTGTTCGTGGGCTGGCTCCAACGGTCAAGATTCTACCTGGCTCCTCTTCTGCACCCCCCCCCCCCCTCACCCCCCTGTGCGCCATTGATATGCACTTTTGTTCAATCAAAGATGCTCATCAAAGTAACTACCTGCACCTTCTACTGGTGGCTGTCTAATCCTGAGCACTTTCTATCCTTCGAAAGCCATCTTGGATTCCCAAAGTTTGTCCAGGCATCCTATATCTAACTCAGCACTTATTGACATGTTATGTTAATTACTTTCAACTTTACGTATCAGCTCTTTAAACAGAGTCACTAATTTTACAACATATACAAGCACTGTTGAAATAGTGTTGATTTTTCTCGTCTATGCAGTCCTGCATGCGCTCATTAATTTCTTAAACATTGATTTTTATCTCTTCTTTGGATTTTAGCAATACCTTTGTGTTTGTTTCTTATCATGTAATGGTTTAAAGTAATCGAACATAAATTAAAATTATTTGAATCGGTAATAGTCTGGGCACATCTCCGTGAATGGCTGCATTATTTTAATAAACCTTTTTTTTTTAAAGGGAAAACAGCTGCCTTTAAAATCGTTTTTGTTTATTATCCAGACCAGGTTCAACACTCTCTTCTGATGAATGCAGAGTAGAACTAGAGATCAAAGCTCTGAGAGGAGATAAAGTGCTAATGTGGGGATAGTTGGCTCGTTAGAGTAGGACAGGCAAGGCCAGGCATTTCTAAAAAAAAATAATGAATTCCCTGCATGCAAATGATGTGAACATTTTAGGAAGAAAGAAGTGCAGTTGGAGAAGGTGAGTTCCCTCATCCCTCTCGCTTTCACGAGCCCAGACCTTTGAAGTGCAAAGTTCACAAACGCATGCAGAATGCGCTCTAGAGCAGTGGGCTACACACTTTAGAGTTGTGGCCTAATAGGGAAAGGAACCACACGGAGAACAAATACCTTTTATCTTTCTTATGCCTTTTTAATGTCCTTTCTCTGTTAGTTTTCAGTGCGTTTGCTCATTATGTGGTTTTGCTTTTACGTTTTAGCTCACTCGCTTCAGGGGTCCCTCTTTACTGCGAAATGTACACTTTGTAAGAGTTTGAGATTCGGGAGCTTGACATGTTTTATGGACACAGTGCATAGCACACACCTAGTTTACAGAGATATGGCACTCTCCTCCCCTCTCACTAGCGCCAGCGCACAACCAGGTAGCCATGCGCTGCGCACATTTCTTTCCACTATAGTGCAAGGGTGTCTGTGTGAGTCTAGCAAAGGTTTTGTACTGGAAGGATGCCCTTCCGCTAAACAGCACCTTGGAGAGGGTATCCCATCCTTGGGTGTCCAGGGCATACACTAGGTACAGCTGCAGCTGCAGCTGGTGGCAGAGGGCTGGTGTAGGCAGCTCAGGAACCCCGACGACTCGGTTCACGCTATGAGTATTAGAGGGTCTTGCCTTGTTTTTTGAATGTGAAGATTTTGCAAGTGTAAATGATATATAATTTGTGGTCGGGTAGAACAGAATTAGGCACCTCGCACCTCGTTTGCTTTATTGGGAGCGTGTGCATGCAGCACATTAAGCTAGTTTCGTTTTTAGCAACAGCACATTGCATTCTTGAACCTGTAGTTTCCCTACGAGGCAAGGTGGATGCTGGAGGGTGACCTTGAATCAATTGTCTTGTTATATTTTTAAGTTGGTGGGTGTTTATAACATATGCTTTATATGTATAGTTTATGTATGGTGCCTATGATTTGCATAAACTAACAATACTTTATAGTATTGACTTTACTGCTTTAGTAGGTATGTAAAAGGGGTCTTTCTGGGGTGTTCTCAAATTGTAATTACGGTTAACAGGATGTGCCTATTTGTTGCACTGCATGTAATAAACGTGTCTTACTTTTTCATTGTGGGATGTATCTGTGTCACCTCGCAAGTGCCTCTAGAAAGATTGTGTCAGCTACATTCCTTAGGAACAGAATTTAAAAGTGTTTCAACAGGTCAACAAATTGCATGCAAGAATACCTCGACCTGCTATATTCCTTAAAATCCTGCATGAAAATATGACCTTCAATGAAACTTTTTATTTTTCCTTTACATCCATTTTTAATGCACCTCTGCTTCCTTCCTACCTTTTGTCTGCCTCTTCTGAATGTGAATTACTCTAAATCTCAAGCCTATCTGTCTTAAAATCTTTTTGGAAACCATGACACTATCAATTCCAGCAAACATTTGCTTCTCACATAGCCCCCATCTGTGTCAATAATGTACCTCAAAGAAACTATAGTAAATGTATGGAATGATCTTGCTAAACTAAGCCCAATAACTAATGGATTAACTACTAACTACTTTGGGCTTCTGGGTCCAGTTCATCATCACCTCATCTGGGGTAGTAAGTGATATATAAATTCAATTCAAACTTTCAACATTGTAAGTACGAGCTAACAAAGTCGAGCCCAAGCTTATAGCACTAGCTAATGATTTAGTCACACACAGCAGGTGGCCACTTAATTTCATAATAGCTCAGAGCTCAAAGAAACAATACCCTCACCCCCTCCCACAAAAAACGTAATCTCAAGTCTGATGTCGATGTAAGTGCCTAGCAGCCCCTGTCACCTGTTATATACACAGCCAGCCCTGTTTATTTTTTAACCAAAAGCACTTTGTATCGTGTGGTCTTTGAGTTAAGACATACAGCGTTTAATTTGAAACTTTAAATCGTGAAATGCAACGTATTGTTAATTAACAAGTCCGCTTCAATACTAGAAATTCAAGGAGGGCCTGAATTCATTTCTGGAGAGGTGCTTACAATCGCTCTTAAAAGTGGGCAACTGAAATGTAGCAACCTCTTATTGTTTAAAACACTAACAAATCTAACTCCGGGCCTTGTCATTTTGCCCTGTCACACCGCTCCCAGAAGCACCTTGAATCCCCTTGTTGACACCTATGTGAGGTGAGTGTAGTGACCTGCTGGTCACTGGTCTAGTCAGTGCTTTTAGTGGGAAAAAAAAACTGGGGGTGCTCTAAAAGGGGCGTGGTTAATGTTTTGAAGGGGCGTGGCCTATCCGAGTAGGGGCGTGGTCTAAATCAAAATAACTAGCACTGTGTGCTTAAGAAAATCATGAAGTCGCATCCAGCAAAGGATAATAAAATAGGCAAAAAGGTATATTTAATAAGTATAACCCATAAAAATACCAAACACTTTGAAAAACACGCGTTGGGGTGTTGCTTTCACCAGCCCCACATAAAAACCATAAACAAAAACACCCAAGAGAAGCTTTGACCTCGCTGGCCTTTTAATGTTTGCACACATGGTGCCCAACTCTAAGAATCTAGGATTTTCCAACAAGGAAGAGCTGGCGAGAATCACCGCGGCCTGCGCATATTTTGTGTTTTATCGCCCACTGTATATTATGCGCGATGCAACGTTTTGAAAAAAAAAACTGAAAAATACATTAAAATAATAATAATGATAGTAAGAAATATATATATATTTTATTAGCACGGGGTATTATAGTTCCAGTCATTGTAATGACGTCACGCCCATTCCCTTTTCCAAAACGCATCCCGGGCACAGCAGGGCCCAACTGAAACTGTAAAAGCCGCTGCGTCGCTGTTCCAAACGCCCCGAGACCGGAAGTCTGTCCATTCGCTACTTCGACTGCATTTGACTAAATGTGTATATTTTTCAAAAGTCGGAGAAATAAACTCCACTGTTACGGTCGCGTTTCTCTCGACCAAGTTGTACCGCTAATGTTTTTTTATTCTTACCCAAAGCCTCTTTCGCAGCCGGTATACGTCTTGCGCAAATACGAGGTTCCTCGGACCCCGGCAGGCTATTTGTACTTTACTCTGCGGATACATGTTATATACACTGTATACTGTAAATTAACACGCATATATTAATTAATGATTAGCCAAAAGACACTCTCCCTTAAATGGTAGCAGGTAAGTAAGAGTAAACCATCTCGAGGGGGCTACTTCTGGCTGTTATTCTTCGAAAACGATGCTAACAACGCTTGTCACTTTAACGTCCTGTATCCCATTAAACGTACAAGTTACCAACCGACCTACAAAAAATGTGCTCGTTCAAGCCTCCTTTTGACTTCAGAAGTTTAAGGAGGATGCGCCAATGGGGGAGGGTGGCCACCCTCGAGGCTGCCCCTGGGGCGAGGGGGGTGTACGGAAGGCTACGGACGGGTTTTAGCCCAGGGCGGAACATTACAGGTAGGGCGAAGAAAAGCAATCTACAAGCGTGTTGTTTTCATGGAACTATGAGCTGAAAGCTGCAAGCCACGAGGGGCCGTGTGCGAGACTCGTACAGTAACGTGGGCATGGAATGCCAACCATGACAGTGCCAGGCTCCTACTTGCCTGGTGGCGCTGCGCCTACTTTTAAAAGAGTTTAAGAACCGGGCAGAAGAATGTACCTTGGCAGCAGCATGCACGAGAGAGGTTCACACTGTGCAACCTTCGCTCCAGTGCAAGACCCTTCGGGACAGAGACGCACCACAGCACATTGAAATTAGGTTCAGAAACACGTGCCTCATACCAACCTTCTTGCACCACGGCATTAAAGTGCGGGGGAAGGCACTCGTGCAAGGCACCTCGGAGAGTCGGAGCCTCGTGTGTTTATCTGTGTTGCAGGAGGGGAGACTCATTCAAGGCAGCTAGGTGCACGCCGAGGGGCCTTCTGTAGTGACGTCAGGCCGTGACCACTGAGCTGATAGGTTCCCAACAAGTTCAGCAAAGTGGAGGATGGCGAAGGGAGACGGGGTCAGGTTACCTAACAGTGCAGCAACAGTGGGCAGAGTCTGAGCACCGGCAGTTTTTTTTTGGGCCCTCAAAACGGGTCCGAAAAAAAAAAAGAAAGAACGGACTACCTTTAGTAGCCACGAAAATAGAGCCCGATAGAGACCCATTTCGAGGGCCCCAAAAAAAACTGCCGGTGCTCAGACCCGGACAGACCCGGCCCACTTAAAGCCCTGGGTCTAGTGCTTCTATGTACCAGCCACTCCCAGAGGGCTGGATTACACTCCACCCCACACCCATCCCGCACATGCGTCACAGGACTTGTGACCCTGATAATGAAAGGTGCCGGGCGCATGTGCCCTGGGCCAGTTCTACTCACGTACTACTTCTGTCTGTGTGGTTATTATTTATGCATGGGGGCCTTGGGCCCCACAGCATTATATTGCCGACGAGCGGGTTCCCGCATTGAAGTTGATGTGATAGTGGGAAGAGTATAGCCCATGTAGAGGGCAACTCCCACCAGTGACGGTAATGCAGCAGCAGACCAAGGAGGTGACCGAGCTGAGTGTGTGGCTGGCCGTGACCCCAAGAGTCCGTCGAGGAAAGGAGGCCACCCCCTGAATGTACCAGCGCTTTTCCGGTGAGTCCTCTGACACCGTGGTGGTAGTCTTCAGGAAGAGATTAGGGGAAAGGCTCACAGCAATTGCCATGATAGGGCAACCTCGATGCTGCCGAGCTACCAGCAAGAGCCCCCACGCAACCAAACTGCCCTTGGGCGACGAGGACACTACACCAGTGCGCGCACAAGAGAACAGTGGATAGATGCCTTGCGGTGCATGCTGGAAAGAACAGGGCAATGCATCCAGGAAGAGGGCAGCGCCAATGAGGGAATGCACCCCCAGGCACCTCCGAGTCGGGAAGGACCGGTAAATCTTCATGCCCCATACCTGACTCGGTGGCCCAGAGGGTGCGGTTGCCGTGAAAGGAGGCAGGGTCGGCCTAAGACATGGACCGCTACCTGTAACGAGGCCAGGCACCGGAGATCCCCAGTGGGAAGCTCCAGCCACCGCAGGCCGTGAGGGGAGCATGGCTGCTGCGGAGGGCCGGGAGCAAGGTAAAAATGACTGGGCGGACAGAGAGTCATGTAATAGGCCGGGAGGTAGAGCCGGTACACTCCCAGAGACATTGCTGAAGAACGTGGCATGTTTTCACCCCTCCCCACGCAGCCCGTATAAAAAAATAATAATAAAAAGAAACTGGCATGTGTCCCGTGGAGTGTGTTCTAGTGGCGGCTGTCGTAGGGGTTGCCTCACCCACAAGGCTGGAGAGGGCTGCTGGTGGCATGAGGAGTCCTAGGGAGGTGCTGCCGCTGAGTGAAGACTTCCTGCAGCCAGCGTTGTGTGAGGCCCCCACGTAGCAGTGATGGTGAGGAGAGTGCTGCGGCCTGGAGGCCAAGAGGACGAAACTATGGCAGCGCCACCAAGAGGTCATGGGAGGCACCGCAGCCTGACATGAGGGAAAATAACTATTTTAAAAGAGACTGGGCAAGCACAGCAGTTCAGGGACAGCTGCTGCAGCTGAAAGCTGATGGAGGACAAATGGACAATTGCC
The DNA here is from genome assembly GCF_964204655.1 of Triturus cristatus. Taxonomy (NCBI): domain Eukaryota; kingdom Metazoa; phylum Chordata; class Amphibia; order Caudata; family Salamandridae; genus Triturus; species Triturus cristatus. The sequence continues at coordinate 824,944,604 of NC_140586.1, read as the reverse complement.
TTAACTGAAGTGACCCCCCCCCAATATTCAGTTCTGCTGTGGATGATTTGTCTGTGGGTGAAGAAAGGACTACAGCATTAATCAGCAAGCGAGCACTGAAGGAACCTTAGGCGAAAGGCTGCCAGGGCCTGGGAGAAGGAATGCAGTAACACCTAGTGGCCACAGGTGGTCATTGCAACAGTAAGGACACTAGTAAGTACTGCACTTGGACGTCAGGTGTGGTAAAGTGCAACAGGCCCCAGGCAGCAAGTCCCTGAAGGACTGCTGACTGCGTGCCTATTGGAGAAAGGACGCTCTTGCAAAAAGAGGAACCGAGAGCGCTAAGCAGCAGAAGTAGGAGCACCATAAGATGAAGATTGAAGAACGCAAGGAGAGAAGAGTGCCAAAGATCGTACCCTAGACACTGACAGTACGGGCTAGAGCCTGAGGGCAAGAGGTCAGGGAGAAGATGACCTGCAAGAGGTCAGGGAGAAGATGACCTGCAAGAGGTCAGGGAGATGATCTGTCAGAAGGTCACGGAGAAGATGACCAAGAAGAGGTGAGTGAAGATGACCAAGGAGGTCTGAAAAGAGTGACCGGAAGTCAAAATATGAAAGTCTACGAGAAGTAGTGAAAGGAAGAAGGTCGCGACGACAGGTCTGGTCCCCGAAAGAAGAGAATGTATTGTCCTAGAGGTATGACTGGACCAGGGAGACCCTTGTAAAGTGCAAGTCACATGGAGAGGCCTGGTCAGAGAAGAAGTACCAGAGCTGATGGGACTAGACCGTGTGAAAGAACCAGAAAGGAGAAATTGTGTGGATGAGGCCACCGCAGAAGTTCAAAGAAGAGAAACGAAAGAAACGAGGATGTGTGATGAGCCATCCGGCACACCAGAAGGTAAAGAAGACGACTGAGTACAAGAACATCTGGAGTGGAGCACAGTACCTCGGAAACATTGGTGGCACCATGAGAAGCTAGCTATCCAAGAGTCTTCGTAAGGCCAAGCAAACCTGATGACGGCAGAGGCCAGCAAGCTGGACCATTTGTGACATCCCCCTTTGGGGTTTGACGGGAGACTGGATGGTGAGACTGCTCCGACATCCTGAAGAAGAGGATCCGACCACTCCACACCAGACCGTGGCGACCCAGGGGCAAAGGCCTCAGGGACGCCGGTGAGAGCGGGTCCCGCCACGAGAAATGAGTCTACAGCCTCTCCTCCGCAGGTCGCAGGAAGACAATTATGTTATGTGGCAGGAGTAATCCTATCATGAACCAACTACTCTCCAGGTGGAGTGAGAGACTCGAAGGTGGGGCTCGTAGCCCTTCCTCCACGTACCTAGAGGGTGGCGTTGGAGTGACACTGCGAAGTACACCCAGTCCAGTGGAAGCTTAGGGAGATGGACCTCAGGGACAGCCCGTGAGAGGGGAATACCTGTGAGAGGGGCATCCTGGTGAGAAAGGGATGCTGGCAACTACTCCACCATTCTGTAGCTAGAAGCAATGCTGCCTTTGGGAAGATGCAACAACAACCAGGACTGATTAGTGAAAGCGTAACATCTACCATATTCACTATCACTCCACCTGCACCATCACAGAGAACTGTACAGATAGAGAGACTTTGGTATCAACTACCACGCCTTGAGTCTGAGGAGGACCGGACCCGCAGGGCACCACTGAACTGTGCCAAGCCGAACTGGTGATCATAGCTGCAATTGTACCATCGTCTTGTTTCTGCAAGCAGCTGAACTGACTCAGTTATTGGTTTATTATCTCCCACAGGTTGGATTTTGTCGTTCAAGTCTGAATAAAGTTTGGGAGGGATGTAGTGAACTGCTGGTCACTGGTCTAGTGTTATTATGTACCAGCCACTCCCAGAGGGCTGGCTTACACCCCACCCCCATCTAGCACAGGCGTCACAGGACATATGACCCTGATAATAAAAGGGGCCCGGCGCACATGCCCTGGGCCAGTTCTACCCACTAATTTTACAGGCCCCCAAGCTATAAGAATGGGTTGGGTGGCAGGTAACAGTCATTTTTAATGTATATTGAATTAATAATGAATTGTTGTGATCATCTCTAAATAAGCGAGACATCGCCACAGACTGTCACAAGTGCAGGTGTTGGCAATAAAGTGCCTGTGTCGAGCACCAGAACCACCGGCTCAAGTTAAGCACTGAGGTGGGGCATCACTCCTGGGCGCATGAACTGCAGGTGCCTCAACCCCCAAATACATCACGTAAAGACCAGCAGCAGCTACGTATGCAAAGCATAGTAGCATAGAAAGCATATAGAGAGCATAACATATACAGCCACAACACATTGCATAACACAGACAGCAGGTGCTATGTGTTTTATTAACATCGCATAACAGACTAAGGTCATAACATAATATCGAAAGCTTCTAGGCGGAAGGAGCAGGTGGGCGGGGTCAACTTACTTTGTTGGTGTGTGATGCTGCAGTGTTCTTTTAAGTTTCCAGCCCCTCCCACAAACTCCAAGTGGGCGATAATGGGGGTAATCAATTGCAAAAATCCAACAACTGTGGATGCGCTTGTCACTGAACCAAAGTAAAGGCTTGCATGTTTCACACTCTTTCTTTTTCCTGCTGTGCCCAGTGTTCTGCATCAACCAGCGTTTCCTCTGCCTGTGACTTCCTGTTATCATCTGCTTTGGATCATAGACTACTGACTGCTTAGGCAGAGCAGTTGGCACTCTCATGGTGCATTGGAGACATGCATAGAGGCGACCACTGGCCTTCTCTGGGGATGAGCAAGCCAGGTCTCTCCTGTTCGGTAAGAAGGCTTATTCGGCGTTGGAACATTTTGATAAAAGCTTGTCGACAGCACGTTCCTTGGTCATTTCTACCCCTGCGAGACGGGATCCTCTATAGTTTCACCCCTTTCAGGGCTATCTGCGAGAGTTGGTTTACTGCCCACGCCTAGGCCCACCGCCCCGGCAGCAGCCACCACAGGCCTTTCAAGGTTGGGGGTGGGGATCAAGCAGACAATGCCCAGGCCCTGAGAGACAGATTTTTCAGTCCCCTGTGCTTCTGGCATCCACCTCCAAGCTGCTTTAGTTTGCCGTTGGAGGCCCCATAACATCCAACAGGTGGGTCCTCTATCGCTCAATGAGGAGATGCCCTGCTGTTCCTTTTATACCCACAGCAACTTCCACCGACTTCATACCATCTCTCAGAGGAGCACTTGTCCTCCTTGTTCCAATAAGTGCTGTCTGTTTCAGCCAAAGGGGCAATAGAGGGCCTTCTGGCCCAGAGAATAGGAACTGGTGGTTAATCTTATTTCCTCGTGCCGAAGAAGAACGAAGGCCTTCGTCCTTCTTTAGATACCTGCCCTCTAAGTACCTTCTTTCAGATGGACATGCTGTGCACGTGTGGAGGGTGGCTACCAGGAGCCTGGGTTAGGAGGGCAAACTCACACAGGCCATGCCACTATGGCACTGTGACCAACTGGGTAGGTTGATCCGTTCGAAGAGCTTCGACAGATGGGACCTTATAGGTATCTCCAAGGTGGGTGATCTATGGAAATCGGGTGGGGTGGTCCCCTTTCCCCGTATGCAGCAAGAGTACGAACTCGCCCAGTCTGAATATTTCAGGTATCTCCAAATTAGACATGCCCTGAACGCGGTGCTCCCCAAGGGTGGTGTTCTCCCTGAATCCTCCCCACTTGAAGACAGGAGCCTAGACGGCGATCTACCGGAAAAAGCCATCTCCCTCATCCACAAAAAGCTTGTCAACAATATGGCGGATCCCCTGGCTCGCCTGAGAGCTAAGTGGGACCATGATGTTGCGGGTCTGGATGATGAGGAATGGCGGGCGGCGGTGGCCTCCCCTCAGGAGGTGGCTATCTCCTCACGGCTCCGCCTGGTGCAATTAAAGCTTCTCCATAGATCCTATTTGTCAGGGCCTCTGATGGTTAGCATGGGTTACACCCTGGATGGTGGTTGTACAGGGCAATGTGGACAGGAGGGAACTTTTATTCACACACTCTGGGAATGTCCGGGGATCCAGGGGTATTGGGGAGGGTGGTGCTCTAAATGGAAGAAGCGTTGGGGCAGCAGATCCACTGTGCTATCAAGTTGGCATTATTGAACATTTGGGACCCTACACACTTGAACTCCAGGAAGCGCATATGGGTCACAATGGGGCTAATGGTGGCTAAAAGGAATATAGCACGGCTATAGAGGTCTCCGACTCCACAGAAAATAGTAGACTGGGCCAATGACATGGACTGGTGTATAGTGACAGAAAAATCCATTTATGAAGCCAGAGGATGCCCGAATAAATGGACATAAATATGGGGGCAGTGGAATGTTTATAGGGGGGAGATTTATGGACCCCCGAGAGCTAGAGGGGATATCACCGAGGGGTCCTGATTGTGTATGATGAATATTGTCTACTTCACTGGTGATGTGTACACTTCGAGGAACCAATTATTGTGTGACCTTTATCGCCAGTTTGCTTACTCTTGTCTTATTTATGTAACAAATGCAAAAACAACAGTTGATGGACAGAATGCAGAACAGTGTCATACATTCACCCCAGTACAGAGATCTGGGCCTAAATCCATCGTTTTTTTGCTCACCATGCCATTCTAGTTTGAACCCAGCCATATGCAAATCAGTCTTGACCCTGTGCCTCATGGGAACAGTCCAGCCCGAACTGCCAAGCCAGGTCCTCCCTTGACTGGAACCAAGCATCCTAGGACCGGTTTCGGGGTTTCAACCCTCTTCAGCCAGGATAGCTTGATTCCAGTGGCATGGAGAGCACGGGACTCACGACTGAGCATACCCGTCCCACTCGGGGTGACAAATGCAAAAACAACAGTTGATGGACAGAATGCAGAACAATGTCATACATTCACCCCAGTACAGAGATCTGGGCCTAAATCCATCGTTTTTTTGCTCGCCATTCCAGTTTGAACCCAGCCATATGCAATTCAGTCTTGACCCTGTGCGTCATGGGAACAGTCCAACCCGAACTGCCAAGCCAGGTCCTCCCTTGACTGGAACCAAACATCACAGGATTTCACCCATATTCAGCCAGGATAGCTTGATTCCAGTGGCATCATTTGTGTGTCTTTTGCTTATTTATGTAACATGCCCACTTTTTCAATAAAAAATGTTTTTTTTTTAAATAAAAAAAATCTGGCTTGTTCGTCCTCACTCCTCTTCTTTTTTTTATTTAAAAGATGGTTTTATTGAATACAAAGCAAACATAAGTTTGGTGACAGTAAGCAGCATATACCGTAATATTGAAACAAAGACATATAAGAACAAACTCGCAGCTATTCTTGGAATAACATCAGTATCCCATTGCTCCCCCAACAGTTCACGGAGCAGCCGCAGAGTCCAGATGTCTGTGATGCAACACATCATGAGTGGTATCCACGAAAGGAGCACACAGCCCCCGCGATATGAATTCCACTTCTCCATATTTTGGTCCATTTGTTCGGACTACCCCTGCTTTCACAGACCACCCTCTCCACCTACATACACCAATCCATGTCTTTCTTCCAATGTCTTTCATTAAGGTGCAGTCCAAATTCAACCCTCTTCATACGTGCTATATTACGTTTAGCTACCATCAACCCCAGTGGCAACTGGAGGCGATCCATACAGGTAAGGTCGGTTTCGTCCCAGATGTTCAAAAGGCACCAATTTGCTGATAACACCATATTGCTCCTACAAATGCTGTTAAGACAGGCTATCACAGCCTCTCAGTATTGCAGAAGTGCCAGGCATCCCCATATAATGTGAAAAAATGTCCCCTCCTGACCATTTTTCTTGGGACATAGTGCAGTCTCCACTTTACCCATTTTTTACCATAGATCATATATGCAGGATGCAATCTATGGAGGATTTTGAGTTGCACTAAGAGAAATCTTGATTGTATAGCCACCTTCCTAGGGGACGCCGAAGCCTCAGGCCACTCATCATCCTCCAGGCCCTCTAGGTCACGCTCCCAACTCTCTCGCAGCCGTATCAAAGTATCGGAAGTTATGCAGCAATTTGTGGTAAGTAAGCAAAGTTGCTTTTCTGGGCATGTAATCATCTAACAGTCTATGGGGAGGATTCTGGGAGATCCCCACCCCTTGGTAGTGCCTTTTGTAGGGCGTGACATATTTGTAGATATTGGTAGGTCTCAGAGGGCGCCAGTTGGTAATCCCTATGTAACTCTGTAAAGAAAAGCACCTCACCCCGCGCTTATAGATCTTCCACCTCAGACTGGCAAATTAGATCCCACTTTTCAAAGCTTCATCACTCTTCTGAACGAAGAGCAGAAGCAATGCTTGTTAGCCTAACCTGTGTCTGTCTTTAATTCCTCAGGATGAGGGAGCAGGATGTTCTGTCTGCACAAAGTAGCTGTGTTTGATGGGGGCATGAGAACCGTCATGAGGTGTTGCATCAGAATGAGATCCCATTGCCCATGGCCTGTAGGATCATGACTGCAATCCTGTTGAAAACATCATTCAAACCATTCAGGATATTCAAAAGAGGAAGAAGTTGAGAATGGTTTAGATGCAAACAGGATTTCAAGAGCAGGAAATGCACTTTTACTGTTGGTGAGAAGGCTCCCTTGTGTTTAAAGCAAATCAGATAGGCGCCACCTATTGCTGGATGAAAGTACTTTATTATTCTAATGGCCCTCTAAGTTTTTTCTCTGAAAGATGCTGAAAAGAGCCACAGGCTCATGCTTGTTATTTAGTTCTTATCATTGCTGAAGGTTTCCTCGACAAAGTAGACCACTTTGCAGCCTAGTCATTAACGAACCATGCCATAAGCGTGATTCTAATGGTTCGTGGAGCTTGAGTTACCAAAGATAACAATGCTGTCCCAATGTAACCTTTGGTATCATGTTAATAATTGTTGATTGACTTAAGGGTGGCCTACTAGTCATTTTGAGGCATTCAGAGTTGTCCTTAAATGGGAGGTGAAGCGGTATACTCACATCATGAACCCCTTCACAGCCTGGACGACGGCCTGACTTTTCACAGTGATGGGAGGCAGCAACATGTTTCCCAGTGCAGACACATTCTGGGAGCAAGGCGAACACTCTAGCTCTTTGGGATAACTCTATGATCGTCCCAGACAGCTGTTAGGGAAGGAGGCTTAGTGATATGAGGGTTGCTATTGTATTTAGTCTTGTCTCGGTTTCTAGCTAGGAATCGCCTTAATAGTTATTGATCGACCAGGAGCCAATAAAAAAACAGCATTTTGTTCGCGATCAGCTGTTGATTTACAATATTTCTTACTGTGTTTGTTTCTATTGACAAAGACCGACTATACTTCTGTTGTTGCTAAATGTTTCTGATTAATATGGTTTCTGCTGGTAAACACTGTCCTATTGTGTATCCAGGTTTTCAAGAGGCACAAAATGTATCTAACAGGCGCATATGTATTTTGGAAGATCCAGCCGTTACCTTTTAGGCTTGTGGACGCACTTGGTGCATACATGTGCTTCCCTTCATAACTACCTTTATTGCCTATAATATTTCAAATGGTGCATTTGCAAAAATGTCAACCCTTTCACCCAATTTCTCAAACATTTCTGGGTAGATGATCCTTTTTGGCCCCACTGGAAAGGCTTAAATATTTCTCTATGCTCACTCGGTAAGAGAGATACATTTTGTTAACTCCTATGATATTTGTGAGTTGTTACTGAAGGCCAGTACCCTCTTTCAGAAAGTTACTCCAGCCTCACAGGCTACATTGTTGCCTCCTCTCATCCTGCAGACTGCTCTCACACTGAGCACAGCCCTGACCACCACCAACCTGCTGCTTCTCTCCACTTGCTGATGGGCTTGTATCCTTGATTTCCACTGGTTCACAGCCATGATTCCTGCAGTTCACTCCTCCGGGTGGTTCGGTCTTCTGCTCCTGGTGTACGCCAAGAATGCGTCTAAGAAGTCCGGCGCCTCAAGTCTTCTCCATTAAATAGGGTACATGCTCTGGACAACAGAGTCAAACATGGTGAGATGTTGGGAAATATTGATTTACTCTAGCAGGTTCTTGTTCTCATAGTAGGTCCTCTCCCTCTGTTATCTACAGTGTATCAACAATGTATAGTCTTGTGAGGTAACAGCACTGGTTTAGGGGATCAACAAACCGGTATTGGTGGATGTATCAGTCCTTTGTCCTGATCCTGGAATAGCTTAGAGTGGGAAGGTATGGGGCAGGATCAGTTTATGGTGCTTTCATTTCTCCTCACCGTTCAAGGGCCCCGATTACTTTTGTTTGTCAAGTGTGGGAAAGACGCTTTTCTTTGACTTAAGTAGTGGGAGGGGGTTGAGTAGTCAATGCTTACCTAAGGAGGTTGTTAGAGTTTTCGGCTCAGTTACAGTATGCACAGGGGGTTATTCAACATGTATGTAAAGCCACAGATCTGTCTATGAAAGGGAATGGGTCTTCAAACCACTAATAGTATAATGGAACAACAGAACAGCAGTCTGCCTATCACTTAAGGTTTCAGAGAGACAGTCTGGTTCCACTTATGGCCACTAGGGAAATAAAAGGGGCTATTAGCTCCAAAATTGTCAGCTTTGTGCTTAATTATTTCAGGTACCCTGTAGTACTCAAACCTTTTGCGGAGCACACCAGCTTGGTCATGAACATGAATTTCTGATACCTTTAGTGGAAAAGTAACTTTACAAAATGTACTTTAGGCTGCCTTAGCCAGAACAGTATTAAATCAAGTTCTTCCACATATCACTCCTCCAGCGCTGGTATACACATCCTTTGCTGTTAGAGTTAAAAACCCTAGCTCAGAAGAAAGTAGCATGCTTTCGAGCCCAGGAAGAACAGGGTGTTTTTAACTTCTGGCCACTTAGCAGTGTTTAGCCATTTGGCAAGGGTGCAAGACAGCTGGCAGAGCCCAGAGCAGCCTTAAAACGGCTTCTTTGCAGCTGGAGATGCCAGAGACGGTGTCTCCTTTCATGCAGAGGATCCTCCTAGTCGGCTTAGATCAGGTGGGAGAACTCATCCAAACAGGGCAGTGGCTAAGGAGTTGAAGAGGTACCTGCCTGTTAGCAAAAAGGTTCTGTCAATTCGAAACATGGGCTCCTGGGTTATTTTGCGGTAAGGCGGAAAGGAAGTGCTGCAAAAGCTGGTTCGCATAGTGCAATAAAGGAGACCGGATTGGGTAGGGAAAATTCTCCAGATGCACAGGAATAAGGAGGACACCTCGGCACCACCTCCTCAGAACATTCCTAGACATGGGAAGACTACACCTAAAGAAGATTTGCTGGAAGAATTCTGACTCCTGTTGGAAGAAGTACACTCATTCAAGGTCTCCTGCTAGCACCCAGGGCCTGAAACTGCTCTTCATGTGTGAAGTTGTTGACCTCCTGTTTGCCTGCTTCAGCAACGCCAAGTGGCTGAACTTACTCTAGAGAACTGGACCCTGCAGGGGACCTGGCTCAACGGAGACAAGATGCCTGCTCTGTGGAGCTAAGGACTGAAGATTGTGCCCTAGTGTGGGTTGACCTACGATTGTGTTTTTCAATGGTGCTTTATTTTACATGGGCAGTTTCTGTCTTAAAACTTAAAAAATTCAAATCGCCAGTTCTCCTTATTCAATTTTGATGATCTTGGTATTGTTTTGCTCATTAACGTTTGCTTCAGGTTTCTAATTTGGTTTGTGAATTTTATATTGTTTTCTTCACTGTAAGGTTTTTGGTGCTGCTTGGACAACATATACTTCTCTGAGGTGTTGCCTGGTGAACAAGTTACTCACCTTTGGTAATGCACTATCTGGTAGAGACAATATCTAGCTGCAGATTCCTTACATTTGAATTACCCAGGCGTCAGGCTGGATCTGAAAACTTTTGTGTGAGCAGTACCCCATGTACACGCCGTCAGGTTGCTCCATTCGGCGTTACGTTGTCGGGTATGACATCGTGGTCACCTATATAGGTGCCACCCAAGCGCGCGGACATCAGTACTTTTCACATTTCCATGCCAGAAGTGTAGAGCCATGAAGTGACTGGCTTGATTTTGTGTCATAACTAGGGCCCTAGCCCTAAAAAATGAATCCCCAGAGTGGGGAGGCATGCGTGGTTCTGTAAGTAATCTGCAGTTAGATAGTGCCTCTACCAGATGTGTTACCGAAGGTTAGTAATAGGGATGGAGACTTCTAGCTTCAGATTCCCTACCTTTGAATAGATACCCAAGCCATACCATCCTGGCGGTGGGCTGTAGGCATATTTCACACAATAGAAAGTCCAGCAGGACCAAATGGGAAAAATGCCCGTCCCTGCGAACCTGACTCTTCAGGCAGTAGTGCTTGGCAAACGTGTAAAGATGCCCATGTTGCTACCTGGCAGATGTACAGGACTGGGACATGCGAGCCAGCGTCCTGGTTGCAGCCTTCCCCCTAGTGGAATAAGCTTGTATGCCCTCAGGAAGCTGCTTCCTAGCCAGGGCATAGCAGAACTTAATGCAGAAAATGACCCAGCGAGAAATAGACGACAACGCTATTTTTGGTTCCAGATGATGGAGAAGCCCCTCTTCCTTAGAGGAATGTGGGGGGGGGGAGCAAAAAAGGTGGACTGCCTGATTGATTGACCCAGATGGACTGAGGTCACCACTTTTGGCAAGAATGAAGCCCTGGTGTGAAGCACCACTTTATCTGCAAAGATCATCATATAGGGAGGCTTGGATGGCAATGCCTGCAACTCACTCACCCTCCTGGGACTGATGTTATTGCCACCATAAAGGCTGTTTTGATGGTAAGCAGACAAAGGGGACAATTAAGGCTCGAAAGGAGCGCCCATAAGGAAAGTGAGAACTAAATTAAGGTCCCACTGAGCCATGACAAAGGGTGTAGATTGAAACATATGTACAAGCCCTTTTTAGAATCTATTTACAACAGGAGATGTAAACTAAGAGGGTTGGTCCGGCAGCCGCAAGAAAGCGGACAGAGCAGAAAGATAACCCTTGAGAGTACCCAATGCAGAGCCCTGCTAGGCAAGAGTAAGAGTGAAAAGAAGAACAGTACATAAAGAAGCAGAAGATGGTCAATAGACCTTTCTATACAATATTTTACAAACTTTTGCCAATGGCAGGCATATGCCATCTTAGTGGAGGGCCTGCCTGGCTATCAAAATAACCTCCCGTACATCAGGTCGAAAGCTATCAACTGTCGCCTCTCAATCTCCGCGCACAGTGGCAGAGAGTTGACAGGTTCGGGTGAAGAACCCTCCCCCGCTACTGCAACAGAAGATCCTCCCATAGGGGCAGCCTGATCGAGGATCGATGCTCATTTTCAGAAGCTCTGGGTAACATACTCTCCTTGCCCAGTCTGAAACCACAAAAATGACTTGGGTCCAGTTGTTCTTGATCTTCTTGAGAACCCCAGGTAGAAGTGGTATGGGCGGAAAGGCATACAGTAGGCCTGAGGTCCACTTGCAGCGAAAAGCGTTGCCGAGCAATAGCTGACTTGAAAACTCCAGCGCGCAAAACTACTGACATTGCGCATTCTCTTCAGAGGTGAACACATCTAAACAAGGCTCTCCCCACTGCTGAAACAGGGTTATGCCCTGCTGTTCTAGCCATGTCCAGAGACGCAGCTCCTCTTGACAAAGGGTCTACGACCCCAGCCCGCCCTGTTTGTTGCAGTACCACATGGCGGTGGTGTAGTCTGTGAACACCTGCACTAACATCCCCCTGGAACCGGATCGCCCGAAGCTCCAACAAATAGATGTGGAGCAACACTTTGCCTAGACCAGTGTCCCCGGATCTCCACCTCTCCCAGATGGCCGGCCCATTCCAGGGGTGACGTATCTGTCACTACTGTGTGATCTGGTTTGGGAAGGGAAATGCGTCTGCCTCTGACCCAATTACGGTTCGTTAGCCACCACTGCAGGACTTTGGGAGTTCCCTCCGAGATCTGGACTGTGTCAGAGAGATTCCCCTGATGCTGCGCCCACTGGAACTTCAGGTCCCACTGCAGAGTACGCTTGCACCATCTGGCGTGTTTTACCAATAGAATGCAGGAGGCCATGAGGCCTAGCAGCCTCAGAGTCAGTCTCACTGAAATCCAGGATAGAGGCTGAAACATCGGTATCGTAGCCTGAATATCCTCGACTTGCTGATCGGGAGGATAAGCCCGAACTGCACTGTGTCCAGAACAGCTCAGATGAAAGGGAGCATCTGGGAAGGAGTCGGTGTGACTTTGGCACGTTTATAGAGAATGCCATCAAATTTCTGCTGTAGTCTGAAGGTGGGAGACAAAAGTCTGGGTCGAGGATGCCTTCAACAGCCAGTCGTCGAGGTAGGGGAAGACTTAAACCCTAACCTGCGCAGATGAGCTGCGACCACCGCCATCACCTTAGTGAAAACACCCGAGGGGTGCTGGTAAAGCCAAAAGGTAGCACGGGAAACTGAAAGTGCTTGTGGCCTACCTTTAACCGCAGGTAACATCTGCGGACCGGCAGGATGGGGATGTGAAAATATGCATCCTGCAAGTTCAACGCTACCAGCCAGTCTCCTTGGTCTAGGGCAGACAAGACCTGAGCCAACGAGAGCATCTTGAACTTCTCCTTTTTGAGGAAGAGATTGACGGTCCAAAGATCTAAAATGGGCTGTAACCCTTTGTTCTTCTTCGGAATCAGAAAGTAGTGGAAATAGCAGTCACTGCCTACTTCTGAAACCGGGACCCTCTCTGTAGCCCCTTTGGCCTGGAGAGCTGTAACTTCCTCCTGGAGTAAATTTAAATGATCCTCTGCCAGTTGTTCTTGAAGTGGCAAAATAGGAGGAGGAAAAGAAAGGCATTGCAGAGAATAGCCCTCCTGAATGATCTGCAAGACCCACTTGTCCGATGTTATGGATCTCCAGTGGAGGAGATGCTGATGGATTCTTCCTCCAAATGGAGTGGCGTGGTCTTGCAGAGTCAGACTAGGAGTCCTTGGAGGCTTCGGCTGCCAAGGGCTGGGTGGCAGCCGACTTCTGACTTCCATTCCAAGGTCGGAATGAGCCGCGTCCACGTCCTCTCACAACTTGGGAAGTCTGCGCAGGCCGGTAGCTGGGATATGGTTGGCGCAGCTGAAAACCCCTTCCATCGCCACAAAAGGGGTGAAAGCTAGACTGGCCACGGGGTGTTACTGAGAGGCTCAATGATCTGGCCGTAGCACGACAGTCCTTGAAGCTCTCCAAGGCAGAGTCCGCCTTCTCTCCAAAGAAATGAGATCCGTTCAGAGGGCATTTCCATCAAATTAGCCTGAACATCGCCAGAGAAGCCAGATGTTTTAAGCCAGGTCTAGCGCCATAAGGCCATTGTCGACGCAACTGCTCTGCCCAGCGAGTCAGTTGTGTCAAGGCCACACCTAATTGTCAATTTTGCAGCATTTCTCCTGTCCTTCATTGCCTGGTAGAGTGCAGTCCGGGCCCCCTTGGGGACCTGTGGCAGCACTTGCGCAACTGTCCCAAAGGGAGTGGGAGAAACAGCCCAAAAAGCATGCAGTATTCACCAACTGCAATTCCATGCTGGTGGAAGAAAACATCTTCTTCCCACGTGTTTCCAGTGTCTTGGATTCCCTATCCAGCGGGAGGGGGGCTAAGGGAATGCACCATGAGAAGTCGAAGCCTGCACCACCAAGGTCTCAGGGATTGGGTGTTGGCTGAAGAACCTTGGGTCACCCGAAGCCGGGCAATGGCAGCGTGCAATTGTCCTGTTTACAGGAGCACCTATGCTAGGCTTAGACAACATGCCTAGGAGGACAACAGTAGGTTCCTCAAGAAAGAGCAATAGGGGCTCAGAGGTGGAAGCCCCAGGCTGAAGCACTTCAGTCAGAAGATTATTCCTGACCTGCATGGCGGGCAACTCCAGTCTAAGAACCTCAGCTGCCCTCCTTACTACCATGGCATAAAAAGCCCTCTCCTCCCTAGCCACAGTTGGCGGAGAGAGCATGCCAGTATCTGGGTATGTGTCTAGTCCACTGGCCTCACCAAGTTCCTTATACCAGCCCATCTGTTCTACAGATAAATCCAGGTGTTCTAAAGAGTCCAAAGACCCCTCCCAGTCCTCTACCGTGCCTGAAAAGTCCTGAAAATGACCAGGCGAAAACATAGAACCTCTGGGTTTGACTCCATATCATGGGGGATAAGGATGGGGTTGGCACCGCAAGTGGCACCGACTTCGGGACCGACGTTGGGGTAAGGTCACGTAGGCATGACCGCCGGCGTCATCTGGATTGGATCCATAATGCCCCACCAGCGCCTTGATGGGAGCTGACGGTGTCAAATCCAATGGGGCCCCTTCTGACCCAGCGTGGCCCAAAGGCTCACCAGAGGGGTCGGCCTGCTCAAATACGCGGCACATGGCCTCTTAAAATACTTTTATCTGAGCGGGGGTTGCTCCGGCTCCCGGAAATGGAGGGAGGTGTGGAGTCGACGCTGGGTCCGGCTCTGCAGAATCATGCCTAGAGTGTTGGTATTCCTTACTTCGTTCATCGACAGGCGACAGTAGAGGCGAAGATGAAGTCCTCTTAGACTTCTTCTTTGTCTTGTGCCTCTTCTCCGAGTGTGCTGAAGACCTCGAGTGGGAGGAAGAGGACTTGGGGCTCCAGGAGCAGTACCGCGACCACCTCTTCTTTGATTGGGACCGGGATCTCCGCAGAGTTTTGCTGGCCGGTGTCGACTGTCGGGCTCCTAGAAGCTTTACAGCACGCTCCGGCAAGGCCTTTGGAGCTATGGCCTGGCAGTCCGAGCACGATTTTGAGTCGCGCTCGAGACACCAAAGACATACAAGGTGGGGGTCAGTTACCAACATGGCGCAGTGGTAGGCGCCACATGGTTTAAACTCTGTCTTTCTAGAAGACATCCCTTGACACACACAAAACGTTTTAGTTAACAAAAAGTTTTGAAAAACTGCCAAAAAGCAACTGGGGGTAGTGGTTCCCGGATTGGTGTTTAATTGGTTGGTGCCGATATAGGTGACCGCAATCGACGTCACATGGAGCCGAACGCAGCCACCTGACGCTGCGCACAAGGTGTACTGCTCACGCAAACCTTTCCGGATCCAGCCTGATGACTGGGGATTTCAAAGGTAAGGAATCTGCTGCTAGAAGCCTCTATCAGATGCTTGTGCTATAGCTGTAAGGGGTTGAGCACAGAAGTGTTTAGCTTAACCAGATTGTGTTTATTTAGTTGTTAGAGGTCACTCCTCCCAAATTATTAACCACATTTGTAATAGTGAGCATTAGGGCAGCTGGCAAAACAACAACCGCTAATATTTCAACAACCCCTTATCACGGTGATAACATTATTTAGGTTAATAGGTCTTTCCAAGCTTTGTTTACCCTTTCTGGTGGATGTCTATCATACCTGGACTCGTATTATGGAGATGATGAGGTAAGATGTCCGCATGCTGGACCATCCATGCCTTAAAGGTCGGTGTAGAACTCCAGGTGTCGATGGACAACCTCCAATGCCACAAGATGCAATCTTGGCCCCAGTCTCGAAGTCTGGTAGGATGGAAACAAGAGAGGGACCACAGCACAGAGCCCAGTACTGAGAAACACAAGGACGCAGATTTCTTCCTTGATACATGATAGCTAGCTTACCAGAGTCAGTGCTCCCCAGCAGCTCACCTACATGTTCTCCTTCACTCATACATCATCCATGATGTCTGTGGAAGGCCAGGCATTAGGACTTGAACTAGTCACTGTCAATTCATTTCCTCTACACAGCTACCTCTTTGATAACCATGCAAGTCTGTTATTGGCTTAACTTCACCAAGCTTTTTCATAGTTGGCATGGAGACATTTGGCAAATAGCGCTTACAAAGGAAACACAAGGAGATGATGGGCAGAGCGCTGAAACTTTTCAGACAGTCACCGATCTGGGTTGAATTCATCATCGTTCTTTAGCTCACTTCGCCACCCCAGTTCAGACCCAGCCATATGCAAATCAGTCTTGACCCTGTTCCTCATGGTAACAGTTCAGCCCGAACTACCAAGCCAGTACTTCCTTGGACCCGAAACAAGCATCCTGGGACCGGTTTTGGGGTACCATTCCTCCTCAACCAGGCTAGCCTGAATCCAATGGCAAAGTGAGCAAGGGACCCACTTACATCCTGGAAGCTTTGTCACAATGCCCACACAGATTCAGTGTGGCAGTGACTTATCAGTTCTTGGAGACCCTGGGGGTGGTTGGGAGGGTTTTCAGCTGCAATCACAGTTGATGCTTTCTTCAAAATCTGTGTGGCCACCATATCAGGGAGCCAGGGTGTTTCTGTGGAATGTGGCACACTAGAAGAACTGCTTGGAGTTGGATGTTGATTTCAGCCCCAACGGCAGGCATCTGATACTTCTCTCTGTACAAGTATTTCTACATGGAGGCAGAAGGGCACGAGGACAATGAATCCCTTCCAAAGCCTGTGAGGCAAGTCACCAATATCAGAGGAATCATGGCTTTCCAGACAAACAGCACAGGGAGGACACATACTTGAGGGGAGGGTGGCCCTTTATTTGGGAACAAGGTTTCAGGCATTCAGCCTTGCTACCAGCAATCACAGGCATACATTTTAACACACTCATAATCTTTAGCCACAGGATTTATACAGCACTCTCTTCTTTCCGCTTTACAAACATCAACATGCACTCATGTATAATAAATCTGTGTACATGCCAAAGTCTGAAAGGCTTTACTTAAAAAAAAGAATGTTATTGCTCTGTGAATCACAGAGCCATCAGGCAGATTTTGTGTGGTATTCTACTTCTATAATAACACGTCATGTCATTCTAGAACATAAAGGGTGACAGTTACTCTCAGTGGCAACCAGACCTGGATTTCTAGCACCTGAAGAGAAACCCAACCAAGACTCAATTCCTGTTATTTGCAAGAACCGGAAACAAGAAACAGTACAAACCTGTCACAATGGCATGAAGCTTCAGAGCTTCAAACCACGACTTCCACTGAATGCAAAATCATTTGGATTCACCTTGGACAGCAACATCACCCTCAAGAAACACGTTGCCAAAAAACAAAAAAGCTGCCTGATAATAGCTCTCTGTTCTACACTAAGTTAGACCGGTTCTCGAGAAAGCGACTTCAAAACTGCTCTTCAAGCCCTCATACTCTTTCTCCTGGATGTTGGTAACACCTTGCTTCATGGCCTTCTAGACTCCACACTGGCACCCTTGAGGGCATTATACACACCGCAGCACGTCTCATTCAGGGACTGAAGAAATATGACCACCGTCCTGAACTTCAAAACCAGCTGCATCATTTACAAAACCATCATGACCGACACAACCGCTTATCTTGCAGACAAGCCCACCATCCATGGTGGTTCTCTGCACTAATGCAGCCAGGACACCATCACCTTGCAGACTAAGAATTGTAAAAAAGAAAATACAAGACCGCAGTCTTTTTCCATCTAAGCACCCAGGATCTGGAACAATAGCCCCATATCCATCCGGACCGCTCCACTGGTGCTCCAATTTACAAAACTGGTAAAGATGCAGCTTTTTAAGAAAAGTACCTCACAATGCAGTAACTGCCTACAACCCAGCCACCTCTCCAATCATTTGTTGACTTTATTCCTGTCTTTGACCCTGTGCAGGACTCCAATGTCTTTTGACTGAGTTCTTGCAATAGAAATACCACATATATATACAAATGTGAGCATGTCGCTACAATTGAGATTTGAAGTGTCAGTCATTTTATATCTGGCAGAAATTAATCATATTTACAAAGTAAAAGCAGGTGCACTCCTTAACATAATCAGCTAGTTTGCTTTAAATATTTCAATCAGCTTTGCCGCTTTCTCCTATTTAACGCGTTGGCCTTCAGAGTGGCTCACAGCTTTTCCGTTACATTTTTTAGACTAGTCTACCTTTCTGTGATTTTCTCCAGACTGTTTGTGACACAACATCCCAGTTTGTGATCTTTTGTTGCTTATTTGGGATGCCACGTAACCCTTGTCATGTCATATCTATCTTGCCATTCAATTTCTTGTGACCTTCATTAATCAGATGAATGCATCATAATGCATGCTCCACTGGAAGGAAATCGTAGTCAGCCGAGGTCTCGTGGGTATCGGCAGCAGATGATGTATTCTGAATCTGACATTTAGTTGAGTATGAAGCTGAAGGTCTGTCCAGGAGGCCCACCTTTCACCACTCTTTCTTAAGATCATTTTTGCCAGGCTTTAGCTAGGGAGTTCCCCTACTTGGAGCACTTTGAGGACTGCTCCTCTAGTAGAAACATGTGGGTGATGCAAGAGCCACTGCGGAGACCATGTATACTATGTTTAACGTAGGTCTGATGGGTGAAAACCCAAGAGGAATAAACCAGTAGTCACTCATGCAACTTACAATGACTATCAAGGCTCCAAACATGTTAGTTGTCTTAAAATTGCTATACAAAAGACAACATTGAGCGGTATAAGCAGAATTGATCAGGATACAGATTGATAGTGGAATAGGGTGTATTGCAAATTATCTTACAACTTGCATACTCGGGGCAGTCAGATGTGTCCAGACAGTAAGTAATGCTGATGTGCTATTGGGGCCAATCATAAGGCCACTGTGTCTACTGATACACCACAGATGGTAGTGCAGTTAACCGCAATGCACGTTGGGTATTCTTTGTGCTGCCTGGTATTCTGAGATCGTCCTGCATCTGGTGATCACTGTGTAAAGGCTGGAGCCTTCTGTCCAGATAAATGATGTCTGTGGTCCTTAGAGATGAAGGGTGCTCACCTTTAGATTCCAGTGACCCAGAAGGTCTTAAATGCTGGATCCTTTTGTGCAGCCAGGTATGTGTGTGCTCTTTAGACTTCAATGATATTCACGACCAGATCCCAGTGGGACAGAAGGCCAAAAGCTAAAATCCTTCTAAATACCAAAAGGATGTCTCTGCTAATTAGACATTGAGTCCTCATCTCCAGATCCCAGAAGGACAGGAAGTAAGATTATGGAGCCTTTTATCCAGAATATGGATGCCCAAGCTCCTTAGCCTTCAGGGGTGCTCAACTTTACATGCCATTATGCAGGGTCATAAGGGGCATGGGGCATGGCACCAAACTGAATGGACACCTTTCCAGCGAGCTCATCGCCCTACCTGCCTGAATGGAGCTGACTGTTGCTACTGAGTGTTGCCCTGGGTGTTTGAGTGACCCTGCTGGAGAGAAGGACAGATGCTGCAACAGAGATGGGGGTCTGTCTGCTGCTGGAGAACACAATTTTGCGTCTGGAGCTGAAGTGGGGCATGCTTTGGCCTCCACAAAGCTTCTCTAAGAGGGCACCTGCCACAGGAAGGGAGGTGAAGTAAAGACCATGCTGACTCCCGACAAGACTTGTAAGTGGCCCCTGACGGGCCTCTGAGGGTGATGAGATGTATGCTCGGGCCTGACATTGGTGGCCAAACCTGGCACGGGAGGTGATGGTGGTGAGGCACTGGCCACATCGCTGAACAACCTTATGGAGATAGGCTATAGCGTGAGATAACCCAACAGGTGAAGAAGAAGATGGCACTCTCTTTGAGGCTGAGACTAGATGGTAAGTCCCTCCTGCCCCCTTTTGAAGTGAATGCAATGGACCAACTGGATGAGGCAGATGGGATAAGGGGAATGGTTCCCCTGGGTATGGTCTCCAGAGGCTGTTTTCAAGGACACAAGATATCCTGGGGGACCCCGCTCTCTTGGATTTACATTCGCACTAATGTGCGATTTCCACAAAAACTGAGGCCCTGACCAGGTGATGTTTACAAAGGGCTTGGATTGCATTGTTCTGTGGGGATTGAAAGTTAGAGGAGATTGATGCCAGTGAGATCCTGACAAAGGTTTGTACTGCACCGAGTGATTGTTACAAGAAGATCCACCTGTTACCCCCTCACTGCCTCCCCCCATCACCCCAGCAGTCAGCAAATGTTAGGCAAGCAGGCGGGACAGCGGGTGGTGAAGACCTTTGAACGCCACCAAACTAGCACACGCAGAAGGGCTTGGTTCGCTAACTCACGCAGACTGAATTAGGTACTAGGGATCAATGTAATTACACATTCCTTCCTAACATGTGAGCCCTAGAGCGAGGGCACAAATATTGCCCTCACTAAGACAGATCTTCTGGATGGCCTTGCAGCCTTTGCCAAAGAACCCTGTAACAAGATCCAGCTGGACCTTTCTAAAGGTCTCAAGGAACTCTGCGCCCACCTGGGCTCTAAACTAACGGACCTGAAGAAGGAACTAAACTCCACAGGTACATGGCTATCAGAGGCTGAGAGCAGACTGGGCTAACTTGAAACCACCAAGATTACAATGAGATAGTACCTTTCCTCCTTTTAAACTTTTCTGGATCAGACCCTCATAAAGTGTGAGGAGCTGGAAAACAGATCATGGAGGGAGAACATATGAGTTGAGGGGTCTGCAGGCCAGGATCTGCTGACCTGTAGAGTGTCCATGTTTCCATCATTATTGGGAGACTACCACCCGGTGGTGAGACTGGATGGGGGGCACAGAGTGAGACCATGATGGCTCATCCATACTTAGAAACTAAGGGACATACTTGCTGTAGGAAGGTGGAATCTGACTATATGGTTGCCCCCACTTTTTTCCTGGTGTTTGAATGGTGTTTGACTAGTCTGGCTGGGATCCTGCTATCCAGGACCCCAGCCTATCTGCTTACTCCCTTAAATGATTGGTGTGCATATTAGATGCACTAGTGATTGGATACTGTGGTACCTTATGAGCCCCTAGTATATGGAACCTTAGGTACCTAGGGCATTGGTACTTCACAGGCCTACCAGGGGCTGCAGCATGTATTATGCCACCCCTGGGAAGCATTCACAATCCGACACCACGGGCCTGCTACTGCAGCCTGTGTGAGGTAGTGTTAGCACTCCTCACTGAGGTATAGGTTCCTATATCTCACCATACACACACATATAAACCTATCAGTCACCCCTCTAGCAGGCCCTAACAATCCTGAGGGCAGGGTGCTTGGTTTACTATGTGAGGGGGTGCTTCTGCCTGAGCAGGACCCCTCTGCAGCTAGCAGAGTCTATTCTCTGCTGCTGTTTGTGGATGCGGTTAAACCATATACTCTTATGTGCATTATAACCTCGCGGTAAATACTAACTTTGGAATGACTGCATCAAAACATGTCGTGTTTGGTGTCAAACAACTTGGAATCCTACCCCCACACCAGTAACTGGTGTGGGAGTAGGATCCCACCCTTCTAGAGGGGACGACATGTACCCACTGTAGTACACGGTAGAAATCATCTAGAGCCCTGGCATCACAAAATGGATGCCACCAGCACAGACACCGGGCTGCCCTCCTGCTGCTGACCGAAACTCACAGTGGAGGGAGCCCAACAAAGGGTTTCCTGTCACAGGGAGGTGTCACCACCTCCCAGACAGGATTTAGTGTATTGGAGCTGGGTGGGTGCACTCTTAGAGTGCTTTGAAGTCCTGCACTGGGGGAGCAGTAGGCTCCTCTGTGCATATGCCAGCTCAAACCGGTTCAGGGGCTACCTGCCCCTGCTCTGGCGCGAAACTGGACAAAGGGAAGTGGGTGTAACCACCCACTACCCTGACCCTCCTAGAGGAGTGGTCATAGAGCTAGTCCCTCCCATCTTTTCACTATAAGATACCAAGCATTGCCAATGCAATTCAGATTACACCTGGACGACGCTCTACTAAGAAGAATCCTGGCCCTTCGACGTTCCACTATCTCTGGAAGACTGAAGAATCTCCCTTGGAGTCAAGGAGTGACTCCCCTGCTTGGCAGGCACCAAAACTCTCTACAACGGTTGCAAACTTTACCGCTCCCGCCGGAGCCCGAAGTCCCTGCGTCCCCTGAAGCGGATTTCCTGACCTCTCGACAGCCATTTTGAGTCCCCAGCGAAGCTGTGGCATCTGGACCCCACGAGTGATGAGGAACAGCAATACCAGGGAACCGTGCACTGATTTCGAGTGCAAGCCCTAATCTACGTCCAACGAAGTTGTGCTTTGGACCATTTGTTGTCCAAGTCCCGAGCAGGTCTAGTACCGAAATTCAGCAGCCTGCCCCGTCCCGAGTGACCGTGGGCTGTTGTTAAGCTTTTCCTGCAAAGGCGTCTTCGCGGTTGCTTGCCCGTTGGCTAGTAACTCACCTGAAGACTTCCACATCAACTACAAGGGCTCGCCTGGTTGCTCTTGGCCTGCCCCCACTTACCCTTGCTGGGTAAGTCCATCAGACCTTGCTGGTCTGCACCACTGACAATCTTCAGTCCACACAAGACTTGCGGCTGCCAAGGCTTGTTGGCTCCAATCTGGGTGCCGACACCGTCAAATGCTGCAGACGTTGTGGGACCTCCCGAATCCAGCTGCTGGTCATCGTTGAGCCTTCCTGGACCTCGTGAGCAAAGGGACAAAACACCATCATCGACCTGAAGAGACGCGACAGCTGTGGTCATCCATCTTGCTGGGCACCGGTCACTGGCAAGTGACTCTGAACTCTGTCCCCTCCATTTCTAGGTCTTCTGCAACTCCAATCCATCGTCGGATTCGAACGGACACCTCTCCAGACGTCACAAGCAGCAAGTATCCAGTGATCTCCATTGGAAACAGCATCGCGACCCGACACCAAAGGACACCTATGCACCCGGCTTCCCTGGGTGAGGCAACTCGTGCACTCCGGTGCCCAAGTGTGTGTTAGCTCTCGAAATACTTACCCTGTAAGTTGCTTGCCTGCAGAAGTGAAGCCCCAGCGATTCCCAAGGCCCTAGGCCTCTTTATTTTGCAAGTCGAGTTTGTTACACCATTTTTTTAGTATATGGTCTGGTACGCCCCTAGGGCTCCAGCCATATTTGTGCTTAATTTATTGAGAACTGTTGATCTTTTGAATGTTTACCTGGCTCTAATCTCATAAAGAGATTAGTAGAGTATATTTAGAAATAAATACATATATATTTGATAAATATACCTGTGTGGTGTCTTTTCATTTGGTAATTCAAGAGATTATAGGGTAAAACAAGCTGCTTTACATTCCTCAGAGACTTACCCTGAAGGCTGCTCTCCACAGCTACCACTAGGATAGCTTTCTTTAAAGGTTGTCTTAAACCTATCTACCACAAGAGTCGAATTGGACTGGTGCAAGGTGGCCACTATAATTAGTGACCAGCATATGCCAGGCCAACTTCTCACACTTGCCAAGTTCCATTAGTTTATTTACAAAGAGGAGGTTCTGAAAGCAGTATAAGGTAACGAGGGGATTATGACCTGTCCAGACTAAATGTGCACCTTGTAACAGATTATTCCTCCTGCCACGCTCGGACATATGTCCATCAAGCATATTACAAACACATTTAGGCAAGGGATCACAATTATGAATGGACTTCTCCCTTTTTACCCTACATTTGAAAGAGGCAACAAATCCCATTGGGATGCAGGAGACTGCATCTTCAAGAGACTTATTTGGCCTGCCCTGACAAACTGAGTATGAAGCACAAATTGTATCTTGAAGAACTATATTCTTTTACATGAACTAAACATGTTAGGGTGGGTATCTTCATCCACATTCTCTATTACACCAAGAAAATAAAGAAGTTCGTTTTCTGATGGTATGGGGTAGTCTAGTGGCGTTCCATCCTCAGGCTGGTACCAGTCTGAGCCCCCAGTGTGGGAGAAGACTTGTACATCCTGGACTTCTTGCTTTACCTTTCCGATTCTCCACAGGGAGGCATTGTCCTCACAGGTATCTTTAGAACACACATCTAAAAAGATTGGGGACTTAGGTGGGACAAATATTTTCTTGAAGAGGCTTAGATCTTCAATTACCACCCTGAGCCTGAGTTAGACCAAGCGCGAACGTGAAGACCATTCTCATAGAGCCTTTTCAAGGACTAAGTAGGTTTTCATGAACTGTGATCTTGTCTCCCAGTTGCAACAAACTGCGAAGGGAATGACCTCACTATCAGAACATACTCCATTGGTGATAAATCTTAAAATTAGTTCAACTTCTTTGAAGCTGTCACATAAGGGAAATCTATTGCATTGATGGTGGGTCTCTGTCGGCTTTGCATCTTAGCGACATTTTAGCTTAAGAATGTCATTCACAAGAGTAAGTGGACACCATCACTTACGCTACTCAGGAAAATGACAACCTTGAAGGGACAACTAAGCACCAAGATGATCATTCGGGCAGAATTGGCTATGCTACACCACAAAAAGGGTTCACATGAAGAAAGCAGCATGGTAGGAACTCAATTAGCAAAACGAATGAGGAAGGGTGCCTACATGAGGGAGATGTATTCAGGTATGAGGTCAATACACTCTGGGAAACAGAGAAAATAAAATTATTTAATGAATACTAAACCCTCCTATATATGCCAGAGGCCCATCCGGGAGAGAGACAAAGAGAATATATTCTGCACAGATGCCTGAATAGACAGAGAACAAGTGAAAATACGTGAGGTTCCAAAAACCAAAAACTAGGTAATCCGGAGCATTCGCTCCCTTAATGTCCACAAGAAAGTGGGTCTGGGAAAATAAACTGGCTTTTACATGAGCTTTGCTCTTCAACTAACCCCCAAGCTCACAGCCCTGTATAACCACATTGCAGAGATTGACAGCATCTGCATAGGTATGTGAAGCCGAGCTTAAAGTCATCCTTAAGCATTTGAAGAACCCATTTTTATGCTGTTTGCCCTTTTAAACATAAATGCAAAACCCTACATGAAGATCTTAGTCTTCAGACTTGAAAGTCTGCTGATTGATTTGCTCCAACCAGCCCAATTGGGAATCTTAGAGACAGAAATAGCATATAGCCTACCTGGTCAGAAAGGTTCAGAAGAAAAAATGCGATGCTTATTCTGGGATCTCTAGACACAAAAAGGCCTTCAACCAGGTGGACTTTGGTGTTTTTATGGCTAGTACTCGGGGGGAGACGGGATAAAAATGAAGCGACAATAATAGCGAATTGCACCACCCACATGGCTAGAATAATTTTGAATGGCCAAATCTCTGGTATAGTCATACGGAGATGCCCTCACTCCTCACTCTTCAGCATCAAGTCTCTTGCCTGTTGCTATAGACCCACTCAAGAGATTAAGGGTATAACCTTTAGCCAATGTAATGCCTTGTTGATATTGAGCTAACAGGCACATCTCTCCATGCTGTAGTTGACTGCCTGCTTGTGTTTGAAAACCTGCTGGTTATAAAGTTGATAAAGAGATATGATCCGGGTCAGTGGCTCGGTGGATTAGTTCATCCATTTTAGGATTCGGTATTTGACCTCATGGTTTCAGGCCTCAGTCCCAGCAGGTCCATCCTTCCATGGTCGATAACATGAGTACCATTGAGTTGGGTAACTATAAACACCTGTTATTTCAGCACCAGGAGACCCCTCACAAATACACATAGTATGTGAAAAATCTGAGATTTTCTATATTACCCTGAAATATATCTATTCATTTCAGTGGACCCCGACAATATGAAGTACCTGGGAGTCAAGATTACGCCCTCCATGGCAGACCCGGCTAAAGCAACGTTTCTGCCCCTCGAGCTGACTTTTATAGAGACTTGATCAGGTGCTCTTCTATTATTGTAACCTGGATGGGCAGCCTTGGCGTGATAACGAATGAATACTCTTCCATGTGTTTTATTTCTACTTCTGGCTTCTCTGGTGAAGGTTGGTGCTCAAATCCTTGAAACCCTTAACCAAGTTGCCTCGCTTTTTATATGGAAAGGCTCCTTCCCCAGAGTACTGATGAGCCTTCTTCAAAGGGGTAAATTCCAGTGGAGGTTAGCGTTGCTGGGTTTTATGGCTGTTTCCTGATGTGCTAAATGACAGTGATGGTTGAGTGGTCTAAAACAGAAACAATCCGGCTCTATAGGGAGAGAGCTGTAATGGCCCCGGTGGGATGTGATGTAGCTGGTGAGGTGATGGAGATCTGTTAATATATATCCGAGCATCACCGTGCAGTCGACCTTCATCCTCTAGGGCTCTATGACAAAGCCTCAACTCTTTCCTGTCCTGATACATTCTGGTCCATTTTACCCCTGATTGATCTCAAGTACTCCATGCTGGGCTGTTTGATAAATGGAAGGAGGGTGGATGCAGATTTAACTTTGACATGTTCAACAAAGGGCTTGTTAAACCTAAAGTGGACCTAGATGAAACAGAAGATCTAAGTTATTCGCAACTGTGTGTGCTCCTTGCATATGAAAGGTGCTCCCCTGCAGACACCAGTAAAATAGGTCATAATATCTGGAGAATTCTGGGAAGTGTGCTCCTTAGTTTCAATAGTCCCATTTTATGCTACTGATCTACCTCTGTCTGCCTTTGCAGAATGGGCCCTATGGAGGGAGAACCTATAATGCAAAAGGGCTCTGTGGTGTGGGGGGAGGCACCGTGGTGTGGGCGGTGGCACTGTGGTGTGGGAAATGCTACCGTAGTGTGGGCAGTGACAGCGTGGTGTGGGTGGTGGCACGGTATAGGTGCGTTGATAGATTATTCACAGATTGTTGGGATTGACCTGTTGGGATTGATGCTCAATGTTCTGTATTATTGATCTAGTTTTGTAATCTGAACTGTTAGTCTATTTACATATGCTATGGGACCATATTGTTGCTCCAGACATGCGCCTCTTAAATTAATAAAGAATTGTGTAATAAAAGATCTCACCAAATAGATCTCACCAAGACAGAAGGTCTTTAATACTGGAGACTTCCATCCAGCGAAAGGATGTCTCTGCTCCTTCGTCTTCAAGGGTGTTCCTGTCAGATCCCAGTGAGACAGAAGGTAATAAATGCTGGAGCCTTCTGTCTAAACAAGATATTTTGGGGGGTTTCGGCAGGTTTATGTAGCACGAACGTGGCTCAATGGCATGATAGTGCTTTACATGCACACCACATTACATTACACAAGATCACATTCATTCTTTTAGGTATGGGGACAATAGGTCATGTGGCCAGGATCTTAAGGCAACACCTGGACTCGAACCTGATTCCCAACTTTGACCACATCTCCTCCTATGTATCTCTGATCCTCAGACTTCTACAGAGCTCGCCTCGAGTTACCAGTATGACAGGAACACTGGAGCCTTCAATCTAGCAGAAGGATGTCCCTGCTCCTTCACCTTCAAGGGTGCTCTCCACAGATGCCAGAAAGACAGAAGGTTCTAAATGCTGAAACCTGCTTTCTAAACAAAGGATGTCTCTGTTCCTTAGACTACGATGGTGCTCATCCCCAGATGCCAGTAAGAAAGAATGTCATGAATGCAGAAGCCTTCTCTCCAAGCAAGAGATGTGTTTTTGCAGTTTAATACAGCTCGAACTTGGCCCAAGGGCATTTGAGCGATTTGCATGAGCACCAGATTGTCACACAAGATCAAATTCTTTTATTTTTTGGGCACAGGGAGATTAAGTGATTTGCCCAGAATCACAGGATTTTGAGCCAATATCGGGGCTCAAACCTGGCTCCCCAGTTCCAGAGTCAACAGCTCTGGCTGTTAGACCACCTCTGCTCCTTGCTCCAACAGTGCTCGCCCAGAGTTCCTAGTTCATAAATGCTGGATATCTCTGCTTCTTTGCCATTAAGGGTGCTCGCCTCCAGATCCCAGTGAGACAAAAGGTCATAAATACTGGAGCCTGCAATGGCATATTTGTGCTTAAAAATTAAGGAATGCCCAAATGCAACCACCCCAATGACCGGAGATACCCCGTGGCAAGAAGGCTGAACACGTGAAACCCCCTTGCTGGGGGCACGGTACCAGCATGTAGTCTAGCCTGGACAAAGAGCATCGTGTTGGCTGCAAAGGAGTACTGACGTTTCTCTGGATGTTTCTCCATCCACAAGTAAGCTGCCCTAATGCCGCCAGGAAGTGCGAAAGGTGAAGATCCGCCCGAGGTTTCTATCCCGTGGCAGCCACTGAGTCCATCCCGCCCCTTGCTGTTAGGTTTAGATCTCCTTTGATGGGGAAAAGGATCTTCGGGTGCCCCACTATCCAGTTCCCCAGTTTGTCCAGCCCCAGTGATTGCAGGCCCAGGGGCAGATAGCAGGATGCCACCACCAGGTCTTCCCCATTCCATCTTCCACTCACCACCGCCTGGCAACCCTGATCATCCACCCAAACTTGGGTGACCTGAAGTGGGAGGGATTTATGAGCCGAGATTCCTACTCCTTTGGACCCCCTGGAAAACTCGGTGTTGGCCTGTAGTTTGTATCGACCTCTGCCCATAAACCACCAGCAATTGTCCACCAGGTGTGTTTCTTGTTGGAGAATTATGTCTGAATCATCCGCAGACAGATATTTCCACACATACCTTTTTTGAGTTTATTGCCCAGGCCATTAACATTCCAAGCAAGTATTTTCAGGGTCAACCATGGGTCTACCCATCCGGCTACATGTTCCGCAATTCCGCAGTTCTGATCCATGTCAGGCTGTGTCTTTCAGTTCCTGTAAATGTGTCCTATGAACCAGCATGCCTCACGCAAACTTCTCATCATCACTACCTCATGCCGTGGACTCTGAACTACCTGCCACCTCAATGCCCAAGGAGTCTTTCGCCCCAAAAACATAAACATGTGCTGTTTGTCAGCAAAAACTGACATCCAATATAGCAACAGATATTCAAATATCAAAGGAGCAAAGTAGGGAAAAACACGGCACCACAGAGCGGGTACAGACATCTATTAACACCAAGCCCATCCTCATGACTCTCAGCAGGGACCACTCCCCCAGTTTAACCGGGGGTCCAGCATGATCTTCCATCTCTTTAGCCCAGAGTGTCTGTCCATTGGGGTGACCACCTGGGGGAGGGGGATCCTTTCCCAAGTCCACAATTGATCTTTTTAAGTCCTTCGTCGACGCCCCTGAAACGTTGGCCAGGGCAGCCCAATGGTTTCCAGATTTTACGGATTGATTTTGTTGAATGCCTGCAACCACTTTGACCCATTCCTCCTTTGCCTGGTCCTGCGAGGGAGCAGCCTGCAGCTTTCAACACGGTCTTGGCTTTGTCTTTTGTCTCTGCCATCCACACCACTCTACATGTTCTGCGGCCGTGTGCCCCCTTGCCTCCAACCAATACTATACCTTGGTGGCAGAGTTGAAAAACTTTGATTTATCTTGGGCAATTATTTTCAGTTTTGCTGGGAAGACCAGTGCATATTTCAGGTTCAGTGAACTCAAATGGAGTTTCATATCAAGGAAAGTCTCTCTGGTGCTGCACTGCATTGGTATAGTCTGGATATATGCTCACAGTGCCACCCCCCCAGTTCCCGGGGGCTGAGTACACGGGCCACTTGTAGATTGTTTGAGTCTGGCCACCACCTGACGGAATGGCACTCCTTGTACCTGTGGCCTACCTGGCACTCAATGAGCCTTTTCCACTGTGAACAGGTTAGATGACTTGCCCCCTAGCACAGTCGACCACAATCTCTCAAGAGTCCCAGATCAATGGCTACTTTTTCAATTTTACTTTCCAGCACCGATTTGGTATTGCGGATCACCTCCACTATTGTTGCAGTGTGAGCCTCAAGCCTGTGATCCTCTACCGTATGGGCCCGGTCTCCGACCCCCACCCTTGGGGATCCATCGCTGGCCCCAATTTCTGCATCTTGGGTCTCACCATGGCAGGACAGGGGGCCAGCAACTCCAGGGGCTTCACCGCTGCCCTCCCAGACCTGACTCTGCCCCGCCTTCAAGGTCATCTTAGCTCTCTCACAGGGCCTCTGAGTCTTGGTGCTGCCCAGCCCACACTCCACCATCAGGCATGCTTCACTCTCTTGCGCCCCCAACTCCCCCACTCCCGAGGTCCAAGGAGCCCCGTCAGACAGTGTCCACTCCTGGCTGGAGCCAAACGTCATAGGCGAAAGGTCTCTTTGAGGCCCGTCAAAGGTGTTCTACTCCCATGCGACCATCCCCATGCACGGCTGGCCACACCCCATAAACCCCTGCTCATCTCTGGTGACTCTTGTCAATCTCGCAGCCAGGGATCCATCAGACTGCAAATTGTAAAAAAGAAAGAGAAAAGAAAGGCAACAGGCCTTTTTAATCCCAGCACCCAGGATCTGGAACCACATACCCAATAGGAAGCTTGTGGTGGCGAAAGAAAGCGGCATGAGATGGAATCAAGACTAGACCGCATTAGTAATCAGTGACCTCAACATTTGTCAGAAATGGTATTACGAGTCTAAGAAAAACTTTGGACACCTGTGCGGCTTACATTTAATCATACACTGAATAAGAGTGGAGGAGAGAGATGAACTGAGAAGGTAGGAAAGAGACAGGAATTCAACAGGAGAGAAAGTAGTAGTTGAAACATAGATGGAAAGTCTAGCGCTCCAAGAGGAAAGAACTGAAAAAGTGAGATCGATGCAATGAAAGAGATGGATCAGAGAGAGTAGAGGGTAGTGGTACATGCCGCCAGAAAATAAGAGGGCCGGACAGCTGGAATAGGGATTGAGATTTAATAAACAGAAAATTAGGAGAACACACAGGAATGGCAGCGACTAAACAGAGTTATGAAGCCAGAAGAGAGCACCCCACGTGTCTGCAGTATAGTCACGCTGTCACCTACGAAACTCTAGAATTCTGAATACTGAGACGATCAGGGGGTCGATGTGCTGAATAAAGATCAACAAAAATGGCTGACACTGGGGAGAATGTTTAAGCAAGATTAGAGATCTTAGATTAGAGAACACGCCCACTCACAAAGCTGGACACACCCTCGACCCAATCTTCGCAGGAGGAACTAACATCTGGTTCAGCCACACCACCCAGTCCATCTGGATGGACCACCACTGCGTCCACTTTACCTGCAACACCACCACCGCACCCAAGCCCGCCCCGTGACCGCCACAAAGGAACTGGAGCAAGGTCACAGAGGAACTCCTCATCACCACCCTCCTCCAAGACCCCCCCCCCAGCGCCACGACCGACACCGACGCCACAGAACTTCACCGCTGTATCTCCCGCTGTGCCGACAAACTCGCACCTCTCCGCCACCCCGCCAAACAATGCTCTCTGAAGGCCCACTGGTTCACCACAGAACTACATGAAGCCAGAAGCTCTTGCAGACGCCTAGAGAAAACCTGGCGAAACCAGAAAACCACGTACGCACGGAATAACCACAGGAGTGCCGTGAAGGAATACCACCAGCGTACAAGAGACACCAAACGGACCTTCATGAGAGACAAAGTCCAGACCAATGCGACCAACGCCAAGGAATTGTTCAATGTCATACAGCAGTTCACTAAACCCCCCAGCGAAGCCACGGACATCACACCTTCCCAGGAACTCTGAGACAAGCACAGCTCATACTTCCATCAGAAGATCAAGGCCCTCTACGACAACTTCAGCGAACGGACACCAGCTCCCTCCCCCCCCCAACGCCAGAGACAAGCCAACCATTATGACCTGGAATCCCACTACCGTCGAACACATCACCGCCACCATAAAGAAAACTCACTCAGGAGCCCCAATGGACCCCTGCCCACTGCACATATTCCACAGGGCCACCGCCGCCATCGCACCCGAACTTGGACTGACCGTCAACGCCTCCTTTATGTCCGGCATCTTCCCAGACGACTGGAAACGGGCGGAGGTTAAACCCCTCCTCAAGAAACCCACGACCGACCCAACGGATCTGAAAAACTACTGGCTCATCTCTCTCCTCCCTTTCGCGGCCAAAGTCACAGAGAGACTCGTTAACGCCCAACTGACCACCTTCATCGAAGAGAACTCCATCCTAGACACCTCCCAGTCGGGATTCCGCAGGAACCACAGCACCAAGACCGCCCTCCTTGTCGCCATAGACGACATCCGCCTGCTACTCGACCAGGGTCACACCACGGCCCTCATCCTTCTAGACCGCTCTGCAGCCTTCGACTCTGTTTCCCATCGCACTCTCGCAGCCAGACTTCACGATGCGGGGATATAAGGAGCCGTCCTCGACTGAATCCGATCCTTCCTCTCCGGCAGAACACAGAGGATCACACTCCCTCCCTTCCTCTCCAAACCCACCAATATCAACTGCGGAGTACTCCAAGGATCATCGCTCAGCCCCACGCTCTTCAACATCTACATGGCCCCCCTCGCCGCCATCGTGAGACAGCATGGGCTCAGCATTGTTTCCGATGCCGATGACACCCAGCTCATCCTCTCACTCACGAAGAATCCCGAAGACACTAGACTCTGCTTCCAGGAAGGAAAGAAGTACGTGGCAGCCTGGATGAAAGACAGCTGTTTGAAGCTCAACTCAGGGAAGACGGAGGTCCTCATCCTCGGACCCCGCACCTCCGCCTGCGACAACACCCGATGGCTCTCCGCCCTTGATAATCCACCCACTCCTACAGACCACGCACGAAACCTCTGCATCATCCTCGATTCCTACCTCTCCATGAACCGCCAGATCAACGCGGTCGCTTCCACTAGCTTCAACTGCCTGCGCATCCTCTGCAAGACCTTCAAATGGATCCCCCTTGACTGCAGAAATACCGTCACCCACGCGCTCATAACCAGCAGACTGGACTACGGCAGCGCCCTATACGCCGGAATCAACAGAGCTCTACTACCCAGACTCCAGACCATCCAGAACGCCACCGTCAGACTCGTCCTCAGGACTCCGCATCACGAACACATGACCAAACACCTGCGAGACCTCCACTGGCTCCCGGTCGAGAAAAGGGTCACCTTCAAACTCCTCACCCACGCCTACAAATCCCTCAACGACATCGGACCCAAATACCTCAACGAGAGAGTATCCTTCCACGTACCCAAGAGGAACCTCCACTCCGCCGACATTGCCCTGGCAGAGGTCAACCACATCCACAGAAACAGAACAGGCGGGAGAGCCTTCTCCTGCATCGCAGCCAAGACCTGGAACGAGCTCCCCGTGAACATCAGACGCTCCCCAACCTTGCACACTTTCAGGAGGGACCTCAAGACCTGGCTGTTTGACTGATCCGGAGTTGTCCTCTCTCCCGCCCCCCCCCCCCCCCCAAGCGCCTTGAGACCCTCACGGGTTAGTAGTGCGCTTTATAAACCCTTGATTGATTGATTGATTGAGAGATGGGTCTGGGATACAAAGAAAACCAAAAAAACAATCTTCCTCATTCCCCTAAATATTCAGAGGATGAATTGTTAAGTTCGAAAAGATCATATTACCCAAACATATGACTTCAGTAACGAGGCGGCACTAGTTCATTCCATGGCTTCTTCACAATATGGTCCACTGTTCCGGTTGCCACCCGGCTGGTTTTATACTGGCATGCTTTCTATTTTAATGTCCATGCTGGTACAAAAATTTGGAAAATCACGTACAGCCGGTATTTTTCCGGCTTTTCAGTACATACTTTAAACAGTATATGGTAGAAGAAGCCACTTTAAAATGTGTTCTACAGCTGCCCTAATGACTCATCACTGACAATTAAAGACAGAAAGGCCATGTTCAAAATATATACAGACTCCGTATAAAGTTCCACTGAAGAATAATGTCCGGCCCTTTGCAGAATCTTCACAGGTGAACAGGTGGCTGGCATTGTTGTCTGGGAGAGGTGGCACCCGTATCCACAGTGCTCTATTTCTGCCAGCGGCGCGTGTGGAGAGGACATCGAAACTAGAAGGAGCTGCTTGAGGCTTGGGCTGGGTGCGGGTCACGACCCGCCTGTCAACAATGCTGCTGGTGGAGGGGTTACTGTTGCAGGTTCTGGTGCAAAGCAGGGGCTGAGGGGGCACACATTCTTGTCGGGTCCCTGGAGCAGTGGCAGCCGCCGCAAAACTCAAGGAGGGGAGGGGGGGGGGGTGATTAGGGGAATAATAATAAAAAATAAAACGTACCTGTCCTGCTGTCGACGATGCTGGCCGCCTCGATGCTCCTATCTCTCCTGCTCCTGATGGTGTCACAGCAGCCCCTGGGACACCAGCACATGCTCCCCACCCAATCCTGGTGCTGCTGTCATGCTATACCTGGCATGAGAGCAGTGCCAGAATTGGTCTGAGTGGCCTGGTTTGCCGCTCAGACAGTGCCTGGGAGTCTGTGCTGTTTCTCCATCCCAGCTATGCAAAACAGCTGGGTTGGAGAAACCTAAGTGCGCATGTCTGTTTGGTTGGCCTAAGATGTCTGGCCAAACTGACATGCGCACTTTACAGTGCACCTACCACTCCTACTCCCCCCCCATGGCCTGAGTTGGCCTGGCCCAAGAATCCCTGGCTCAGTCAGTCAGGGGAGGGGGGGGGAATAATAATATTGTTTTATTATCGTTATATTTTTCGCTGACTGACTGCTGCTCCGCTATTACGGAGGAGCCACCCCTGAGAGGAAAGGGTGGTGGATCTCCGTCACAACCCATTCAACGATTGGACAAAACCAGCTCCCAATATATTAAGGGGTGAATGCTTTGGGTTGGGTATTCATAGAAATCTGAGACAGATTTTGCAGTTATAAAGTGATATAATAGGGGTCTGCTAAGCTTTTCAACCATTATTTTCTGTATCATTTGTGTGTTACGTTATGTTTCGTTGCTTGCTTGTAAATCGCTTTATGCAGCGGCTGCATACCTCACCCAGAGGCAGCAGGGTGCCCTCAGGGTACAAGAGCAGCCTGGATTCGCGTTCCCTGCCACCAACGAAGACGCAAATGTGGGGATGCCCCAACCCGCCTCACTCTCTCCCATTCCAACGGCATGTCCGTCTGGCTCACACCTGCGCGGCCTGAGCTGGCCTCGTGACCTTTCACCTCCGGCCAGGTGAGGTCACCCTCTCGCCACGAGTGGACGGTGGCGCTGGGTCGTGCAGGGGGGAGCTGGTCAGCAGAGAACATTCAAAGGGCCATTGTACTGATCAGACGTCCAAGCCCTCGTTTCAGCATCAGTTCTGGCGGCCGCTCCGCCGAGGCCGCTGCTTCTCACCTCTCTTGTGTGAGGAACATTCTAGTGCTCGCCACGTGCAGCACCGTGACTGGCCACCGGAAGCAAAAGTGCTGCAGAGCATTAACATGTATTAAAAGGCTAGCGAATACACACTTGTCTCACATCCATCCATCCATCCATCCATCCATCCATCCATCCATCCCTCCATCCCTCCCTCCATCCATCCCTCCCTCCCTCCCTCCCTCCCAGGCTGACACAGAAAGAAACGCATACTGAAAAAATAAAAACAGTTCTATGCAGAGCGTAAAGAACAATGAAATTCTCCAGTTATGGTAACATCACACACAGCCCGTCATGCACTGCTTATGACTACACACATGACATTACTATAACAACTCCAATCACAATGACATCACTGATTATACGACCGTGGTGACCATAACCGCACTTTGAGTGTTTTTTTTCTTTCACTGAATTTCGGAGATTTTTATAAACAAATATCCGAGTAAAAAATATCCATAATTTACTGTTCTTTTTTTAAATCCTACGCCGTGCCATTGCCAAGGGCATTTGGCCGCGTGCAGCGAGGCGTGGCCAGACCATGCACTCATCACCTATGTGGTCAGAGCCCACTGCCCTTTGAAACTGTACATCGATGACCAATGTCCACAGAGCATGGCATGTGTGCCTGCCCTGCACCAGTCTCCGCCCAAGACAGCCGTGCACAGCTTTGAGACGTGCCCCGCCAGGTCAGGCTGCGGGGCTGCCTGCATCCGGCCCGATGCCCAGACCCCATGCCACTGAACACGGGCCTGGCTACACGCCACGACCGGTGCCAGCTCCCACCCAGCAAACCGACTGCACGGCCGGCGGTGGTGGCAGGCCCTGCCCGCCCCCGGCTGCAGAGGGCCTCCAGGTGGAACATCTGGCTTGTGGCCAGTCCCTGCATCAGCCCCGCCCAGCATTACCCTGCTGTGCAGAGCCTGGGCTGTGCACAGCAGGGTCTGAGTGGCCAACCGTGGGCGAGTGCCCTCTCCAGTCACGCCCTGCTCAGGAATACATCTCTGGCCCTAGCCTGAGGTCCCGCCTGATGCCCCCCGCCTGCCCCAGGGAGCAGAGCTGATCATGCATACAATGACAACAACAGAGGGGTGCCCTGTCTGGATACATTCAACCAAAAAACACAGGTGACGTGAAGATCGGGAGGGCAGCAGTAAGATGACAGAGAGGGAGTGACTCGGGGCGTGGCTCACAATGGTATTTGTGTGTTACTTGAACTTGCAAAATACCTTATATTCTGAATGGAAACTTCCATTTAGTGTTCACGATAGGTGAGTTTACACGTGTAAAGAGATTTGATCACACAGCACTTGAACATGGCCTCTGGATGTGCACCCCTGCCCCCTCCCCAAATACCAGCCGTGCACATCCAGAGGCCATGTTCAAGTGCTGTGTGATCAAATCTCGAAATTTTCTTTAGGTTGAGGTGAGCGAAGGAGCTCGAGAAAGAAACCTGCATTAGTCGAGAACCAGTGGCACAAGGAAGGTGATGCCATATTGGCCTCTGCTTCTCCAGGATATACTCGGATACACAATATTAATATTATACCGAGACCGAGACCCTAATACGAATCGTCGACTAATGAGGATGGGCAGTAAAACCTATTTTTAACAACAGAGACGTTCGAAATCACTAGAATTCAGTACGGGATGGCAACTTTGATTTCATCTTTAACAGGAATTATCTGACAAACAAGTATTCCCTGGGCTTTGTCGTTGTTGAATATATCCGTGGTCCTGATGAAGGTGGCGCTTATGCCATTAAAACGCGTCGACCATTGACCATTGACACTACCATCCTGCTTTTGCAGTTGTCTTGCAAGTTATAGGAGACCATTGTGTGTCCTTTGTCTCCAATGTTCATTATACGATAAAAAAATGTTGTCTCTTTTGTGTGAATTTTGATGTGTATGTGAAAGGTGTATGAATGTGGAATGATCTGGTATGTATGTAGATGAGATTGTGGGATGACATACAGTTTTTTTGTGATTTATCTTAGTGTGTCCTAGGGATTATTGTTTGATGTTAATTAATATGATGCATTATCACTGTAATGGATATAGTCAGTGATTGTTAAATACAAAAAGGAAATGCAAAATAGAACAATTTTTGATAATGAAAAGAAATGTATTGAATTTTCTCTACAAAAATAAAAAAACAGAGTAAATTGAAGAAATAATAAAAAAATAAAATAGTAAAAATGATTATTCTATGTGTAGTGCATCACTGTTTTTAGGCCCTTCTTTCCCTTATCACAATTAAGTTGTATTTTAAGAAATATAGGTCGTGAGGGAATTTTCATTACAGGATGGTCTTCATTTCCCCTTCTTTTCCCTGACCTTAAGTTATTTTCAAGGGGGTCCCATATTTTTTGCTGTCCATGCACCATGTCATGCATGGCACACAGTGCACACACAACAGTGCAAGCAGAGGGGGGCACGATATCTGGCCCCATGCACAACCCCTGGGCAAATTCACCTTAGGGGCCTGTTTGGGCCCCATTCCCTTTTGCCAACCTTTTCATGGCGAGTTCCCCGCCATGAACAGGTTGGCGGAAAGGCAGGTCGTGATCAGTAAAGTGGTGCCGGCATTGCCACCGTTGATCACCACCTTACCCACTGCCACCCCGCTGGGATCCAGGATCCTGGTGGTGGCGGCGGTCTTGCGTGAGGCTTGTGGCGATCCGACCGCCAACCTCGTTATTGGACCGTTGGACCGCTGAGGAGGCGGCGTTTGGACCACCACTGTGGTACGGCTGCCGTTAGACCGCCTTACTCGTAATCGGGCCTTAAGTGTTGGTAAAAGCGTGTGATTTTGTACATTGACATACTGAAGGCGCACCATTGTGTACCAGTGGAGGTATTCACATGGGCATTGCATAGTACTCTGTGGCCCTAAGGTTTTGTAGTTAATAGCACAG
This sequence comes from Triturus cristatus, assembly GCF_964204655.1. Classification (NCBI taxonomy): domain Eukaryota; kingdom Metazoa; phylum Chordata; class Amphibia; order Caudata; family Salamandridae; genus Triturus; species Triturus cristatus. Next base: position 824,906,830 of record NC_140586.1, on the reverse strand, counting down.
GTTCATCTGTTTTCCTTACGACAGTGTCACTACAACCTGTAAAACTGCCTTTGGGAGGCTGAAATACTGCTGGCATGATTTATAACTAGCAACTCGTGTCATGTATGATGTCACGTGATTTTAACAGTGAGGTCAGAAGTGGTGCATGGCTGAGGTGAGAGTTAAAGGTGTCTTGGTACTTTAACTGGGGAGTGTCAAGTATTAATAGCCATTACTTTATGTATTGTATTATACACATTCAATCATGAACATTGTGTCCTTCGATTGCTTCCCCCACAATCATAACTGATCCTTAACAAGGGTTTTTGCGATTCATGTGAACGGTTTTCTGATGAAATATCTCTCATGACCTCAAAGATTTCCTTTTGTCCTGATGGGTGTTGGCCACTGTGAAGATGGTGGCCATGGAGAGATTCTAATCACTTATATTGAGAATTCTTCGGTCACGCATGAAGGCCGACACACGTCGCTGGCTCTTACCACGATATATCGTAAAGCTATAGTAAAGTGAATAATCCCTCATGTACGACCTGTCCGTGCCTCCAGCTCTTTCTTCCCAAACATTTATGGCCATGCATTTTCCCAAAGATTGTGATCATCCATTGATAAAGGCATAATGTGCCCAGGTGCAATGGACAGCTGGGCGAAAGTACAAACCAGGCAAATGTAGCCAGGCGCTGTATGCCCACTAAACCTGGCACATTTTCGTTCCGCTGCGTTTTCAGTAAAGTAAGTTCAGTAAGTTGTATAATCGAACTTTTGGACCACTTTAGAACTTGGCTACCTCTAAACTGGAGAAAATAAGAACGAGGTCAATTTAGGAACCTTTTATTTATGTAAAGTTTGGTGCAGGCTGGTTACAGGGGGCAAAGTTACATTTATGCGACCCAAACACGGGGTTTCCTATGGAAATATGTTAACAATCGGGTCGTGAATGCAGCCTCTGTAGAAAGAGGTACACTATGTTATGATTGTGTTGCTCATAAATCGTGAATTTCAGTATCTTTAGATTCTACACTGTAACGAGACTTCAAATAAAGTTATTTTATTTATCTAACAAACATTATTTTGTCTTCTGAATAAAAATAAAAAAACAAGTTTTCGCTTACAAAGTATTTTCAGTTAATTAATTTTTTTGTACTTGTATACTTTTTGGCCCCCACGAAACCAAGGCATCGATGAGCACACTCGCGCAACCTTAGAGGAGGCTGTGGGTACAGTGCCTATGCTCTGCTCTAGCCCATGCCCCAGCGCCCCATGTACCCGCATTTGGCCATGCTCATTGTTTTCTGTGAGCAGGGCCTGCACCCAGGGACCATGCCTCTAGAAATCACTGCACAGTCCTCTCCGCTGTCTGCTTGGTGGTCAGGGTGGGGGGCTGGCCTATCAGACGGGTCCTGAGGCGGCCCCTGTGCATGTTGTAGCCAGTAGGCTTTGGATGCAGCGCCTGGGACTCGGTACCCTCAGAGCTCCAAGCACACAGCCTCGGCCATGTGCAGTGTGCTATGGGTGTGGAGCAAGGTCTTCTCCCTGTGCTCAGGCCCTGCACCCGCAGAGCCCACATTGCACATATAGCCATGCTCAGCGCTTGGGGAGCACACTACTGCACTCCTCCTGGATTCTGGTCCTAAAACACGATTTAGGTTACGCTGAACCTAGGTTACTACGTTCCGTATCAATTTTTCAGTTCCTAAATAATGTCAGATTTTTCGATGGTATCTTGGGCATTAACTCATGGGATATGTTGAAATTGATAGAACAAAAAAGCTCAATTTATGGGACGATGGGCACGTGGGATCTGGATTTTTCCCTGAGGAGTGGTAATCCTTCCTATCAGGATTTGAACCTGTGGTTTGACACGCATACACAGATCTCTGGAGCCTTTGCTTAACACGTTGAGCTATCTTACATTACTCACGGGGCCTTAAACCTGCGATGCAGACAGTGCTGCAAGGCTCTGCCGTCCTGACTTTCTGTCAGTGGAGACCAGAACTTGCCTGAGGCTCCCTTTTTAGGTCGTAGCCTACCAGCCAACACAGCTGTCTGGTTGCGAAAAGATATCTGTGGCCGTTCTGAAAGCTTCCCTGGGAATGCGTTCAGCCCATTGCTTACCATTGGCATTGTGGTTTGTAACTCACATTTTCTCTCTTCTAGTTGCGGGACTTATTTGTTTTCAGCTGTCCAGCATATCGTCATCGCACCCATGGAGCGAACCTTGTTCCCCATCACTCCTTGTATTCTTCCAAGAGTCCTCGATTTCTGTGAACATGCCTTTACATTTTATTCTTGTCTTGTCACATTTGATGTGCATTCAAAGACAGAGGTCAAATGTCCGGCTCTGCCGTTCGAGGGTGTTTGGTGTTTACTTTTCTTTCTCTGACTTCAAAGTGAGAGGATTTATGTGAAAATCTTGTCGGGCACTAGGAAAGAAAAGTTCTTTTCTAGCCCGCAATTTTTTTAAACTTAATTAACTGTGTATTCAGAATATATCAGAATTATGAAAGCACAAATGAAACACCTTTTTTTGTAATCTGGAAGTGTGGTGGAAATAAATATTTTGAGCCGATCAAAACCAATCAGTACACCAAGTGATGTCAATTCCATACATTATCATTTGTGTGCCTTATAGTTTTATCATTAAAACTGTAAGTGAAAATGTAATGGTCATTTCAATTGAAAATGAGTTGTCTGTAATGGCAGTGCGCTACCACACCATGCATACTCCACACTACGCCACTCCACTCTACAACACTCCACTCCACTGCACTCTAGGCCCCTCAACTCTAAGCCATGACACGAATCTCCACTCCACTCCATCACATTCCACTCTATGCCATCTCATACTAGGCCACTCTCCTCCACTCTACAACACTCCACTGCACTCTAGGCCCCTCAACTCTAAGCCATGACACGAATCTCCACTCCATCACATTCCACTCTATGCCATCTCATACTAGGCCACTCTCCGCCACTCTCCGCCACTCCATGCCACTTTACTCCACTCCATGCCACTTTACTCCACTCTGACAATTTACTGCACTCTACTCCACTCTACCCTACTCTACTCCACCCCACTCTACTTTACTCCACTCTACACCCCTAAATGTCACTCTACTCACCTCCACCACTTTATGCCAATCTGCGCCATTCCACTTTATTCTATGACTCTACACCCCTCCACACTAATCCACTCACTCTACTCCATTCCTCGCCACTCTACTTCTCGCTCCTCTAGGTCACTAACTTTAAGCCATTCTAAACAGCAGCCGCAGGGTTGTAAAACATGGATAAGACACATTGGCAAAGTCAAAAGCTCTTGTGTAGGCGAGACATATTGGCTTTGTCAATGCTTGTATTTCTCCGACGTCAGTCAATTCGGTCCCAAAACGCTGGACACTTCTGGTATATGCCTGGCCTGCAAGCGCCCTATTATACACTAAATGTATTCTCATATTATTAACCGTGGCGGGCACTTAAGGCCGGCTCCGCAGTGCATAAGTGCGGCCTCCGACCCTGCACCTGAGCACAGCCGCCACACCTGGCTGGGTGAGTCTGAGGGCAGCAGACGGGGAGCAGGCTGGGACAAAGGTAACTTGTACATCATCCTGACATCCGGGTCAGAGGTCGCCAGGGCGGAGCAGGCTGCCGATGTGACACCTCACTTCATCTTGTGGGCCCTGGTTTGGGGCTGCTGGCCTGGAAACGTGGAAAACACAGCCTCGGTAATGTGCATTAGGAATAAAAATGCCGCCTGTGGTCGTGGCTCAGCCACACTTCCCCTCCAGTCATTTATCAAGATTTTTCACCCCAAGTCGAGGCACTCGGCGATGAGGAGAGGAGGGGGTGCAGTCGTAGGGATGAAAACACCTACTTTTAGCTTCAGCAGAATGACGTCCTGATCTAAAAGCAGACAGCTCTCAAATAGGATTAAGAAACAGAGCCGCGTCCTGCCCGGATTTGGCCATCAATGATGGCCCTGCGGTTGCTGGGTGATCCGTTTAGAGTGCACCTGGCAGTTCAGTCTGGACTGTTCCATTTAGGGCAGGAGAGGTCTCATCTGCATATAGCTGGTCCTTGTTCGATAATGGGCAAAAAAACAATGGACTGGAATGCGGGGAGAGCGAGTGTCAGAGCTGAGAGTTTTGTAAATTTCCATCCATCGTCTGTGTGTTCTAGTGATTAAAAGGCCCGCCTTTTATCAGCTAATTTGATTGACCTTCCTGTGGCTCCCTAGGGGTTTAGGGGGTCTTCCGGTAAGGACCGGAAATACAAATGAAGATATCAGCTGCACACAGCAGAGCCTTACTTTGCACCTTTCCTTGTTGCCAAGTAGTTACTTGGATGTCGGATTCTATTTAATGGACAATAGTATGGGTAAATTACCAAAACAAGAAGCCATTTTTAATATTGTGCTTCCGACCACAATTTTGCCATCTCTAAAAACTGTAAATCCCAGGTGTTATCACTTTACCAATCTCTTATGCTGAGAAGAATGAGTTGGCCGTGATGGGACTCAAACTGGTGAGCTCTTGGTTAATGCCAGTAGGAAGAATGTGAGGCCTGCAGAACTCAGCACAATATTCCAGATGAGCCCTCAGAACTGGCAGAATGCAGCAGAGATGCCACCCAGATCTAGACACAGCGTGCCTGAAGAGGACTCCAGGAACAAGACACAAGGACACAGGCCTTCAACACTGGATACACACTCCAGCAAGGCCGGGCGGGAAACAAAACAAAATGTAACCAGGCAAAAATATTCAAACCAGCCAAACCCGACAGGAGGCAACTACTAGAATGGGACTATGGGGGGGGGGGTTTCAAAGCAGCTCATCCTTCCCTGAAAGTGCCTCCCCCTGCCCCCAGCCTGCAGCCTCCTGGGGAAATGCAGAGTGACAGAATGGTTAGTCCAACCCTGAAGAGTGTTCAAGAGCTGAACCCCACACTCCAGGCGTAGCATCCTGAACTGAACACAATATTCAAGGTCAGGCTTTACTAGTGATGCGTACAGTGCTAAAACCTTCTGCTGACTCCCCAAATAACCCAGCTTGAGCTCAGTTCCACCTGTGAGTAGGCCATCCAGTCCAGGGCTGTTCTTTGCATTCAAGGATTTGTAGCCCCAGATATTTGATTATAGAATCAGGATGACAAGTATCAGAATGCAAAGACAATATCTGGAGTGCGTGAACTACTCATGCATGAGCTCGGTAATGTTGAGAGTAAGATCGGCTTACTCACATTGAGTTCCGCCGATATTACTCCGAGATGATTGAGGCATGAGAACATGCACCGTATGTCCCTGTGCTGACATTTTTCTTTGTATGTGAAGGTTCCACTTGGTGCTGCCTTTTGCTTTTTTTGTTCCATTGTTCTTTGCCCTCTATCACTCAGATAGGGATCAGCAAAAAAACATAAGGATCCAACAACAGCACCAAGCCTGCTTCTCCTCTTACACCTCCTTCTCTTAGAATCCCTAAGAGATCATCCGTTAAAGCCCTTCCTCTTGCAGACATCACCAACATGATCAGCTCCCTCAAAATCACTCTCTATGAATATGACATTTTACTGCGGTTATTCCTCAAAGCTCTCTTCAGGGAAGCTCTCTCCCCTACACTCCTCATGTTTTCAATGCCTCCCTCACTCAACAACAAGGTGATGGATGGAATGCTTGAATTAATTTTGGCCACTGTCAATAACTCGGGCCACACCCTAAGTCATACTTTTTCACCCACCATGTCACCCAGCCATATGCAAATCACCCTTCACCCTGCTCTAATCGGAACAGGCCAGCCCAGCTCGAACTGCCATGCCAGGTCCTCTCTGAACAGAAAAACAAGCAATCCAGGACTGGTTTTGCCCCTATTATGGGCTCATCAGCTAGGTATAGATTGATTCCAGTGGCACAGTGAGCATGGGACACAAATCTGGGCATATCCACCGCACTTAGGGCAGCAACTACAACAACAACAAGGTGTTGGATGGAATGCTTGAATTATTTTCAGCCAATCCTGGATTACTTGTGTTCTGGTTCAGGGAGGACCTGACTTGGCAGTTTGGCTGGATTGTTCCAATTGGAGTAGGGTCAAGACTGATTTGCATAAAGCTTGGTCAAAACTAAGGTGCCATGGTGCACAAAATAATGTTGGACTGTGATGTGGCCCGAGTAGTTACCAGTATCTGAGACTAATTTAAGCATTCCATCCATCACTTTTTTGTATACTTTAATCCCTCACTCAAGGCGTCTTCCCACAGGCTTTTAAGACATGCTAGATCCTCCCACTCCTCAACAAACCTATGCTAGACCCTGATAACATTGACAACTACTGGCTCATGACTGACGTAACTTTCATCAGCAGGATGGTTGAAAAATCATTCTATACTCCACTCCCAAAAAAAAATATATCATCCAGGCGGTGATTATTTCCCACTTGGACTACTGCAACGTTCTATATCTTGGAGTTACAAAAGGTAGAATGAGAATGTTGCAGAGAGTACAGAATACCGCAGCCTGTATGTTACTTAACATCCGAAGACGCTCCCCATTAGGGGTGGCTCTTGTAGAATTACACTGGCTCCCGGTGTACGACAGAGTGATTTTCAAAGCTCTAAGCTTCTGTCATAGAATTTTGAATGAGAAAGACCGTAGCTACTTGTTTTCCTTGATTATACCTTATAGTCCTATTAGGAATCTTAGGTCTTCAGGCACTGCAAGGCTGGTTATCCCAAAAAGGCAAAGAGCGCTGTCGGGAGGAAGATCGCTTGGCTTTCTTGCAGCTAAAATGTGGAACCAGCTGCCGCTGGATCTGAGGATGCAGCCCTCAGAAATGCTGTTTCGTAGGAAGTTAAAAACGTGTTTTTTTAAGATATCCCAGGCCATTTAGCTGTGATGCAGCTGATGGAGTCTTTGCTTCTGACAAGGAAAAATAATTCTTAGTGCGGGGACACTCTGTTGGAGTAACCAGGTGCTTTATAAACGTCTAATCTAATCAAGATTACATCCATGCTAACCATCTCCTGTATGACTACCAGTCTGACTTCACATCAGACTGAGCATGGAGACTGCTACCTAACACACTGTCGATTTTACCCTCCTTACCACAGAGGAAGATGAACCAAGCCTACCAATATTTCTGGACTATTCATCTGCCTCTGACAGAGTTGACCATCTTGCGCTGATTCAGATCTTGGAGTCTTGGATAGTATTAGTGGGCAATGTCTTTCACTGGTTCTCCTCCTACATTTCTGACAGAAACTAGTTCACTTGCATGATTGCCCTCAAGTCCCTATCATCTGTTGAGTCCCTTAGGAGTCCATACTGTCCCTCATCATCTTCAATCTCTACATGGAGCTCCTTGGGGCTCTACCCATAGATAACAATAACACAATTCACCAATATGCCAAGCATACAGAACCCTAGTTGAAAGCCTCCTCTGCTCCAGACAACCAATGCTTCAAACATACCCTGCACTTCATCCAGACATCCTGATTCTCAACCCCACTGAGACAGAATTTGTGTTATTTGCAAAGAACAAGCAAGCAATAGTAGAAAACTAGGCTTCATAACATGAAACTTGATTGATGGCTTCAAACTCAACCTTCACTTAATGCCAAGTCATTTGGATTCACTCTGGACACCAACTTTACCCTCAAGGAACACATTGCCAAATTAACACAAAGGCAGTTTGGTACCCGCTCTCTTATAATGAAAGAGAAACCTTTTCTTTTAGAAAGTGACTTTAGAACGACTGTTCAAGCCCTCGTACTCTTGCATCTTGATGGTGATAACAATCTTCTCCACGGCCCCCCCTTACTCCACACTGGCCCCCTTAAGGTCACATGGCATCCTGCCGTGCGTCTCATCCAGGGCCTGAAGAATTATGATCTCATCACCTCCCCATCCTGATGGCACTCCATTGGCCCCCCCTTTCCCCCAGCCAATCCGTATCTATTTCGAACCCCAGCTGCATAATTTACAAAGCTATATGACGAGCACTCCTGCTTAACTTGCAGACCAGCTCACGTCTCTGGAGTCTGTCAGCACACCATTCACCATCAGAAAGGAGATTGTGAAGTGTAAATAAACAGAGAAAAAAACAAGGCCACAGGCATTTTCCAGCCATTTACCCAAGAAATGTAATAACATCCCAGTCATATTTAGGACCATCCCAACGCTGCTCCAATTGAGGAAAGAGTTAAAGACACACCTCTTTAAAGAATATTGCATTCAGAATGCAGTTGCACTACACTTCTCTCCCAGAACCCAGCTACTTCTCCTGTCATTCGTTGACTTTATGCTTGTCTTTAAACCTGTACAGCACTGCTGCCATGGGCTAGGTTCGCACTATCAAATAACACAACCATACATACATCCATACATTGTTTACCTGTTTTTCTACCGCTGCTGCCTGCAATATACTTGTAAAACAAAGGGGGACCCAGTAACCCTGGTATCTGGGTAGTACAGTAATAAGGGAAACAATGGTCCCTGAACGGGGAAGTGTGAACCTCATCTTCCATGGTAAACTAGTGAATAATCATTGGTAGATTGGTTTTCAAGAAAAAAACCATTTATTCAGTTGTTCAACATTTAGAACCATAGAAAGAACTCATTAAATTCTATTGTTTTATACATTTGAAATAGAAGTGGTTTTCCCCAAACAATGCAGTGATAGTGAGGTAAGTGAGTAAGAAGTACGCTAGTGCTATACAGTATATACATAAATAGCAGTTGCGGCTGGCATGCCTTGTGGGTGGGGGGTTCGCGTGAGGGGGGGGGGGGGGAGTTAAATAATATAAAAAAAGAAACTTACCTCCGGGGTCCCGTGATGTCGCAGCTGCTTGCAGTGTCCTGTTTTCCTTTTCTCCTGCTGAACAGGAAGCAGGCAGCCTCCCTCCCCTCCCCTCAGCCAATCGCAACACTGCAATGGCAGGGTTGCAATTGGTGAGGTCGGCGCCCAGCCAGGCGCCTATCAGGAGACCATTTTCTCCATGTAGGCTGCATGCAGCCTACATGGAGAAAAGGAAGAGTGCACATGACTGGTTTGGTTGGCCTTAGAGGGCTGACCAAACAGTCAGGGCCCGCAACATTGGGCAAGCCACTCCTCCCAATAACTAGGCATACCTGTTAGAAATGGGGGTCTCTAGTTGGCAAGGGCTTGCACCTTTGTCCAAATAGGGACCCTTCTTCCTAGTCAGAATAAGGGAGTTACACTCCTTAAAATAACCCCTGCTCACCCCCTTGGCATGAGCAGTCAGACTTATCCTAGAGGCAGTGTGTAAAGCATTTGCACATAACCAACTGTAATACAGTGTAAGCACTACAAAAGGACACCACACCAGTTTAGAAAAATATCCAATATTTTTATATACAAGACCAAAAACGATAAAAATCCACAATACAGTACTTAAAAATCTACAGTTATCAAAATACGCTTTAAAAACATTTCCTTGATGTCGATAGCTCCGTCCGGGGCTATCACGACGTCGTGAGCAAACAAATCCAAACAGTTCTGGCGTCGTGGGCTAGGCACGGTGTGGGGAAGACCCGCAAACAGTACCTTTTAGAAATGCAGGGCGCCGGCGACCTCTCGTTGAGTTTCCAAAAACACGGCATTTGCAGGCATCGGTTCCGGAGGTTGGTGCAGGAGTCGTAGGGGCCCTCGAAGTCACACGCGTTGCAGGTCGATCTCCTCTCTCTTGGAGTCAGGAGCGCTGGCGTCAGCAGGTGTCGTGTGCTGCAGTGCGAAGTGCAGTGGTGCGGCTTTCCGTGCCCTCAGGTCGCAGTGCAAGCAGCGGCTCGGTGGCGGCGTCAGATGTCATCGTCGGTGAGACCAGGGTCGCGGTGCGAGATGAAGGCGGTGCTCGTCATGGTGCTGGCAGGTCACGGTGCAAGCAGCGTCGTCGTCATTGCTGAAGCGCTGTCGTTGGCTGTCGAACTGGAGTCGTTGGCATCGGCGTCGGTAGGCCAAGGCTGCAGTGCGGGATTAGGGCGGTGCGTCGTGTAACTTTACGAGCGGTGCCCTCGAACCACGGTGCAAGAAGTGGCGTCGATTTTGGCATGGAGCGGCGTCATCGGGGATGCCAAGGCATCGCCGTAAAACGAGGCGGTGCGCAGTGCGGTGCCCACAGGTCACGGTCTGAGCAGCGGCTCGGTGGCGGCATCAGCAGGCATCATCGGTGAGACCAAGGTTGCGGTGTTGCGTTGTGGCAGTGCCCTCTGCGGTGCCGTCAGGATACGGAGTCGGCAGTGGCGTCGTAGACGTCGTCGAGTTGCTTTTCCTCTGTTGCAGCACAAAACACACAGTCCCCAGTGCTACGGGCAGAAGAGCTTGAAGTCTTTGCTGTTCCTGAGACCTCTTGAACAGGGTGCAAGCTCTACCTCAAGCCCTTGGAGAAACTCACAAAGTAGATTGCAGAAAATTCAGTCCAGTCCTTTCACTGCCCAAGACAGAAGCAGCCACTGCAGGCCAACACAGCAAAGCACACAGCAAAGTGGTAGGTCCTCCTCACAGCTTCTCCAGCTCTTCTTCTAGACAGTCTTCTTGATCCAAAAAGGTTCTAAAGTTCAGGGGTCCGGGCCACAATATGTATATCCCAGGATCCTTTGATCTCTTAGGCAGTGAGTATTTGTGCCCAGCCAGAACCAGTTCTGCCTCGTCTGGTGTGATTTCCTGGCAGGATGTGGAGACGGCATTGTCAGAGGCAGACCAGGCCCTTCTGAGGTGCAAGGAAATTTCCTCCCCCTTCCCCCATCACAGCTCAGGTCTATTCAGCCCTTTTCTGACCCACCTAGACTATCTGGAGCCACTCCTGCTCCCCAGCCTTCTGTCACCCAAAACCCAGACAGGCAATCCACATTCCGGCAGAGGCACACGGGATGACTGAGCAAGAAAATACCTACTTTCTAAAAGTGGTATTTTCAAACACAGAATGTAAAAATCACCTTCACTAAAAGATGCATCCTTAGATTCTGAGTTCAGGCATACTACATTTTATTTTTCTACCTAGTTCCCAGGGCCTGTTATGTTTATAAGATGTTATAAACAAACTTCTCATTCGGTCCTGTGGGAAACAGGTAGCCTTGCAATAGTGAAAAATGAAATGGGCTGTAATTCACTATCAGGACATGCCACACACACCAGGGTATGTCCTACCTTTCACATACACTGCACCCTGCCCACAGAGGTACATTGGGCCTACCTTAGGGGTGACTGACATGTAGAAGAGGGAAGGTTTAAGGCCTGGCAAGTGGGTGCACTCGCCAAGTCGACATGGCAGTTACCGACTGCATGCAGACTCTGCAATGGCAGGTCTGAGTTACCTTTTTAGGGCTACTCACGTGGGTGGCACAACCAGTGCTGCAGGCCCACTAGTAGCATTTGATTTGCAGGCCCTGGCACACTCAGTGCACTTCACTAGGGACTAACAAATAAATGAAATACCCAATCCTGGAAACATCAATTCATAACACAATTTACCACAGGAGCACTTGCACTTTACCACTGATCAGCAGTGAGAAAAGTGCGCAGAAACACTACGCCAGCAAAAACAGTCAAAACTGGGAGGGCAGAAAGCAAAAACTCTGGGGAAACACTCCAAAAGATGCCAAGTCTAACAATACCCTTCTGCTTTCTCACAGTGCGAGAAGCAGAAACATAAAATGGTAGTTTTACCATTTTATGTTTCTGCTTCTCGCATTGCGAGAAAGCAGTGGGGCGACGCTCCTCTGTAATAATGGAGGAGCCGCCACTGATAAATAGTGACTGTGGTGGATGCACAAAAATACACTACACTATCATTGTGTCAAGGTTTCGACCCTTTAAAGTTATTTGTACAGGGTCATCATCAGGACAAAGAATGGAAACACCTATATAGGAGAAACCATATCAGATGGTTTGTAATGACTCGCATGCATTGTAAAATTCAATGGGAGGAAAATAACCTACCCGTTAGTTAGTAATCCTGTAGTGAATGTCGAACAGGACATTCCAGAACCACTTCTGTTTCAAATGTATTAAACAATAGAGATTAATGAGTTCTTCTTTCTATGATTCTAAATGTTGAACAACTGAATAACACATTATTTTTTCTAGCAAAACCAATCTACCGATGGTTAGTCACTAGTTTACTGTGGAAGTTGAGTTTTACACTTTCCCCCTCAGGGACCATTATTTTCTTTATTGCTGTCTGCAATATAGCTGTTCTGTGGAGGAACCTAAACTGTTACTATCTATACCTTTATTGTATGTTTGTGAGGAAAGCTAGCACAACTGTCATTAACCTCACTTCTCAGGAAGAGCTCCTAACTCCCAAGAGGTATAATATGTAGCGTACCCTCTTCGGCAAAATGAGAATGGGCAGGTATCTTTCACTGCAACAATGTATGCCCATATAGATAAGTAGTGTTAGGAGTAAGACAACAATGTCAGAGTAGATGTGATCTATGGGGGAACATTTTATATAGATACAGCTCCCCATGCTGACCCCTAGAAACAGTAGAGACACACAGTTGTTGCTGTTTTACAAAAAGGTGATTTATTACACACTATTCACTCATAAATTAAATATATTAGAATGATGGTAATTATCATGGTAATCTCAGCAGTCATAATATAGAAGAAGATGAAAATCAGACATACCTAAACTATTTTACATCACACATTCCTTTGCACTCCATTAGATTAGTGAAGAACCTATCTACATATGTTATCAGCCTCATTGTTATTGTACTGGATGAATAATTATTAATATTCCCTACCTATTTATATGTGAAGCCATGTAAGTATCCCCACATACCACAGAAAGCCATAGAGTCTGCAATAGGATAGCGAAACTTTGGCTTGTCTCTCCAACAACCATCATCATGTCTGACCCACCCAACTCCTCTGTACTCTTTATACCTTGTCCTCCAATGATTTCTTATGGAGCGGGAACTCCTGCACGGCTTCTCATGTAATTGCCTACGAACACTATCAGTATTTCTGTAATAGAAGCATATGGAAGGTAGGCAAAGAGTTCCATTTTATTTCCTTCAAAGCATGATTCATGTGAGGCCAGATAGTTTCGCAATTCTAATAATTGTAGTAGTTCTTTTTGGAGAACAGAAAGTTTCAGCGCTCGTTTTTTCAAGAAAGTAACTCTTCTTGTATAATTGCCCCTCCAAGTGTTGCACTGATGCTGCTAGCTTTTTGACTATAAAGTGCACAGGCCCTGTCATACAGGCCACATTGCATGTGCTCAAAAATATGTGTACAATGGGTTAACACCCAATTGGCATATTTAACTTACCTGTAAGTCCCTGGTTTATGGTACAAGAGGTACCCCAGGCTAGTAAGTTAAATGACACTAGTGGACTGCAGCACTTAATTGTGCCTTCACTGCAGCCTAGTTGGGCAGCTCCAAAGCGGTCAACTCGACATGGCAAAGCCTCTTGCCAAGTCAAAACCTTCCTTTTTAAATATTAATAAGTCACCCTAGGGAAGGCCTTGCTAGTCCTCCAGGCAGGCTGCTAAATATTAAAAAGAAGGGCATTGGTACTCTTGTGTTTGACATGCCCTAGCAGTGAAAATGTGAAATTGTGGTTTTCACTCTGGTAGCCCCATTGGCTCACATGGAGTTACGCTAGCTAGCGAGCCTTGGGCCACCAGAGATAGTACTCCAAGGTATAAAACTAATCGTTACATTAAACCAGACTGATTGCGGAAGCCTTAATTTAAAGTAACTTTTAATGAAAAGGTGACTTTAGAAAGTCACTACTTTGTTGCCTAAACCTCTGGTAGCCATTTCTGACTAGCTGCAGCAGTATTTACTGAGATAGCCTGCAGTCCCCCTTCTAAGAAATGTGAAGCGCTCCCAGGAACAGGGAATATAGAGAGCTGTTGGTGGGAGGAAGTGTGACCTCCTCAGACAGATTGGCCAGTGGGCGGTGCCCACAGATGTCCCGGCTTCAAAGAGGCTAGCACCTCAGAGAAACAAATGCGAGTCACACCTTAGCCTGCCAACTCCTTCATGTAGGTAAAAAGGCTGGCATCTCCTCCAGAGGGGGATATCCTATTGTAGAACTGGTTTCCCGGGAGGGGTGGCTCATTATACTCGACACACCTCAGGGGTGCGCCCATATCTCTGATCTAGGGGAAGGGGGCGGGGGGGTCCCAACATTTTGTATTTGGGCAGAGTGATGCACTGTGATGTTACTTAATGCCAACCCTGCAGAGAGTAATGTAAAAATGGGTAGGGTTGCACCGTGGGAATTGTAGCCTCGTTGACAAATGAGTCCTTCCTGCCCAAAAAGTTGAAGTTGGTATAAAAGTGGCACCATTTGCACCCAGACCTCAGTTCACTGCTGAAATCATGAAAAACAGACGAAGGACTGATCCTGCTGTGTCATTGGACTGCACAAAGAGAAGCTGCACCAAGAAGCTGCACCAAGAAGGACTGAACCTGCTGCACCCCAGGATTTCACAAAGAGTACTGAGCCTGCTGTTGAGTTTGTGCAGAGAGACCTGAAAGGCTAAACCAAATTTCACTTTGCCAAAAGAACTTCAAAGTGATTCCAAGAGCCAGTGGGCTTACTCCCTGTTAAGCCACAGGACCACAAATTGCTGTGGACGATTGCTTTTCCATTGCCCAGCTGGTCCCTGACCACAGATTCACCATGTAACCACTTGTGCATGTTGTCCTGACTCTCTACGAGATGCCCTACGAATCCTGTGCCCGTGGGTGGCGTTAGAGTGGACTCTTTCTCTTGCCCAGTGAAGAAAAAGCAGATAAAATCACAGAATCCCTGCACTTGGAGAGCTGACCAGTTGCAACTGGAATTGCGTGGGACTCCCCTGGTGTATAAGCACTGTTCTGGGCACACGTGGTGAGGGTATTACAAAGTTAATACAAATGTAATCACAGTTCAAACAAAGCGGCGGTCGACACCAGTGTAGGTTTGGAGAAAAAGGTTTTTTATATATCACAAAGCAACCACTGTATTGAACCAAACAACCAGCCGACACGTGTTTCGTCACAAGGAGTTATCCCGTGACTCTTCAGGGCTGTTCCGAGTCGGAAGGAGTAGGAGAGCAGGCCCCAAGTGACCGTGATAATTCCAACCCGGTCTGGGGTATGCGACGTGTTTGAGAAAAGGACGTAATATACATGGGATGCGGTATCGCCAAGTGCAGCGAAATCAGATGCGTGATGGCAGCCAATAGATGAGTAGCGCCCAGGTGTGGGCGGGTGGACGTCCAGTGTCAACATGTGGAATGGGGTAAATGCGCCAGGATACGGCGGGTATATGGTATGCTGGGGAGTAAAGGCAGGTTTAGAGGTCCGAGTAGGGACGCGTAGGTGCGGCGGGTTCGCCTGAAGTCCAGGATGATGCTCGGTGCGGTGACACTGGATCACTGTGGAGGACTCGTGCCTGGTGTATGCTGAGATACACGAGTCCTCGAACCAAGCTGTGCCTTCAATGCCATAGGAGTCATGGCTGGTGCCATGGAGGACTCTGCCCAAGAGAACTGCAAAAGGACAGCCTATACTCCAAAAGGAACCAGAGGCTACCACCGAGGATTTCTCCAGGAGCAAGGCCAAACCCATTTAAGCCTGTGTTGGAAGAGATGCACCTTCTACCCGCGGTAGGAAAAGTTGCTGGACTCTAGGTAGCCTCTGACTCTCCCCTAGGTATCTTGTTATTCTAGACTCCTAGAAAACCAGTGAGTGAGCTGCAGTGATTTATTTCAAACTTTTTTAAACTTTTAAAGAAACTTTGAAAAATCATATCTTTCGTTCCCCCTGATAGATGTTTGTCATTTTGGTGTGTAAAGATAAAAATACTGTCTATTGGTATAGGATTTTTATTGTATCGTATCTTTTCCTTATGAACTGTTTTGGTACTTCTAAATGCTTTAAACTTGTTCCTTTGATTAGACCCGATTGGTCAGTGCCACTGCTATCCCTGACTGAGTTAAGTTTTTTTTTTAAAGAAATCTAACTGGACCTGATGCAGAATTGTGACATTATTACATGATGAGGCCTCATAGGCACCTAACATAATATTCCCCCTTTCCTACAATTTTGTTAGCACAACTACTGCCAACCTACAGCTCTGAAAATAATGTCTGAAAATAATGGGGCAATCTTGTACACTCTTGACATTTCCATTCAAATGTTAGTTTTCAAGGGACTAAGTCTGACACACACACTAGGCCTGATTTATAAGAAACCTGTATGTATTACTAAGCCAGCCGGGCCATGCACACAGCTGCTACCCATGCTGCAGCACTGCTGTGTGTCAGCGGATCTTGGTAAACACCTTTCACTATGCAGAAGCCAAGGAGATCGACCTAAACAATGTTTTTTTTTCTGCAGCATTAGTCTTTCAGGTTGAAGGTTGCCAGCTCACACAGCTTTCTGGTCATGTAAGACTTCATGAGGACATGTCGATAGCTGTCCGGGTAATCAACTCCTCCCATTACTTTCCATTGCTTTTTGCCTTTTTGTGTTGTCATTCTTATTTTCTTGCTTTCTATTCAATATTTTTATTTTTTTAAGACCGTCCATCTAGTCTTTGTCCCTCCTTTGGAGCATAGCCTGTTTACTATCTCCCTGATTGGATTATTTCTTCCTTCCACAAGTGTCTGCTTTTAGGGATCCTTTATTTAAACCACTCCATGAGAGTGTATACATTTTGCCGTTCTCTGTGTTTTTCCACTTCTCTCAGCACATTTCTTTATGCAACATTATAAAAGTGCTACTTTCAACACACTTTTCCTTAGAGCCACTCTCAGTGTGTTTTCAGTTTTATACATATTCACCCTTCCACTTGCTCTTACGATGCACTATCAGTTTTCAATCATTACATCTAGGGCCTTGCTACTGTAAAAACTATAATAATTTTAAAAATGTAAACCACGCTTTTCTTAAATAGTCTATGAGAGTGCGTGCATTTTTACCATTCAGTGCGTTTGCCTGCTTCTCTCAGCACATTTCTTTTCATTACATTATTAAAAGTGTTATTTTCCACAACGTTGTCCTTCGAGCTGCTCTCCTGTGGTCTTTCCCTTGTTGGTTCACTTCCACCACCCCTTTCACACTGCTCTGTCTTCTTCCCTCTCTGCGCCCTCTGTGTTGCTTCCCACCTGCGCCCTCTGTGTTGCTTCCCCACCTGCGCCCTCTGTGTTGCTTCCCCACCTGCGCCCTCTGTGTTGCTTCTTCACCTGCGCCCTCTGTGTTGCTTCCCACCTGCGCCCTCTGTGTTGCTTCCCACCTGCGCCCTCTGTGTTGTTTCCCACCTGCGCCCTCTGTGTTGCTTCCCACCTGCGCCCTCTGTGTTACTTTCCACCTGCGCCCTCTGTGTTGCTTCCCCACCTGCGCCCTCTGTGTTGCTTCTCACCTGCACCCTCTGTGTTGCTTCCCACCTGCGCCCTCTGTGTTGTTTACCCCACCTGCGCCCTCTGTGTTGCTTCCCACCTGCACTCTCTGTGTTGCTTCCCCACCTGCGCCCTCTGTGTTGCTTCTCACGGTGCACCCTGTATTGCTTCTCCACCTGCGCCCTCTGTGTTGTTTTCCCCACCTGCGCCCTCTGTGTTGCTTCCCCACCAGCGCCCTCTGTGTTGCTTCCCCACCAGCGCCCTCTGTGTTGCTTCTCCACCTGCACCCTCTGTGTTGCTTCTCCACCTGCGCCCTCTGTGTTGCTTCCCCACCTGCGCCCTCTATGTTGCTCCCCCACCTGCGCCCTCTGTGTTGCTTCTCACGGTGCACCCTGTGTTGCTTCTCCACCTGCGCCCTCTGTGTTGTTTTCCCCACCTGCGCCCTCTGTGTTGCTTCTCCACCTGCGCCCTCTGTGTTGCTTCTCCACCTGCGCCCTCTGTGTTGCTTCTCACGGTGCACCCTGTGTTGCTTCTCCACCTGCGCCCTCTGTGTTGTTTTCCCCACCTGCGCCCTCTGTGTTGCTTCTCCACCTGCGCCCTCTGTGTTGCTTCCCCACCAGCACCCTCTGTGTTGCTTCCCCACCTGCGCCCTCTGTGTTGCTTCCCCACCAGCGCCCTCTGTGTTGCTTCTCCACCTGCACCCTCTGTGTTGCTTCTCCACCTGCGCCCTCTGTGTTGCTTCCCCACCTGCGCCCTCTATGTTGCTCCCCCACCTGCGCCCTCTGTGTTGCTTCTCACGGTGCACCCTGTGTTGCTTCTCCACCTGCGCCCTCTGTGTTGTTTTCCCCACCTGCGCCCTCTGTGTTGCTTCTCCACCTGCGCCCTCTGTGTTGCTTCTCCACCTGCGCCCTCTGTGTTGCTTCTCACGGTGCACCCTGTGTTGCTTCTCCACCTGCGCCCTCTGTGTTGTTTTCCCCACCTGCGCCCTCTGTGTTGCTTCTCCACCTGCGCCCTCTGTGTTGCTTCCCCACCAGCACCCTCTGTGTTGCTTCCCCACCTGCGCCCTCTATGTTGCTCCCCCACCTGCGCCCTCTGTGTTGCTTCTCACGGTGCACCCTGTGTTGCTTCCCCCATCCTCCGAGATTCTGCGCTCCGTGTTGCTTCCCCACCTGCGTTCTTCCCCACCAACGCTCCGTCCATCATTCCCTTTGGTATCGCTTTTTTTTTCTTCCCCACCACCCACGTTCTTCTCCCCCACCCCTGCTCACATTACTTTTTTGTGTTTACTAATCCAACTCGGATTGGTAACCAAAAAGAAAAAAGTGCATGCATCATTTTATAAGCTTGATTCACGCCCCTACAATCTGATGCATCCGGCAACGTAGGCTATTTTTTTACTTTCCTTTTTATTAGCCATGCGGCACACTATCCGGGATGCTGTGTAGCATGGCTAAAGCCATTGGCAAAGCCAATAAGGCCCTAAGGCGAGATCCATTTGCTTTGCCAATGCTTGTTACTGCATGCAGTCACCTTCAGGCCTTTCCTTGGCTCTGGTGCCCGTGGTATGCTCAGGGGATGTCGTTCCTGCAATCACCACATAAGATGTGCTTGGCAGCTTGTGTGCGACCTTTTCAAGCCCTCTTCAGATTCAGTTTCAGTGGAGGCCTTGAGGAGTCTAATTCACTCTGGTCACACATTCTCGTTCACCGAGAAGTCCTTGTGTTTCTGAATCTCATTGCAAGGAAGCACTTCCGGCGAGAGTAAGTGAGACACCGTTTCAGTCTCCTAGCATTGGTGTAACACAGGCCTGTACCACCTGCACTGCGGGGAGACCGCCAGGCTCCTTTTCTGGGGGACTTCAGTTATCTGTCACTTTCAGCTGGTTCCCTCCTTGCATTTTAATCACAGTCTGTGCAGACCCAGTAATACCTTGCAACTGCTCTGAAAAGGTGAGAGTTGAACCAAAAAGGTGTAACAATTTGAAGTGATCAACACATAAAGAGGCTGGGCTCCTTTAAAAAGCCATGCCCTGCCTGTTAATATCAACTCAAAGAGGTGGGCTTGGTAGGTCCATGTAAGTAGACCCTGTCTTGCAAATGAGAACCTCCACTTTCTTATCTCTTGCGATAAGGCTTAAAAAAGTGAGCTACGATGGGGGGTTTCTTAGCCAGCTTGCGTCCTGGCCTCTGCTCTTAGGCTAAGGCCCGAAACCCTGCAACCATCCTTCTGTAAGGCAATGATGCCAAGAAGCAACCCAACATCACACACAATAAGTGCTTCATTTGAATCCATCTTGAATTAAAGGCACAGTGCATAGCTCCAAAACACACAAGTGGTGGTGCGCCGCAAGGTTAGAGTCCACTCATTTACAAGTCTATTCCAAGTCGCATATAGTCCAATACGTCTTGATTTTCATTTTTCATTGGTGATATAAGTAAGACAGCCAACGCGTTTCATTCACTATAGGTGAACTTCGCCAGGGCAATTGAAGTTGTGCATTGATCTGGTATAGTCTTCACCCATTGCAAGTTTGATCCCTTAATTGCATTGGATCCTCATGTCTTCTTCTGATACAAGTAATTCAGTCAGGGTCGCCTCATAGGCCTTCAGCTTAGGCACCTTGTTTCGTGTCCCGCAGTAACATTTCATGGTGCACGTCTCGCCGTAATGCATGTGCATAGCTCCTAAAACAAGAAGTGGGCTACCTTAGCTTCCCTATCAGTATTACGATAAGACTTGCTGTTAACAGAGAGATCCTGCAGCAGGTGCCTTTATCTGCTAAGCTATCAGGAAAAGTGGTCAAAAAGCTTCCTCAACTTTACCACCACATTTCTTCTGCTTCACGTTGAAGTTGTTGTGAGCTTTAAAGGTGAGTGTTCTTTCCATGGACACCCCAAGGATATACTGTGAGGCTCTTGTTTAAACTATGAGGGGACTTTGAATGCCACGAGGTGTTGCATGTAAAGTGAATTTCATGCCATAAGCTACACAAAAATACTGTGGGGGTAAGAGAAAGGAAAAGGGAAGGAAAGAGGTTGGACAGAAGAGGGGAGGATTATACTTTTTTTTAATACTTTTGTATACTGCTATATAAGGCCCTGGGAGCAGGAGAGAGGATAGGTGGACACGATGTTGTAGAGGGGCGAGGACGGAACATGATGTTAAGTCATGTTATTATTTTACATAGCGCTACATGCATGTATGAGGCTGTTTCAAAGAACATGCGATGAACAGAAGAGGGTAGGAAAAGGAAGGACAGAAAGAGGTCATAAGGGAGAAGAGCGAAGAGGTCTGGGCAAGTCTTGCTTTTTTTCAATAGATCCTAATTCCAGACTTTGGGGCTGATTTAAATGTCGGTGCAAAGGGTACTCCATTGCAACAGCGAAGGAGTACCCTATGTCATGTTACATTAAAATTAATTTATAAAGCGCACGTTCACCAAAGGTCTCTTGGCGCTATAGTAAAACCCTGATTGGGAGACCTATTTTCAAATCCAATTAGATCTCAAAAGTTTATGTAAACAATGAGGTCTTTAAATTTTTCCTGAACAAGAGAATATCTGCAGCGTGGCGGATCGTCCAAGGCAGAGAGTTCCAGGTAAGGGAGCTAACACCGCAAAGCTCCTGTCTCCCGAACTGCTCTTCTAAAATTTGGGAACAACAAAAAGTTAGAAAAGGCAGATCTTAAATTGCGAAAAGGATCATCATTTTTATTCTTATCTGCCGCCAATTTCGGTGCTTAATGATTTACCCTCTTAAACCGTACGACATAGCGTAACATATCCTTTGTTGCACAGGAATCCAATGTAGCCTTTTCAACAACGTAGCCTTTCCGCCACCTTGAAGGTCCGCTCGCCTCATTTAGAATCGGGCAGACCTTCAGTATGTAGATGGTGGAGGCTTCTCCGCCTCTGCTGCCTACACACACCTCCAATGTCGTAAGGGTTGTCAGAGCTTTGGCCATGTGTCTGCGTGGACACATTGCCAGTTTTCACTGCCCATCACTGCAATGAAAAACATGACGTTAAGGGGCAGTGAAAACTTTTAAATGAACTCAAAACCATGGAAAGCTTCTCCCATGGGGAGAGAGGGTCATTGTCTTTTTTATCTTAAAAAAGAAAATCCAGCTTTGCCATTTTTTTTTTGGAGGAAAAAATAAAAAGTTGTAAGGTTGATCTACAGCTTCACTGTGTTGACTGAGCTGTCCGTCAAACTCTCAATGCATTGTCAAGAGACGCCATGATGGAGGTTCCCGGAAATGCAAGAGATGTCCGCAGGCGGGTGGAGTACCCTCGCCATGGCGGGAGTAAAGTACTCTGCCATGGCAATGGTAATTACTTTGTCTGCCTACACTTAATTACGCCCATCTGTCATCTCTAAAGCACTGTAATGTAACAGTGACCATGTCTTACTTCAAGTAGCCAGTAATATCAACAAGCCTATGCAAGATCTATTGGCTTTGTCAATGTTTTTTAGACATGTTGCACAACTGCATGGGCAACATGGCTAGAAGACGAAAAAAGTGCTATGCATCATATCCTTTTTTAAGCCCCATTGCACACCAGTCCGCGCTGAAGTGCAATATGTTAAAAAAGTGGGGGGGGGGGGGTCACAAAACAAGGGAGGCACGGTGAGGGAGGGAGCACCGGAGCACCAGAGCACCAGAAGGTGGCAGCAACGCAGAGAAGGGGTGGGTGGGAGGGGAAGGAAGAAATAGAACCACAATCACAACACAAGCATCAGACGGGCACTGATTAGGTTAAATCAATCTGTACTTGGTCCATACGCCACAGAAAGGAACAGAAGTAATACTTGGCCTGCGCTGGACAGTTAGGAGGCACAAAGCAGAGTGGCACTGAAGCCAACAAATGGTAAGCAATGGGCGGGCTCCAAGCCCTTTATTGTAAACAATAATATCTTGCAAGTGAGAGCGCATGCACCATCACATGCTCAACTTAAAAAGGAGCAAGAGACCAGCTAGTCTGAAACGAAACGAAATGAGGAAGGAATACAATGATGCCCTCATAAGTCCTGTAAAGAGAAAGTGTTGGTGAGCTGCCTTGCAGAGAAAGATAAACACAGGTCGGCATATCAAGCTCTGAGGCAGGAGCGAGGGTTGTTAGGGAAGATTTGATGCAGTATTTTATGAAGCATTAGGGTGCTTGTACGAGAGTTGCAGAATACCTATCACTGTTCCCAAATCCGTGCCACCTGTTGCTCTGTCTCTTGCCACTGGCAGTCATTGCGGGCGGGACCCACAGCACGTGCTGCACCTCTTCAAGGGAGGCTGCATCATGTTGGTGTTACAGGTGCTCCACTTAAATCACACCAAACTCTCCTCAAGAAGAGGAGTGCCAGCACTTTGTTTTTACTTTCTCAGTGTCTCTTCAGACTCTTTTAGATGCTGTTGCTCATATTGTCCTGGTAAATAAAAAAAAATTCTTTATAAAAGCATTTTATTGATTTTTAATGCAAAGCCCCATTCTGCAACAAACCAACATAGCATTCATTCAACGACAAACATTCCAACACATTTCTAGATCCCCATCTACCCTTTGTACCACGTATCTCAGTTAGTTCACTAGTCCATAATACTCGCCCCATTTACCCCAAAACATATGCAACTTTTTGGGACAGCCTTGCGCCACATAAATAGGTTCTTCTTGCTTGGCTCACCAGTCCATTGCCTCTCTGCCAAAGTGGGTGGGTTGGGAGATATTCATTTGCATGCAGTGTCCCTTTTGGCGACCAGTGTCGCAATGCCCACGGCATCCTCTCTCCCCTTCCACCCCTGAGATCCTACAGAAGCCCCAACAAGGCCAGTTTGGGTGATATTTTCACTGTTTGATCCAGGACGCGCGTGAGAGTTTCAGCTATCCTGCACCAATACGTGGCGATGCTGTGGCATTACCACACCATGTGAAAGAAGTCTGCCAGCATTTAAGCATTGAGTTCTGTAAATATATCTACATGCCAAAGAAGCTGTGGAGTGAAGTAGGTCACGTGTAGCTAACAAAGCTGGACCAGCCTGATCTGAGATGAGATGGCAAGCTCCCAAGGGGCCATACATGCCTCCCGCCATTCTGTGTCTTCTAAAAATGCAATCAAGCTTTCCCATTTGTGTCGAAGGCGGTCTATGGCAGTGGGGGCATTACAGATAAGAGAACGGTAAATCTGGGTTATCCCACCCTTGCCCGGTTTGCCCATCAATGGTTTGGCTTCCATAGGGCTAAATTCATGGACATCTGTGAGTTCTGTGTAGTGACGAGCTAAGACATGTCAAAATTATAAAATATTTTTGGAATTGCGTGGCCGCTAGGCAAAAGTTGTGCTGCAGCTCCTGCAAGGATTTCATGCAGGACCCACTCCATACATGCACCAATGTGGAAATTCCTGTTCTGTCCCATTTCCCAAAACCTGCCAATTGGGCGGTATGACTTAGGCACTGGCCTCATCGGAGTTTGATGCGTTGATTTTTTGTCCCAGTCCGTGAAACTATTAGCAGCTCGCCAGGCTAGAAAGACAGCCTTCATGCTTTCTGGTGCCTGGGATGGAATGGGCTTTCCATATAGTACAGTCCTCACCGAGTTCAGCCTTAGGTTGCCCAACTCCATCCGGTTTGCCGGGGCGCACCATCCCCCATTCAACCAATCATTGATCACTAGAATCTGGGAGGCCCAATAGTACGCCCACACATCTGCTGCTCTCATGCCACCTCTACAGCATTTGTTGAAGGCAATACATGGTAGTCGGTCTTTCCATAGAAATGCTCAGATGAGCGCTGTCACTCCTATAAACCACTCATTGGAAATCGGGAGGAGGAAGTTCTGAAACACATATATGAAGCACTGAAGTACCATCATTTTAAAAAGGGCCACCCTCCCCAATACTGTAAGTGGGGGCTTAGCCCACCTATTCAAGTCGGTCTAGTTTTAGCAAGTAGAGGAGTGAGATTAACGCTGTGAGTGAGCTCCAAAAGAATAGAAAATTTTACCCCAAGATATTTGAAGCTGAAGCGACAAATTGGAATGGCTTTTTGCCAGTTAATTGTGCTATTGTCTCCCTTTATGGGGACTAGCAGGAATTAGCCCCAGTTTGCATGAAGACCAGAGGACTCCCCCGTAGATGGTCAAGAGCTCCATAACTCCAGGGCCCGACACCTGGAGACTGGAAAGGAAAAGGAGGATGTTGTCTGCATAAAGTGCGATTTTATTCCCTAGGGAACATCCCCAATTCCATCCCTGAACCCAGGCGTCACAATGGACCACCCGAGAGAAGGGCTCAATAGCCAGGGCAAAAAGAAGGGGGACAAAGGGAAACCCTGCCTGGTGTCCTTATGAATCAGGAACTATCTTGATAGCACCCCGTTGATCAACACCTGTGCTGAAAGCTCATGGTACAGGAACTTAATGTACCCACAAAATTTGGGGCCAAACCCCATACCTACAATCTATGCTCTAGATAGGGCCAGTCTACAGTATCAAAGGCAATTAGCAAAAGCGCCAAGGCATCAGGGATAGTGTTAGATCGAGCCAGTGCCACATTGACGCGCCTAATACAGGCAGATGCTGCATTTCGGCATGAAGCCACATCAATGGGGTTGGACCAGTGTGTTCAGGACCTCATTCAGCCTATTGGCTAGTATCTTAGCAAAATAGTTGATGTCTGTGTTGATTAGAGAGATGAGATGGTAGGATGCATATTGATCCCCTGGGTGTCTGGATTTGGAAAGTACGACAATGGTGGCCAGAGCCGAATCATTCAGAAAGGAACCCCTGGCCTCCCCCTCCTCCTTTGTGTATGTGTGAGCCAACGATTTCAAGAAATGCACAAAAATATTTGAGTGGAAAGCCATCAGGGTCTGGGGTCTTTCCCGCCTGCATGTCTTGTAGTGCCGATCTTATTTCCTCTAATGTAAGGGGAGCCTCCAAACCATCCCATTGAGGTTTTGGAAGAGGTATCTCCGCTAGGAGGGGAGTAGTTGTTCCTGCACTGACTGTGTGTGTTGCTTATAGAGTGACTAGTAGTAATCTGCAAACCCCTCAGCTGTCTCGATGGATGTGTGGAGCCATCGCCCACCTGGGCCCAAGAAGTGGGAGATGAGCCTTGCCTCCTGACTTATAGTGGACAGCCAGTACAAGAGCCTACCCCTCTTGTCCCCATGTCCATATAACATGTTGGACTCCCCCCCCCCCAGCATTGTTGCGCCTTGTCGAGAGCGAGCTGACGGAGCGAGGCCCAGTCCAGTTCAATCTGTCTTCTCAGGGTCTTGGACGCATCAGTTAGAGACTGTGTTTTCACTCGTAGGATATGGGTCTTTAGGTCTGTAATCTTTTTACTCTTATCTCTCGCCACCTGTGCGAGGTATGCTTTAGCCACACCCCTTATCGCTGCCTTGCCGGCCACCCATTGTTTGCCTGTCTAGACCAAAGAGCCATCATTGATCTTGGAATATGACTCCAGTTCCCCGGACAGGTATTTTGTGAAGAGGTCATCTAAAAGGAAGCAGGCATTGCAGCGCCAAATGGGTCTATTGTGGCGTACTGGGGTACCTACTCGAAGGGTGATGGGGAATGGTCAGAAACCCCCCGGGAAGGGCAATTGGCTGCCGTGGTGTCAGTCGCTGGGAGGAACATGAGATCAATTCGCAATGTGTGTCTTAGCAGACACCGAGGTCCGCGTGTATGCCTGGTCTTGAGGATGCCAGGCCCTCCAGGTATTGCAGAGGCCCAAGGAGTCTAATCAAGTGCCAAGTACTTTAGCCTTCTCTAGGCATTGCCTTATAGGTGGTGCCGATGTATCCATCTTTGGTCGTGGGACAGCATTGATATTACCCCCCCAAGACTGTGATGCCAGTTTTTAACCCACCACAATATTGGTAAGTTTGTCTAGTGTTTGCATCTGTAAGTGTGGCGCTATGTATATACTGAGAATGTTATAGTGTTTCTGTTCGACATGGCCTTCTTAGGGGAACATCGCCGAAATATTTTCTATCCTCCTAGTCTTTGCCTACTCCCTGTTTGTGACCCTAGAACTCAGGGCAGGTTCCCACAGAACTCCAGTAGGAAGGTACAAGCACCCTCCCTACAAAGGTTAGGCGCGGGGGGCTCATGCGATTGGTTTAAGTGTCGTACCCGGGAGTGCCCTATGAAGAAAAGGCAACCAGATACCCAGGGCGAGTACGGCAGGGGCGAGTAGGGGGACGTGGCACTGATCATGCCCCGCAGGGCTCGCGTGCCCAGTATGTCTCCTACTCAGGTTGGCGTCTCCACTGGTCAGCTGACCTGGAGGGGGCCTTCCCTACCACCAGAGTGACCCCAGGGTACGTAACAAGGGGCAAAGCTCGGGGTAGGTGAATGGCCTGGTGAGGGCCTGAGCATGACCACTGGTGGGGTCCCCCTACCTCTGGGTCAGTTCCCCTACATGGGACACCTACTGGGGTTGCCAAGGCCCCTTTTGGGGCTGTAGGCCGGAGCCCTTCCCCCACTGGTGGTGCAGTGTGGAAGTGCATGCACCCTACCTACTTCTTACAGGTAGTGGCGCTAGGTTGGTAGGGGGTGAAACAGATCGTCCGCCTGTCAAGGCAAGCGGTGGGCGCACTGGCACCAAGGTTGTGCTGGGCCTGGATCTGATCAGATAGTGGTGGTCGGCCCGAGCCCCTGCCTCTGTGATGTTTCTAGGCCCCCGCCACCAGCCTGCCAAGATGGCCTGGTGTGCGCGTTGGCACTATGGAAGTGCTTAGTGTGAATCTGGACTGACAATGGCAGCCAGATACCGCATGGACATCACAAGTGTCCTGGAGATCCGGCCGCCCGTCTGCCACTGCAAGCTGGGGTGTGTACTGGTTCTTGCATGGAGCCTCGAGGCTCCAGGCCCTTCCCCACTGTACTGCAGCATGAAAGTGTGCACACCCTTCCGACGCATGTTGAAAAGTGGAGCAGACATGATGTTTGTAAACATAGGTCAGTCCTGCTTTTGCGGCTTGGGTGCACACTTGCACCACTGGTGTGGTGTACCAAAGTGAATGACCTGCTATTGTACGCCGGTCGCACTCGCATGGACTGTGCGTTTAAACATGTGTGTGACCTGCCACAGCAGGCCTGTGACCGCGCCCTTGCGCGCTGATAACAAACACGGTTAAGCTGGAGGGAGCCTCTCACCTCCACACGGATGGAACGTGAAGGGCTGCGCAGGCATCCACAGGTGTTCGCTGCCCAGGTAGGACTGAAGACCCACAAGGGTTCCTCTACTGAGGAGACTGGCTCTTTCTTTAAGTTAGCATGGAGAAGAGGATGCCTTTATTTCAAGCTGCAAAAATGGATTGCAGTGGAGCAGCCTCAAGATGTTTCCTGTCCTAGGATTCACTAGGCCAAACCTGTTCCAAAGGTAACGATGGCCTAAGCATATCTTGTGTGGAAATGCCATGTATGGAATGTGGACATTTTTAGGCTTCAAACTCTTTGTGTGCCTTGGTGCTTGGCACCTGTCAACACCAGAGGCCAGGGGGGAGCACATCTAGGCATTTCCTAGAAACAGCCATAAACCATTGGCCATGCAATTGAGCCAGCCTCAGCCATTTGCAGTCCTGGTAGAATATGTGGCGGGGCAGAGATTGTGACACCGGGCCTCTGGGGCCACATCACGGCCCCCATAAAGATAGAGATCTGCATTCCATAGCCTCTTGGCACACCGGATGGAGAATTTAAGATACGCATCTGTGGTTCAAAGGAATGCATTCAGAACCTTCCCTTCAACTTCAAAGTCCCAATGGGGTATAACTACACAGTGCCACCATACTGAGGTCCGGAGAACCTGGACTGCATGGGGCACATTGCCAGAGGACTTTGTTGTGCACATGGAGGATAACTGCCTGAGGAAAGGACTGCTTGCCTTTCTGAATAGAGGCTGGCCTGGGCCGACTACCTGATGACGTGTGGCACCCTGAAGTGGGCTCCCAAGGACTAGACAGCTGGCCTCCTGTTCTCTCTGAGGTCTCAGGATTATCAAAGATCTACAAGGGGCCCACAACATCTACCAGTAATATCTGGAGAGCAGTGCCCTCTAAGTGCCCACATCACCTGCTGAAAGCTGGACAGCATGGTGTGAGCTTGGAATTACAGAATCATGCCTGGTAACTGGAGTGCCTAGTGAGGAGCTCAAGACATTGCCTGCATCTACGGTAAAGTGGTTCCTGTACTGCAGAGATCCCAGCACGCATAAGCGTATTGTTGATGGTGAGTGGATTCACCGGTTTAGGGATCCAAAGAGGCCAACTTTATCAACTGTTACGCATTTCTCTTGTGCGCCATGCCAACTGCATGCTCATAGTGTGTGGTGTCCGTGTCACAAGTTGTGACCCTCGGAGGTGAAGAACACACCCATTGCAGAGTCTCATTCTAACTCATGAGACCCTGCTGAACTTACGCCTGTGTGTGTGTCCAGAATTGTCTGGTGCAGCCGACATCAAGGTGTTCCAGACATAGTGCCTCATTTCCAGGGAGGTATGGAACTGCAACTCTACTTCGTGTAACCTGAAGCGTCTGGTGTGACTAATCTCATTGTGCGCCAGATCCGGTGCCCGGATTGACGGGGCACCACTTGGATCAACGTGTGCCAGACAGGGTGCCCCGCCCTCAAGCCGAGAGGCTTCCCGGTGTGTTGTTTCCCCATTAACTGCTTGTTCCCTCACTGGTCTCATCATGCTGGACCAACTGCCCGCTCCCCATCTGGCCCTTCTGAATACTTCGTGGTGCCAGAAAGGAGTGCTAGGGATTGACTAGGCTGGAAGGATGCTTCTGAGAAGGATCGGAAGCAGGTCAAGAGACTGCGTGACCCCCCCCTGTGCTTCTCAGAACTGGGCTGGAGCCAGAAGGCCCTGGTGGACCCCTGATTGTAATGACTTGTTGCTCTTGGCCCGTTTGTGCTTTGAGACTTGTTGGTGAACTGTCTGAGTGGTGCCGAGACCCTCTTTGTTTAAGTCTACCTCTTGTTTATGCATACTGTCTATCCCCACCTGCTTACCGGGGATCCAGACGAGGTGTGACCTCAGCCACGAGCGGCTTTGTGTCCAGAGGGAGGGGGCTGGCAAACTTCCATCCGAGGTGTCTGGCATAGTGGGGGTGAAACGGGCGGTGGCGGGAGACTTAGAGCTACGGGGGCTGCAGTGTCTTATCTATTGACCTGCTTGGTATCAGTGGCACCGCATTAGGGTGTCGGGTGTGTATGAGTGTGAAAACGCCCATAGAGACTGGGCTGGTACGTGTTGCATAGCATAGTGGTGTGAAGTGAGTGTGCAGGAGTGACGATTCCCTTACCAAAAGCACTTTACCCTCAACAGTGGGTTTATCCGCGTGGCCTCGTCCCGCGGTGCTGCTAAAAGTGTTATAATTCTGTATATGCACATATTACTGATTTTGTTGTAGCCCAGGATGCACCCTATAGCTGTGAAATTGCAGGATTAGGATTGTGAGGGTGGACCAGGGGCTAATGAGTTGCACCGCATATGGGTGCCATGTGGGGTTTAGAATGGGACTTTTCCCATATTTGCATGATATCGAGATCTGATCAACACGGACTGGACCTAGTACTGCTAGTAATATTGTTAATTGTGATTTATGCCTAGAGCCCCATGATATTCATGTGATGCTGTTTTCTGTGTGTGTTAAATATAAACAACATTTCTCGACATTAAGTGTGAAGTCTCTCATTTGTGTCGTGCAGAATATTTATTGGGTCCGCGTGCTATGTTCTGGCTTTACACATTGCTTCTGAGGGACGGCTGGCTGCTCAGTGCCAAGCTACCCAAGGGCAAGCACCGGGTGTACAATGTGTGTAATCACTTGCCTTTGACGGAAGCAGTGCTCTCTGCCTCGCTCGGGTCCCCCCTCAGCCAACCAACAGTGCCCCTTCCAACAGCTTCCCTTCCAATACACCTTCAAGCCCCATCTGACAGCCCAGCAGTTCCCAGAGGGTTCAGGTGACCACAAGTGGAAAGCGTTATATAGGAGTATGGCCACCCCTCTAGAGCCCCTGGTGAATCTGGCATAGTAAACCCGATCATACCCATACCTACGCTGGTAGGGACAGTTGGTGCCCAGCAGGTGGGTCTCCTGCATGAGGAGCACATAGGGCGCAAACCAGTTGCGGTATCACAATACGGTAGTGTGCTTAATAAGGTCCAGCAGCCCGTTAGCAGTCCAAGAAAACAGGTGAAAATCAGTCATTGGGTGTGTGGGTGTGTGACATTTGTGAGCTCCCTCTGTGTACATATCCATGTGGGAACCTGGGGGATTAGGGTTTGAATGTTCTAAATAATGCAAAATGCAAACATTTTCAGAACAAAAACTAGAAACTTCTCATTTCCCCCAACAACTTCCTCTCTCCATTCTTCCTCCGTATACCTCCCCAGAAACATCTGTCACCCACACACACTCAAACATAGCAATTGTGACTTCATCAAACGAGGCATTAGAAGTGGAACTCTTCCTAGTACAGGATCCCATACCAAATCCTTCCGAACTCCCGCACTCTGGGCCTGGAAACAGCTACATTCTCCCCCTGTCTCCTCCTCAGCTGCTTTCATGTGTAGAGGGTCCTTTGCAGAATCCAGTTATCAGGCCTGTCTCAGGTATCATTCGCCATTCCCAGAGATGTACACCCCCCTCGAAATCGACCCCCTGAGAGGTCGAAAACCCTTCAATGGAGTTTTGGTCCTGTTGTAAGGACTGTCCTGCTTCACTGGGATCCCTACAGTTGGAATCTGAGGAGTCGGGCAATCCTGTCTCCCACCTGCGCCCTCTCCAGAACTTCGGCTGTTTGAGTGATTTAGTTGGCTTGGGTCGATTGACAATGGGCCGGAGTCTGGTTCTTCCTCCAAAGGTTGGAGAGTCATAGCAGTGACGTTACCGCCACTCGGTGGACCACTCCCCAGGCCTCCTCAGGAGTTTCAAACAAGTAGGACCGAGATTGGTGGATCACCTTGAGCTCAGCAGGAAAAATGAACAGATATTGTACAGACATTTCCCTCAGTTTCTTTTTGACAGCATCAAATGTTTTACGCTGTCTCAGAATCATCTTAGTGTTGTCTGGGAAAATCATGATTCTTGCTCCCTGATGGTGGAGCATTCCCTGTGTATGTGCCACATGCAGACCTATGTCACAATCACAGTAGTTAAGAATCTTCACAATCATGGGATGTGGTGCTGTGTCTGGTGGGAAAGGTGGGAAAGTTTGGGTGAGGGCCCAGTGTGTGCTCAAAACCATTGGAAGAGTGTGCCTTCTGGAATCCAGGATGGTAGCCACTGTTCTACGAAGGCCTCCGGGGCCGCACCTTTAGCCCCCTCTGGAAATCCCACAAATAGCAAGTTATTACCACACTATCGATTTTAGGCATTTTCGGTGCGTGCCTCCAACCTGGCAATGTTGTAAAGGTCTTGGTGGAGCAGCGCAATGTCTGATCCCACCTCACCAATTTTGGTTTTGATCGCCTCTCGAAAGGTTTGAATCTCTTGCAAGATGATTGCTACTTCTAGAGTCTCTAGTGGCCACGAGGTGAGGATTCCCTACCGGGTTTCCCCGACTGATCTGATGTGGGGGTGGTGTGCCTGTTTATCTTTGCGTGATGGGACATTTGGGTTCCTCTATCCTTGCCCATTGCAATCAATGGAACAGCTAGGCAGCCCACTGTTCCTCCAGGAAGCTTCCGATAAGGCCAGGGTGAAGGCCTCCCCTGCCCAATAGCCCACGGCCAACAAGTGGATCCATTGTGGGGCCGTGCCCAGCTATGCCAAAGTGTCCAGTATGTGGCCCTCTGTCAAGCGGAGCATCCAAATATCGGGGTGAACTCATCCCCAGCCTACCTCGTGGTGGACGCCCCCGGAAGATGCTGACAAGCCGCCGCAACTCAGGAGAGTTGCGGCTATCGCGGTACGTGACATGGGAGGGGGGAGGGAGTAAAGGGTGGTTAGTGGGGAGCATATCGAAGTACGGGGCACTGTAAATATTGTGTCACTTGTGTGTGTTATCCACTGCCATGCCGCCGCTGAGACACTAGTCTGCTTTTATTCCAGAGCACTCATCATACTCCTCTGTGTTCCCTTGCAACCTTTCCTTGACCCCAGAAATTGAATGCTTCCTGATTGAAGGGTGCTTAGGCATCAAAGTTTCCTTTAATGTTTCTCTATTTATCTCCTTCGAACTGTCCTGATTCCACCCTTTTCTGTCATAACCTCATAACACAGCCAGCCGAACACCAGCTATTCTTTTGTAAAGCACGACGGGTGATTTTTAAATGGTGAAGGGTTCTCAGCCAGCAGGACAGCGAGTACAGAGGGACTTACCGCCTTTTCTCTCCTTCTCTTTCCGAGGCTACCGGGGTGCCTATCCACATCAAGGACCATTGTTAGACCCGGCCCTCGTAACATAGCCATACCTGACCCCTGCACCTCACACAGCCCCCGAGCCCACGGCCTAGCCGATCCTTCCCACCCGAACACACACACCCGACCCGGACTTCCCCGTCCGTGGCCTTCCTCCTTTCGGCCACACCGGGCCCGCGTGCCCACTTCATGCACCAAGATGGCCGCGCGGCCCCAGCGCGACCCTGGCCTAGAGGCGCCACTCCGGCTGGAGGACATCGCGCTCCCATTGGGATGAGAGAGGGAGGAGCAGTTTCCATCGCACCTCTGAGCTTCCCTGGGAAGGTGGGTTTCGATCGGCCTGCCGGCCTCCCCGAGGGCTGGCTCCACGCCTGCTGGGTGTCTGGGACTCCTCCCGACCCGGCCCTGAAAGGATCAAAGGACAATGGCAGGAAACCCCGACAAGCGACCCCCAGGTGACAAGACCCCTGCCTGCACAGACTCCGGACATCAAAGAGGAGTCGTCCTATAACAAGGGGTGCTCTGGGACTGTCCGGCAGATTCGCCTTTGGAAACACCTGAGCCCTGCTGAGTGACTCGCGGCTCCCTGAAGATCGTAAGACCTCCGAACTTGTGCTTGAGCCCTGCTGAGTGACTCGCGGCTCCCTGAAGATCGTAAGACCTCCGAACTTGTGCTTGAGCCCTGCTGAGTGACTCGCGGCTCCCTGAAGATCGTAAGACCTCCGAACTCGTGCTTGAGCCCTGCTGAGTGACTCACGGCTCCCTGAAGATCGTAAGACCTCCGAACTTGTACTTGAGCCCTGCTGAGTGACTCGCGGCTCCCAAAGACTCTCTTGGTCCCGCCGGACCCCACAACGACAAGCGTATCCCCCAGCTCGAGGATTGTGAGCTGTGCGCCGGGTACGCTCCTGCATTTGATCCATATCCCCAAAGACTGTCCCGCTACCTCCTACCCCCCTCCAAGACTCTGTGAGCCCGCGCTCCACTTGTATCTATTTGCCCTGCTGATCATAAAGATCCTACAACTCCGATCTGATAAAGATTTATTCTTAAGAACTCCCGGTGTGGTGTCTCTTTGTCGTGTCGTGCCGAGTGTACGATCCTAGATACGAGATTCCTCCCCTGAGGAGTCTCCCGCCAGTGCCCGGCTACGATACCTCGAGGGTTGGTCTCAGGATAGTCAGGGCCCCCTCCGGGCTCCTCTGAGGTCGCCTTCTAACATTGGTGGCAAGCGACGGGATTCGGGCCCATAATCTAGAGATCGTACCGTGAACGGCTGACGCACTACCGAAAAAGATGGCAGAAGGAAACGCTGTGGTTCTCACAGAAAACGACACCGGTACAGTGTTCCAGGCCGAACAACTGGAGGAGTACACACACAGAGAATTGAAGCAATTCTGCAAAGAACTCAAAATCGCTACCACTGGTCTCAACACCAAAGAAGATATGCAGAAGGCACTGAAAGCTTGGGTGGATTCTGGAGCCCCCCGCCCAGAAGGAGCGGTGGAGCCCCACGAAGAAGCTGGACCCTCCCAAGGAGAACGCAGCAGCAACCAGGTGCGAAGCCTCATACCAGACGGGGGCCTATCCCCGGAGGAACTCGCAGACAGAGAAAGAAGTCGCCATCACGAACTCGAATTAGCCAAACTCAAAATTGAGGGCGAGTTGAAATTAGCCGAGAAAAAGCTAGCAGTGGAACAGATGCGGGTGCAAGGAGAACTAGAAGAGAAGAAACTCCAACGGGAACACGAAGGAAGGAGACTTCAACTGGAGCATGAACGCAGCTTGAAGGAAATGGAGCTAAAAGCAAAAAACGAAGAAGCGCGGCCCCCGGGGAACCGAGAGGCGGCCTCCCCGGCGGAGCAGAAGGTCCACATCCCCAAGGATGTGGTCAAAGAATACTACAAAAACGATGACATTCAACAGTGGTTCAGGGCCTACGAGGTCGCCATGACCTCCCATCGGGTCCCGCAGAAGGATTGGGGGGCCGGGTTGTGGGGACGATTCCTGAGCGAAGGGAGAGACACCCTGCTCGACCTACCAACCTCCATGCAGACCTCCTACGACCACATGAAAGAGGCCCTCCTCACAAGGTACGGCCTCACCCCGGAGATGTACCGCCAGCGGTTCCGGGACTGCAGGAAGATCCCGGGCACCACCTGGGTGGAGTATGTGAACTTCTTCAGCCGCGCATTCGATGGGTGGATCAAGGGCAGCAAGGTAACCACCCTGGAAGAACTAACAGACCTTATGTTGTGGGAACACCTGGCTGCGAACTGCTTTGTGGAACTGCGCCAGCATCTGCTCGACAGCAAGCTCACGGATCCGAGGAAGCTGGCTGTCGAGGCGGATCGCTGGACCAACACCCGGGTCTCCCGGGGCCCTGTAGGAGAGTACCCCCGAGCCAGTCAGGGACCACCCCGCCAGAGAGGGGGGGGAAACCAGGGAGGGCAGAGAGAGTCCCAGTCTAGTCCCCCGAAGACCCAACCTCCGCCTTTCCCGGCACCCCCACCAGCTGTAGCCGGCCCCCCCTGAGACGGGGGCACCGGGTGACCATCACTTGTTTCCGTTGTCAGAAGCCCGGGCATTACGCCAACGACCCTGAATGCCCCATGGCCCCACACACCACCCAGGCAGCACCCCCCGCTAGACAGATAGCCAATGTAGCACTGGGGGAGGAGGTTGAGGAGACCGTAGAGTGGGAACCCGCAGCCATGGCCCTAGTATCCTTAGGAGATAGAGAGATGGTCCCTGGAAGCCTCCTGCCCTCCAACACGAAGAAATATGGGCAGCTCGTAACGATCAATGGCCACCAAGTAGAAGCCCTCCGTAACACCGGGGCCAGCATCACCGGTGTCCTCAGTCATTTGGTCAACGAAGACCAGGTCCTCCCCAACGTCTTTTGCCCGGTCATTTCCGCTGACAACACGGAGAGTCTGTGTAAGGTAGCCCTGGTGCCTTTTGAATGGGGAGGGGTGGTCGGTAAACTGAAAGTCGCAGTGAGAACCTCCCAGCCAGTCGACTGTCTCCTGGGGAACGACCTGGAAAGTTCCCCCTGGAAACAAGTCGAGCGCAAGACCCACCTAGGGATGATGGGTCTCCCTGAGTGGGTGTGCGCCACCACCCGATCCATGGCGGCCCGACTGACCCCCCTGGGGGAAGTCGACGACGCCCCGACCACTGAAGATAGGATGGTCCCCGTCGAGGGTCCCCACATCCCCCCACAAGAAGGGTCGGTCGCCAGTGACGAACCCCCACCTTCCGACTCCGCCCAGGTCACCGAGTTAGGCGATCTGCCCGAATTGGCCCAGTGGCGCCACGAGGGGGGCCCCTCCCGAGAAGAGTTCTGCCGAGAGCAGGCTACCTGTCCTTCCCTGGTCGGGCCCTGGCAACAGGCAGAGGCCCAGGCCGCGGGCGACCAAACTGGAACGCACCGGGTGTATTGGGAGAATGACCTTTTGTACAGCGAGCAGAAGTCGGTGGAGCTAGGATCCGCCCGGGTACTGGTGGTACCCCTACGCTTCCGAGACCTCCTCCTGGGCTTGGCCCACGACGTTCCCCTCGCAGGCCACTTGGGCTAGGACAAAACCTACAGTCGCCTCGTGACTCACTTCTACTGGCCCAGGATGAAAGCAGATGTAGAAGCCCACTGCGAGTCCTGTCCCACGTGCCAGGCCAGTGGGAAGAGCGGAGGAAAGCGCAAGGCTCCCCTCCAACCCTTCCCTGTCGTCAGTACCCCTTTTGAGCGGGTCGGGATCGACATCGTGGGGCCTCTGGAACCCCCAACCTCCCAAGGGCACCGCTTTATCCTCGTCCTGGTGGATCATGCCACCCGATACCCTGAAGCCATCCCCCTGCGCACCGTCACAGCCCCCGTGGTGGGCCGGGCGTTGATGGTAATCTTCTCCCGTATGTGTTTTCCCCGCGAGGTCGTGAGCGATCGCGGTACAAACTTCATCTCCCGATACATGACGTCCTTGTGGCAACAATGCGGAGTGTCCTATAAATTCACCACCCCGTACCAACCCCAAGGAAACGGCCTGGTAGAGCGGTTTAACCGGACTCTGAAGGGGATGATCGCGGGCCTTGAAGAGCCCCTCCGGCGTAAGTGGGACGTCCTGCTCCCCTGCCTCCTGTTCGCCTACCGAGAAGTTCCCCAGAAATCCTTGGGGTTCAGCCCCTTTGAGTTACTCTACGGGCACCCCGTCCGGGGGCCCCTCAGCCTGGTCAAGGAAGGGTGGGAGGCGGCGCCCCGAGGCCACCCCCGAGATGTGTTCCGATACGTCCTGACCCTCCGAAACCAGACTAGGAAGTTCCGAGAGATGGCCGAGGCCAACCTGGAGGCGAGCCAGGAAGAGATGAAGCGCTGGTACGACCAGAATGCCACTCTGGTCGAGTTTCAGCCGGGCCAGCAGGTATGGGTCATGGCCCCCGTGAAACCCTGCGCCCTCCAGGATAAATGGACCGGGCCCTTCAAAGTGGTTGAGCGGAAGAGCCAGGTCACGTACTTGGTGGACGTCCAGTCACCACGGGACCCCCTCCGGGTCCTCCATGTGAACCGCCTCAAGCCCCACTTTGTGCGGACGGAGCTGAGCCTCCTGCTGGCCACTGATGACGGGTCCGAGGAGAAGTCGGATCCTCTCCCTGATCTCCTGTGCACCAAAGAGAAGGACGGCTCCGTAGAGGGAGTGAACCTCTCCCCATCCCTCACTTCCCAGCAACGTGAGGATTGCCGCCAGCTCCTAGGGCAGTTTTCCGACCTCTTCTCCCTGGTCCCCAAAGTCACCGACTGGTGTGTCCATGACGTGGATACCGGAGACAGCCCGCCGGTGAGACACCGAGCCTACCGAGTCCCTGATCGGGTCCGGTCCTGTATTCAAGCCGAGGTCTCGAAGATGTTGACCTTAGGAGTGATCGAACCCTCAGACAGCCCCTGGGCCAGCCCCGTGGTCCTGGTCCCAAAAGCAGCTGCCCCCGGTGTCGCCCCAGAACTCCGCTTCTGCGTGGACTACCGGGGACTCAATGGAGTCACCCGAGCCGATGCCCACCCCATTCCCCGAGCCGACGAGCTCATTGACCGACTCGGGGCTGCTCGGTTCCTCAGCACCTTCGATCTCACCTGTGGCTACTGGCAAATTGCGCTCACAGAAGGAGCCAAGGAGCGGTCCGCCTTCTCCACCCCGGATGGGCACTATCGCTTTCGCGTGATGCCCTTCGGGATGAAAAATGCCCCGGCCACCTTCCAGCGACTGGTAAATAGAGTCCTGGCCGGGCTGGAAAAATTCAGCGCTGCCTATCTAGACGACATCGCAGTTTTTAGTTCTGAATGGAGTGAGCACCTCCAGCACCTCCGGAGGGTGCTAACCGCCCTGCGCCAGGCAGGCCTCACCGTGAAAGCCAGCAAGTGCCAGATTGGGCAAGGTTCGGTAACCTACCTGGGGCACCAGGTCGGAAGCGGCCAGGTCGCCCCTCTACAACCCAAAATCGACGCCATCCTAGCCTGGGAACCCCCCACTACCCAAACGGAGGTCCGAGCCTTTCTGGGCCTCACGGGCTACTACCGGAGATTCATCCGGAATTACGGCAGCCTCGTCGGTCCCCTCACGGGACTCACGTCCAAGAAACAGCCCAAGAAAGTGCAGTGGACCCCTGCCTGCCAAGAGGCGTTCGATGCCCTGAAAGCGGCCATGTGCACTGCCCCCGTCCTCCAGGCCCCCGACTACTCCAAGGAATTTGTGGTCCAAACGGACGCCTCCGAGCATGGAATTGGGGCCGTCCTGTCCCAGGTGAATGACCAAGGCCTAGACCAGCCCGTAGCCTTCCTCAGCCGAAGGCTGTTGCCCAGAGAACAGAGATGGAGCACCATCGAGCGCGAGGCGTTCGCCGTAGTTTGGGCCCTCAAGAAGTTACGCCCTTACCTGTTCGGCACCCATTTCAAGGTCCAAACCGACCATCGCCCCTTGCGATGGCTCATGCAGATGCGAGGAGAAAACCCCAAGCTACTGCGGTGGTCAATCTCCCTCCAGGGGATGGATTTCACCGTGGAACATTGCCCTGGTACTGACCACGCCAACGCCGATGGCCTCTCCCGGTTCTTCCGCCTCAGCGAAGAGAACCCCCAAGAGGATGGGTAGTTCTCTCCGGCTTTCAGCTGGGGGTGACGCGTGTTAGACCCGGCCCTCGTAACATAGCCATACCTGACCCCTGCACCTCACACAGCCCCCGAGCCCACGGCCTAGCCGATCCTTCCCACCAGAACACACACACCCGACCCGTACTTCCCCGTCCGTGGCCTTCCTCCTTTCGGCCACACCGGGCCCGCATGCCCTCTTCATGCACCAAGATGGCCGCGTGGCCCCAGCGCGACCCTGGCCTAGAGGCGCCACTCCGGCTGGAGGACATCGCGCTCCCATTGGGATGAGAGAGGGAGGAGCAGTTTCCATCGCACCTCTGAGCTTCCCTGGGAAGGTGGGTTTCGATCGGCCCGCCGGCCTCCCCGAGGGCTGGCTCCACGCCTGCTGGGTGTCTGGGACTCCTCCCGACCCGGCCCTGAAAGGATCAAAGGACAATGGCAGGAAACCCCGACAAGCGACCCCCAGGTGACAAGACCCCTGCCTGCACAGACTCCGGACATCAAAGAGGAGTCGTCCTATAACAAGGGGTGCTCTGGGACTGTCCGGCAGATTCGCCTTTGGAAACACCTGAGCCCTGCTGAGTGACTCGCGGCTCCCTGAAGATCGTAAGACCTCCGAACTTGTGCTTGAGCCCTGCTGAGTGACTCGCGGCTCCCTGAAGATCGTAAGACCTCCGAACTTGTGCTTGAGCCCTGCTGAGTGACTCGCGGCTCCCTGAAGATCGTAAGACCTCGGAACTCGTGCTTGAGAGCTGCTGAGTGACTCGCGGCTCCCTGAAGATCGTAAGACCTCCGAACTTGTACTTGAGCCCTGCTGAGTGACTCGCGGCTCCCACAGACTCTCTTGGTCCCGCCGGACCCCACGACGACAAGCGTATCCCCCAGCTCGAGGATTGTGAGCTGTGCGCCGGGTACGCTCCTGCATTTGATCCATCTCCTTAAAGACTGTCCCGCTACCTCCTACCCCCCTCCAAGACTCTGTGAGCCCGCGCTCCACTTGTATATATTTGCCCTGCTGATCATAAAGATCCTACAACTCCGATCTGATAAAGATTTATTCTTAAGAACTCCCGGTGTGGTGTCTCTTTGTCGTGTGGTGCCGAGTGTACGACCCTAGATACGAGATTCCTCCCCTGAGGAGTCTCCCGCCAGTGCCCGGCTATGATACCTCGAGGGTTGGTCTCAGGATAGTCAGGGCCCCCTCCAGGCTCCTCTGAGGTCGCCTTCTAACAACCACCAACCGACCAGGAAGAAGCCTACAATTACCCTAGGAGAGAGAGAGAGCCATCTACACCATTCTTCGGACTATCTTATGGCATGACTATATTTTTTTGCTACTTTTGAATAAACCCAATCACAATTGATCCTCGAATTCAGCCTCCTCGCTTTGCCTTTCGCCCATCCCTCTCACAATCCCGAACCCCAGTTCGATCTCTCTCTGGCAGGGCAGGAGATGGTAGTGGATGAGAGAGGTTGCATATTTGCTTCGACGGGGACGGCACCAAGATGCTTGCGGATAACGGAGGAAGCCCGGGACTGTTTTTAGAAAGCATCTGCCATCTTGGCCTCCTTGGGCATGCACTCAAATAACATCCTTTTTATACAACAAATGGAGTGGCTAGATAAGTGTTAGCACATTAGTATTGCATATATCTTTGCTGCAGAGGGATGTTTTCTTCTGAAACAAGATGGAATCATTTAACTTGTAATTTAAGGTACTCCATTATTTATATATAGATTACAATATAGTGACAGACCATTTTATTTAACTTTGACATTCCTTCCTGTATATCTATTTTCTGCATTTGTTTTGTATAACCATGCTTAGTTTAACCACAATCCGGTTTCTGCGCCTTTTTATGCATGGTGGAGCTTACGACACAATAGTGCACTTAACAGCATATTGCTACTTATGGTGCTATTATACCTGGACACATGAGGGCAACTCACAACACCTTATGGGAATCTTTAGAAAAGGAGACTGATTTCACCTGTATTGTGATGGTAGAGACACAAAATGGTTGACTTTTGCAGCAATGTAAAACGTATTACATGATGTGGATATGATTTCCCTGAGGGAGTCAGAGAGTAATACCCAATCCGACAAAACGTGTGCTGGCTGGCTGATCCTGTACTGTCTGAAGGCACAGAATAAACAGAACTGAATCAAAGACTAATTACTACAAGACTTGTCCATTGAGAAGTGGTATGCCAGCAACCCACTTTAAATAACATATTTTTTTAGCATTCCAGTTTTCCAAGGAGTGTTAATGTCAGCCCATCGGCTGAGATATGATTTGGAATTTGAAAGGCTACCTCTTCCCTCTCACCCACTGGGTTGTTTAACCTTTGATTGCCTTGAATAAAAAAAGGCAGAAAGTCAGAAGATAAATATTATTTTGCATTTCACAAGTCTGCCAAGTGGCACTGTACCATGCTATACCATCAGCCATTTGGAGCTTTTCTGCCCACATCATATGGCATTGTGGGGCTAGTAGATTTGCTTTTAATAGTTTCATGATGTTCTCACTATCCCAACATGCAAAGTGCTGTTGACTACAATACCAGATTTGGCTAAAGTGTTATACATGACATGGACCCACCAAACATTAGCTATAAAAAATTTACCAAGTTGCCTACTCCATTTAAAAAAAATGCTGATTTCACAACCAAAAGTTGTCTCTGCTCACATATTTTGCGAGGGTTCATTTTTTTGCTCATATCATGCATTAAAACAAGTTTTGGTAATGCAAATCATTTGTTTTTCTTTTCTATAGTGGAAAGTTTTATTCCGAGCTTCATGACACAATAATGGTACAACATGGGCAACGGCAGCTCAACCTTTCCTAACACAAAGAGTAAGTTAAGGGTGTGTGGCAGTAGCAGAAGAAGTAACATTAAACAAACTTTATTGTTTTTTTTTTACAAAGGCCCCAGCAATCAACAGCGCAGCATAGTTATTAGCATTCAGGAGTGTACATTATTTGTGTCATGATATTCACATCGCAATTGCCTTACAATATACAAAGGCAGCAACCCTCACTGTCCACATTAGCCCTCCCTCCTCCTTCAGCATACCAAAAACAAACAGGAGTTATTTGGTATATTGCGTGGACAGCTATCTTTACCCTCAAAATCGAACTTGTCTCCCCCCAACTAACCCTCCTCCCTGCCCCCCCAGGCGTGTCACTTCTGTTTAAGCAACTCTTCTGGGACCATATTTTACTTTAGTCTTTGTGCCACTATTGTCTACTAGAGCATTTTAGGAGCACTCAGTCAATGAGAGTGGTGGTGCGTTGGGGTTGCTGTCAAACTCCCTAAGGCTATGGGGTTGGCGGGGTTACATAATACTTAAAGCATCTCTGCTGAAGGTTCCACCCTTATTCCCTCATCTTCATCATCATCCGGTGCTCGGAGCAGTACTACTAAAGTTTTTCAAGCTCCTGCTGCGTTCAGTGCCTTCCCACTTCCCATTCGTTTAGCTAATTGCATCCTAATTGTTCCATCACATTCTGCCCACTTAATAAATTCTTGCTTCCACCTGGCTATGTTCGGTCCCTGCGCTGCTTTCCAGTGCATAGTTATTTCCCTCTTAGCTAGAACTAGGCCCATATCTATAAATTTACTTGTGATTTTATTTTTAGATGTGTACAGAAACCAATGTAATAAGCAATACCCCTGGGAAGCCTCGACTTCTCTGTCAGTAACATCCGCCATCAACGTTGTTACCTCTTCCCAGATACTACCTAGGTGTGGGCAGGCCCAGAACATGTTTCAAATCCGCACCTTCCCAATTACATCGCGGACAAGCTGCTGTTTGGGTTTCAAAATATTTATTCATCTTGGCTGGGGTAAGATATGCCCTGTGCAGGATATAGAAATGCACTAGTTGGAATCTGGCATTCCTGGTGCTCTTCCAAGCTCTATCCACTAGTTCCCCCCAGGTTTTCTCTGGAATAGCCTCGTAGAGGTCAACCCCCCCCCCCCTCCCCCCCCCCCCCCAATGCAACCTCAGTTCTGTCAAGGGCTGCAATGTTTCTCGGGTTGTTTAAGCATGTGACCGCCTTGATGGTACCTGCCGATAGAACCATATATTGGCATCCCAGTGAGGTCCGCGGCTCAGTGAGCCCTTCCCTCCAATGCTTTTGTATAGCCGCAGTGAGGGTGGAATATAACAGGAAGTCCCCCCTGGGTAAGTCATATTGGTCCTGCAAGTCGTTAAATGGGATCATAGCTCCCTCTTCGTATAGATCTCCCATAGTCCCCAGCCCCTGCTCAGCCCAGGCCATTATTCTCTGCCAGGTGTCCCATGCGGCAGGGCCTCGCACGTGAGCAGCGGATTCTCCGCAGCATAAGGGCATCTGATTTTAGCTCGCCTCAAACATCTATTCCAGCAGAGCTGGGCTGTACGTAACTCCAGGGGAAGTGTTGAGGATCTAATGGGGAGCTTCAATACAATTCGAGATAGTACCTTTAGTGTCACTAGGTTCTCCCAAACCTCTCCCACCGGTCTGATGCGGCTCGCCAACCCACTTTCTAAGCCACTGCAGCTGCGCTGAATTGTAGTAGGCCTTGAAATCAGGCACAACCAATCCTCCCTCTGCTCTTGGGCGCATAAGCACACCAAGTGCCACTCTTCGCCTTCCATTTCCCCACAGAAACCCCAACACCATTGATTTTAGTTGGGTAAAGTATTTTGCTGGTATCCAGACTGGCAGGGTCCCGAAGTAAGACAGTAATCATGGTAGAGTCACCATTTTAAGCAGGGCTACTCGGCCGGCCACCAACTGTGGTAAAGAGGCCCAAAATTCAAAATTGCCTTTCGTATTTCTAATGGCCCTCCTTCCATCCGATCAAGTGGGTATAACTAGGTTTTAAGAGATTTGAATCACAGGAGTTAGATTGCATTGATATTACTGGTTGGATTGTACGTGGTGTTTCCTCGTCACAGGGGTGTAGCTCAGTAAGATTGGGAGGTGTATGCTTCAGATTTCCCAATAATCACGCTGGTATATCTTGTTAAAATACACAATGAGAAGCAAGACATAAGGGGGCTGAAGCAGCAGTGGAAGGAGAGAGGAGTGAGGAATATAAGGGCACTTTAAACAATAGTATTCAAACTAACCAAGTTTCTAGGAAGAGACGATAGAGGCATGTGAGTGTGGGCATGTAAAAATACAGGGTGAAATCTGACAGACACCTCAAAATACAGACAGAAAACACCTGTACCCAACTATTTACTACAGA
Organism: Triturus cristatus; assembly: GCF_964204655.1. NCBI lineage: Eukaryota > Metazoa > Chordata > Amphibia > Caudata > Salamandridae > Triturus > Triturus cristatus. The sequence goes on along the minus strand of NC_140586.1, from coordinate 824,862,720 downwards.
TTTTTTTAGAGGTTTGTTACACCTCAAACACCTCTCCTAAAGCTACGCCCCCTGCCAGGTCACACAAGTGTGGTTCTGCATCAACATTTACATCTGTCAAGGTCACACAGAAATGTTGGAAAAACAACTGCACCGATGACATGAAGATAGTACGGCGCCAGGGTTCAGGGTTCCATGGATGATGAACTTTGCATCTATCATAAATGAATGAAAACCAAAGCCCTCTAAACAGTATCAGAAAATAGTAAAATATCCAAACAATCGGGACTTATTTTTCAAAGACAGTTCTCTATATTGCAGTGTAGACGATTGTGTATTCTTCAGGTACATGGATGTTTTAAAATTCTTTCTTCAGAGATGGATGACAACCGACACGTGTTTCATCACACAGTAACTTTTTCAAGGCTTTGAAACGGGTAAGTGGGCGGCCACTGATTTGGAATAGCAAGATCCAGGTATGATCAGTCGGTATATGCTGTAGCGCCACAGAGGGTGACATCCGTGAAGCGTTAAGAATAATGGACCAGACCTGACTCAAAGGGTATAGAATTAATAAACAGATTTCAGGTCCTGGAGTGAGAGCGTCAAGGACCAAGTATTGTTCCAGACTAAGGAAACGAGCTCTGATGTGAAAGTCCATATGGTCTCCTTGAGCATTTCAAGTACATCATCGGACTTCTAACACTGTTTAGAGTGCTTTGGCTTTCATTCATTTATGATTCAGGCATATATGTAATCACACCTTTGGTAGTAGGGTGCGGATAACCATCATAGCACCACACCAACATATTGACTTTTTCGTTGATTGCACTTTCCCCACAGTACGTTTGCCTCTAAACGAGGTGCTATAACGAAACCACTAGTACCTCGAACTTTGCATCTATCTGCACTCTCCTTAATGCAGTAAGTACGTGCCTTCTGCTGCCTTTTGACACAACCTTCCCTTTATGTTCTCCTAAACACGAACCGCACCGGAGGGAGATACGCGCCCTCACGCGTTGACAAAGGAGGGAGTTAATTGCAGCAGGCGGGGCCATCCCTCCTCAAGTCCCACCAGGGGCCTCTGGATGCCCTATAACTCATTGCTGCCGAGAGCCCCGGCATGTTCCCGCGCTGTTAACACTAATGTTGTCCGTGTTTTATCACCGGGATAGCTGCCATGTCTCCGCGCTCTGGTGTGCCTCGAAAGACTCTGCAGGCAAAGCCTCCTTGGACAGCTCATTAACATCACCCTCGAGGCGGTGGTGCAGGCGGCGGCTCGTGACTGCGTGCGCCTGACGTACATCACGTTGATGCGCAGCGTCCAGTTACGTCAAAAGCATAATGACTTGCTGCTAAAATACTGGTGACGGGCCGTTCATTAGTGCACAGCTTTAGACCCAGTGGATTACACTATGGGCCCAGAGTACGATTAGCATATTTGAAAGATAAAAACGCCGGTCATTTGAATGGGCCAGGAGCTGGTACTTTAACACTCCGTCCTGTACACGCCTCTCTATCCTTTCGTAACATGACAGTCGCACCTCTGTTTTTTTTTTTCAGCAACCATTAGCACCTGTAAAATTAATTTAATATGGCTTCTTCTTTCATTTGCTCTTCTACGTTCGTCTCAAAGAGGATAATGCAGGTTTTTCTGTCCTTGACATAAAAATTTCTCTCCAGGTGCTCACCCTATCCCAAAGGTGGAATGAGAATGGATAGAATGTATTCGGTGTGTGTTTTTGAAAGGGAAGACAGTTGCTGGAGGTGTATGTGTGTGTGTGGGGGGGGGGGGGGGGGGGGACAGAGCAACAGCGCTGGATTGCTCTCATATTTGGGTCTTGAAATATAGGTATACGCAGGGCTTTAAGTGGGATGAAAAACTGGGGGGGGGGGGTTCTCTCAAAGGGGCGTGGTCAGTGTAATTAAGGGCTTGGTTTAAAAACACATAAGGTAAAAATCTGTGCTTAGCATAGTGTGCCCCCGACTTATATTTTGCTGTTTCTGTCATTGCATCCAGATATATGATACAACAAGTAACATCATACCTACAACAAGTCAGGACTATTGGCTTTGTCAATGGTTGTTAGTTACATAAGATAAATATGCAGCACTATGGCTTGTATATAATATTAAAAAAGCTTCCACTTAAAGCCCTGGTGACACCACGACAATGTTGCTGCTCCTGAGTTTCAAAAAGAGAAGGGAAATCTAGAGAGAAAATGACTCTCTTTAAAGGATTTCCCTTTCCCTACAACGCTCAACTGGCATGACATCATGCCGTAACTTCTCCACTAGTGAGAAGTGAGCAGTCTGAGCACGCGCACATCGATGTGCCTGCTGACACTGACTGCAGTCCGGGAAAAAATGAACCGCCTGTGCCAGGGCACAATACAGAGCCTGATAGAGACCCGTATCGAGGCCTCCTTCAAAAAACTGCAGGTGCTCAGCACTGGTGAGACCCGGCCCACTTAAAGCCCTGGGTATACGACCAGCTCTATTGTGTGTGTCCTACATCACTGTCATTGCGAGGAGCGGGCACACTTCTTGAGCTACCCTTACCTCAGGGTCATCTTCCCTGAAGAATTTTGCAAAAAAAAGAAGTTTGTATAAAAGCTTTGACAGTGTTGTCTCGCCGGTCGTGATTTGCATCCATGTAAGGAATCTGAAATTGGATACCCAAAGAGGTCGATGTGCCCAGAACGATTGTTGGTGCACAAGAAGTAGTGGAAGCTCTCGTGGGTATCTAGCTGTGTGCTAGATACCCACGTGAGCATCTAGCTGTGTGCTAGATACCCACGTGAGCTTCCACTCCTTCTTCTACTTCTTGATGTAAGCCCGTCAGCCATAGAAACAACCTTCTGACGTAATGCATTCACACTGACATGCACGCTCGCTTACGTAGCACCATCTTGTTGTGCACTTTGTTGGATCAGGCATCTTCAGCAGGCGGGGATCTTCACACCGGTGGAGTGTCAGGACTGTACATCCGTGCATTTTGAGGCGAATAAGGTGCAAGTATGAACTTTATTGATGCATGCACCTTTTAGTGAGAGGCATACCCGGCTCAAAAATCGATTTTATTATAGATACTGTTTTAAACACCTAGATGTCAGTGGTTCTAAATGTGTACCATATTGCTACTGGCCAGTTGCAAGAGAGATACGGAAACAACGGTGAATGTGGTGCTGGAGAGGTGCATGTTCTATTCTAAAAGTCAAAATGGGGGAGGAGATATAGATCAATATGTGGCTGCATTGAGGGCTTTAGCAATATCCTATGATTTTGAGCATATCACGTATGAGTGTGTAACACATGGTTTTTAGGCCTTCACCGAGTATTTAGGTGCGATTAGTGGCAATAGATATTGTCCTACATGGAAAAGAGTCTTACTTGAACACAATCTTGTGTTTGAAGACCAATCAAACTATGAGCAGCGCCACCTATTGATTTTTCCGATGAAGAAAATAAGTTAGACAAATATTAGAAGGCAATTAGGAAATTGTAAAAACAATTTGACATTCAACCAAGTCTAAAAGTTATCAGGCATACATTCTATACTTGTACAACACCAGGTTGAGTCAACAGACTCCTATGATGCAGCTCTACATATTCTAGCTGCTCATTGTGAATTTAAGAATTTCACAGCACAACTTATTCGGGACCAGCTTGTTGCAGGTATTTGGACAAGAAAGGTCTAGAAATATTACATACATTGAAGAACCCAACCTTACCAGAAACAATAAGTGTTGGTCTTGCACCAGAAATGAACAGACTTTCGTGTGGTCAGTGGTCCTTAACTCAACATGACCAAAAATTATGATTAACGGTGATTAACCAGACCGTTATTTCATAGCCAGCTCATCAAGATATGGTTGACTAAGTCAGTTTACCTAGAAACTTGCAGCTACATTTATGTACACTCACCACAGCAGGGGTAAATCCATATATACCCCGGAGATTTTTAACTATCTAAACTGGTATGGATATTTTTATGATCATTTGTCGTTTTCATTATAGAGGCATCATTTTTGGTCATGTTGAGCTAAGTACCACTGACCCCATGAGAGTCCGTACATTTCTGGTGCAGGACCCTACTGTTCAACCACAGGATAATACTGACTGTTTTAAAAAAAAAATTATAAACAGATTTTATTGGGTCAATCATCAAATACAATGCAGAGCTCTGTAACCCAGAAGATTTCTGCCACAGTATATAATGCTGAAGAATTACATTGACATTTAGATTATATATTTTCAGAAAAAACAAGAGAACACAAACAATTTAGCTCCCCTCCCGTTGTACTATTTTATCACTACGTCTCAAGCGCCACTCCAACACCCACTCCACCAAATGAAGTTTATCACTGTGTCGTTGGTCCCAAACTCCATAGGCCTGACTGATTATCCTAGGATCAAGACATCAACAGAGGGTACTGGCTCCAGGTAGAGAACCCGGCAGTCCGCCCATCGCTTCCAGATCTTTCGATATTTTTGCGGGCATCCCCTGGCTTTAAATATTGGAATCTCTAGCCCCATACAGATGTCAAGGCCATTCTTCCATTCTGACAGCGAAGGTGGGACCACTGCGTTCCACAGCTTTGCAATATCCCTTTTAGCCAATGTGAGCCCCAACAACATTAGATGTCTTTTGTAGATATTTCCCCTGATACCTTCCATTATTTGTAAGATTACCAACCTTGGTGAGGAGGAGAGCTCCCACCCCAATACCTCCACAAGGCAAGCCAGAACCTCTCACCAAAACCTTGTGAGTGCTTTGCAATGCCAGATTGTATGTATGAGAGTTCCCTCCTCCCGACTGCATCGTAAACATATTGGGGATGACACTAAGCCCGTCCTCCATAGCCTGACTCTGGTATAATACACCCGGTGTAGGTATTTAAATTGCATGAGGCATAGCCGCATCGCAATTGCAGCCTCCCGAGAGGAGGCCAGCGCCTCCGTCCAATCATCTCCCTCTAATGGGCCAAGATCCCCATCCCATGCCTCTCTAAGTTTATCCAATGTGGTGGAACTGTTTTGTCACCAGGGACTAATTCTGGAGATTTCATGATCTTGCAGGTCTCCCATAAACACTTTGGCTTCAATGGGGCTAAATTCAGGAAGGGGTTTTTAACCCCGCGATGCTGGGGGAGATAGCATGTCTAAATTGGAGGTATTTATAAAATTGGGTATTCGGCATCTGATATTCCTGCTGGAGGTCCTGGAAGGATTTCAGGACTGTACCGCGCATCACATCCCCAAGGGAAGAGATACCTATGTTGTCCCATTCGCGAAATCCAGGTAAAACAGTCAGTTGTGGCAGTCGCCCATTATGCCACAGTGGGGTTTCCCTCGTCAATTTGTCCCTCCACCCCATCTTACGGAGAGCCTGTTTCCACACCTGGAATACCACCCTTGTGGCCGGCGGTAGATAGTTGCGCTGGGGTGTGTGGTTCCGTGAATTCTGAACCCATTCAATGAAGGTTGTCGTATCGTGATGATTTTGGTATCAGCGAACCGCGACTGACAAGTGCGGTATGCGTAAGCATTTTCGTCATGCTACACCGATGGATTCACTGTATTTGACGATCTAGTCTGCACCCTTGGGTTTCATTTTGTGCATAACCGACATTTTGTGGTTGCCCTCACATAGGCTAATGACTACAGGATGACTGTGGCCAAGCGAGCCTCTAAGGACGTGTACACCTTAGCTTGAGTTCGTGTTGACTCCTGTTTGACCTGAGTCAACTGACCCTGTTGCCCGAGGCTAAACTTGTTGAGCCAGTACCTTGTTAAGCAGCTGGTCAGATAGAGATCAAAGAGCAGGACATTATTGATTCTATGGCACACGCACACACCCCTCTATCTTGCTCCTCATCTGTTTCTGCTCCTTCCTTTTATGGCCTTATGGCCTAATTATTGATTTGGGTTGAGGTCTTTTATGATGGGCCCGTCCGGCCTGTTCGAGCAAGAATGCTGGATTTTCGCCTTGTCATTGGCGATGGGTTGGATAACTGAAAGTGGGTTTGTCGTTATGTGATGCCTCTGTAAATATCATCCTCTGATTGGTCAAATTTGTGAATAATTGATGCTAGCCAGGAACGTGGTTTTTGGCATAAAAGACGATGCTCCGCTCTATTATGTTGAGCAGTCTCCTGAGAACATACACCGTGTTGTACTTCTAGGACCTCTGTTACTGGCTGCAGCTAATAAAATTGATCTTTGATGTCAACAGAAGAATCCCGTGTCTCTGTACTCTAAGACAGGTGGACCCGAAGACTTCGGGCGTGTCCCCTGCGCCGCTGGGTTTAAATCCCGGTTCTTCAGTTGGCGCCCAACGTGGGGCGACTTCAGCGGTACCGGTCCAAGCCTGAAGATCGTGAGGAGCTTCGTGTGAAAATTCTGGAGGGAGGCCTACCACTCCATCGACCCCTGTATGTCGTTGTGGTCCGAAAGTCTTTGATGCGAAGTTCCCCGCATTCCGACGGCTACGAAGGACTGCTGCCCTGACTGTCGCCCTGTTTTGGAGCCTTTGATGACTTGTAAAGCGAGACGATAGACGGGTCTTCTGGCGACGTCATCGATATTTCAGTTAAGTATGAGTGGAGTGTCTCCCAGTCCTTAGTTTGTTTTGGTATCCTTCGGGATCGCTTTGATTTGGTACCTGCAGGCCCCAAAGCCGAGGGACTCGTGTATTCACGAGGCTATCGTTTTGATATTCCCTTGAAGTTTGAAGCTAGACTAGTGAGCGAAGATGCCTGGTCTTAGCAGACTTGGAAAGATATTTTGTTATGGTTGTAATAGGGATTCCCGATTGGAGGACTCGTGTCCGGTGCCTCCGATTGGAACTCCGACCTATGAACTCTATTTAAAACACGGCGTGGATCCCATCACGTATAATGATGTATGGATTAAGTATACTAGGAAGGATGGTGTCCTAAAATGGCCCCAATATGGTAGTTATGACACAGAGATTTGAGATAATTTAGAAGTTAGACTCTTCAAAAAGGAAGCCCGGCCGGCAATGTTTGACTCTTTCCGCCTTTGGCGAAAAGAAGCCAAACAGAAGGAAATTAAGTTAGCGAAACGAAATAAGCGTGCACGAGGTATGTCGATGGTGCAGGCTGCTATACAGTTTAAGGATAATGAGGAAGAGCAAGAAAGCGAACAGATGTTTAGGCAACGTCAATTAGCGGTAGACAAATGTTATCCAGCTTTGCCGCCTCAACAGCAAGAAGAAAAGAAAGATCTTGCGAAAGATCCTTTAATGTCGCATCTATTAAGTTCACCACCCCCTTATGCTCAGAGTGCTACCGCACCTCCGCCACTTGTAGTTGCGCAACCCCCGTTTGTTTTACCTCCAGTGGTTCCTCAACAGCCAGCTCTCCCTCTACTGGCTACTACTGCTTCAGCGCAGCCTTCTCAAGGGCCGCCGTCTTTGCTACCTCCTTCGTCTGCTACTCCTATACCTGTGTTGCCTTTTCCCTCTGTCACTGTTCCGACTTCGGTTCCTTCTCATTCTGCTTTGTCTCCTGTTCTTTTGTCACCTTCTCCTTCTGCTCGACGGAGGATGACTGATGCGGTTGCTAGTCTTTTTTCTCCTCTAATGGGTTCATTGGGTATGTCTCCTGTTGTAGAGCGTAAGCAATTGCGTAGTCAATTGCCTGGTCCTGATGAACGGACAGTGTTAGATCACTTGGCGCGTAAATGGGTTACTTTTCCTGCGCACTATGATCTTGAGGGTGTTATGGATGTTTTCCATCAATGGGAAGCAGCGAAACAGAGATACGTATTTGATGTGATGTGTTCTTTCCTTCGTGAACAGTGGGAAGATAGCGAGGTTGGACAGACTCCGCCTGAGTTGTTCCGTGTGCGGTCCGAATTTGCGAAAGGAACTATAGTGGGTCTTGATGTTGAAAGAGCAGTCGCGACATTGTTGTCGTTTAGGAGTGAGTTTCCTTCTAGGTCATTATTTGAGCCTGATTCTTCAGTTAGGAGAAAGGCACGTCAATACCCGATGCGTGAGGTTCCTCCCGTTTGGAGACCTGGTGATGCGAATGCTAATCCACCTGTTCTGGCACATTTCCAGCGCATTTGGGTACATGTTCCATGGATGCGTGCGGAAGTCCTAGCTCTAAAGCAGACTCTGCCTGATCCACGTAAAAATCCTGCGGGGTTTTATAAGGAGCTATCTCAAACTGCGGGTTCATGTATTATGAATTTGGCTGATATAGATATGTTATTTGGGAATGTTGTTCCACAGCCTATATGGAGTAAGATTCGTCATACGGATCATGCGCAGGAATTAGGTGATACATGGAATAACCTTAGAACTGCAGATGAAAGACAAATAGGTGGTGCTAAACCCGAGAATGTGATTGCTGATCTCCCTGGTAGAATTATTGATTATATGAAGACTTTGATGCCTGCTATGCGTGTCAATTGGGACAAGTTGTCTGCATGCAAGCAGAAGAAAGACGAAACTGTGTCCGACTTTTTCACTCAATTTGAAGAGACATTTGCAGACCATAGTGGTCAAGACATGAGTACAGAAGGTGGTCAAAGGTTGTTCGTTGACAAGTTTGTGCATAATTTGCTTCCGAGTTGTGCAATAGGTTGAAGGATTCTGAAAGTGCCTGGGCTGTTTCTTCGTCAGCACAGATATTGGATATCGCCCAGTACTATGAGAATAGAAATAAGGATGAGATAGAAAAAGCGGATAAAAAGACTAAAGAATTGAAGACTAAGGTTCTTTTGCAGCAAGCATACCCGCCTCGCAATACCCAGCGTGATTATCAGCAACCACAACAATATCAGAGAAACTCGCAAAGGTTCGAGTCTTCTCAACAGCGTTTTCCTGTAGGTCCTAATCAGTGTGCGTATTGCAAAGAAGAGGGTCACTTCAAGAATAGTTGCCCGATTTTATTACAGCGCACGAATGGTGTTTCTGGTATGAGAGGTCGAGGTGTTCAACAAGCTCCGCGAGGTCGAGGACGTGGTATGTCTCAGATTGCGCGTTCCTTGCCTCGGCAGAATTCGATGAATTGTTTTGATCAACAGAATGGCGCATCTGGTAGGACGGCTCAGTATTATGCGGACGATTATTATGTTGAAGGAGAGGATAAGGAAGGTAATGATTGATAGGACAGCCACAGACAAAGAGAGGGAGTCGTTTCAGTTCTAGTAGATCAGAGTGGACCTTATGTTGAAGTGATTGCATCAGGTGTGTCAGAGCCTTTTCTGTTGGATACTGGTGCTGCGAAGAGTTCTATCATGCACTCTAAACTCCCTGGCGCACCTTTGTCTGGCTTAACGAATGTTTCAGTAGGTTTTTCTGGTGCCCCGGTTAGAAATCTTCTAGTCCTTTGTCTTTTTCTGTCGGACCTTGTGAATTTGAAGCACCCCTCGTTCTGATGACAGGTTGTGGTGAGAACTTGTTGGGATTAGACTTGTTGAAGAGATTGTATGCGACGCTTTATTGTTCTCCTTCAGGAGTACAGCTTACATTGGGAAAGAGAGTGATCTCTCCGATGTATTTGGCTAAAGACCAACTTCCAGCTGAATTGTCTTCTCTTCCTGATTCTCTTTGGGCTACTGGTCCTAATGATGTGGGTCTTTTGGAGATTCCACCATATGTTGTGACATTGAAGGCGAATGCTAGATTGCCATGCATTCCACAGTATCGTATCTCAAGTGATGGTGAAAGAGCACTCTTGGCGATCATCTCTTATCTGATTGAGAAAGGTGTGATTGAGGAAACGAGAGGTAATGTGTGCAATAGTCCGGTTTTGCCTGTTCTGAAGAGAACCGATTCTTCTCAGCCTCCTGTATATAGGTTTGTGATTGATCTTCGCGAGGTGAATAAGATCGTTGTTCCGCAATTCCCTGTCGTGCCTGATATCACCGCTTTACTGACTTTGATTCCGGCCACAACCACGTGGTTTTCGGTGATTGATCTGAAGAATGCTTTCTTCAGCATCCCAATTGCCGTGGAGAGTAGAGATATTTTTGGCTTCTCTTTAGGAGGCCGAAGTTTCAGGTTTAAACGCGCTCCTCAAGGCTATTGTGAGAGTCCATCGATCTATAGTCAAGCCTTGAAGACGTAACTTGATTTGTTGGTTTTACCTGATGGTGCTGCCCTTATTCAGTATGTTGATGATCTTTTAGTTGCTGCTGACAATGAAGAGACTTGTAGAGAGGCTACTCTGTCGTTGTTACGTCACTTGTCTGATTTCCATCATAAGGTTTCTCTTTTAAAGTTGCAGTATTGCCGACAAGAAGTTACCTACTTAGGTCACCTCTTATTCAAGGAGGGAAGAAGATTGACCCCAGAAAGAATTCAAGCGATTGCGAAAATGAGTGTGCCTACGACACAGAGAGAAGTGCGTGCGTTTCGTTGCTTGCGAAACCTTTGATAGCTCTTACTGTTAAGGATACTCTGAATCCTATTCCTTGGACTGACGAATGTCAGAAGAGTTTTTCAGAATTGCGTGATGCGCTGTGTTCGGCTCCTGTGTTGGGTACTCCCGATTACAGTAAACGCTTCACATTGTAAGTCCACGAGAGAGAGGGATGTGCATTGTCAGTTTTGACTCAACAGTTTGGCGATAAGCAACGTCTATGTGTTTATTTTTCGTCAACTTTGGATCCGGTAGCTAGAGCGTTGCCGAGTTGCTTGAGAGCTACAGCGGCAGCGGCTGTTTCAATCCGACAGTCTGCTGGTTTGGTGATGGACAATACACTGATCGTGATGGTTCCACATGCAGTGGATACCTTGTTGAACCGTACCAAGACACAGCACTTAACTAGTGCTCGGTTGTCAGGTTACGAATTGACCTTGTTAGCAAGTCATGTACATATAAAGAGATGCAGCACGTTGAACCCCGCCACGTTGTTGCCGATCTCAACTGAGACAGATGATACCGAACAGCATGATTGTTTTCTTAGGACTGAGGAAGAAACAAAAGGGAGGATAGACCTTAGGGACACTCCTCTTGCGGAATGTGATGGTACTTTATGGGTTGATGGTTCGTGCTTCAAGCTTCCGAATGGTGATACGACTGCGGCATATGCGGTTACGACTTTGCATACGATTGTTGAAGCTGCTCGTATCCCACATAATTCAGCACAAGCGGCAGAGTTGATTGCATTGACAAGAGTGTGTGTGTTGTCGAAAGGGAAAAGAGTGACTGTGTACACTGACAGCCAGTATGCGTTCAGTGTTGCTCTTAGCTTTGGACGATTGTGGAGAGAACGTGGGTTTCTGATTTCGCATGGGACCAAGATCCAACATGGTCAATTGGTGAATGAACATCTTGAATCTCTTACTCTGTCGTTGCAAGTTGCGATCGTGAAATGCAGTGCGCATAACAAAGTCACGGATGATGTTGGTCGTGGTAATGCGTTTGCAGATGAAGTTGCGAAAGAGACTGCGAGAGATGTGATGAGTCGAATGTATGTTGCGGGTTCGGTGAGATGGATTCCAGATAGAAGTATGTGTGAAGATACGATTGAGAGTGTGAAATCCATCCAAGCTGAAGCTACAGAGAAAGAGTTGAATGAATGGAGAGAAAGCAAGGGTAAATTGGACTCGAATGGTTGTTGGGTTGAGTTGTCAGAACATCAGCGATGGTTGTTGCCTGATGCGTATGTACTTCCAGTGGTTACGATGGCACATGGAATGGCCCCTATCAGTGTGAAAGGGATTTGTAAGTTGTTGGCCCCAGTATGGCAAAATGCTGGAATTCCTAAGTGTGCAGAGAATTTGGTCAAGAACTGTATGGTTTGTTTGATGTACAATCCTGGTAAGGGAACTCCAACTCCAGCTGGTCATTTTTCTCCTCCCACGTATCCGTTTGAGGCTTTGCAGCTAAATTTCATCCACATGGAGAGGTGCAACAACCTGAAGTATGTCTTAGTGGTTGTTTGCTCTTTTTCTAGATGGGTGGTAGCCTACCCTTTGAAGGACAATACTGCCTTGTCCACAGCTAAAGCCCTTATTAAGGAATTTTTCCCTAGGTATGGGTTGCCGAGAATGGTCTGGAGTGACAATGGGAGCGAATTTGTGGGTCAAGTGATGAAGAGAGTGTGTGATGGGTTAGGAATCCGGCAGAAGTTCCACGCTGCCAATCATCCCCAGTCAGCTGGTCTAGTTGAGTGCTACAATGGCACGTTAAAATTGAAATTGGCCAAAATTCAAGCGAGCTCTGGTCTTCAATGGCCTGATGCTTTGCCGTTAGCCCTTCTGTCCACAAGAATGACTGTGCATTCGCGAATGGGTCTGAGTCCTTATGAGGTTGTGTTTGGTCGCCCGGCAAATATTTGGGGAGTGCCGCGGCCGACAAAATTTAGTGAGATAGAACACCCTGTATTGCTTGACTACCTGTACGAATTGACGGCTAAATTGCGTGTTCTGCATCAACAGGTTCATGATACTTTGCCACAGGTTCCTGAAGATCCAGGGCACACCATTGAACATGGCGCGTGGGTGCTCGTGAAGAATTTTCAGCGAACCAAGAACGAGCAGCCCCGCTGGACAGGACCTTACCTAGTGTTATTGTCTACCCGTTCTGCGGTACGAGTGCACGGTAAAAAGAACTAGATTCACGGCGTACATTGTAAGAGGGCCCCTTTGCCTCTGCCGTACGACCGGTGGGTCCAAAAAGGACTTCCTGATTCTGAGACTGAGACCGTGCCTCGTTTTCTGCCTTTCAGCGATGCCCGTTTGATTGGAACAAACACTGAGCCAGAAAGCGATAATCTTCTTCAAGAAGCTGTGCCTCCATCGAACCGTTTGAACACTGTTAAACCTGAGCTACTTTTCCGAGAACAGACATTGCCTGGCAAAGAGCGTTATAATTTGCGACCAAGAGTCGCGGGACAAATAACAAATTAAGTTCCTTCTTTGCTATTTTTTTTTAAGGTTAAGCTCCCCTCCGAGAAACTATTTCGATTTTTGTTTTTCGAACCACCATCCGGGTTCAGCTGTAGGGTCGCGGTGCCAAGTCCTTGGAGTGCAAGCCGAAGACGTTAGGTCGACGGTTCTGGTTGGTCTAAGGGCGTTCCCTGGACCGACAGGCGCATTCCTTAGCACGGAACACCCATCCGCCGCGAGCAGCACGGTTAGAGGATGGAGTTTTTCGGGATGGAGAGACCTACTAAAAGAATGAGCTTCAAGAACGAAATGTGTATAATAATGAGTAGAAAACGTTTTTTAATATAATGTCTGTTTATACTGTTTAGTTTAATTATGTTTTTAATTGGATATGTGACATTCTTTATTCAAGTAACATTCATGCCCACTGCACAACCCATGCCTCCTCCTACTGTTTCTTCGCATTCTTTTCACCCTCTGCCCGAACATGAGTCCATTAGGAGAATGGAATTCGCTAATAATTCCTTTGTTCAGCTTCTGCACCAACACCAGCTAGTAGTGAACACAACTAATTGTTGGGTGTGTGGCCTTATGCCCCATACTACCGATAAAGGTATTCCTTACCTGGTCCTGCCATTTAGCTACAATGGTTCTGTGTGGGCATACAGAACAATGTTCATTTATGCCCGTGAAGTCAACCCCCTACGTTCTGTGAAGGATAATACGAAGAATAGTGCTCTGGTCAAGGGAATAGTCGACATGATTAGAGGAATAGGTTCTTATGAGACTATCCCGAGAGATGAGACGCTAGCGTATATTGGCTGGAACGTTACTGGATATGGAGCTAGTCTGAGTGGGAACCAGCGAGCGAAGAGATCCTCTCCGATTTGGATAGTACCCCATCAGGGTCATTACTGTCTGCAAGGTAATGGCAAGAATCCTAGAGCTCAGTTAGGGAAGAGTGTTTGCATTGAGACATATGTTTTTGCATCCCAGACTTCCCCACCGTTTCTAGCAGCTAAGGGTACCTACTTCATTTGCCATGACAGAGCGTATACATGGTTGCCCCCTGATTTCTCGGGCACATGTTTTGTCTCGTTCTTGTTACCCCCTACATTTACAGCTGCGGCAGATTACCACAAGGTGAGAGTCGTTAGAGGTGTCTTCAGAAAGGAAGACACCGCAGGACAAGAATTGGGAGATTTCTCGAAGGGTTTTCTGCTGTTTTGGGGACCTATGGTTAACAGCAGGAACATATGGCAATTGACGAGAGTAGTTGAGTCCACCATAGTCGAGACTGCCGGCGCCCTTAGTAACTTGACTGCTGAGCTCCAGTCGGATCGCCTTATGACTCTTCAGAACAGAGTTGCGTTAGATGTCATACTTGCAGATAGAGGAGGGGTCTGTAAATTGATCCAATCAAGCTGTTGTGTTTTCATTCCAGACAACGCTCCGACAGTTTTCCAAGCCATCTCCAAGCTACATAAGCTCTCCGAGTCCGTACATGTGGACGAAGGAGATTGGTCGTTAATGGGATGGTTCTGGGGATTGTTATCCACCTGGGGATGGAAGATTCTGATGGTCATTGGGACGGTATTAGCTACCCTTTTCCTGTTCTGTCTCTGTATACAGTGTGCTCCTGCTATCTGTGGCCTTTTTGCTACCTCGTGTTCGAGAAGACCTGTCCAGAGAGAGTTACTAAGTACCAGGATGATGCTACAGCAACATCTCAATGATCTGATGAATATAGACCTGGACTCAGATTGACGTGAGTTTAGGTTATTGCCTATGTAAGGGCAAAAGGAGGGTCTGTGGTTCCGTGAATTCTGAACCCATTCAATGAAGGTTGTCGTATTGTGATGATTTTGGTATCAGCGAACCGCGACTGACAAGTGCGGTATGCGTAAGCATTTTCGTCATGCTACACCGATGGATTCACTGTATTTGACGATCTAGTCTGCACCCTTGGGTTTCATTTTGTGCATAACCGCCATTTTGTGGTTGCCCTCACATAGGCTAATGACTACAGGATGACTGTGGCCAAGCGAGCCTCTAAGGACGCGTACACCTTATCTTGAGTTCGTGTTGACTCCTGTTTGACCTGAGTCAACTGACCCTGTTGCCCGAGGCTAAACTTGTTGAGCCAGTACCTTGTTAAGCAGCTGGTCAGATAGAGATCAAAGAGCAGGACATTATTGATTCTATGGCACACGCACACACCCCTCTATCTTGCTCCTCATCTGTTTCTGCTCCTTCCTTTTATGGCCTTATGGCCTAATTATTGATTTGGGATGAGGTATTTTATGATGGGCCCGTCCGGCCTGTTCGAGCAAGAATGCTGGATTTTTGCCTTGTCATTGGCGATGGGTTGGATAACTGAAAGTGGGTTTGTCGTTATGTGATGCCTCTGTAAATATCATCCTCTGATTGGCCAAATTTGTGAGTAATTGATGCTAGCCAGGAACGTGGTTTTTGGCATAAAAGACGATGCTCCGCTCTATTATGTTGAGCAGTCTCCTGAGAACATACACCGTGTTGTACTTCTAGGACCTCTGTTACTGGCTGCAGCTAATAAAATTGATCTTTGATGTCAACAGAAGAATCCCGTGTCTCTGTACTCTAAGACAGGTGGACCCGAAGACTTTGGGCGTGTCCCCTGCGCCGCTGGGTTTAAAGCCCGGTTCTTCAGGTGCCGAATACAAGATAGTGTGTAGAGTGAAGTCTCCCATGCATTGTCGTTCCACTGCATATGTGGGGTCTAACCTGTCCCCATACCACCATTCATTCAATATCAGTAGGTGCGAAGCCATATAGTATGATTGGACATCCGAAGTAGCCAACCCCCCACAGCACGTTGACTGAAAGCAGGTCCGCAACGCAACTCTGAACAACCCTCCTGCCCACAGAAACTGACCCAAAGCCACGTTAACCTGACGAAACCAGGTAGGGAGGACTGGGTATGGATAATTCTGCAATTGGTAGAGCAGACGCGGCAGCGATACCATCTTAAAGATGGCCGACTTGCCATAGATGGAGAGGGGCATGTGCGACCAAGCTTTTAACTCCCCGTGTACCCGCACCCATATCGGAACGATATTTGTGTGCCATGACACGCCTGGCGAGTCCGACAGGAAAAGTTCCAGATACTTCACCCCCACTGTAGAAACCTGTACTGTCGATGCCCAAGGGCCCAGTCTCGTCTTTTCCCCCAGTACCCACATGGTAGATTTACGTGGATTCATGAATAGACCCGAAGATTCCCCGAATATTTGCATGATGTGGAGCAGCCTAGGCTCGTCTTGTTGATATCCGTTAAAAAGAATAAAACATGGTCGGCGTATAATGCAATGGGATCCGACAGCCCATGTGCCCACTCAAAGCCTGTCACCTGTGCATCCATCCGCACCCACACCGCCAGAGGCTCTATTGCCAATGCAAACAGTTATGGTGACAAGGGACAGCCCTGACGGGTGCCCCTCCCAATGGAGAATGTGAAAGAAGTGGATCCCGCAATGCGCACAGATGCCGTAAGATCCGTATATAACAATTGTAAATATGACAAAAAGTGTGGGCCCATATTCAGGCGGTTTAAGAGGGCAAACCAGTATACTCAGCTAAGGGAATCAAATGCCCTATCCTTATCTGCCAGTAAAAGTGCGACTTGTTCCCCCAATCCCTGGATAGTGGCTATGGCAATGTGCGCACGGCGAATATTATGACTCGTAGCTCTCTGGGACATGAAGCCGGCCTGGTCGGGATGAATCATTGTGGTTATATGGGATTGGATACGATTGGCCAATACTTTAGCCAAGATTTTTGCCTCTACATTCAATAATTAAATTGGACGATATGAGGTGTGCTGGTCTGGGGGTCGGCCCAGTTTGTGAAACACAACCACTTTAGCATGTCGCCAGTCTCACGGGAGGCAGCCGCGCTCTCTCGCTTCATCCACCAACCTAAGATAGTGGGGCCCCAGTTTCGAGAAGTATTTCTTAAAAAACTCACATGGAAATCCATTGGGATCTGGCGCTTTTCCTGAATTCAAATCTCCAAGGGCTGTACTCAGGTACTCCTCCGTGAGTGGGCGATCCAGTTCTACACGTGCCTCATCTGAGAGCGCCCAGGGTGGTAAATCCTCTATAAAGCGGTGTATCATGTCTTCCTGTATGAGTTCCTTAGGAGCATATCATTCCGGAAAATAATTTGCAAAGCTCGCCGCTATCAGAGAAGGTTCCCCGAGAATCCTTCCATCTGGGCCCGGTATACAAGGAAGAACCTGGGGGCGCAAGGCTCCCTGGCACAATCGATGAAGCAGCTTGCTGGACTTATCCCCCACTGGTAAATCCTACTACGGGATGCCAACCACGCCAAGTGGGCCTCGTCCATCAGAGGGTCGGCATGAGTCTGTCGAGCCAGTTGCAGTTGGCGGCACATCGAACTTCCTCCCTGCTGCTCCGCTCAAGTTCCATGATATGGGCCTCCGATCTCAGAAGCGATTCCTTCCGGGCTTGACGTGCTGCTGAGCAAAACAATATGTCTATTCCCCATATGGTTGGTTTCATTGCCTCCCACAGGGGTGCTCCCTATACTTCTCATCTTGCAAATTCATGAGAACAACCGGAGAATGATCTGATAAACCTCTTGGGAGGATCTCTACAGCCCTCACCCTACTAGCTGCGCCTGATGGCACGAATATATAGTCAAGTTGGGAAAAGGAGTTGTGCACCGCCGACAGATACGTGTATCCCTACTCTTCCCCATGTAATCTACACCAGGGAGTGTAGTTTGGTAGGTTGACGAACATTGGACTGCTTCCCCGGTCTCCACCTACCCCTGGCCATGTCCATCACATCGTTCCAGTCTCCCCCTATTATAACCAACCCATCCGGTAGATCAGCCCACAGGGTCGTAAGGCACTCTACCAGTGCCCAACATAGCGGCGGGGGGCATAGATACAACCCAATACCACCTGCTCCTTGTAAATGGTGCCCCTGATAAAGACATAACTCCCCTGGGTATCTGTCCACGTCTTGTAGTGCTTATAGGAACCCTTCGGTGGATGAGAATTGCAACCCCACGGGATCCCCTAGTGAACCCAGAATGGAGCGCTTGAATATAACCATACCTTAGAAGGCACAAGGCCTTTGTTCCCATTAAGTGCGTCTCCTGCAGCATTAGGATATCAGCACGATAGCGTTTGGCCTGCTGAAGTATAGCCCCTCTTTTCATTTTATCTAGTGCCCCTCTAACGTTCCAGCTCACTATCAATGTTCCCCTGCAGAGTTTTGCATCCTATCTGTTGGGATCACCATCAATAAACCTGTGGCGTTGGTATGTGGGACAATTAACAATCAGTGTGTGAGTAGTGGCTCTATATAGTAGGGACGCAGTGCAAACATAAAACATGAGTACCCCAATTTCCCTCCACCCCCTCCCCTATACCTCAAAACTGCAGAAATATCTGTCACGGCGGAGGCAGCCTACAGACCCCAACAGGAGTACCCGGCCCACCCCCGCCAATGGATCCCCAGTAACTTGCCCATAGTCAGCGGCCGTTCCCTACGTCAATTGAGTTCTGGCAAAGTTACTAGCCCCCCCTCGTGCTTCTCCGGTCTACACAGTTAGCACCAGCAACCCCCTATCCGGGGGAGTCCCATGATGGCTATGAGGCAGAGGTCCCCTGCTGAAGCAACGATGCAGATCTGCTAGAATCACTACAGGATTGAGATCGACGTCTGGACCTTGACCTTCTATTTCCTTTAGCTTTGGGCTTGGGTGGTTTCCGGACTACATCACTGGATGATGAATATGATTGTAGGAGAGTAGGATCTGCTTCTTATAGTTACCCCCACTTTTTGCTGATGTTTCACTGTTTTCGACTTAGTCTGGCTGGGATCCTGCTATCCAGGACCCCAGCCTAGCTGCTTTCTCCTCTAAATTGATTGCATGTGCTTTAGGTACACTCCAGATTGGATTCTGGGGTACCCTTATAAGTCCCTAGTATATGGTATACTATATACCCAGGGCATAGGTACCCCAGAGGCCTCTCAGGGGCTGCAGCATGTATTATGCCACCCTGGGAGACCATTCAAAATGACACAACAGGTCTGCTACAGCAGCCTGTGTAAGGTGGTGCATGCAACCTGTACTTAGATATAGGTTCACTATATCTACTCCATATCACTGCACATATAAACCTATCAGTCACCCCTATGGCAGGCCTTCTCAATCCTGAAGGCAGGGTGCTGGGTTTTATGTAAGAGGGTGCACCTGCATGAGAAGAGCCCCTCTGCAGCCTTCGGAACCTCTATCTCGGGGTTGTTTGTGATGCAGCCAACCATATACTCTTAAGTGCATTATAACCTCGCTGTAAATGCTAACTTTAAAACGGCTGCATGGAAACATGTCGTGTTTGGTGTCAAACACATTGGAATCATACCTCCACACCAGTAACTGATGTGGGAGGTAGGATTCCACCCTCCTAGAGGAAGAAATATGACAGCACCAGTACACCCGGTTCCAGCTTTCTCGACCCTGGCATCACAAGATGGATGCTGCCAGCCACAGACACGAGTCTGCCCTCCTGCTGCTGGACGAAACTCCAGCAGGGGATGGCTGGACAATAGGTTTCCTGTCACAGGGAGGTGTAACCACCTCCCAGACAGGCTTTAGTGTATTAGGGCTGGGTGGGTGCACTCTGAGAGTGCTTTGATGTCTGCACTGGGAGCACATTTGGTGTCCCTGTGCATAGTCCAGCTCAAACCGGTTGCAGGAGCCATTTGCTCCTGCTCTGGCGCGAAACTGGACAAATGACATGGGTGTAGCCACCCCTCTGTCCTTACCCTCCCATAGGTGGGTCCCGAAGTTTGTCCCACCCCTTCCTTGGGTATAAAGTAGGAACCCCTGGCTACAGGACATTAGATTTACCTGGACGAAACTCTGCTACAGACACCAAGTACTTAGACTATCTACACGTTGTTGGATGACTGAAGAAGCTCCCTTGGAGTAATGAAGTTACTCCCCTGCAAGGCAGGCACTTGAAACGCATCTGACCGGTTTGCATCTACGCAGCTCCTGAAGGACTCCGAAGATTTCTGCAATACAGGAGGTGGGTTCCCTTGGTCTCTGAGGTTGATCTGTGCTCTCAGCAATTCTGAGATCCACATCCCTCGAGGAGACCGTGCAACCTGAAACCCTGGGCACCGTGTACATTTACAGCAGCATATGCTTTTCGGCAATCCCTGAGGCTGTGCTTTGGGCTACTTGTAGTCCTGACCCTGAGCAGTGTTTCCACTGAAGATTACCGGCCTACACTCCACGAGTGTTCCGTGGGCTGGTATTTTTTGATTCAGCTCAAGGTCCCTTTGTGATCCCTGGTCCGTCGATCTGGTGGTCCCTGTGAAGGTAACTTTAACTTTCAGTGGGCTTTCCTGGTTGCTCCAGACGTGCCCTGACTTTCCATCGCTTGGGGAGTCCCTGGGACCTTGCTGATCCTCACCGAAGCATCTTTTCTCTAATCGCATGGGTTGCAGTTGCCAAGGCTTGTTGGTCTCCAATCCGGACACTGACCCCCCAGCACTCGACATCCTTCATGGTACAGCTCACCTGTGGACTTTGGTCATCATCGACATCTCCTGGTCCCCGTGGCTGCAGAGTAAAGCTTCACCTCTTCTCACCTGAAACACCCAACATCGGTGGGCATTCGTCTACCGAGCCCCTGGTCACCCTGAAGTGACCCAAACTCTGTCCCCTCTGCTTTCAGGTTCTTCTCAGCTCTTATCCAGGCTTGGATCACAAGGACACTTTTCATCTTCCCGGCAGCAGCACTTCTTCGCATCGCGCCATTGAAATCAACGAGCGTTTCCGACACCACTTGACCCCTATGCACCCGGCTCTCCTGGGATAGGTAACTCGGTACTCTCAAGGGTGCTGGTCTTAGAACCTTCTATGTTCCAAAGGGTTTGCTTGAAGTCCTCTCCTAAGTGTCCTTAATCTTTAAAACTCCAACTGCGACTTTCCCATAGAGTTGTACGGAGCTCGCGGCTGTATTCTCACACTGCACCCGGCCTCCGTGGGTCCCCTGTGTTACTACCTTGGGTGGTTCCTTGGGGTCCCAGCGATTCTACGTGCTCTAGGCACTGTGTCTAGTCAAGTCATGGTTGTTATACCACTTTCTTAGTATATGGTTTGGTCTTCCCCTGGAGCCCGCTGTGTATTGTGCTATTTACTGTTGTTCTAGTGCTTTAATATTGTGTACCTTGTTCTCATAAAGAGGTTAGTAGAGAGTGTTTAGTAATAAATACATATATTTTATATATTCCTTGTGTGGTTCTCCTTTCATTTGGTCATTCAGGAGGTTATAATCTGGTAAACCAAGCTGCTTTCCATTCCTTTGAGACTTAGCCTGAAGGCTGCTCTCCTTGCTACCACTAGGATAGCTTTCAATAAAGGTTGTCTTTAATCTAATCATCAATAAGGGTTGTTTGGACTGGTGCAAGGTGCCCACTATAACTAGTGGACAGCACATACCAGGCCAACTTCTCAGACGGATTCCCTCCTGGGCAGCGTGCGGGGCCGAACCTTCACCGTCTCGTCCGTACAGCTGAAGACATCCTCTAGCGACTCAAAGAAGAGAGTACGTGATTGATATACCACCCGCAATCTGGCGGGGTACAGAAAGGCATACAGGAGTTTCAAGTCGTGCAGGCAAGCCTTGGCTGGCAGGAAAGACTGCCGCTTCTGTTCCACTAGCCGTGTGTAATCTGGAAACACGAAAATGCAGGCATTCTCATGAGTCAGGGGCTCTTTAGCTCTGGTTTGCTTCAGGATCACGTCCCTGTCATGATAGTTTAAGATCCTGGCTATCACAGGCCTTAGTCTGGTTCCTGGAGGCGGTTTTTGCGTCAAGGCCATATGGGCCTGTTCAACCACAAAACAGCGGGACATTGATTCCGGGGGGAGCCAGCTCGTGAGCCATTGAGTCAGGAACTGTTCCATGTCCCCCCCTTCACATCCTTCGGGGAATCAAACAACAAAGCGGAGATTGTTCCTCCTGGCCCTGCCCTCTCGCCTTCCACTCGTGTCACCTGGCCTCTGGTGACTGTTTCCAACTAGGTTACTTTTTTCTGTGGGGTAGTGATGGAGTCTTCCACCTCTGAGGTTCTAGTCTCAGTCTCCGTGATATGCTCCACTGCGTTACGTAAATCTTGCCTGAGAAGCATGACATCGGAGCCAACTGCCAGAATTTTCGCATTAAGGACATCCCTTGACTGTGTGATAGCCGCCATGAGAGCTGCGTTGTCCGGCATGCCCCGAAGCATGCCCCCAGTTGCACCCCCCTGTTCGGCCGCAGCAGCCCCTGGTCCGGCGAATCGGTCCAGCGTGCTTTGTTTGGCGGATCCTCCTGCCGTTTTAGCCTTCGTCATAATTGCCCTCAGGTCTTGCTCCCACAAGATGGCCGCTCAGCAACTCCCAGCTCAATCTGACTGGATATCCCACGTTAGTAGATCCTATGTCGTGAGGAGCTTCGATTCCTGCCTTATCTACTGGCCAGATTAATCCCTTGGCAATATGTTTCAGGAAGCCCGGGCTCGGGCGGAGACCCCCTGCCCACAAGCTGCACCGAGTGCTAACCCAGCCGCCTCCGCAGACAGACGTGTCTCCACCCCCCCAATGGGTGCCCCGCTGTCCACTTGCCTGCTGCTCCCGCCAATCAGGGGTAGTATGGTGCCTGGCCTTCACTGATGTCCAGCGCCAGGAGGGTGCACTAGGCCTGGCTCTAGACGTCCGTGACGGGGACCAGCCAACACCAAGCCACCCCCTTCTCCAGCAGGCCACAGAGCGCAGTCCTCCAGAAGGATAGTTCAGTTTATGCAAAGTAGGCTGTGACGGGTAGCGGCTACCTGCTTACCCCCGCGAGGTCCAATGTCCGGCTCCACTCCACGATGTGACCCCACTACTCGGGCAGAGTCACGGCCTCACGGGGCCATCGCCGAGTCTTCAGGCCACTCCCCACCGGCCCGTATGTCGCAGCAGCCCAGGGGTGTGGGAGTCCACAGAGGCCTGTACACTGCCAGCCAGAGTATTACACAATCCTTGGGCACTCACCGCCACCGGCCCAGGGTCCATCCATTTAATTACAGGCCTGGGTCTGGAGCGTGTCAATCAGGGGAAGGAGAACGCAAGGAGCTCTCACCGGGCCACCGCCGATGTCCTCCCAGCCGCACACCAAGTTTCTCCACAGCCGCCTCTGCCCGCAGACGACTGCCAGGAGCCTATCCAGGTCCCAAGCAGCCCTCCTTCAACCGGAGCACTCTAGCTCTGCCGCCCCGGAGACCCCACCTCGATTTTGCCCACTATGCCGTCCGGACTGTAGGCCTCTGCCACTGCCACCACATCCACTGCTGCCTCAGATCCCTCGTGTGCCATGATATCAATCACACCACCTTGCCGCCAATATAGTGCACTTTTATGACCCAGATAATCAGTGGAAGCAGGATAATTCAAGGATAATCAGCTCAGGCTGATGGATCGCTAGGCCACGCCCCCCGACTGGTGTGGTTTTTTGAGAGAACCCTTTTACCTGAAACCACTCCTCATGATTGATTTTACTTCATTTAGGTTGCCCTACCTTGCCCGTTTTGTCCTGATGAAGACAAGCATGCTGAGGCTATAGTCAATCCTCAACGCAGCAGTCGGGTTGAAACATCGACTATCTTAATATTTTGACCTGTATTGATTCATTAACCCTGCCTGGATGGTGCATCGAAACCCAATGAGCACTATCCCCCAGTATTGTTTAAAGAATAAAAACGAACTGTGTTCCAAACAGGCCCACCACACTGGTCTCCGTCTTCAAGATACACCAGCCAGTGTCAATGTTGAATAATTTTTAGAAACATTTACTCTTGATGGTTTCCTTCTTCTTCTTCACTTTGCACATGAGCACTTTGATGCACACTTTTCTACACACCACTGTTCGAGCATCCTGCAATATAGGCACTGGAATGTGTGTATCCATTTTTTTTATTTATTCTGAAAATCAAGGATTAAATGTGGATATACTTTCTCCCTTTGAAATAAGTGGTGTGTTTCTCTCTGGTATATTATGTCTCTCTTGCAAAAGGATCAATTAATTTGATCGTAGATATGATACAATTGGATTCTACTGCCTTTTGATAATTACACAGGGCCACTAGGACCACCTTGTTGTTTATATTACAATGTACCCAGGTCTGCTGGTCTACCATGGGTTACCCCATTAGTTTATAATGCTGTGATAGGGAAAGGGCAGGAATGCACTGTACTTAACATTATACATCACATTCCTGTCCTTTCCATATGCTGGCGCACTCTTGGCTGCCTAGCGACAATGCAGACACCCTCGCACCGTAGTGCAAGGGTGCGGTGCCCGAGTTGTAAGCAGGATTGTGTTTTTTTGCAGCAAGGGATACCTTCCTCCACAAAAACAATCCCTTCAGGCATTTTACTCTTTCTATGTCAGCTGCAGAATGAAGCACACATAGAAATAAGAAAAAAACGAAGATGAATAAAGGTATTTCTCCTTGTTACAGCTCCCCTGAGGATGCTTGACATATTTTTTTTTTAAATCTGTTTTTATTGAATTTTGATTTTACATATTCATGAAAGGCAACATACGTTTTGAGAGCCATCTATACATTGGACAATAG
Source organism: Triturus cristatus (assembly GCF_964204655.1). Taxonomy (NCBI): domain Eukaryota; kingdom Metazoa; phylum Chordata; class Amphibia; order Caudata; family Salamandridae; genus Triturus; species Triturus cristatus. The sequence goes on along the minus strand of NC_140586.1, from coordinate 824,838,174 downwards.
CTCTGGTGAGATATAGACTCCTGCGATAGCATTTGTACGCCACCGCTAGTAGGAGCGGCGCCGGTGTTGCGGCTTTGGTGGCTGGGTGAAAGAGTCTGATTATTTGCTCCAGGGAGTGCGGGGGTAATATGGATGTCGTGTCCTCACCACCCCTATCCTCAAACCAGCGGGCTATCCACTGCAGTTGTGCAGCCAAATAATAGTGTTCAAAACAAGGTGCGGCAAGACCCCCCCTGGTCGGTGGGCAGATATAGTTTCGTTAGTGCCATTCTATGTCGGTTGTTCCCCCCAAAAAAGTCCCTGAGCAGTTTAGTGAGTGTAGCGAAGAAGACTGCAGGAACATAGATAGGTAAATTAACAAAGAAATACAGGAGTCGGGGAAGGATCACCATCTTAGCTAGTGCTACCCTGCCAGTGACCATTAACGGGAGCGTGTTCCAAAAGTGCATCTGCAATTTAATTGCCGTTAAGGCCCTTCATAAGATTCCGTCAAACAGGTCTTTCAGTTGGCGGTATATCTGAATTCCCAGGTAATGGAAGGTGCCCTCCCTCCACTGCACCCTTGTACCATTTAGGATATATCCCGGGTCTTGGCTTCCCTCCCCGAACGCATAGATACAGGACTTGTTAGCATTCACTCGGAGTCCCGAAATGGCGGCAAAGTCTTGCAGTGTATGCGCCAGTTGAGCCGGTATGTTTTCTATGTCTCTTACGTAGACCAGTAGGTTTTCCACATATAACGACACTTGGTGCACCGCATCACCTAGAGGTATTCCATCTACCATTGTTGCACGCAATGCTGCAGCTAGGGGTTCTATCACCAGCGCGAACAGGAGGGGTGACAGCAGACACCCTTGCCTGGTACCCCTGCATATTGGTATAGCTTCAGAGATGTATGGCCCAACCATACCCGAACTGTGGGATTTTTGTATAATAAGTCGACCATCTGAAGAAATCCCAGGCCCAGCTCATATCGCAGTAACACTGCCGACAGGTAGCTCCATTCTAAGCAATCAAATGCCTTTTCCAGGTCCAACATGAGGTATCCCGCTTTGGGCCATTGCTGCACACCGTTCGACGCCACCCTGAAAAACCTTTGCAGGTTCAGTGACGTGCTCCGCTTGGGGACAAATCCGATTTGGTGGCCATGGACCAATTCGGGGACTACCAGCGCCAATCGTTCTGCTAGTACTTTGGCGAGTATCTTATAGTCCGTATTGAGTAACGCCAGGGGTCTATAAGATCCCAGGGCTTTGGGGTCCCTGTCTGGCATTAGCAAGGACACCAGGTATGCTTCATGCATCGAGGGGGGAAATGTGCATTCCTCCAGTGCTGTGGTGTAAAGTGTGTGAAAGTGTTGCACCAAAGACTCACGATAAGCTTTGTAGTATTCGGCAGGTAGGCCGTCCGGCCCCGGCGTTTTCCCAGATGCCATGGACCCAATCGCCTGCCCAATCTCCTCCAAAGTGAGAGGGCTATTAAGGACCTCCTGGTGTGCTCCTGAGGCTATGGGCAGTTGGGCAGATTCTAGGAATCTCTACAGATTATGACCTGAGCAGCGGCCCCTGGATTGGTACAGTTGTGCGTGGTGATCTGTAATTACCTTGTGAATCTCTTGCTACGTAAACACTAGGGATCCCTCTGGTGTGCATATGGCTCCGATCGGGGTGTGATTACTTTCTTGTTTCAGTAGCCAGGCAAGCAGGTGGCCCGCCCTATCCGCTGTGGCGTGTGTGCGAGCTGTGTGAGCTGTGTAGTTGTGGCACCCTCAATCGTTCCAGGAGCTCTGGAAGCTGGCCCCGGTGTCTCTCCAGGCGGCCCGAGTGCCTGACCCCCCCTCACATTCATGCTGCAGCAGCCGGGATTCTAAGCAGGTAAGTGAGAGTGATAGCTGTTTACGTATGCCCCATGTGGCTCCTAGACAGTGACCTCTAACCGCTATTTTGAGGGAGTCCCATTCCACCAGCGCATTACTTGCTATACCTTTGTTGAGGTCGAAATATGTAAGGATAGCCGTCCCCAGTACGAACGAAATTCGGGGTCTTCTAGTGCGGATGTTTGGAGATGCCATGTGGGTATGGGGGACGATCAGGCTCCCAGCTGAGTTGGATCCACAGAGGGTTATGATCGGAGTGTGTCCACTCTAAGTATTCTGATTTCTCAACTAGCGGAAGCAGGGATTAAGAGCCTACCACCCTATCCAGTCGTACATGTAGGTCATGCATTGCAGAGTAGTAGGAATAAATAAATTTGCTGGGGTGAAGAACGCGCCACATATCCAACAATGCCCAGTGTGAGAGCCAGTCTGTGAGCGCTTGCGCATTTGACACAGCAGATGTCTTACGAAGAGGGGGGGAATGACCTGTCTACGTGCACATCAAGCACAGAGTTAAAATCCCCACCCAATAAACAGGGGAGCCCAGCATAAGTGGTCAGGCCTAATGACAGCTGCATTAGGAAAGATAGCTGGTCTACATTCGGAGCATATATCGAGCCTAACAATATTGATTGACCATTAATTTCCCACGTACTAAGGTGTATCTGCCCTCGGGATCTATTACCACATCTGCACAGATGAACAGGGTGCCCGCTCTCACCCAGATTAACGTGCCCCTCGCAGGTGCTAAATATACAATGCCATACACTTATCCCCTCCAGCGCCTGCTTAGGCTGTCGAGTTCCATCTGTGTCATGTGTGTTTCCTGCAATAGGGCAATTCCGACCGAGCGTCTCTGGAGGTAAGTGGATATGGAATAGCGCCGCATGGGCGTGTGCATGCCGCGTATGTTCCATGTGGTTATGTTAGCTTGTGCCATTGCTAGTGTATTTAGTCGTCAGGGGTGGGGTGCGTCTTGATGCGTGTGGATCGTGGGCGGGCAGAAGTGTACCAGTCTGCTGCAACAAAAACAATAGATCAACTTTGAACGTCATAACAGCTGGGGCGAACTTTGCGGGGATGTCCGTCCAAACTTCTGTAACAACTTAGAGATATAAACTAGTTCAGTGTATTACCTGATGGGGCGTGCGCATAGGTAGTGTTCTGCGGTGACCGTCCCCCCCATTCCTGCGTATGAGTTGTGCCATCCAGGTAATCCCCTAGGTTAGTGTGCGGATCCAGCATGGTTCAGGGCTAAGTGCCGTCTTGTGTGCACCTACTCCCTGTAGTGATATGCGCAGTGCTTCCAGTCGTGGGCTTAGTGGTCCCCTAGCTGTCGCATAATGGATTGTGAGTGGTTGTTAACCCACCAGATCCTCCCTCACCTCTAATACAGTGTAAGAACACATAGGTTAACAAACAATGCTCTACTTGCATGAGCTGCCTGTGACAGAGTTCAACACGATAGTGTTCTATCCTATGATACCATCAGCAGTCTGATGGGTCACCACTGGTAGACAGAGGTCGTCGGATACTTCAGTTGATGGTGACGATGAGCCGCTAGCCACTGCTGTGTCTTGTACGTAGGATTCCAAGCGTTCTCTATTATGTGGGGTTCCAAGGGTTGCAACCACCTCCAGGACATCCTGTCGCTCCATTCGTATTTTCTCCGGGCTCGGGGCTGCTGTCTCCGATTTTGCATTTCGCGCAGTCCCGCGCCTTCCACGCCGTCTATTTCTCCTGCCTGTTGAGTTGTCGCCATCCGGGCCCGAGGGCCGTGTTCCTGTACACAGCCCAGACTCCTCCAGCCAGTCCCATGTCTCCGCAGGAGAATCTAAGAAGCGGGTCCCCCTTTCTCAACCACCCTCAGCCTGGCGGGGAATAACAGTGAGTATGGTAGGTCCAGTTCTCTGAGTTGGCGCTTCACTGCCGCATAGTTACTTCTGAGGCCCTGCATGAGGGCGGTGTAGTCTGGGAAGAACATAACTTGACTGCCGCTCACTTTGAGGCTTTCCAGCTTTCGAGTTTCGCGTAGCACTGCATCCCTGTCCCTGTAGTTGAGAAGTTTAAAAATGAACGGACGTGGCCTGGCTCCTGGTTGGGGCTTCTGTGCCGGCACACAATGGGCTCTTTCTACTGCAAACTGCGGCGACAATGTTCCCTGGGGCAGTAAGTCACGCAGCCAGTGCTCAGTGTATTGCTCTGGGTTCCTTCCTACTTCTCCCTGCGGCAAGCCCACCATGCGAATGTTGTTGCGGCGGGAGCGTCCCTCCGCATCTTCTGCTCTATCTTCCAGGGCATGTATACGATCCATCATGTCTTGCAGCGCAGCAGCATGGCTTTGAGTGACAGGCTGGAGTTCCTTAAGCGTTTGGCCTTGGACAGTGACTTTTATGGCCAGTTTATGGTGATGTGCATGTAGGAGCGTGAGGTCCGAGCTAACTTTATCGATCCGAGTTTCCAGAGAGGCTCTGGTATTTTCTAGTGCGGCACCAATTTTCTCCACTGTTGCAAGCAACGAGTCCATTTTGGCCACCAGGGCTGTGGTCGTTGGCTCCATCTCCCCCTCATCTCTCATGCGTGAGGTATCCACACTACCCACGCATAGCGGCCCGTACTGTATCTTGGCACGCATACGGCCCATCACAAGTTGCTGCGCTGTGGGCATTCGCAGCCAGTTACTAGTGGGGCTGGTTTGTTTATGGTAGGGCCACAACGTGAAATCCAGTTAGACATCCGTCTCTCCCGCAGGAGCGGGCTACTTGAGCTGTGTGTCCAGGTTGGGGCGCTAGGAGTGGACGCACCATGCGTGGCGTCTTATTCTCGAGGGCGAAGTTTGTGGCCTGTGGATCCTACGCGTAGTCTCTATGCCAGCAGCCCTCCAGTAGTGCGGGGTGTTTGGGCTCCCAGTGGGGTGACAGTCGGCAGTGACTCTCTATGTTAGGGCATCTGTTCACTTCGCTACCGGCACTCCTTGACGGCAGGGTGTCTGCGTCGTCACCCCCACGAGTCTCACCAACTTCACTGGGGGTAAGCCCAGTGCGTTCCGCCCGCTCCCGTTGCCTCTGACTTCTCTTCCCGCAGCACGCTATAGCTTTCTCATAGGCCCTCTAGACTTGATGGATCAGCTTGTGCAGGTCTTAAGGGCTGCTTCTATATGATCGACTGTGCAGGTTTCAGGGTGTTTCCTCCTCCACTACTTTGCTTTCCAGGCGAGTCGCCTCCAAAGTTTCACCTATACCTGCCGTCTTCCAGCTCCCTGTCTTGTTAACTGCTATGCAGTTGGGATCCGCTGTCAGCTGATAGCGTGAAGGGGCTTGCCGGGCATGCAGTCTGTAATTCAGCGTCCGTCTGGCTTGTTCACAGTTTGAGGGACTTGAGTCTTGTGTTGTAAACTACACACTCAAGGCAATGTTTCACACGATGCAGCGACCCGTCTCCAGAAGCAGGGCCTGTGTCGCAATGGCACTTTATCCGTGGGTCAGCTGTAAGGCATCCCACCTAGAAGTCCAACGGGGTGCTAAGTTGCGTCCCTTCTCAGCGGTGAGGCGTCATTTCTTTTGTGAGTGTCCCCCATTAGCAGTGGGCTGTGTAGGCCTTATTTCTGTGGGCCTTGGCGTCATCACGGGGGAATGGAGGGGGGCAGGCAGTGCCCACCCGCTCCCATTGCCCCCGCCGCTCCCCTCCATGGTGCTCAGCAGCTGTTGTGGTGGTGCGGTCTTTGGGTAGAGTCGGCGCCGCCTAGGCCCCGAGGGCCTCCTCCGCTCAGGCCTCAGAACGCACCTCTTCTCTCTGTCGATTTCAGGTCAGGCCACCCCCAGCACCGTACCTCTGGCGTCCGTCGCTTCACCACCGGTGCGGGGACGGCAGATTCCCCAGGCTCAGCTTCAAAGATGTGCACTCACCGGTTCGCCCGCAGCCATGAGGCCAGTTGCCGCTGCCAGGTCCCGTACCCAGTGGCGGGCCCATGCGCCCACAGCCTGCCACAATTCTCAGATTTTGTCGATGCGGTCCCGCACCTTATCACTCATCACAGCTCCGTTGGAAGGGCCTGTGGCGAATGTTATGTGTCCCCCACTGCTTCTCACACCGTACTCCCTCCGGCGTGCGATCTGCAGCCTTCTCAATGAGCCGCTGCCAGCGCTTCCTTCCGCTGCGGCCCCCACTGCAGCTCCTCCCAAGGGCAGGGCGACACCAGCGTAGGTCTCATATGCGCGACTGCCAGGTTTCTCAGCAAAACATACAAGATGATGGACGGAATGTTGCACATTGGCAAAACATTCACCCCCAGTCACAGATCTGGGTTAAATCCATCGTTATTTTGTTCACCACGCCACCCCAGTTCAGACATGGCCATATGCAAATCAGTCTTGACCCTGTGCCTCATGGGAACAGTCCAGCCCGAACTGCCAAACCATGTCTTCCCTGGACCGGAATCAAGCATCCTAGGACCGGTTTTGGGGTTTCACCCCTCTTCAGCCAGGATAGCTTGACTCCAGTGGCGTAGTGAGCACGGGACCCACGTCTGGGCATACCCTTCCCACATAGGTCGAACAGCAAAACACACAAGATGATGGACGGATTGTTGCACATTGGCAAAACATTCACCCCCAGTCACAGATCTGGGTTAAATCCATCGTTATTTTGCTCACCACGCCACCCCAGTTCAGGTGAGCAAAAAAACTATGGATTTAGGCCCAGATCTCTGTACTGGGGTGAATGTATGACATTGTTCTGCATTCTGTCCATCAACTGTTGTTTTTGCATTTGTCACCCCGAGTGGGAAGGGTATGCTCAGACGTGAGTCCCGTGCACTCCATGCCACTGGAATCAAGCTATCCTGGCTGAAGAGGGGGTGAAACCCCGAAACCGGTCCTAGGATGCTTGGTTCCAGTCCAGGGAGGACCTGGCTTGGCAGTTCGGGCTGGACTGTTCCCATGAGGCACAGGGTCAAGACTGATTTGCATATGGCTGGGTTCAAACTGGAATGGCATGGTGAGCAAGAAAACGAAGGATTTAGGCCCAGATCTCTGTACTGGGGTGAATGTATGACATTGTTCTGCATTCTGTCCATCAACTGTTGTTTTTGCATTTGCCAGGCTTCTCGGCCTTCCCACGGCGGCCGGGGTCTACGCCACCGGGACCGTGGTACTCTCCGCCGCACTCTCCGCAGTAGTCGCCCACTTCTCCCACTGGAAGGCTACGACGAGGGTCCGACTCGCCAGGGGTCCGACAGTTGGCAGGGCCTTCACCACTGCAGTCTGCACTTGTAGGTGACTCCCCAGAGCGGTGCCATGCAGGCACCTCTACTCTTGTGCTGGCCGCGGCCACGTTGCTCACGGTCCCGGGGGCCTGGTGAGGTATCAGTTGTCTTTCCGCTCCGGCGGTCCACCGCCACAGCCATAGGCCGCTGTTCCAGTGTAGGTGGCCGCCTCCCGTCGCTGATTGCCTCCTTGCGGCCTCTCAGTGTGCAGGCCACATCTCTCTCCACGGTGGTAACTGCAGTTACGAGGGGTAAAACCGAACGTTTTGGGGCTCCCTAGCATCAATGATTCCTTGGCTGCCTGGTCCCTCTTATTTCCAGCGCGAATGGCTCACTATGAGGATAATTGTGCCTGATTAGAAGGAGATATTGGTCAGAGCGTTAGAGACTCGCGTCTGCCATGATGGCTGGCTAGCCACGCCCCCCCCCCGAGGATGCTTAGCATTTTGACACATTCCCAAGTCTACCAATAATGGTAAATCTGCGAATGAGCCAATATCCATGGGTGATGCGTGGGAATGCCCAGACAAGGGTCCTATGCTTGCCATGCCACAGGAGTCAAGCTAGCCTACCTGATGAGGGGTGATACCCCAAAACCGTTCCCAGGATTCTTGTTTCCGATCCAGGGCAGACCTGACTTGGCAGTTCGGGCTCGAGTGTTCCCATGGGTAGCAGGGTAAAGTCTAATTTGCATATGGCTGGGTCCAAACTGGAATGGCATGGTGAGCAAAAATGATCGATTTAGGCCCAGATCTCTGTACAGGGGGTAAATGGTTGACATTGTTCACCATTCCGTCCATCAGTTGTTCTTTTTGTATCTTTAAGTAAGTGCATTCTACATCTTTAGCCATGGGATGTTGATGGATGATCAGCCAAGAATGTTCAAGGCAGTTTGTATCCTGGTGCTTTCTAGGTGGGTGGTGAATAAACCTCGCTCTGCTCATACTACTCTTGTGAGGAGTGATCACTACAGGATGTTGTATATGATTGCTCATGCGGCCTGTTTGGTACATGCATTGTGTGTATGAGTGAGCCAGAGTAATGAAGACCTGTGGGCTCCATTTTGGAAGCCCCTGGCTTCTTCCTGTGCACATGATGTAAACAAGGTTGTTTTCCTCGACCGTTCTGGGAGTGCAAGTGTATCGCTGGCATTCCTGAAGCTAGAGGGAGGAAACCAAGGGCTTGGAGTGGGATCCAATGAGTCAAGGCTCTTCACAAAATTCAAATGGGCCTTCTGCTGAGAGGAGCTGCTAATTAGTTTTTCCTGCACTGCCATTTGGTAGATAGTGGGGGTAAAAGGTGAGACTGCAGTCTGTGCATCCTCTCCACTTGTCCCAGTTTCAAGTTCTCTTAGACTAAGGAAGGCAGTGCTCCCTAGAGTACTCAGAGGACTGCTTTACAACCGGAGCTGGTGTCTGCCTGACAACCAGCTTTCCAGAAGTGAGGAAACATTACCTGAAGTCTTATTTGGCTGGAAAAGCTGTTCCTTTGACCTGAAATTCCTAGAAGCTAGCCTGCCTGCTAAGAGAGGGGAGGAGCTTTCTAACCCTGCTGGAGGTGTGACTGTCCAGAGAGTGCCACTACCAGCAATACCCCGATACTGAGAGTGTCTGCTAGAAGAGAGACTGCAGCGAGAGAGAGATCTGTGAGCCTTAAGAATGGTAGGAGCAGTCTTTCCAGAATCGCCATACAAAGCTGGAATCGCAGATTGGCGGCCGATCTCACTGCTGTGGAAGAAGAGCGACTCTGCATCACCTCACCACAATTACCAAAAGCTGTGGCGGTGGCAGACTTTACAGCTGTGATCAATAGCTGTGCTTGTGGAAATGACCGCCACCATCCATTAAGTGGCTTCCTGTTCATAGCTGTGCAACTGAGAAGAGTATACATAACCTGCTGTTGGCCCCACCTGACACCTAGTACCTGTGTTTGCTGAAGGAGTTTAGGTGGCGGCCAACTCCTGCCGTGGCCTTTTCAGACCTAGGTCTGCTCCTGCAACCAGCGTGTCTCCTCCCAGAAACGGGAGCATGTGAAGACACATGTTACCAGTTTCTGTGCCTGCCACAGAGAGAGCGAAAAGGCCTGCGTTGTGGTGAAACTGTATAGAAGGGACTGTACTGAATGTACTGAGGGCTATCATCAGTGAACTGGGGTAGTTTGCATCTGAGCCTTGATTTGTGCTGCACCAACACTCTAACTGTAGGTGGGCCTGTCTGGCTTCCGCAGAGGAGGGACACCTGGGTAAAGAAGCCCACTTAGACTTCCAGGTGGTAGTCCCCATCCCTTCCACTGGGAGTAAATTGCTGAGGGGGTTGGACGGATCAGTTTGGTGAGCCATGGTAGAGCGGTCCTCAGGAGGTCAGAGTCAAAGACTGAGGCCCAGTAGCCCCTGATTGCCTCGCGGCCCCTGAACAGGGTCAGACAAGTATAGAATCTACTGTACTGTACAATATTCAGTAAATTCTTCTGACACTCTACATTGTCCTTTAGTTCCCAAGAAAGCTGAACAGTTTGCCTTACAACTAACATTAATTTGAGAATATTTAACCATAGGCGCAGAAAATTGTGACATAGAGGGTAAGAGTCCATTTGGGGTAACACATAGGAGCACATATACATTTCTAGTCTTCTTTCTCTACTACAGTGTGCCATTTAAACTTTGCAATAGCCTGTTCTTATACCTAGCACTTTATCATTATTTAGTTTCATTAGTGCCCTCTTGGTCGTTATGCACAACACAGCAAATCAGACCAGGGTTGCCCAGCTAAAACAGACAAGCATTGTGCAGAGTTTCAGGGTGGCACAAGTGATAGCAATGCACTATACAACTGCCAAGTACAACTGTAAAAACTATAGAGCAGGGGTCTCCAACCTTTTCTGTAATAAGAGCTACTTATGGCTAATGAAAACTCTCACAAACTACTAATATTATTTGAGATGTAATAGTTGCCACATCAGACAAGATTACATTAGTGACCACCATCTGCAAAGATTACCAGCAATGATCACTTCAGTGCATCAGGACCGGTTGCTAGCAGTAGCGTAAAAATGCTTTGTCAATGTGGAATGCCTCTACATGGGTAATACATAACTGTTAAATGGTAGCGGCACCTTCAGTTGAAAACCTTCAAGTATTGCCCGGCGGTAATCGCCTCTTATACCATTCGATAATTAACCAACAAAAGAGGCAGACGCCGGAGACTGGAAGGCAGGAAACAAAGTTTTATTCCGTCGGAGCAGAACACATCAGATCAGACAGCAAGGTATCATCACGAGGTGCTCTAACCACATCTCTGAGGCCTCGCCTCTTATACACAGGTTTATTGCTTTATTACATGTTACACATTCTTGTTGAGCCTTTGGTGTACGGAAAGACATCCTTGGAATCCCCACTTCAAGCTCGTTCCCACACATATCTACAGTGGAAGTCCCCACCCCACCCGCAGTAGGAGATGGCTATCACACAGCTGGACATTCCGCCAATTCCCGGGGGTGTGTGCAACTGGCAGGGTCTCAGGGGGTGGGGGGGCCTTGATCTACTGTAATCCCTTTGATGTAGGGTGTTTCCCTTACAGTAGGGGCAATAAACTGCATCCGCAGGGCTAGGTGATGGCCTGGGATCGGTTCGGACAATCGGGGGTTATCAAAGGGATGTATGACCATGTATGGGATGAAAGAAGGTGTCGGTCAGGCGTGGGATGTGGTTCCATGGCAGGGTCGCGCAGAAGGAGAGGGTTTATGGCCCATGTATGAGAGAGCAGGGGTGGCCGGCGCATGGGGGGATGTTCGCAGCGTCAGAGGGACGCGCTGGCGGTCGGCAATGAGCGGGGAGAGAGACCAGGGTGCCTAAAATGGCTGCCGTGCGTTTTTCTGTGTGTGGCGCTGGGGAGAGACAAGATGGCGCAGATAATGTTCAGTTACGAGCTACATTTCCACAGTCCTCCCTTTTAACATATCTCGCCAGCTTGTTTAGTTCGGATCTATCCCCATAATGCCACGTACCTCTACCTCGTACAGAGCTTTCATTCTTTCTGCTTCGAAGTTCAGAGTCTTAGGGCAGATGCAGTTTATGAAAAGTGAACATAAGGGTGGCAAACACTGAATCCCCAGGCAACATCCACATAGGATCACAATCGGTATTAGGATAAACGTAAACAACCTCCACCCCCAGTTCTTTATCGAGTCCCAGAACCAATTCCCAAGCGACCACCCTTCTTGTTCCTGATGCACCTCGGAGGAAAGTCTGTGGAGGTGTTCGATCGCCTTGTAGACTGAGGGTGAGTTGTCCGGTACGTAGATACAACAGCTGGACCCAATGATGCGGCATGCTCCTCCACGATCAGCCAGAACCACATCTAGAACGAGGCGGTTCTGAAGAGCCACCAGGCGGACGGCCTGAAGTTCGGCGGTGTTGTTGGTGAGGATGCCAGCCGTAATGTTCATTGTTGTTTCGACTGCCTGGGTTAAGTGCCGGATGGCACGGCTGTTTGCCATCGGACCCCAAAGTGGAACAAGTCCTTTTACTGCGTCGATTAACTGTGCTCCGGTGGAGTCGGCTTGCACAATGTCCTTGGCACGTTTCTGCCGGTGATGGTTTGCTGGAGCCACATATGTTGGAGGAAGGATAAAAGCGATGTAACAGGTGCCTCCCCAGCCTTTCGGAAGCCAGGTGTAGGCCTTAGTACCACAGACGAAGTACATATTTGGGGAGGTAACAAAGGAGGGTGGGTCAACTGATTCCAATGTTCGGGTGATGAGACAGGAACTGTGGCCCACCAGCTGCGTTCCCAGACCTTCGAGGCACACAAGACCTGTGATGTTGATGACGGATAGGGCCACTGTTATGGTGGCGGCTGTTCATTTCCGGAGGTAAGAGAAGGTGGGTCTGGCTGGGTTGTTGAACACCTGCATTTCGACTCGCTCTTTGGCAGGGATGTCCATATGAAATGAAGTGTTTGATCTCAGAGGACAGAAGGGAGCAGAAGTTTTTCCAGTTCTGTTCAGCCAGAACCCATGGTAGAAGTGTGACACAGTTTGCCGGAAGTGGCATTGTCGTTGTAGCTTTCTTGCAGGAGGATTAGCCAAGCGAGGCAGGAGCCATGGACAGAGAAGGGCGAAGGGATGAAAGGGATAGAATGTCCAGTGGCATGTGGCAGCAATCCACAGATCCAGCAGTTAGTGGCATTGGCGGCAAGATTGTGTTGGTGGAGCAACTGCACAAAAGAGTTATTCCAGAACTCCTTACGCCTTTCTCGGAGTTGGGGTGAAAGTGAGATCAGATGGTGTTCTTTCATGGTGGTAGGTTGGACAGTGGTCAACAATGTCTCATGAGCGGGTGCACTCTCTTCCACGATCCAGAAGGTGATCATGAGGAGAAGGCAAAAGAGAAGGGTAATAAAAAGTGCGATAGTCTTTGAGCTGTGCATCTTGTCAGTCTTTGGGTTTTGATAGTGGATCTTCGGACGTCCGGTTGCTTCCATCACCTTCAAGGGACTTGGTAGCGTGCAGAACCACAGACTTTGTTTAGTTTCTCTCCTGGAGGCCTTGAGGTGATTAGGCTACCGATATGAGATTTCAACTCAGTTCGTGGTCTGCTTAGCCGAAGTTCCCTCCTTTCGTCGCAGATTATACCCTTCTTTGGATGGCACAGTGGGATCGGGATATTTAGTTAACTCAAGTGTCTCTGTATTCGGGCAGCAGTTCAGGGGTGGTCGGCCTTTGTCCGGGAGTTCTTCTTGGCCGGTGATGTTGTCGGTTGTCGTCAGGGTCGGTGATACCTTTTTGCAGTGATGTGCATGCAGCCAGTTGCGCTTCCCCTCCACTCGAAGAGCTGTTCGGGTGGTGATCAGGACTTGCAGGGGGCCCGTCCACCGGGGCTCCAGACTCCTTGCACGCTGGAAATTGCGCACTAGGACGTAATCTCCGGGTTGGATATCGTGTCCGGGGCCCCTGGAAGCATCGGGAATGGCTTGCAGCACCTGCTGATGGATAACAGACAACGTTTTAGTTAGGTTGTACAAATAATCAGACATGAGGACGTCCGGGACGTCGTGGATGGACGTCGGTTTCGGTGCAGTCCAGAGGTTCATGGGTCGTCTGAAGACGACCTCGTAGGGGGTTAAGTGGTGTTTGGTGGGAGTGGAACGCATTGATAGCAATGCTAGCGGGAGGGCGTCTGGCCATTTTAGTCCTGTGGTGGCAACTATTTTGGCTATTTTGAGCTTCAATGTGGCATTATGTCGCTCAACCAAGCCTGCGGATTGGGGGTGGAAGACTGCGTGGAATTTTTGTTTTACACCCAACCCCTTCAAGATGAGTTGGATAACTTCGGCTACGAAGTGGGGGCCATTGTCGCTCCACAGAATTCGACAAAGGCCGTAACGGGGGAAGAATTCCTTTAGTAGTACCTTGGCGGTAGTCATAGCAGTGTTGTCGCGGGTTGGGTAGGCTTCCACCCACTTGCTGAAGGCACACACAACGACAAGTACGTATTTCAGGCCTTGGCACCTTTCTAATTGGATGTAGTCCATTTGTAGGACCTCAAAGGGATGATTAGGAACCCCAAATCCTCCCCGGGGTACAGCAGTTCCTTTCCCAGGGTTGTGTTGAAGGCATACCAGGCATTGTTGGACTAGGCGTCTAGCCGAGTCTGGGATCTTGTCGTTGTGCCAGACTTTGGAGATGAGCTCGATCATGGGGGCAGACCCTATGTGTGCGGGGGAGTGTGTCGTGGTCAGCATGGGGATCAGGTATGAGTCAGGTAGCAACCATTTGTTCGTGTCTTCAGTTCGCCAGCAGCCTTCATCGTCTTTCAATCCCACCCGTGCCCATTCAGTCAATTTGTGTGGTGAGCTGGCTAACTGGATGTCCCTAATCGTTTCCCTAGCATCCCTCCATTTCTCGGTTTGTGACCTGGTCACGTACATGCGTGTCGTGGATCTATTTTCGGCTGTGGTTCGGGCAGTGATGTCAGCCAGTGCATTTCCCTGTCCTATAATGTCTGTCACCTTCTTGTGTGCCTGGCATTTGATCACAGCCAGCCGTGTGGGGAGGAGGACTGCTTCGGTCAGAGTGGAGACTAGATCTCCATGTAGGATGGGTGTGCCATGGGAAGTCAGAAATCCCCTCTCCTTCCATAGGAGTCCAAAGTGGTGAACTACCCCGAAGGCGTACTGGCTGTCTGTGTAAATGTTTGCGGTTGTCCCTGCTGCTAGGATGCATGCTCGTGTAAGGGCGATCAGCTCAGCCGCCTGTGCGGATCGCTGTGTGATGCGGGCTGTCTCAACAACTGTTCGGGCCGTGGTGACTGCATAGGCAGCTGAAGTGGTGCCATCGGGAAGCTTGATGCATGAGCCATCTACCCACAGTTCTCCGTCAGGGTCAGGGAAGGCAGTATCTCGGAGGTCGACCCTACTCTTGGTTTGTTCGTCAGTGAGGGTCACACAGTCATGTATAGGGGACGCATTGGGGTCTGTGTCAGGGAGAGGTAGCAGTGTGGCTGGATTCAAGGTGGTGCATCGTTTCAACATGATATGGGGCGCAAGCAGAGTCAGTTCATAACTCGTCAGTCGTGCACTAGTCAGGTGTTGAGTCTTGGTCTGGTTCAGGAGAGTGTCAACGGAATGGGGCACTAGCACAGTGAGGGGGTTCGAGAGCACGATCCCCTCGCTTTGTCGGATAGAGACAGCAGCGGCAGCTACTGCTCGAAGGCAGGCGGGCAAAGCTCTGGCTACAGGGTCAAGAGTGGCAGAGAAGTAGGCACAAGGGCGTTGTTTGGGACCTATGGGCTGGGTTAGAACAGACAACGCACATCCCTCCCTTTCGTGGGTGAAGAGGGAGAAAGGTTTGGTGTAGTCTGGGGTTCCTAGAACTGGTGCTGAGCAAAGGGCATCTCGCAATTCTTTGAAGGAGGACTGGCATTCGGGTGTCCAGGGGAGGGGGATGGTGACGTCTTTAGCTAGCAGGGAAAGTAGAGGTTTTATAATAAGACTGAAGTTTGGCAACCACTGTCGACAGAAGGAGGTGAGGCCTACCAGAGACCGCACTTGCTTCTGAGTTTTGGGAACAGGGGTTTCTAGGATGGTCTGAATTCGGTCAGGTGTAAGCTTCCTCCCATCTTTGGATAGGAGGTGGCCTAGATATGTCACTTGGGGTTGGCAGAATTGCCACTTCTTCCTGGAGACCTTGTGACCGTTCTCCGCGAGGAAGTGGAGGAGGTGGATGGTGGCCGTGACTGCAAGTGGAGTGGTCTCGGCCGCCAAAAGAATGTCGTCGACGTACTGTATTAACACCACTCCATCTGGTAGTTGTACCGCATCCAGTTGTCTTTTGAGGGCTTGGCTATAAATGCTGGGGCTCTCAGTGTAGCCTTGGGGTGCCCTGCAAAATCTATACGAACGGGCTTTTAAGGTGAAGCCAAAGAGGTAGCGGCTGTCTGGGTGGATGGGGATAGAAAAGAATGCGTTCTTGAGATCAATAACAGTGAAGGTAGTGGCAGTGGACGGAATCAGGGTGAGGATGGTGGTGATGTCTGAGACCACGGGGTACTGAGGTACGACTACCTTGTTAACCTCTCGTAAGTCAACAATGAAGCGGTATGCTTTCTCATCTCCCTCACCTTGCTTCTTTACAATGGGTAGGATAGGGCTGTTGCAAACATTACTAACTACTTCTTCCACCACTCCTGCATCGACTAGGGACTGGATGATTTCCACTAATGCCTTCTCGCCTTCGGGCGATATCCGATACTGTGGAAGCTTTGGGAGCACCGCGTCCGGTCGGACAGTTATGTGTACAGGGTCGATCACCATGCGTCCTACGTCTGAGTCGGTTTTAGCCCATAGGTGTGAGGGCAACGTGTCGAGTAGAGACAAGTCAGCATCGGTTATAGAGAACATACGTCGTGTGAGACAAGGCCTGAACAGATCTGGATTATCGTGCAATATGACTCGAACTCCGTTTGGGGAACATCTGATGGTGGCTCGGAAATGTTTTAGCAAATCGAGACCCATAATGGCATCAGGGGTGTTGGAGGAGAGCAAAAAGGTCGTGTCAGTGGTGTTATCTTCTAGGTCAAAGGAGATTGGTGCGGACAAGGGGTTAGTGGAGGGCGTTCCATCAAAGCCTATTGAGGTTATGTGTGAGCCAGACAAGGGTGCCCTTGGAATCAGTCGTTTAGATAGCGCACTACGTGTCGCCCCAGTATCTACCAAAAATGGAGACTTTGTGCCCAAGACCTTAGCCGTGACGTAAGTACCTTGCTGGTCAACACGGAGTTCAACTGGATCCCTCCCTTGCCCCTGGCGGTCCTATGCAAAGTTATGGATATCTTCATAGTCGGACTGCTGGCACTGGTTCTGTCGGGGGCGGTCAAAGGCGTTTGGTCTGCTTGGCCTGTCGTTGGTGGCGTCGTTCGTGTACCCTCGTCCCTGTCCTCTACTTCTGGGGCCATATACTACGTCCCTGGTGTCTCTATTTTTGTTCATTTCCAGAAGGACCGGGCACTGGGATTTCCAGTGTCCGAACCCTCTACAGAACGCACACTGATTCTCGTCTAAGTCCCTGCGTCCAGCGTAGGGTGAGGGTGCATGGTCTCTAGGGGGTGGTTTTCTAGGGACAGCCGGTTGATAATTTCCCTTGGGAGGTTCCCTTCCTATGGTCACCCCCTGCAACTGTGCGATCATTACCCTTTCCTTCAGTTCCTTTTTCTTTCTCTCGGACGCCCTATCATTCTCATTCTTTTGGTGTTCGTAGTATTGGGCCATCTGGAGGATAGCCGCGGGTTTGGAGGCTGCCCAACTACTCTCGCTGGTCTGCAGCTTCTGGGAGACTTCCTGGGACAGACCCTTCACATAATTCTGTACAAAGAGGTGATGTCCGGTTGCAGTGGTCATGTCCTGGCCACTATAATCGGAAAACACTGTCTCGAATCGAGAGAAGTATTCGGACACATCCTCCTGGGGTTTCTGGCGGCAAGCCGTCACTATCGACCAGTCTACCTTTCTTTCTGGGATTAGAGTCTTCAATTTCTGTACAATTTTGTCTGGGAGTTCCAATATGGCTTTTAGGGGTTTTTGTCCAGGCTCTCGCTGCTTATCTATGGTATTGAGTTGTACCCAGGTATATCCGAACGGCTCAGCGTGGTCGACTTTCCGGATTTGCTTCCACACATCAGCCGGCAGACATAGCCCGAAGAACAAGTCGATATTTGCCAAGGTCATTATAGTTGAACCCAAGGCCATACCTAGTTCGGTGTAGAAGGCAGTCGGGTTCTTTCGTAAGTCGGGTAGGGTTTTTCTAAAGGTCAAGATGTCTTGTCGGTCCCATGGCTGATAGACCCAGTTATATACAACCCTTCCCTTCGCATCTTGGTGGTTGATGTCATCGTGTGTTCCCTGACCTCGTGGGGGGACCCAGTAGGGGGCGGCCTCCTTGATGGGCATCATGGTATCAGCCTTTCCTGCCTGGGGTTCAGTCGCTATGGGGGTCTCTGTCTTGGTTGTCTGTCGGTGTTCTTTAAGATGCCGGAAGACTTCGAGTGTACGAGTGAAGAGGTTCGTCACATCGCCCTCTCCTCCCTCCCCAATGTCTACCTTCCTATACAAGGTCGCTAAGCCTTCGGGACCTCTATCTTGGTACCTATCCTCATAGGCATTCAGGGTGTGGTAACAGAGTCGTACGATAAAGTGTCGTCTGTGGTTGTCGGCATGCGAGTTATACAGGTCTGTTACTTATTCCTCACTTTCTTTTCGTTCTACTAGTGTCCTTACTACCTTATCGATTCCGGCTCGTTCATCCTTTGTTAGTCGATTCATTCTGGCGGAATCTTTCTTTCTCATCTCAGGGTCATCTAACGTTATTGCTAACGTTGTGTTCAGTACAAGAGGCTCGGCTGGCGCGGAGGCCGTGAGGACCGAGGCCCTGGTACTGCTTTCACTTGCGTTTGGGGGTTGTGGGTGCTGTACTATAGGTTGGGAGGGAGCATATGGAGGGGGCATGTAGATGATCGGGGGACCTAATAGCAATTCGTCATTTGCTCGTTGCTTGGAAGGTAACTCAGGGTAGAGCGTAGAGGGGGTCCTAACAGGGCACTGGCCTGATGTTTCAGACTCTGGTTTTAGTTTAGCTTCCTTTCTCTCCTTTATCTCTTCCTCTAACTTTCTAGCGGCAAAGTGAGCTGCCTTTCGTAACTCCTTTTCTGCTTTTACTTCTTCTCTCTTTTTTCGTTGTGTTGTTTCTTTGCGCCACATGCCGAAACTGTCGAGCATAGTAGGCGTTGTTTTATTACTTTGTAGAGCTATTTCTAGCGTTTCTATTTTATGATCATCAAAGGATCCCATCAGTGGCCACTGACTCTCGGGGTCCTTCTTTGTATATTTATGCCATAGCTTGCTATAAGCTACAGCGACTAGTCCATATTTAGTGAACATGTTCTTATTAGGGGTGCCTTCCAGTGGAGCCGGATGGTTCACCTCTAATAAGCGGTCCGGGCAGAACCAACTACCAATCAGTGGGGAGAAGATAGGCATGACGGGTTACAACGGGGACAAAAGTCTGCACTACCTATCTTTTCACTGCTTGCAAAGACTAGACAGAATATCTCTATTCCACGTTATTTGCAAGCAGAGAATACCTCCAGAGAACCAATATCGAACAACTAGTGTTCGGACAATCAATCAATCAATGGTGAGAAAGAGATAGGTACGACGGGTTACAACGGGGGACAAAAGTCCGCGTTACCTATCCTTCACTATCTGCAAAGATTAGACAGAATATTTCTATTCTACGTTATTTGCAAACAGAGAATATCTCAAGAAGTACTATCCTTCAAAACAATCAATATTCGGACAATCAATCAGTGGGGAGGGAAATAGGCACGACAGATTACAATGGGGGACAAAGGTCCGCGTTACCTACCCTTCACTATCTGCAAAGGGAGAGAGAGTATTTCTACTCTTCCCCGTTTGTAGGCAGCGAATACCTCAAAAAGAACAACCAATAAGCAATACTAGTATTTTCAATCAATCAATCAATCGTTTCGTAATTTGTCGTGTTACACGACCTTACCCGGACCGTATGGACAGTTTCTCGTCTTCCGCCTCCAGCGCCCGATCGTCCTCTACTCTCCGTATTTGCCGCGGCACTCCTGATGGTTCCCAGTCAGGACCGTAGATCACTCGAGAGAGGTCTGCTCGGAACCAGTGAAGTTCGGATGATCGGCTGCCAGACGAGGGTCTATCGGGCAGGAGCTCTTCCCGATCGTTGCAGTCGTTCACTCTGTCGTTGGGACCTCTCTCATTGGATCCACGTGTCGCTGATGGGCCCCACGTTTGGGACGCCAATTGTTAAATGGTAGCGGCACCTTCAGTTGATAACCTTCAAGTATTGCCCGGCGGTAATCGCCTCTTATACCATTCGATAATTAACCAACAAAAGAGGCAGGCGCCGGAGACTGGAAGGCAGGAAACAAAGTTTTATTCCGTCGGAGCAGAACACATCAGATCAGACAGCAAGGTATCATCACGAGGTGCTCTAACCACATCTCTGAGGCCTCGCCTCTTATACACAGGTTTATTGCTTTATTACATGTTACACATTCTTGTTGAGCCTTTGGTGTATGGAAAGACATCCTTGGAATCCCCACTTCAAGCTCGTTCCCACACATATCTACAGTGGAAGTCCCCACCCCACCCGCAGTAGGAGATGGCTATCACACAGCTGGACATTCTGCCAATTCCCGGGGGTGTGTGCGACTGGCAGGGTCTCAGGGGGTGGGGGGGCCTTGATCTACTGTAATCCCTTTGATGTAGGGTGTTTCCCTTACAGTAGGGGCAATAAACTGCATCCGCAGGGCTAGGTGATGGCCTGGGATCGGTTCGGACAATCGGGGGGTTATCAAAGGGATGTATGACTATGTATGGGATGAAAGAAGGTGTCGGTCAGGCGTGGGATGTGGTTCCATGGCAGGATCGCGCAGAAGGAGATGGTTTATGGCCCATGTATGAGAGAGCGGGGGTGGCCGGCGCGCGGGGGGATGTTCGCAGCGCCAGAGGGACGCGCTGGCGGTCGGCAATGAGCGGGGAGAGAGACCAGGGTGCCTAAAATGGCTGCCGTGCGTTTTTCTGTGTGTGGCGCTGGGGAGAGACAAGATGGCGCAGATAATGTTCAGTTACGAGCTACATTTCCACATAACAGCCTATAGTTCAATGCCCCTGCCCCCAAGTTAATAATAATAGTAAAAAATTTCCCCAACACGCTTTGATTTTCCTCACTCAAATATCAGCTTTAAAAATATTTTGGTAATTCAACCATTTGGGCTACCGGTTTCTATCCACAATGGGTCCAGCGGTATCCTTTGGTGGAGGCTAGTGTCCATCTCGGGCTACCAATCTGGACTCAGATGACACTCCTGTGTCTTTCAGGCTTGGGTGCAACTTTTGGCTGTGGGGAATCAGTCTCTTGGGTCGCCTAGCGGCGGTCAGTGATGATTCTCCATAAGTGACTACTGACTTGCTGAGTTGGGCTACTTCAGCTTTGATCGCCCTGGTGTTGGTTCCAGGGGAATCAGCTGACTGACCCTTGGAGTCACTTCTTTGGTCTGTGGCTTGGGAGTGACTTTACCTCAAGCCAGGAGCCACTGGCACAGTCCCCTCTTCGCTCACCCACGGTGCGGCAGGTGCAGTTCAGCAGGCTTTGCAACCTCTCTTTGCCAGGTCCAGGGGTCAGCAGGTCAGTTATTCTTTAGTCCCTTCTCCAGTTCTGTAGTAATCTGAGGTTCAGGGAGCCAGGGGTGCCATATTTATGCCCAGAAAGTGCCCTGGGGGATGATGCGGTCACTAGCTAATGGGCTACCAGGATCCCTGTTGCTTTGTGTTGACTTCCAGCTATGCATGGCATCCAGCAATCCAGGGGTGCACTATTAGGACAGATGAAAATCATATGTCCTACATCTACTTTATAGTATATAGGTCCCTACCTCAGGGCTCCATAGGCCTTCCTTAGGGAAGACTTACATATATTGTTAAGGGAAGTTGGAGCCAAGCCATTAGTTTCAATTGCAAAGTGGAACTAGCAGTTTAAAACTGCTCTTCCAGGCTGCAATGGCAGGCTGGGAGACATTTTGTACTTTGTCCCACAAATGGTGGCACAACCAGTGCTGCAGCCTGGGGAGGGGCTGGGGGGGCACTAAGTCTAATATGCCCTGGTACCATATACTAGGGATTTTTAAGTAATTCAGCTCTGCCAATTTGGGGAGCCAATTCAACATACACTTTGTAAGGGGATTGTAAGTCTGGCACTGAGGTCTGGTTAGCAGGCCTCAGTGCACCCTCTGGGTCAAACAGCTACGTAACCCGTCTGGAAAGAGAAAGTTAGCCTAAATAAACTTGTACCAGGAGAAGTGACGGCCCATGCAGGTAAGCGCGGTGGGCGGTGCGCGGGTGGAAGTGACAAACGACGCAATAGGGAAAATAAATGAATGAAACTACTTACCTTACAATGCAGCGAGTGTAAGGTAAGTGGTTTTATTTATGTATTTCTTTTATTTTCCCTATTCCGTCGTTTGTCACTTCCACCCCGCCAACTGCGCTTTCCTGCACGGGCCGCCACTGTCTAGGAGACGTATCACAGATGACTTAAAGGCAGTGGTCGAAGTGGGGGGGAACGGCAAGGCATGGCGTGCCCCTACTTCTTCAATTCCAGGGATTCCGTTCCCCTACTTTTTTATTTTGAAAATGCGTCCCGGGACGCAAGAAATCACCATCGCCTATAAATAAAACTCGGCATTCCTGGCGTTCGAGGACGGGCGGCAGAGAAGTAACAGGACTCTGTCTTTTCCTTCTTACCCAGAGAAGAAAAATACAGTGTCCACTTCTGCTCTGTCGCTTCAGTTGCCCCCCCCCCCCCTCTTTCCTTCTTCCCTCTCTTTCTGTCTAGCAGTTCTTCTCTTACAGAAAACCGAGATTTCAAGACGGGGTTTTCACACTCTTTCCTCTCCTTCCTTTTATTTGCTCCCCTGTGAAATGGATCCAAAAAGGAAAATAATTTTTGCTGGAAATGTCGTATTTTAATTCCAAAGTGCAGCATCTGGAATAAAAGGTTAAAAATAGGGAAAATAACTAAATAAAGTAAGACAGAGTGGTAGCAAACTGACCAGATTGATTTTATTCACACCCAAACACATCAGCGCCACTTTTACAGAGTTTGCCAGTGAAGCGCTATTTTTGTTTTCTTGTCTTTGTTTTCCCTGGGCTTTCAACTAGTGCACCTGTCCTGGAGGTACTGCAAAGTGTGGATTGGAAAACAAAATGTGTACTGTGGCTCTGTGTTCAGGGATGTGGTCTTTTTACCATGCTGCTTATGTTTTGTAAGGATATAAGCAATGGACATTGAAATGGGTCCATTCAAGGCCCTGTAGTCATGTCCTTAACTTTTCAGGCAAAAGCACTCACTGATTTCTGAATAGTGAGTGTAAAAGCATTAAGGTAACCATGTTGTTCCTGCTTACATTTCACATGGTTTGCTAAATTTTACCTTCCCTATGAGGGTTTGCTTTTTCCAGGATGATGTTTCTTTTTTTTGTAGGCCGCATATTGCTCTTGTCTAGTGCGTCATTTAAATCGAGCCTCATCCAGGTGTTTATAGCCGGCAGTATTTGGGTTGTAGTTGAAGGCAGTGTGAGTTGTTCTCAGTGGGTCAGTATGGTGTTCAGCGGGGGAGAGGATGTGGCAGAGCTACTGAATTTGTAACTGGGGAACTAGGTTCAGCCTTAATAACCAGTCCAACAGATCACTCTCCTGAGGGAGCACAATCCCATGCTAGATCTTAGAAGGCTGCGCAAGACCTTAGAAGCCCTGGTGTCTTAGCACCAGCAGGTGAACCCTAGCAGTGGCAAGTGTGGGTTAACCTTCAAGGTTTGTCCATCACAATCCATACTGAAGTTCACCTCCAGTCTTGCAGACAGGCCTATGAAGCAGCACACTCTAGAGCAACACTGACTCTGTCACTGAGGTCAAAGGACCCTTGAGAAGGGCCAGCTCTAGGGCAGTGCAACCGGTGTGACCGCACCGGGTGCTGACTTTGGGTGGAGGCATTATGTTTGCAAGTATATTAAGGTTTTAAAAGCGCTCGCTGCCTCCTTCCTGGCCTCCAGTAATTTTCGGCAACAATAAAAATGTCATGATGACTCTGGTGTTTAATGTTCTTCCTAGAGAGAGATCACTTTGTCTAGTGGAAGTTTTTATTCATGGAAAAGTAGCTCGGAGGGTTAATGTGCCTGCTGCCAGCTATCCTAGTGGTAGCTATGGAGAGCAGCCTTCAGGCTAAGTCTTGAAGGAGTGTAAAGCAGCTTGGTTTACCATATTATAACCTCTTGAATTACTAAATGAAAGGAGATCCACACAAGGTATATATAAAATATATGTATTTATTTCTAAACACTTACTACTAATCTCTTTATGAGATTAGAGTCCAAGATGCCCAATAATACAGTTCTAAAACAACAGTAAATACCACAATATACAATGGGCCCTAGGGGCGGACCAAACCATATATTAAGAAAGTGGTATAAGAACCACAACTTGACTAGACACAGTGCCTAAAGCACGTAGAATCGCTGGTACCCCAAGGAACCACCCAAGGTAGTGACACAGGAGACCCAAGGGGGACGCGTGCAGTGTGAGAACACAGGCGCGAGACCCGTACTATTTTATGGGAAAGTCGCGGTTGGAATTTTAGAAGTTAAGGACACTTAGGAGAGGACTTTGAGCAAACCCCTTTAGACGTAGGGGGTTCTAGGGCCAGCACCCATGGGAGCACCGGAGTACTCGTTACCTCATTCAGGGAAGCCGGGTGCATAGGTGTCAAATGGTGTCGGGGATCGTCGTTGATTTCAATGGCGATCTGCTGCAAAGTGCTGCTGCCGGGAAGGAGGAAAGTGTCCGGTGTGATCCAAGCCTGGATCGAAGATCAGAGAACCTGAAAGCAGAGGGGACAGAGTCTGGGTCACTTGCCAGTGACCAGAGGCACGGTAGACGAAAGCCTACCAATGTTGGGTGATTCAGGTGCGAAGAGGCGAAGAGGCGAAGAGGCGAAGCTTGACTCTGCAGCCACGAGGACCAGGAGGCGTTGATGACAACCAGAAGCTGGATTTGAGCTGTCCCACGAAGGATGTCGAGTGCTGCGGTGTCGGTGCTCGTATTGAACACAACAAGCCTTGGCAACAGCAACCCACGCAGGAAGAGAAAAGATGCTTCGGTGCGGACCAGCAAGTTCCTGGGGACTCCCCAAGCAATGGAGAGACAGGGCACGTCTAGAGCAATCAGGTAAGCCTAATTACAGGTAAAGTTGCCTTCACAGGGACCCACCAGTCGATGGACTAGGGATCGCGAAGAGACCTCGAGAGGACACACAAAGGGCCAGCTCACGGAACACTTGTGGAGTGTAGATGGGCAATCTTCAGTGCAAATGCTGCTCGGGGTCAGGGCTATAAGTAATCCAAAGCTCAGCTGCAGGAGTTGTTGGAAAGCTGATGTTTCTGCAAAGTGACGTGGTGTCCAGGGGTTCGATTTGCACGGTCGCCATGAGGGATACGGGCCTCAGACTTGCTGTGGGCACTGATCGACCTCTAAGACCATGGAAACACACCTCCTGTGTTGCAAAATTCTTCCGAGGCTGGCGGGAGCTTTGGAGCTGCAAACCGGTCAGATGTGTCTTTGGTGCCTGCCTTGCAGGGGAGTAACTCCTTTACTCCAAGGGAGATTCTTCACTCATCTAGTGCAATGTAGATCGTTGAAGTTCCAGGATTCAGTATCAGTTTCGTCCAGGTGTAATCTAAAGTCCTGTAGCCAGGGGTTCCTTTCTTATACCCAAGGAAGGGGTAGGACAAACTCTAGGGACCCGCCTATGGGAGGGTCAGGAAAGAGGGGTGGCTACACCCATTTACTTTGTCCAGTTTCACGCCAGAGCAGGGGTTGGTAGCCCCTGCAACCGGTTTGAGCTGGACTATGCCCAGGGACACCAAATAAGCCCCCAGTGCTGAACTTCAAAGCACTCTTGGAGTGCATCCACCCAGCCCCAATACACTAAAGTCTTTCTGGGAGGTGGTGACACCTCCCTGTGACAGGAAACCTATTGTCCAGGCCTCCCCTGCCAGAGTTTTGTCCAGCAGCAGGAGGGCAGACTCGTGTCTGTGGCTGGCAGCATCCATTTTGTGATGCCAGGGCTCTGTTAGCTGGTACCGGGTATACCGGTGCTGTCATGTCTCTCCCTCTAGAAGGGTGGGATCATACTCCCACACCAGTTACTGGTGTGGGGGTATGATTCCAAAGTGTTTGACACCAAATACGACATGTTTCCATGCAGCCATCCCAAAGTTAGCATTTACCGTTTGGTTATAATGCACTTAAGAGTGTATGGTTTGGCTGCATCACAAACAACCCCAGAATAAAGGTTCTGAAGGGTGCAGAGGGTCTCTGCTCATGCATGGGCACCCTCTCACATAAAACCCAGCACCCTCCCTTCAGGATTGGTGAGGCCTGCCATAGGGGTGACTGATAGGTTTATAAGTGCAGTGATATGGAGAGATATAGTGAACCTATATCTCAGTAAGGGGTGCATGCACCACCTTACCCAGGCTGCAGTAGCAGATCTGTGGTGTCATTTTTGAAGGCTTCCCAGGGGTGTTACAATACATGCTGCAGCCCCTGGTAGGCCTCTGGGGTACCTATGCCCTTTGTACATAGTATACCATATACTAGGGACTTATAAGTGTACCCCAGAATCCAATCTGGAGTGTACCTATAGTACTTGTAATCAATTAAAGGGAGAAAGCAGATAGGCTTGGGTCCTGAATAGAAGGATCCCAGCCAGACTAAGTCGAATACCAGCAAAACACCAGGAAAAAAGTGCGGGCAACCATGCAGTCAGATTCCACCTTCCTACACAGATCACAAAGTGCACATAATGTTAATAGGTCAGTGGGCTACTGCTTTTGTCAGAGAGATACTTTTGTTACTTGCAGTTTATAAGTTAAAATCCTAACATACATCAGTGAGCTATTAACTTTCATCTAAGAGCTGCATACAAACTGCAAGGAATAAATTAGAGCGTTATGTTGGTGATGTTCCCCCCCCCAGTCTTTGATTATCCTAATGTTGCAAAAAGTGTTCTTTTGGACAGAAATCAATTCTGATTATTAAAGAGAAGCCCCAACCATGGTATTACATTTTAAAATTCTAAGTTTGTTTCTCCAGACCAATCACTATTAAACTATACGGCCTAGTAGTATGGTTGTCATGTGACTCCTACACCTTGTAGTCCTTAGTCTTGTGTAACATTTTCTATACAGTGATTTACACACATATTGATTGTCTCTGAGTAATGTGTGTGATGTAAAGTGCTCTGACACCCTACACTGGTATGAGTGGCGCTGTAAATCAAATTAAATGCATCTGAGAGAGAGTGTGGTTATGGAGACTTGAGGGGCACTGTTAAAGGGTGGTAGTGAGGGAATCCATGGCAGAGGTAGTCATTGGGGGGCAATACCAAAAATTAATGCACAGGGCACCACCAGTGCTAAGACCGGCCCTGCTCTTGAGGCCAGTCTGCCTCACCAATAGGTGGCTTCATTGGCTTTGTTTCAGAAGTAGTAGCTGCAACTCACCAGGGATTGGCAATGCAGAATTTGCACGCACACCAAACTAAGTTCACAAACTTCACAGTCTCTCTGCTTCATTCACAAGCACTTTTAACATGTGCTGCTTGCTGTGGGGCCACTGGAATAAAATATGCAGCAAAGGAGGACAAAATTATGCCACAGTGTTGACTAAATTATGCATTTAAAAAAAGGCTGCAGCGTAATACAGTATATTTTCTGATATTTTATTATTTTGACATGTGTACACATGCTAACAGTCTCTGGAAAGATTTTGCCTGATTAGTACCAGTGTAACATACAAATGCAGCAGTGAGAAAGGTGATCAGTCAGCCTTTGCAATAAGCCATCCACTCCGCAGCAAAACAAGTCACATTTTTTATTAACTTGTAATACGTTTGAGCTATAAACAATTTATTAGTTTAAATGGTCAGATCATGCAGCAGATCTTGCATTATGAGGCAAATATGGCAGAGCCATAATTATATAGAAAACATTTGCATACTAGGATATTTTGCTATTCATGTGTGAACTGCTGTTGTGGAAAAAGGGAGAAGTGCTGAGGACAGAAACTCCATGGCTCGGAGACAAATGGCTTGGGCTTCCACATTGTATCGTATTTGGGACATTCTGTGATTAGAAGCACATCCTACTTTGTGAATGTGTTTTAATGTCAATAACTCATTATAACCTTATATAATCATGTGTATCCATTGGTTGATTAAACTGGGCAGTGAAATGCCAAACCAATACTAAAAATTGGGATATTTGTGCATTCTGGCCACACCTCTGGCTCCGCCCACTGAGTGAATCCTTGGGTTATTCCCACCCTCTGATTCTCCGCCCACAGTTCCCCTACTTTTTTTCCCCCACTTCGACCACTGCTTAAAGGTAGTAAGGTTGGTCCAGGAACAAGAAAGTGTAACATATGTCCAAGATCAACAACATCCTATGACTCCATTTATTGGCCGTCACAAAAAGGTTGGTCGCTATTTTTTGGAAAAAGAAAAACAGCCCAAAGACATCCCAAAGGATGTAGAGACTGTAGCAGACCACGACGTCAAGGAAACATTCGTGTAGCTGGTCACAGCAGGCCAGAGTTTTGCCGAGAGTATAACAATCACACACAAACACACCCATCCATACAGGGGCACGGGTCCACCACACCTCCGAGCGCTGCAACTGTTTTCAAGAGCTCTGAAGACAAACTACCGCTTGGGCGGCCCTGATATAACAGATAACTGGAGGTGATGAGCCCTCTTCCTTTCATATCATAAAGGCATTCCCTTCTAGAGTGTCCGGGGGTAGTCTGGTTAGGTCTCGCCTGACCCAGCGCATGCGCTGGTCTGGCGAGACTTATTGAGAGAGCTCCAAAAAGTGCTACCAGGCCAGCCTAGAGCTACAGTGCATGTGCGCTGGCGCGCGCGCCGCGCTTTACCGCGACTACTTTCACTTTCCCAGCTGCACGTCCGCTTTGATGTTTGATCGTGATCGCGATCACTTTCACTTTCGCGGCCGTAAGTATTTAGTTATGCAACTGTTGCATGGCTAAATACTTATAAGGTCCCAAAGGCGAGACTTATTGGCCACTATTGATCATGATAGCAGTGTTACCCCCTCTCATAATTCTATTAGCATTCCTGCTGTTCCAAACAAACACACCCCTACTTGTGGCAAGCAGGCGAGGAAGACTCCCAAGATCTCAAAAATGATCAAGGTTCATGGCCCACCACCGAGCAAAAGAAGACGTAAGAAAGGGGGGGCGCTGGTCAAATCTATGATAAGTCACTCTGACTTTGGGAAGCTACCAAAGAAGGCTGTTAGTACTGTAATGGGGAAAGTAGTTGTACCAGCATTAATGCCCAGTTTGGCACTCCCTGCTCCATTTACCATTCAAGAAGCAGAGGAGAACATTATTGAGATACTCTCTTCTCCTGCTGAACCGCTGTCGTTAGCAGCCCCCTCTGTTGCCCAACTTGACACTCTGGACCAACTGATTAAGTCTCTTATCTCTCCCATCATCGAGAGTCTAAAGAGGTTGGAGAAAAGACTTGCGGATATAGAATCCGCTATAAGCAGGAAGGCCGACCCGTTTATAGCTCAGGTGAATGTGGCTGCCCCTCCCATTTCCATTGACCCACTACCTACTACTGTTGTACCCAAAGCTAATAAAGCCATACCCCAGCCCATTAATCAGATGGCTCTCAACCATCAAAGATTACAGCCCCCTAGGAATATGAATACCTTGGTCGGGAATCCACCTAGCGACCTCTCGG
Source organism: Triturus cristatus (assembly GCF_964204655.1). NCBI lineage: Eukaryota > Metazoa > Chordata > Amphibia > Caudata > Salamandridae > Triturus > Triturus cristatus. The sequence continues at coordinate 824,809,108 of NC_140586.1, read as the reverse complement.
AGGGCAGAGCTAATGTATTTAAAGGGAACAAGCGGGATGAGAGGGGAGATATTAACCATAACAGGGCTTTAGTGACCAGTGAGCCGCAAGTTAATTTGCCCCCAGAAGCTGTGCCGTTGGTGGTTGTTTTGACGGGGGTGCCGCCACTGGCTGATAACAAAAAAGAAGGATTTACTCAGCTGAAAAACAAAATCATGCATTGGCTCAGTATACATAGACCAATTGAAAGGAATATTAACGGAGAGATAATTCACGTAAGGCGCCTCTCCTGGTTGGGCAGTAGACACAAAGACATCGAGGGAGATATAGCTGTAGTAAACAAGTTTGACGTGCTCACTGGCATGGAAGTTTGTGATTGAAGATTAGAAGGAAAAGCCGGGCTTGGGGGGCCAAGCAGGTGCTGCTAGCCCAAAGGGCAGCGATTGTGAGATTCACATGGAGACCTTTGGTTCTGACATGGGGATTAAGGTCCCAACGCAATCCATTGGATCTGATATTGATAGGACTGTAACCCCCACTCAACCTCAGTCCCTGGGCAGCAGTGCCGAAGGCTGTTTACCATCAAATTCATTATATCAATTAGATTCTACTATCGACTCTATCACACGGGTGACGGGTGGGAATGAGGGGGCCACACTAGACTTGTCTGAACAAGACACCATGGTTATCCATTTGGTATCCTGGAATGTGGCTGGATTGCTCAAAAAGTTGAATCTCCCAGAATGGAACACCTTCATCGAGCAATTCGATGTATGTTTGTTCCAAGAAACCTGGAGTTTGCTTCCAGTACACAAATCCGGTTACTCAACCTTTTTCCTGCCTGCTCAAGGCTGTGGGAAGGGCAGACCCTCAGGGGGTTTACAAGTTTGGGTGAAAATAGCAATGAATTGGGACGTTTCTATTCACGATTCTGGGAGTTGGGATATCCAACATATCTCATTTGCGGGACAAAAAGGGGCACCAGGATAGATTTATTCAATATCTATTCAAGAGGGACCACGGGGGATACAACGTCAAGTACAGTATCGATTTTAGAACAGGCAATAGCCAATTGCCCCCCCTCCTCAAAAATTTTTGTGGGGGGGGGCTTTAACTGCACATTTGAACCCCTCAGTGGGGACGACCCTTTGGGTATTGAGGAGGAGGACTCTAGATGGTCTATTCCGACCCTGACATTAGCCCCAATTAAAAAATGGTCAACAAAGGTAATTCAGATCAATGCCCTCACAGTGGAACACAATCTTAGAGCACTTAATGGTAGGACCTACTCCGACCGCGGCGGTGCAATGACCTTTAACAGACTCAGCAGTCCATCCAGAATAGATTATATTCTATTGGACGTCACACTGTGGTGTGATCTAATAGATATGAAGGTGGTAGCCTCACAGGATAGTGATCATAATCCCTTATGTATGAAGTTAAGGTGGGGTAAACGAAACGGCGGAGCTGGGATTGTCCCCTTGAGGACAACCAACAAGGTTGTCCCATACAAAGGTAATCGCAGGTTGAAATGGGAAAGGTGCAACCCCAGGTTGACGCCTTGGCAAGGATTAGGGCGTATGTAGTAGACCTGACTAGAGTATTGACGGATCTCGAACTGGGATTAGGTAGTGCTCAGAGATTGCCCTTTACACAGGCTTATAAAAACGTAGTAGAGGAAATAGGGAACTTCTTTTTAGCCCAGGATAAAAATGGTAGTTTGAGGAAAAAAACGCCCAAAAGCAGTAACCCTTGGTACTCGGACCAGTGCAAGGCAAAAAGGAAAGAGTTGACCGTGGCCTAGCGTAAAAAGAGTCAACCCCTAGTTAGTGCAGCTAGAAAGGATTACGCCAAGGTACTGGTGCAGGCCAAATGAGAGTGGGAGGAAAAATACTGGCAGGATCTTAAATGTGCTTCTAAAAGTAAGAACCCATTGCTGTTTTGGGAACATCAATAAGGCTAGGCAGCGTAACTCGCCACCACTAGCTAATCACATTACAAGCCAGCAATGGCATTGCCATTTTTCTGCACTGTATGGCGGGATAGAAGCGGTCCATCCCCCTCCCCCCGATTCGGCTACCAGGGTTCCTTCCCTATTGCTGTTTGAAGAACCGTTTTTGTCTTCCGAAGTGGTGCTGGCCATTAGACACTTGACCCTGAAGAAAGCCGCCGGCCTCGACGGGATCCCAGGAGATCTCCTACTGGAAGAACCCGTAATATGGGCCAAACTCATTGCCCAAATAATGAATTTGATCTCCAGGGGATTCCCCGTGCCAGATTCATGGAAGGGAGCCGAAGTGATTACTGTGTTCAAGAAGGGCGCCAGAGACGACCCTGCCAACTACAGACCGATCAGTCTGATTGACGTGATCCAAAAGGTGGTTGGCAGAGTCATCATCATGAGGGTGGGTGTCTGGATGGAGGAGGAACACATCTTGTCTCACTTCCAAGCTGGGTTCCGTCAAAAGGTGGGTACGATGGACCAGGTCCTCCGCCTCCTTGCGATCTATTGGAAGACAGTGACCATCAATAAAGGTAGTTTATACCTAGCTTTCATAGACCTCAGGATGGCGTTCGACCTGGTCCCTCGTGAAAGGCTGTGGGAAGTTCTAGAGAATATGGGCATCCCAGGACCACTCTTAGGCTTCATTGTGAAACTTCACGAGGGGAATTACGCGAGGATTAGATGGGGCACTCAAGGACAACTGACAGAGAGGATACCCGTGAAGAGGGGAGTACGCCAGGGATGTGTCATGGCACCAACGCTGTTTTCTCTCTTTGTGAATGGAGTGGTGGACCATCTGAGAGAGGACCCGGCTGACGCGCCATCCCTGGCAGGAGAAAAAACCCCTACACTCCTCTTCGCGGATGATACCATTCTGATCTCTAAGTCCCCTTCAGGCCTTCAAAAGCTCCTAAACCGCTTTAGTGCGTTCTGTATTGACAGAGGTCTTACCATCAATACCTCTAAAACAAAGCTTATGGCCTTATCGCCTTCTACCAGGTTTAGGAATAATTTCTCGCTTAATGGTGAGCCTTTGGAGTTGGTAGACTCTTTCGATTATTTGGGAGTTAGGGTTAATGGTCGGATGAGTTGGAAAGACCACTTGGCCAAAATGTTGTTAAACCATAAAAGAGTCTCAGGGGCGGTCCTGAAAGAACATCGGGAGTCCACGAGTAAGCCTGTGGCACTGACTCTCGCAATTTATGAGAGCCAAGTATTACCATCCGCCCTATATGGCTCCGAATTATGGGGGTTCGAGAACACACCTGAGTTAATCATGTCTGAAAATAAGTTTTTGAGAGATCTGGTTGCCCTTCCTGTCTCCGTCCCATTAACTCCCCTACAGTTAGATATGGGCAGGCGCCCCTTCAAAGATCTAGTGCGCCTGCGCCCATTACTTTTTTGGGTTCGTTTGCGAAGGACCAGGGAGTTACAAAAGTACGCAGCTGTTTTAGATGAACTTATCTTGCTTGATACTGGTAATCGGATCAAATGGTTGAATAATCTGAGGCAGATGGTCGCTCTACTGGGTTTGAGCGATTCATGGAAGAGCCAAATACCACCACCTAAGCTAGCGATTAAACAGCTGTACTGGGATTGGGTTTATAAGGAGACCTTTTGTAGAGGTGCAGGAGGTTCCCTAACGTTTATGACGTTTAAATAGTCAAGGAGATTTGAACCGTTCTTGGACTTTATAGAGAAACCCCTGGACAGATCACTTTATTTAAAACCCCTGGACAGATCACTTTATTTAAAGGTTAGGTTCGGGATTCTCCCGGTGAATGATTTTACCTCGAGGTGGAATAAACAAGGTGGCTCATCTAAGTCTTGTCCAAATTGCGCAGCCCCTAATGAGTCCGTAGCGCATTTCTTTTTTGCCTGTCCAGCGTATAGGGTAGCCAGAAGAACATGGTTAAAGCCATTATGCAAGGGGCTGGGCCTCAGATGTCACAAAATGGCCCTGCGGATTCTCTGCACCGACACGACCTCCACTGCCATGGTGTGTGGAGTTGCTAAGTACTTGGGCAGTGCATGGTTGACTCGTATGAGGCGTGCCAAGGCCCCCCCCATCCTACCCAACTACTGGAATTGGATGTGTTGTACTGAGGCTCCCTTGAGCTATTGGGCCGACGGGCCTTGGACCAGCACCTGCGCGCCATGAGTGGTACGTTACCTGTTAATACGTCTTTGGCAGTCTACGCGGCACCCCATTACACTCACCTACTCCCTGCTGACGAGAGGCAACTACCTCGAAACACGTGTCTAGGAATGGCTAATGCTACACTTACTTTCTTTCAACACTGTGGTACAGGCGTACTCGCCGTCGCCACTACATGGACCATAGTTCCTTGGGGCAACTTGCTGGTAAGACGAGCAGTGTGCGGCCAATTGGATGTGTTGTACTGAGGCTCCCTTGAGCTATTGGGCCGACGGGCCCTGGACCAGCACCTGCGCGCCATGAGTGGTACGTTACCTGTTAATACGTCTTTGGCAGTCTACGTGGCACCCCATTACACTCACCAACTCCCTGCTGACGAGAGGCAACTACCACGAAACACGTGTCCAGGGATGGCTAATGCTACACTTACTTTCAACACTGTGGTACAGGCGTAGTTGCTGTCGCCACTACATGGACCATAGTTCCTTGGGGCAACTTGCTGGTAAGACGAGCAGTGTGCGGCCAATTGGATGTATTGTACTGAGGCTCCCTTGAGCTATTGGGCCGACGGGCCCTGGACCAGCACCTGCACGCCATGAGTGGTACGTTACCTGTTAATACGTCTTTGGCAGTCTACGCGGCACCCCATTACACTCACCTACTCCCTGCTGACGAGAGGCAACTACCTCGAAACACGTGTCCAGGGATGGCTAATGCTACACTTACTTTCTTTCAACACTGTGGTACAGGCGTACTCGCCGTCGCCACTACATGGATCATAGTTCCTTGGGGCAACTTGCTGGTAAGACAAGCAGTGTGCGGCCAACTGGATGTGTTGTACTGAGGCTCCCTTGAGCTATTGGGCCGACGGGCCCTGGACCAGCACCTGCGCGCCATGAGTGGTACGTTACCTGTTAATACGTCTTTGGCAGTCTACGCGGCACCCCATTACACTCACCTACTCCCTGCTGACGAGAGGCAACTACCTCGAAACACGTGTCCAGGGATGGCTAATGCTACACTTACTTTCTTTCAACACTGTGGTACAGGCGTACTCGCCGTCGCCACTACATGGACCATAGTTCCTTGGGGCAACTTGCTGGTAAGACGAGCAGTGTGCGGCCAATTGGATGTGTTGTACTGAGGCTCCCTTGAGCTATTGGGCCGACGGGCCCTGGACCAGCACCTGCGCGCCATGAGTGGTACGTTACCTGTTAATACGTCTTTGGCAGTCTACGCGGCACCCCATTACACTCACCTACTCCCTGCTGACGAGAGGCAACTACCTCGAAACACATGTCCAGGGATGGCTAATGCTACACTTACTTTCTTTCAACACTGTGGTACAGGCGTACTCGCCGTCGCCACTACATGGACCATAGTTCCTTGGGCAACTTGCTGGTAAGACGAGCAGTGTGCGGCCAATTGGATGTGTTGTACTGAGGCTCCCTTGAGCTATTGGGCCGACGGGCCCTGGACCAGCACCTGCGCGCCTTGAGTGGTACGTTACCTGTTAATACGTCTTTGGCAGTCTACGCGGCACCCCATTACACTCACCTACACCCTGCTGACGAGAGGCAACTACCTCGAAACACGTGTCCAGGGATGGCTAATGCTACACTTACTTTCTTTCAACACTGTGGTACAGGCGTACTCGCCGTCGCCACTACATGGACCATAGTTCCTTGGGGCAACTTGCTGGTAAGACGAGCAGTGTGCGGCCAATTGGATGTGTTGTACTGAGGCTCCCTTGAGCTATTGGGCCGACGGGCCCTGGACCAGCACCTGCGCGCCATGAGTGGTACGTTACCTGTTAATACGTCTTTGGCAGTCTACGCGGCACCCCATTACACTCACCTACTCCCTGCTGACGAGAGGCAACTACCGCGAAACACGTGTCCAGGGATGGCTAATGCTACACTTACTTTCTTTCAACACTGTGGTACAGGCGTACTCGCCGTCGCCACTACATGGACCATAGTTCCTTGGGGCAACTTGCTGGTAAGACGAGCAGTGTGCGGCCAATTGGATGTGTTGTACTGAGGCTCTCTTGAGCTATTGGGCCGACGGGCCCTGGACCAGCACCTGCGCGCCATGAGTGGTACGTTACCTGTTAATACGTCTTTGGCAGTCTACGCGGCACCCCATTGCACTCACCTACTCCCTGCTGACGAGAGGCAACTACCTCGAAACACGTGTCCAGGGATGGCTAATGCTACACTTACTTTCTTTCAACACTGTGGTACAGGCGTACTCGCCGTCGCCACTACATGGACCATAGTTCCTTGGGGCAACTTGCTGGTAAGACGAGCAGTGTGCGGCGAATTGGATGTGTTGTACTGAGGCTCCCTTGAGCTATTGGGCCGACGGGCCCTGGACCAGCACCTGCGCGCCATGAGTGGTACGTTACCTGTTAATACGTCTTTGGCAGTCTACGCGGCACCCCATTACACTCACCTACTCCCTGCTGACGAGAGGCAACTACCTCGAAACACGTGTCCAGGGATGGCTAATGCTACACTTACTTTCTTTCAACACTGTGGTACAGGCGTACTCGCCGTCGCCACTACATGGATCATAGTTCCTTGGGGCAACTTGCTGGTAAGACGAGCAGTGTGCGGCCAATTGGATGTGTTGTACTGAGGCTCCCTTGAGCTATTGGGCCGACGGGCCCTGGACCAGCACCTGCGCGCCATGAGTGGTACGTTACCTGTTAATACGTCTTTGGCAGTCTACGCGGCACCCCATTACACTCACCTACTCCCTGCTGACGAGAAGCAACTACTTCGAAACACGTGTCCAGGGATGGCTAATACTACACTTACTTTCTTTCAACACTGTGGTACAGGCGTACTCGCCGTCGCCACTACATGGACCATAGTTCCTTGGGGCAACTTGCTGGTAAGACAAGCAGTTTGCGGCCAATTGGATGTGTTGTACTGAGGCTCCCTTGAGCTGTTGGGCCGACGGGCCCTGGACCAGCACCTGCGCGCCATGAGTGGTACGTTACCTGTTAATACGTCTTTGGCAGTCTACGCGGCACCCCATTACACTCACCTACTCCCTGCTGACGAGAGGCAACTACCTCGAAACACGTGTCCAGGGATGGCTAATGCTACACTTACTTTCTTTCAACACTGTGGTACAGGCGTACTCGCCGTCGCCACTACATGGACCATAGTTCCTTGGGGCAACTTGCTGGTAAGACGAGCAGTGTGCGGCCAATTGGATGTGTTGTACTGAGGCTCCCTTGAGCTATTGGGCCGACGGGCCCTGGACCAGCACCTGCGCGCCATGAGTGGTACGTTACCTGTTAATACGTCTTTGGCAGTCTACGCGGCACCCCATTACACTCACCTACTCCCTGCTGACGAGAGGCAACTACCTCGAAACACGTGTCCAGGGATGGCTAATGCTACACTTACTTTCTTTCAACACTGTGGTACAGGCGTACTCGCCGTCGCCACTACATGGATCATAGTTCCTTGGGGCAACTTGCTGGTAAGACGAGCAGTGTGCGGCCAATTGGATGTGTTGTACTGAGGCTCCCTTGAGCTATTGGGCCGACGGGCCCTGGACCAGCACCTGCGCGCCATGAGTGGTACGTTACCTGTTAATACGTCTTTGGCAGTCTACGCGGCACCCCATTACACTCACCTACTCCCTGCTGATGAGAGGCAACTACCTCGAAACACGTGTCCAGGGATGGCTAATGCTACACTTACTTTCTTTCAACACTGTGGTACAGGCGTACTCGCCGTCGCCACTACATGGATCATAGTTCCTTGGGGCAACTTGCTGGTAAGACGAGCAGTGTGCGGCCAATTGGATGTGTTGTACTGAGGCTCCCTTGAGCTATTGGGCCGACGGGCCCTGGACCAGCACCTGTGCGCCATGAGTGGTACGTTACCTGTTAATACGTCTTTGGCAGTCTACGCGGCTCCCCATTACACTCACCTACTCCCTGCTGACGAGAGGCAACTACCTCGAAACACGTGTCCAGGGATGGCTAATGCTACACTTACTTTCTTTCAACACTGTGGTACAGGCGTACTCGCCGTCGCCACTACATGGACCATAGTTCCTTGGGGCAATTTGCTGGTAAGACGAGCAGTGTGCGGCCAATTGGATGTGTTGTAACTACTGGAAGGCCTTTGGCAGTAAGCTCCTATGACATCTGACAGTGTTCTTTTGTCCCCTTCACCAAACTAGTAAAAGCGAAATAGTGGTTGTTGTCTGTATTTTAGGATTGGTGGGTTCATGTTTTTATTTGTATTATCGTATTGTATTGAATTGTAAAATTGCATACTTTTATGATGACTTTTTATCGAATAAAGTTACTTACTGACTGGTTATGCCAATGCTTGTTTTGGGTTCTGTTCAGTATATTGAGGTGAGCTCCCTCTGTGCTTGACTGCCTGCTTCTGCTGCCATAACAACGAGTTAAAAGTTTGATACAAACTCCTGCTGCAGACAGGGTGGAATCTGCTGCAGCAGACACTTTGCACAGGTTAACTGGTCACCTTCCAGCTTTTGGTTGTTGTATCCAGGCATTTAAACAGGTGAATAGTTGCCTTGTTGTTCTTGTTTGGGCAATGCTTCATTCAGAAGTATATAAACAGCATGAAGGAATTCATCATTTTTTCTTTCGAAATGTTTTGATTTACTTCTCACCCAGACATATTTTTGCTGCTCGGACAGTGTTGTCAATGCAGCAGCAGTGATTGAAGGTGCTGCTCTCAAAGCGGCAGTTGTTTCAAGGGGGCTCTCAAGAGTTTAGAAGAATCTTAAATCTATTACCAGAGCCACTGGAATTATACAGCATGAGCGGACCAAACTATGCAGTGGAGTTGGCTAAATTATGCGGCAAGGAAAGGCAAGTTTTGTGTCGTAATGCAGCACATTTTTTTGTATTTCTTCGTTATTTTGTCTTTTTTTTTTTGGTACAGGTATTAACACTTTCTGAGCAAATTTTTCACCTCATTAGTACGATTTATGACACCAAAATACAGAAATAGGCAACAGAAAGGTCACAAGTTACCCTATGCGAAGTAAAGTAGTAACGTTTGATCGGTTTGAGCTAGAAACATTTTTTTTTTCTTGATGAAATTTGCAGATTATGCATCAGATAGATTTTGTGGCAAATGCAGGAAGTCCATAATTATGCCGAAAAATGCAGGGGCTACAAAAACGCATAATCCCGGTGGCCCTGCCTTTCTTTTTTTTAAGTAGGATGTCTTGACGCTAAAGTGCTAGTTGTTGTAAATGAAATGTGGGGTTCAAATACCAACAATAAAGGCAGGTGTTTTAACACATAAACATGTGTCTGAGTAAGTACAAGCTCTGAGCACAAATGACAAGAATAGAGCACTACGGATTATCAACATATTTGCCTGTGTTTTCAACAATCAAGATTTCAAATATGTAAGAAGTAAGGGAGAAAAGTTGAAGAGGTATGGGGATATGAACAGCGTACAGAATGGGAAAGAGGAGGGAATAAAAGACACACTCAGTTACAACCAGATCTATTCCTCTATGCCACATAATTGACATAGGATGTCACCTATAAAGCGAAGGGGATAAGAACACAAGTACGAAGATTAAAAGTTAAAAATAGATGGTATGAGGATAGGCAAAAGTGAAAAGTACCAACCAGATCTCCAGGATGGACAGGAAAAGACTGGTACTATATAGTTCTTGTGTATTCACAAAAGCAAGACACAGCCAACCGTATGTAGAAGTCATAACGTCATCAGTACAAGCATCTCACCGAGAGGAAGGGAGAGGTTTCCAAAATTTACATTCCGCGTATCCGATTAAAAGCCAACTAGTATATATAGATCCCAACAAAAAAGTATACCAAACAGCAGGGAGTTATGGGTGTTAGTAAGAACATGTATCGAACTCTGTCTGTCATGTCTGCGGCCAGGGCCGGCTTTAGCGACAATCATTTTTGGCGCCCTCACACCCCATGACTGCTTCCTCGGATTCTCTCACTACCACCAGGCATAAGTGCCCCTTATCTCTCCAATCACAAGTTATTGCTAAACACAGCGCCCTCCCCTAAGGTCTGCGCCCACTCCACAGGCCAGTGCCCAGTGCAGCCGCACCGGTTGCACTGCCCTAAAGCCGGCCCTGTCTGCGGCCTTCTTCCTGCGATTATCAAGAAAAGGGTCCAATTTAGATTAGAAGCTTCCGGCCGGTTATTCCCTTTGTGCTTGACTCTCTCAAAATGTGCATGTAGTTTGTGCTTGGTGGGTGTTTGTCACATGTAGGCGCTGTGCTTCTACGCCACTGTCGCAGAGTGCAGACCTTGGTTGCTACCAGGGATATATCAAGCCACCACTGGAAGTGTGTACACAGAAGCCAGTAATGTCCGACATATCTGGTGGAGTGGCCGGGTATGCAGGTGAAGGTAGTGCTGTAGCGCTAACCGGTTGCTGCCAGGACCTTGGCGCTCTCCAGCAGCGCTGTAAGGCCAGGCACTCTAGTAGAGACTGGAGGCCCACTGATTAAGGGCCAAACACAGACTAGTACTAAGATCTTCACAAAGACTAAGGACTACTCCACCATCAACTCCCCATATTTTTGAATAATGCGAAACAAGGGTTTTCCGTAAGTTTATCTACGTAGGCAAAGCCTTAAAGTGACGACATTTCCAGAAATGTGTGATTCTCAGGCTATAGTGTGCTTGTAACTCAGGGAAAGCTCCAAGAGGCCTATCGTGTAACAACTGATCAAGGTCTAGTAGCCCTCCTTCAAGCCAACTTGGCTAATAGATTGGCTTACCTCCAAGCTGGATATTTGCATTATGCTCCGCGGGCTCCCTGTTGTGGAGAAGCTGGTGTCTCACAACCAATCTATGGCCAGACTTTAAGGGCATGAGCATGGCTTTAAGAATTGGGTTGTTTATATGTGGTGGGAATGAATCATGGGCATACACTGTGAGTTATAAGTGAGGGCATGTCAAGACTATACGTTTGAGCGAGACCCATACACGCGTGCCTCCTGGCCACTGCAAAACACATGCCAGTTGTGACAAATGGAATGTCGGATAATGAGATGGCGTATGATGTCATCACAGGCCTACTGCTGTGATGTGTGTCCATAATTGTGGTGATTTCATTCTTGGTTTCTGTGCACTTGACACATAGGATTTGATGTCTAATTCTACTTAGGACAGTAGTTGAAAACATACCAACATTTCATTAAATATGGGTGAAAATGTAATTTTAATTGTCTGTACTATGCTCTATAGTGAGAGGTCGAGATGCATCCATTTTGCAGACTCATTTTGTCCAGGACATCCTAGGTAGTAAACTATCTTCTACTATTTTCCCCAGTTCCCTTCTGATATGGATACTGAGATATTGGAGTCCCTCCCGGACTCATCGCATGTCAAAACCATGATGGCTGACCTTAGTGCTGGAGCATGTCATTGGTAGGGACTTACATTTCCTCTAGTTAATCTTATAACCAAATAAGATGGAAAAAGTGCAAATAATGGACATTACCATGGGAATAGAGGTGCCTTTGTCAGAAGGTGTAAGCAGAATATCATCTGCATATAGAAATGCCTTGATATCAATTCCTCGTACAGACTGTGATTGTTCAATAGCAGTTGATGGTTCCAAAGCCAAGACGAATGAAAAAGTGGAAAAAAGGACTATTTTTGAGAATTTCCCTTTTAATATTTAATGTTCTGGAAGATAAGCCCGCTCATTTGACATCTACTGTTGTAGATTTGTGTAACCAGCACTCTTTAGTTATAAAATCTGCCACTAGTACAGTTGTGTCTGGCTTTCCAAAAAGGAAGTCCCACTCTACCTGATCAAATGCCTTCTTGGCGTCTAGAAGGCCGCTGTTGGGTAATCTTTAGTCTGCTATAGGAGATGTGGCAATGTTTGAAGGTTGATTCTTGATAAGCACCCGGTGACACAACCCACTTAAATTTCTGAACTACCAAAGGCATTTCTTTACATAATCTAGTTGCTAATATTTTTGCCAATATGTTCATATCAACATGTATTAAATATATAGGGCAATAGCAGGAACATTCTAAAGTCTTTTTTTTTTTAGGTAAGATGTTAATAGTAGCTTTATTGGATAGCTGGTCAAGAAGGCGATTGGATTCTGCTTCTTTAAAGGCTCAGTATAGTCTGGGTACCACGAAGGATTTACCGGTTAACGGAATTCCCTTGGAAATCCATCCTTTCCTACATATATACAGGTACCAAGTCAGAAATCGCATTCGCTACCTCTTATTCGGAAATGTCATCCTTTAGGAAAGTCCTTATTTTGTCAGAGTTGGTATATTTTATGGCACAAACTTTGAGGGGACAACTGTCAGCCTATGCACCGTACCCTCCATGAGTAACACACAGTCCATCGTGCTGTGCCCACCTCCAAGGGCTGGTTCCCCTCAGCCTTGACTTTCAAAATATTATAACAAGGAGATGCACCAACTAGCTACCATCGATGAACTTGTCATATTTCTTTAAGAGTTCATATAGTTCTATAGTAAGCTCTAGAGCTAATAGTCCAAATAAGAAATGTTCTTTATTTGGATAATGTAATCCTGAGCAACACCACAAACAGCCAACGTGTTTTGCTCTTTAAAAAAGACCTTCTTCAGGGCTAGAATTCTAATAGGACCAGAGAGATCTAATAGGACCAGTGCCTGAGATCACTCATGCACTGGTCCTATTAGATCCCTGAGCAGCCTTTGACACAGTTGAAAATGCTTTATTGAGCAACTGTGTCAGCATTGCACAGCCCTTGATTGGCTGGCCTCCATTCTTAAAGACCAAGCTCAATTGGTCTCTCTTTCCCCTTATCGCCCTGCTAAGGTTCAACTAAATTGCAGCGTACTCAAAGGATCCTCCTTATCTTTCCACCCATCTGTTCAATCTCTACATTCGCCCCCAAATACACTCCCCTCAGGAGCAAAAGTTGAAAATATACAACTATGCTGACGAGCTGCAGCTGATTTTTACCATTGACAATACCACAGAATCCAAGACATGTTTTCAAAATACCATCTTTTATATCCGGATTGAAGGAATAGTAACCAGTTGAAGTTAAACTCTGACAAAACTGAAGTTGTGGTTAGGAAGAACAAATTGATTCAATGGAACCCCTCCTTTTGGCCCTCTGAGTTAGGATCGCTTCCCGCACCCAAGAAAGTTGGGAAAAGTCGTGGAATTCTCATTGATGAGAACCTATCCATGAATCACCAGATAGGAGCTGTGTCTTCCTCCTGCTTTCTTCAACTTCAGAGAATAAGGAAAATTAAGAGAAACTTCACGGTGGAAGCTGTCATCCAAATTCTAATTGACTATGCCAGCGTGCTTTATCTGGGACTCCCTAGTAGATTAAATAACACCCTGCAAGGCTGATTTTTGGTCAGCCGCGACACTGCCATACTAAGCCATTGATGAAGAAGTTACACTGGCTCCCTGTAGCTCAGAGGACCGTTTTCAAAACGGACTGCATTATCTTTAGAGCTCTCCATGGCAAAAGCCTGGCGTCATGTCCTCTTCAATCCAGATCCACATCCCTAGCCGCCATCTTAGATCAGCTCATCAGAATCTACTCACTGTTCCAAGAAGTAAAAGGGAAAGGCTAGGAAGGGTCAGATTTTCGGTATTGGCTCCCCACATCTGGAACACTCTTCCTCCTCATTCTAGCTCATCAACCAGTTATGTGGGTTTTAGAAAACTCTTAAAAACCTGGCAGTTCAGACAAGCTTACGTCAAACCTGGATGCTAGTTGTTGTTTTTTGTTACTTCAGCACCAAGAGACCTTATGGTGTACGTGCACTTTATTAGTTCCCTATAACATAACATAACTTAACATATCAGAATTTATTTTGTGTGCTTAAATATATTGCGCATCTGATACCCACAACGATACCCACAAGGAGCAAATCAGCTGTTACCGGTTCAACAAAAGTCAATCAGATGCGTGCGAATCTGCCAGTGGTAATGGCGTCCAATGGGCCTGTTGTGATATGCCGATGTTATGGTCGCAGGAACTCTTCGTTATACCTTAATGCATTTGTATGGTCCGAATTAAGTAATGACTCATTGTAGGAAGCCAATTTCTTGTTTTATCAAGAGGCTGTAGGAGAATGTATGCATTTTCATCAAGATCTGCTGCTATTTTTAACTGTGATTCCCTCTGGTGTAGCTCTGTTGTCAGAAGTCTACTGGCTTTTTCTCCATGTTCATGTTGCCCTTGTTTTGGTTAGTGCATGCTTTGCTGTTGTCGTAATGAAAAGGTTATGATTAAACTTAGCATGTTCCAGTAGGAATTTAGATGACAGGCAATCGTTATCAATATACTGTTTAGTTAGGTCTCTGATCGTTTCTTCCAGAACCAACTGGTCATTTAGCTAGTTGTCTTGTGACATAAGTGGAATCCCTCATTAACAGACCCCTCCACTTAGCTGTCCCTGGAGCCCATAAGGCTGTTGACCCATTTTCCTCGCCCATCTTGGCTCCAGGTATGTGATGAATATGACATCTACAGAGGAGGGTTATAGAGGGTTATATATATTAAAATCGGAAAGGAATTCATGATGCCACACCTATAAGATTTAAGTTGTAAGTAACAGAGGCTCATATTGTCCATAGGTCCCACATTTAGAGGGGATTTGCACACTTTTAATATAATATAGTCACATATAGAAGGGAATTAGGAGTAAAGACACTGAATGGACCTCCAAAAAGAGGCAAATGAACGAGGCAATCCAACGTCACACTTGTCAACTATAGCATACTAGGCTACCAACAAAATGATAATTTTGATTGTTTGCAGTTGATGGCCATAAAGTTAATCATTTATTCCTAGCCTTGGGAATGCACAACGAGGGGGCTACAGAGTTACTTCCTTTTCTCACATGTGGGCCCTAATTCCTACTTCGAAGATCCCTTTTTAAGGTTGTCCAGGTCCGCTTTTAAGGGTGATATAGATGTGTACTTGTCTCTGGTTAATGAATCCACGATTGATACAGACTGGCCCAATCCAATTCTCTACACGTGTTTGCAGCTGAAGTATTCTGTTTTGTATTCCTCCAACAGGAGGATTGCGATATGTCCGATGGGTCTTCAGAAGTGGGCGTCCTTTGTTGATTACTTTACTGAGGTCAGAAAATCTTCTAAGTCCTCCATTTTCATAAACTCTTTAGACTTTCAATCCATTGTGAGAAGAATACATGCCACGTCAGGTGAGCCATATTTCATGTCACACTGCCGTAGCCTAGATCAGATAATGTCTTGTGTTTGACATTGGTATCTTAGGAGTAATCTGCTGAAAAGTTAACTGCTTGCTAACAAAAAACACAACAGTTTTTATCTTCACGGCCTGAAGTTTGGCTCTAGTATGTTGTGCAGGATGCATACAATTATTGGACAAGGTCTTCCTTCGTTGTTCGAAGTCGTGGGCTTATTTGATGGGCTCTTCGAAACTCAAGTGGGTCTTTAAACTATAGGTTGAGGAGCCATAGGATCAGGTCAGTTAGTAATCTATTCATATATTCATATTCTCCTTTTCTTCCTTTCCAGGTACACCATAAACACAAATATTGTCCTTTCTTGACCGATCTTTGAAGTCCTTTACCTTACATTTGAGGAATTCAATATCTCGGGCCTCAGTCAGGGAATCTACATATTAATCTTCAATGTCTTTGAGCTTCTGTGTAGCAGTATCAAATTGTGTCTGAAAAACTGAGTGTAGTGACTTCATTTCTGTGGATACCTCAGTCATTTTAGTTTGTAGTTTAGAAATCATAGAAACAATTAGAGAGCTTTCTTCTGGAATAGTGTCGCGCATTTTTTCTGTAATTTTCATCACCCCTGATTTAGGTGACCCTTTAGCGCCAGATGGTGCCTCAGTAAACAAAAGCTGACAGGCTGGTCGGGATGAAGCTATGGACATCTGTCAGCAGGAGTCTTCAGTTTGATGTGGAAGTAACTATTTCTACTCAGGAGAGAGTCTAAAATATTCAACCTGTTTTTTTCTATTGTGAATAAAGGTAATGTGGTATTTCACATCAAGTTGGCTTTCCCATTCTGTATCCTGATCTCACCTACACTGCCCCAATCTACACAGCAGCAGCCATCAGCGCTGCATCCATCTCTTGCCTCAATCGTTGGTGTTCCTCATCTCCACTCCACCTTCATTGTCATTGTGAGATGTTGGCCTGGCATATGCTGGTCACTAGTTATAGTGGCCACCTTGCACCAGTCCAAATCGACTCTTTTGGTAGATAGGTTTAAGACAACCTTTTAAAGAAAGCTATCCTAGTGGTAGCTGTGGAGAGCAGCCTTCAGGCTAAGTCTCAGAGGAATGTAAAGCAGCTTTTTTTACCTTATAATCTCTTGAATTACCAAATGAAAGGACACCACACAGGTATATATGTCAAATATATATATATGTATTTATTTCTAGACACACTCTACTAATCTCTTTATGAGATTAGAAACCAGGAACACATTCAAATATCAACGTTTCACAATAAGTTAAGCACAAATATGGCTGGAGCCCTAGGGGCGTACCAGACCATATACTAAACAAATGGGTTAAGAATGTCGACTTGCATAATGACAAGGCCTAGGGCCTGTAGAATCACTGGGGCTTCACTACTGCAGTGAAAGCAGGTAAGTAACAGGCCCACGGGGGACGCGTGCAGTGGGTGAACACAGCCGCGGGTTCCCTATTGATTACAATGGAGCAAGTCGCGGTTTGATTTTTAAAGTTTTAGGGTACTTCGAGGAAGTCTACAATCAAGCCACTTACAAGGTAAGTATTTCAAGGCCGACACACACTAGGGCACCGTAGTGCACGAGTTACCTCACCCAGGGAAGCCGGGTGCATAGGTGTCTTTTGGTGTCGGGTCGCGTCGCTGTTTTCTATGGAGACCAGAGAAGATTTGCTGCTTGCGTCGACTGAAGAAGTGTCCGGTGGAATCCAAGGGTGGATTCTAGATGGAGATGACCTGAAAATTGAAGGGACAGTGTTCACAGTCACTTGCCAGTGACCGGGGACCAGGAAGCTGGATGCCCACGGAAGTCGGGTGATTTCAGGTGATCAAGGGTATTTTGACTCTTCGCTCACGAGGTCCAGGAAGGATCGACGATGACCAGCAGCTGGATTCGGAGTGTCCCATGACGTCTGCAGCTTACTGAGGTGTTGGCAACCGGATTGGAGCCAACAAGCCTTGGCAACAGCAAGTCTTGTGGAAAGTGATTAAAGTCAGCAGTGCAGACCAGCAAGGTCTGAGGGACTCACCCAGCAAGGGTGAATGAGGGCAGGCCTGGAGCAACCAGGGGAGCCCTTTAAGTTGATAAGAAAGTCTTCCGGGGACCCACAAGCCAACGGGCAAGTGATCGCGAAGACGCCTCTTGAGGAAATGCTTTACAGGAGCCCATGGTCACTCGGGATGGGGTAGGCCTCTGATTTTCGCTGCAAAACCTGCTAGAGGCTTGGGCCACAAATGTTCCAATGCACAAGTTCGTAGAACGTCGTGAATGGGTTGCACTCGACAATAGTGCCTCGTAACCCGGGTATTGCTGTTCCTCGTCACTAGTGGGGTCCACTCGCCACAGCTTTGCTGGGGACTCACAATGGCCGTCGAGAAATCAGAAATCCACTTCCGGGGTAGCAGGGACTTCGAACTCCGGCGGGAAAGTTTGCGACCGTTGATTAGAGTTTCTAGTGCCTGCCAAGGAGGGGAGTCACTCCTTGACTCCAAGGGAGATTCTTCTGTCTTCCAAAGGTAGTGGAACGTCGAAGGGCCAGGATTCTGCTTTGTAGAGTGTCATCCAGGGTTATCTGATTTGCAATGGCAAAGTTTGCTATCTTATACTGAAGATAGGGGAGGGACTAGCTCTATGACCACTCCTCTGGGAGGGTCAGGGTAGGGGGTGGTTACACCCACTTCCCTTTGTCCAGTTTCGCGCCAGAGTAGGGACAGGTAGCCCCTGAACCGGTTTGAGCTGGCATCTGCACAGAGGAGCCTACTGCTCCCCCAGTGCAGCACTTCAAAGCACTCTAGAAGTGCACCCACCCAGCTCCAATGCACTAAATCCTGTCTGGAAGGTAGTGACACCTCCCTGTGACAGGATGCCTATTGTTGGGCCTCCTCCACTGTGAGTTTCAGTCAGCAGCAGGAGGGCAGTCCAGTGTCTGTGCTGGTGGCATCCATTTTATGATGCCAAGGCTCTCTCAGATTTCTACCATGTTACCACAGTAGGTACATGTCGTACCCTCTAGAAGGGTGGGATCATACTCCCACACCAGTTACTGGTGTGGAGGTATGATTCCAAGTTGTTTGACACCAAACACGACATGTTTTGATGCAGTCATTCCAAAGTTAGCATTTACCATTGGGTTATAATGCACTGAAGAGTATATGGTTTAACCGCATCCACAAACAGCCACAGAGAATAAACTCTGCCAGCTGTAGAGGGGTCCTGCTCATGCAGTGGCACCCCCTCACATAGTAAACCAAGCACCCTGCCCTCAGGATTGATAGGGCCTGCCATAGGGGTGGCTGATAGGTTTATATATGTGTGTATGGTGAGATATAGGAACCTATACCTCTGTGAGGAGTGCTAACACTACCTCACCCAGGCTGCAGTAGCAGGCCTGTGCTGTAAGATTGAGTCTGCTTCCCAGGGATGGCATAATACATGCTTCAGCACCTGGTAGGCCTGTAAGTACCAATGCCCTAGGTACCTAAGGTACCATATACTAGGGGCTCATAAGGTACCACAGTATCCAATCACTAGTGCATCTAATATGCACACCAAGTTGTTTAGAGAGAACAGAGAGACTGGGTCCCTGATTAGCAGGGACCCAGCCAGACTATAGCCAGAAACCTGTGTATACATCAGAAAAAAAGTGGGGCAACATAAGTGCAGATCCTACTCTCCTACAGTCATCCACCAATTTCCATTTGTCCTGGCCTCCACGCTCTTGCTGCCTTCCACCCTGCGGATGCAGTCTCAGTATTGTAGCATAGAGTAGGGTTCATGATCAGTATTGGAGACGAGCGCAGGGCCAATGACGTCATTTAGGCAAACTGCCCCAGCTCCATTGACAGGTCTCCTTAGACTCTAGGAGGACCAAGACTCCACAGTAGATTCTGTGATGTTACTGTAGGCACTTTGTCACAGTAATCGGATCAGTGATCATGGCGTCCTGCTGAGTTCTAACAGGGAGAGACCATTTCGGAGTGTTCCCATCCCACTGTTTTATTTCTTGGTGGGAAGAGGTGTTTCAGAGGCCCTGTAGAAGGCCTGTTTCCTGCTGAGCGCAGCGCTGCATGCTTTTCTCATGAATTATTTTATTCTGCTCCCAGGGACAGTGGTGATGGTGTTCCTTGGCTTCCATTCAGAACAATTGTTGTTGGTGAATAGCATTTTAAATAGGATCTGCTGAGTATGCATGGTTTACTTTCTAAAGATGCATATGCATTTTGTTATAGCGCTGGGATCCCTGTTAGACCAAAGTGTAAAATAGTTATTTAATTATTCTATATATTGTGTTCCGTAATTTGCATTTAATGAGATTATACCACATACTGGCTTCCCCTCTCACATAACTTGCATTTCCGTGCTGCTTAAATTTGTCAACGCTGTTGCATATTTTGGTTCTTTGTTGCCGCATAATTGCAGTGGCCCTCATGGGAGGACAGGGAGAATGAATTGCTCCCCCTTACTTTGTAGGATCCAGGGCCGGACAGGCTTTTCATTCCACTGGGCATTTCCCCGGTGGGCTAGCGCCCTTCGAGGCCTCTTTCCCCGGTTCTCCCAGGTTAATTGTACCAGGCATGGGGACGCTTCAAGAGAGAAAGAAAGAGAAGAGAGGGAGGAAGGAGGGCGGCAGTGAGAAAGGGAAAAGAGAGAAGGAGGGAGAGAGAATAGGTGGATGCAGTGAGAGCCACAGCTCGAAGAGATGAAGCGAGGCGGCTGGTTTGAGCATTTTTGCCCGGGCTGCTTTCGGTTCCCCAGTGTTGCCCTGGGATGATGCATTTGTGTCCACGGTGGGCCTGCAGCAATTGTATCTTTCTCTGACCTGGTACAGTCCCTGTCCTTGTGCCCCGTCAGCTGTTCGTAGCCAAAGCGGCCCATAAAAGAGCTCAGCGCGTTATTCTCAGAGGCTGGTAAGGGAGGAAGTGTTAATTCCAAACTCGCTGAGTCGCATATTAGAGCCAGCCTCCTCTGCGGAGCATCTCTCGGCCACCCTCATCCCGGGCCTTGAATAATTCATCGCGAGTTTTGCCATTTATGACATGCGGGGTTCAGAGACTCAATCTGTGGTGGAGAGAAGGGACGTTTAGCGGCAATGTCCGATCAATAGACCAAACCCTTCGGCAACACTTAATAAGCGGTAAAATATGGACACATAATAGCCCTGCGTGGGCCGTACCCGGCTGCGGCTCCTCACTGGGAACTCAACTTGCTCGGATTCTCTCAAACCCTGAGATTTTAGTTTCGGTTTCTGCTCCTCTCCTGAACACGCTTCCTCTGTTAGACATTATTCTAAGAGCCCAGAAGCTTAACAGTCTTGACTGTGCACAATTTGCATGCAATGTGTCCATTTATACACCTATTGTAATTTGGACACCTAAAACAAGACAGGGTCCGGCATTTGCGATGGACACGATCCATTCGACCTACTTCATTTCATAACTAACATTTATTAGGACTGGATAAAGTTCACGTATTTTCTTTTGCAGAACTTGTGCAAAATTCCCCCCCAAAATAAGCGAAATTATTTTAAATACTGGTTTGGCAATTTTTGCTATTCCTTTTCTAGAAATGTATGCAAAAAGCCCCAAAGAATAGGCGAAATGACTTTAAATACTGGTTTGGCACTTTTTGCTGTTTCTTTTGCAGAAATTATGCAAAAAGCCTAAAAAATTAGACGAAATTTTGTTAAATGTTGGCTTGGCATTTTGTGCTATTTTTTTGGTGCAAAATGGATCTCACCTCCAATTTGGTGTGTGCACGTGACGCCAACAACAGCCTCTCGAGTGCTCTTCTTCGTGCTATTCCTGTGTCCCCATAATAGGATTTTGATCTCAATGAAATCTCAATGACGCAAAATGGAGTAATGACGTAATCTCAGGCCTTTTGTGTCACTTGTGCGATGGGAAAAGCTGGAAATTACGCAAGATTTCACTGACGTGGATGAAGTTTTGCCTGGACCTAAAATGTACCTAATTTTCTGAGCTGTCCTTTGTAGAAAATACGCGAAACCCACGGGCGGCTCATCCGCTATGGCGGAGGTGTATCGCCCCACTGCTGCTACACAGCAGAGGCAACAGTGAAAAATCAAATGACAGTGAAATAATCGTTTTCTTTTTCACCTTTGCCTCTGCTGGGTCGCCGACTCACAGGGCCGGGACGTAGCCGGGCCATCCTGAGCTTCAGGAACAGGAGTTGTGGGCACTACTAAGCGTTCATGTTGGTTTGGCCAGCGGTCTTAAATGGCCAAACTGACATGCGCACTTTGCATTTTTCCACCCACGTGTTGCGTAGCCGGGTGGAGAACAGTCCCAGGCTCTGCCTGAGCGCAAACCAGGCCTCTCAGACCAATCCCAGCGCTTCTCTAAACAATAAACATCCGTTATTCAGCGCCAAGATGCTTACGGGTGAACATGCGCGGTACACATACACACGTTATGTTCTCTCATGCTGGGAATAGTATTCCCAGAATGAGAGAAGCACTGGGATTGGCATCTGGGAGCCTGCGCAGTGTGCACCAGTCGGGAGAGGAGCAAGAGGGCGTGGATGCAGCTTCAGGTAAATTGTAATTTATTTATTTTTAAAGGTTTGTCTTTGTATTTGTATTTATGTAATCCCCACTGCTGCCGCCCTACCACGTCACATCTGGAGCAGCCGCCAATGGCTACACGTTTCACCAGGGCACAGGAGAACAAGCTGTGCCTGCTAATCTGTCAAACCAAGCCCAAGACAACGTATTGTTTGCTAAGTATAGGTGCAAGTAACCTCAGGAGTACAGTACCTGTTTCGCAAGTTGCATTACTCACCTGGTAACTGAGCTCTCAAATGCCCAAGTTCAATGTGCTACTAGTTCATTCACTCCAAGTTATAGCCTTTTCATTCTTTGAACTGTAGTTCTATTTATTCCATTATAAAAACAGGATTAGAAGTGTCAGAAGGCAAAGTAAACACCAAGACTGGATAAGACACTCACGTATGTCCCTTGGAAACTTCAGAGCTCTGAGATCTTTGTGATTGAAAGGTGTCCTTACCCTTAAGTTGCTTCTTGCACTGTAGAATGCTTCTGACTGTGCGTCTTAATTAATTTGGCACTGATCTTGTACCAGACAGTGTGACTTTAAGCTTTGCTAGTTTTAGTATCTGGAAGTGTTGCAAAATTACTCCTTAATACACTACTGCCAAATGTTTCAATGAATCTTGATATGAAAACACATTCAGTGACCCGTACCGAGGAGAAGGGTTAGGTGATGTCTGCAGAGGGTCAAGTGGCCCCATGTGGTGCATCGCAACTTCAGACAGGGCTAGTTTTGCACATTAAATTCTTGAACTTGCAGACAATTTTAACATTGCAAATATGGACCCAAAACTTCAAGCATTGGTACAGGTCATAGCATTGATACTCAAACTACGGCTCGGGGGCCGCATGCGGCCCTCCTGACCTTTACATGCGGCTCCCTGGTCAATAGCAGCACTGGGCTGCTGTTTACTTGACTCAAAGCTAACATTAAACAATGATTAATAAACAGGCAAGCATTTATTTAAAAGTTATTTGGTGTTAGAGAAAGGAAGTAACTAGAGAGCTTTGCACCGCTTAAATTTAGGAACACCTTCATTTTTAAAATCATCTTGCAGCAAAAATATAGAAATATGTCAGTCTCTTCAAAATTAAAAAAATATTTATATTTAATTAACATGCAGAACCTTTTTACCTTAGTACATCAAATTATATAAGTGCATTGAGAAGTAATAATTTAATTGTCATAGTTTTCAAACATGAATTTAGAAGCATTAATTCTCCCCCCCGCCACAACAACGCCAGTAGTGAACTAAGAGGCACTGTTGTTATGTGCACTCTTTGGGTGGCTGGGGTTCCTTTTATACATGGACAACATTATAGTGTATTAAATTAAACACAGGAGCAGGTTTTGTACTGCACACATCCTGAAGCTAGGTCCAGGCCGGGGTGCCAGTAATTCCGAGGGGTGCAGCAGGGAACTGCCTAAATTAAAGTCGTGCAAACAGCAGCTCGTCCTTCCCACTAGGTCTCAATTGGGTCCAGTTAAAGACATTGGAATCAGCCCTTAATGTACCTCAGCGTAATTGTCAGCATCCCATCAACACCCTGCCCTCCTCTCATCTTCCTCACACCTCCTGCCATCACACCGCAACGACCCCCGCCCTCACAACAAACACCAAATGTTCTTTCCGCCCAAAGCACTGCCCTAGTCAATCCGATTTAGGGCTGGCCCTGTCCTTAAATCATGTATTTCTAGGGAGGGAAAGTGAAATAAAACAATTGCCTAGAATCACACAATTTGGTAAATTGGGGAAGCCGGAACTAATCCCAGTTTTTCTGGTTTCCCATTTTTCAATTCAGCAACTAGATGTATATGCTTCACTTACCCTACACACATTTTACTGCCAACCCCCCCTGCCCGACCGCCACACCTCTGGCATCAGTGCGGTCCTCAGCCACATCACAGACCTATCTTTTTGGCCCCTGGGAAGTTGTTGAAGAGTACCCATGGGCTAGAGATTTTACGACATGCTGAAGATGTCTATTGTTGCTAAATAGACCCGTGCAATGGGTAAAACCTTCAGTCAGTCCTTTTTTAGCCAACAGCACATTGCATTCTGGGATGTGTAGTAAGTGTGGGCTCAAAACTGCCAAACTGTAAAAACCTAGTTACAGAGTGCTTCTGCACAATCTTCCTTAGAACACCCATCTTCACTTGTGGGTTCACAAAATCCAGCAAAGTGCTGTTGATTAAACCACTGGGACCACACATGAGGCCACCCATGATGGGGCCACTTGACAGCCACAACAGGCTAGTCAACGTAGCACTGCACTGCCCCTTCCCCATGTATCAATGACGTCGTTTGCCATGTGCCACCATTTCCTTGGAATAGAAACCAATGCCCAGGAGGGCCGTGAAGGCAGATGACGCCACCGGCAGCCAGGCACGCGCGTCCCCCGTCCTTCCGCCCTCCTGAGGCCGGGAGATGTCCGCCTGCCAAGCGCAGAGCGGCTCCTGCTGCTCGTTATGAGACGGAGCAAAGGTCAGGGGAATTTTCATACCTCTGAAGTCTAATCACAGATGGCTTTTATTGACCAATTTGTGATGAGAGCCTTCTAATTAGTGCTCTGGAAAAAAAAAAACGGGAAAAGGCCGAGGGTGCGGCGCGGGGGGAGCATGAAACTTAAGAACTTGGCCTGTGACCTTCACGAGACAGGTCAACAATGTAAATCAAAGGACACGCGCACATAATATTGATAACCGGTTAAGCTTGTAAGAAAAATGTTTAATGAGCAGGACACGCTTGTGAAGCAGTGCGAGATCACACACCGTGGGAGAGAGAGCTGCCGCGGAAGCTCTCGCGAGAACAGAAAGGACCCTGCCACCTCGAGCCTGCTGAGACTGTGGGGGACTAGGCTGGCAGGGTAGTGCCAGGCAGCTGGGGCGCAGCTTCCAACAGGGCTTTAAGTGTGATGAAACAACTGGGGGGGGGGACTCTCTCAAAGGGGCGTGGCCAATGTAATTAAGGGCGTGGCTTTAAAATACGTAAACTAAAAATATGTGCCTAGCATAGTGGGCCGCCCGGATTGGATTTTGCTGTTTCTGTCATTGCATCCAGATATGATACAACAAGTAACATCGTACCTCTAACAAGTCAGGACTATTGGCTTTTTCAATGGTTGTTAGTTGCATATGATAAATAAGTAGCAACTATGGTTGTGTATAATATTGAAAAAGCTTCCACTTAAAGCCCTGGTGACATCACGACAATGTTGCTGCTCCTGAGTTTCAAAAATAGAAGCGAAATCTCGAGAGAAAATGACTCTCTTTAAAGGATTCCCCTTCCCCTACAACGCTCACCTGGCATGACGTCATGCCGTAACTTCTCCACTAGTGAGAAGTGAGCAGTGTGAGCACGCGCACATCCATATGCCTGCTGTCACTGCAGTCTGGGAAAAAACGGACCGCCTGTGGAGGGCACAAAACAGAGCCCGATAGAGACCCGTTTCGAGGCCCCCTTTAATAAACTGCCGGTGCTCAGCACTGGTGAGACCCGGCCCACTTAAAACCCTGGCTTCCAATCCAGCGCATCGAGGGTGGTGTGCTCACCAGTCTGATCAGAGTCACCAAGAAAAGCCTGAAAGTTACAACAAAGCTCTGAAGTTTCCTAGGCCCATGCATGAATTCCTCATCCGGTCCAGTTTGTTTTTTCAATCCGGTTCTGGATTTTGTTGTCCTGATTAGGGGTGGGTGGAACTCGTGGAGTTTCTCTCCGCTGGATAGATGGAATCGGCACGTCGTGCTACTCGTGGTGATTTTTTAGCACCGGGAGCTTGTTCAGCGCAGTAAAATCTGCACAAACGGCACCACGTGGCACACAGACCCAGAGGGCGCTGCTTCTGTCTGCTGCTCGAGTAGATGTTCTACTCCAGTGACAGCTTTCTCAGCGTGAATGGACGTGGTCTGCCGTGACAGCCCGCATCGCAAAATCTTGCCGGGAGGCATTCTAACACCCAAAAAATCGAGCTAGGGGACTCAAAATCTAATTTGCCAACTTAACGTTGGGGAGCTGAGCATGAGAAAAACTCTGCCTCGCGGTGGTTGGTGGAGTTTTGCCAGAACTGGGCAAAACTCTGTGAACTCCACCGGCGGAACGGAGTTTATCGCCCACCCAGAGGCGCAACTAGAGCCAAATTTCGGGGGGGGGGGGGCTGAATCTTTAAGCAATAGGCAGATTGGAGCTTCAGGGGCTCTTAGAAGGGGTGAAACAACAGCGAGGCCTCATTAACATGCAAATGGTCTTTTTAAGACCTGTGAAGTGCTCGGGTGCGGCTGTGTGTGTGTCCCGGAAGCTGTCTCATCCCGGGCTGCCACACACGACGGGGGGGGGGGCTGAAGCCCTTTGCGTCCAATGGGTGTTGCTCGCCTGCGCCCACCCCTATTCTTATTTTATCATGGGATCAAAATGACTATAAATCCCAAAATGCAAAGAAAAATCTGGCTTCCTGGGCTACTTGCACATGCAATTGGCAAACTGAGAACTCTGTTACAAAGGGGAAGAGAGATCATACTTTGAACTATGTTAGCCTTCATCTGTAGATGACTAAGAAATGCAAGGATACTAGAAGTAGCCCGAACCCCATCACATAGGAGTAAGGTTTAACAAGAAGAACAGCCATCACCGATTTACTGTCTTCCTATCCAGCTCCGTGTTGTCAGACCTCCATTCCTCCCCTGGCTTCTCTGCTGGACATACAGCGCTGTTAGGTCTCCCAGAGCCATGCGTGGCTAGCTTATACAGGGCAGGATTTTACTTTACGTTCTGGGACTTGTAGTCCTTATTTTTTTATACGACACACAGGACTCCAGGTGCCAGACTAAAAAGCAAAACACCATACTTGATGAGCAACGTATGCATGGATCTGGGGCACATGAGAAATAATGTATTTCAGGTGTATGAGTCGAATTTGCTTACAGAAGCAAGCTCTCAGAATAATCAGGTCGTTAAATAAAAGCCAATGACTGAAAATAAGGTGTCCTGAGGATAAGGAGCAAGGACGAAACCCTATTTCAAAGCAGGCATCCAAATATTGGCCCTACAGGCTTCAAAAGGTAGCCTCCTCAATGTGTGTATGTGGTATTTGTATGACACGAACTTAGCCGAAGGTGGCCGTATTGCTTTACAGGGTCGAAAGATAGAGTAAATGGGAATTTGAAGGAGGAGCTGAGCTGTCAGGTAGGATATGGGTCAAGGTGGGAGGAGGGAGAATGGGTTGGAGGTTCAGTGGTTAGGGTGTCAGACATTTGCACAAATACTGAAGAGAAGCTCTTTAGAGGTTAGAAATAATATTGCCATTGTATTGCAATTGCATTTATATAGCCGATGCTTAATTTGAGCCAGTGGTTTCAGATTGGGTCCACCGGCACTCATTTTTGGAGACAGACACTATTTTACCTTAGCAGACTTTGGTCCGGAGCCAGAGAGAGAGAAAAACACAAAAGTGGGAAAGGAGGAATAGAAAGATGGAAAACAGTGACAAAGGGAGGAAGCAGGGCTGAAAACAAGCATTGGCAAAGCCAATAGGTCTTGCTTATGCAAGAGCTATTGGCTTTGCCAATATGTTTTAGCAATGTTGTACACCAGAGTGGCTGCTGTTCAGCATCAGCTGAAAGTTAGTAGGGTAAAGGAGAGTGGCGTGGAGGGGAGTGTCGTAAAGTGGAGTAGAGTGGAATGTTATGGAGTTGTGTACAGTGGTGTGGAGTGGCGTACAGTAGAATTGAGTGGTGTAGAGAGGATGCCTGGCCTCCACCTTGGGGGTGCCCAGGAGTGGACGCCTCACAGGGAAAGCCAGGATGGGTTCCACAGCGGTATTCGTACAAGCGCCTTGAGACCCTTGCGGGTGAGTAGTGCACTATACAAGTATCAATTTAGGAGCACAGTGTCATGGAGGGAGTAGAGTGTCGTAGAGTGGAAAGGGGTAGAGTGTTGTGGAGTGGTGTAGAGCAGAGTGTACTGGTGTAGAGGGTGTTGCGTAGAGTGGAGTAGTGTGTTGTCGAGTAGAGTGGTGTACAACAGAGTAGATTGTCGCGGAGTGGGGTAGAATGGAGTAGTTGTCATAGAATAGAGTGGAGTAAAGTGGCATAGAGGGAGTTGCGTAGAACGTTGTAGAGTGTAGTAGTGTCCTAGAATGGCAGAGAGTGGAGCAGAGTGCTGTGGAGTGGCATAGAGTGGAGTATAGTGTTATGGAGCAGAGTTTAATGGAGTAGAGCATCATAAATTGGAGTATCGTGGAGTTGAATGTCGTAGAGTGGAGTAGAGTGACCTAGTTTGAAGTGGCATAAATGTGCATTGATGGAGAGTAGATTGGTGTAGAGTGTAGTGGCATAAAGCGCAGTGGTTTTAAGTAAAGTGGTGTAAAGTGCATTAGCGTACATTGCAGTGACGTAGAGTAGCATAGATTGCAGTGGCATAAAGTAGAGCGGTGCAGAGTAGATTGCAATGGCGTAGACTGCAATGGCGTACAGTGAGGTGGCACAGAGTGAAGTAGAGTAAAGTGGCATAGAGCGGAGTGGTGCAGGGTAGAGTGCAGAGGAGTTGAATGGCATATAGTGCAGTGGCGTAGTGGTGTAGAGTGAAGTGGTGTAGAGTGCAGTGGCATAGAATGCAGTTATGCAGAATAGAGTGCTAGAGTGCAGGGTCATAGAGTACTGCAGAGTAGAGTGGTGCAGAGAGCAGCGATGTAGAGTACAGTGGTGCAGAGTAGAATAGATTGGTGTAGAGTGCAGTGGTGTAGAGTGACATAGCATGCAGTGGCATTGAGTGCAGTGGCATAAAGTAGAATGTTGTAGGGTATAGTAGTGTAAAGTGCAGTGGTGCAAAGTAGTTGGCATAGATGCAGTGGGGTAGTGTGCATTGGTTTTGAGTAAAGTGGTGTAGAGCGCAATGGCGTAGAGTGCAGTGGTTTAGAATACAGTGGCAGAGCATAAACTGCAGTGGCATAGATTGGAGAAGAGTGGCATAGAGTGCTTTGGCTTAGAGTAGATTGTTTCAGAGTAGAGTGGAGTGGTGCAGGGTACAGTGCAGTTGCTTAAAGTAGAGTGGTGTAGAGCAGAGTGGCACAGCATTGATTGCAGTGGCGTAGAGTGTAGTGGTGCAGAGTGGAGTAAAGTGACATAGAGTGCAGTGGTATAGAGTAGTTTGTTTCAGAATAGAGTGAAGTGGTGCAGAGCGAAGTGGTCAGGGTAGAGTGGAGTGGTATAGAGTTGTGGCGTAGAGTGCATTGGCGTAGAGTGCAGTGTTGCAGAGTGGAGTGGTGTCCGGAGTGGTACAGAGTGGAGTGGCCTAGACTGGAGTGTTGTAGAGCGCAGTGGTGCACAGAAGATTAGAATGGTGTGGAGTGCAGTAGAGTTCCATAGAGTGATGCCGAGTACAGTGCAGTGGCATAGAGCAAAGTAGCGCAGATTAGAGTGGCATAGCATTCAGTGGTAGAGAGGGCAGTGCTGCAGAGTAGAGTGTCAGAGTGCAGTGGTGTTAAGTAGAGTGGCGTAGAGTGCACTGCTGTACAGTGCAGGGGCGTAGAGTGGTGCAGAGTAAAGTGACAGCGTGCAATCATGCAGAGTGGCATAGAGTTCAGTGCTGTAGAGTATAGTGGCATACAGTGCTGTGGTGCAGAGTAGATTGGTATAGAGTGCAATGGCTTAGAGTGGTACAAAGCAAAGAGACAGAGTGCAATTGTGTATAGTGCAATACCATAGAGTAGAGTAGAGTGGCGTATAGTGCAGTGGTGAAGAGTAAATTGGTATAGAGTGCAGTGGCGTAGAGTGTATTGGTTTTGAGTAAAGTAATGTAGAGAGCATTGGTGTAGAGTGCATTTGCATAGAGTGCAGCGGTTTGAAATTGAGTAGCGTAGTGTGAAGCAGCGTAGAGTGGACTGGCACAGAGTGGAATAGAGTGATGCAGACTGCAGTGGCATAGAGTAGATTGTTTCAGAGTAGAGTGAAGTGGCGTAGAGTGCAGTGGTATAGAGTAGAGTGTAGTAGAGTGCAGTGGTGCAGAGTAGATAAAATTGTCTTAGAGTTGATTGGCGTGGAGTACAGTGGTATAGAGTGGAGCAATGCAGAGTAGAGTGGCAGAGAGAGCAGTGTTGCAGAGTAGAGTGACTTAGAGTGAAATGGCACAGAGTGGAGTCATGCAGGGCAGAGTGCAGTGGAATAAAAGTGGAGTGATTAATGCAAGTAACAAGGACCCCCTGCTGGGACTACAGATCTCCTAGGGCAGGGTAAATAGCAAATATGAACATAAACACCTAGGCAGTCTAGAATAAGCAACTATATAATACAATAGTCATTTTAGATATTGCAGAAGGGAACACAGTGTGCATAATGTTTATAAAAGCATATTAAATTTTTATTATGTGTAGATTGCACAAAAATATTGATTATAGGCAATTCTACATTAGAGTATATGATTCCAAAATGTCAAACAAATAAGCAATACAACACATAGTAAAACAAATCAATATATAATGCAGTAGACAAAAATACAAATACAAAAAGACAAACACAGTGGCTGAAGCCGAGATGTTCTCAACGCGCGTTTCGACGCTAGAAAAGCGTCTTCATCAGGAGAGCCACACAATCTTTTATCCTATAACTATACAAAAAATGTCATGTAAAAGACATGAATAAACATTTTTTACAAATTTTTCTTAAAAACACTGAGACCCTTCATATATGGTTTTTCTGATTATACTGAGGTGCTGTCAAAAACAACCCTTCACTAAATATCCAAAGTGAGAAGAAACCCGAAAGATGTGTGCAGATGTGAATAGAGTAGAAAAAGTGCTCTAATATCTAAGAAAGTGCCAGTGATGAGTAAACATAGAACAGAGAGAAGATAGGAAAAAACGAAAGATTTATAAAAGTCAATAAAAAGCAAAAAGTGAATTAGATAAAGAAACCAATATTTGCCAAGTGAATACCTAGATAAATAGAAAATCTTACTTAGATAATTGTCGTAGATATAGATAAATATATATGGTCCAACCAAGACCTATTGTCGATAAAGATACTCCCTGTGTATAATGAGAGAAAAAAGATCAGGAGCATACTATGATACATATCATACAGTCATCTGAAATCAACAAATAAAGGAGAATATTAATCCCTTATGCCGGGAAAAACAGACCAATGGGAATAACCAAAAAGGTAAATGGCTGCTTACAAATGTGGTGAGACGGAGTAGTCAAAAGAGAGATGCCGTGAAGTCCAGTAAGGGCACTTAGATTCAGAATGAGTTCAGAAAATTACTGAAAATCAAACAATAAAAATGAAATGGAAAGGTAGAAAGGACAAATGATAAATAATAACAGTATAATGCCAGGAAAATCCGATCAAAAAATGAATGAAAAAATAAAACCATGAAGTACCTGCAGCGCCATCTCAGCAAATACACAAGATGATTTGAAGAGTCAACCGGTTGGAAATCATTTGTATGCGACACAAAGGAAGCAGAAACAGCGATGGGACTCGTAACAAACAAGGATATAACCTGATATTATAGGATGACAAACACTGAAAAAGAAAAAAAGGAAAAGGCCAAATGTAACCAAATTTTGTGGAGTAGAAAAAGAGAAAAACGAAGAAAAAACGAAGATACAACCCAGCACATGAGACATACTGGAATAATAACAATGAAAAATGTTTCAACAGCAAGCTAAATAAGGAGACAGTTGGAGAGTCGAAGGAAGATTGCTGGCTATGTTGTCAGATACAAAATGAGAGTGCAACATAATGAACTGAAAAAATGCAAGGAAAACAAGTCAAGAGTTAATAGGGCAGCGTAAACCACGTATGACGAACCAGACAGAATCTGATGTTCCAGGAGAAGAATAGCGTAAACGGTAAAACGGACTAAAAAAGATATGTCAGTAACAAAGGTCTAAGGCTCGACTTACTTGAGAAATTTGAAGATCAAACGAAGTAACGGATGTGAACCGCAGGCATTAGTGCGGAAACAAGCCGAAAGACCAGATTTAAAAAGGTTACGTAAAGTCACGTGATAACGCGGGGGCATGCAGGAACCGTCCGGCAAGCTAGAGAGCGGACAATAAACAATGTGGTGAATGGAAGTGGATCCGGAAACGGATATGCAACGAAGCCTAACTGATAAAAACGAAATAAGAAACATAACCACACATATAGAGGTGGTATTTACTTACATGAAATTAATATAATAAATGATACTAAAAAGTAAAACTAATGTGACCTTTATTAATAGAATGTGCAGGTAATAAAGGAAAATAAGATGAAATGATCCAGTGAGTCATACAAAAATGGAACTTGCTAAGGAGAAGCAGGTGAACATAGTTTAGAATCTGAAAAATAAATGATGCTAAAGTGTAAAACTAAAATGACCTGTATTAACAAAATATGCAGGTAATAAAGGAAAGTAAAATTAAATAATCCAGTAAGTCGTACAAAAAAGAAACTTACTAAGGGAAAGCAGGTAAACATAATTTAGAATTTGTTGAATAGAATAGCATTTTCCCATGGTAGTTCATTGTTTAATCCCTTATGGAAAGTGTTGAGAGTGAAAATCCAAAAAACTTCTTGTTTTTTGCGGATTTCTTCACTATGTGTCTCATTTTCGATGTTGATTTTTTCAAGTATGTGCCATTTAATATCTTCGGCAGAATGTTGTTGTTCTTCATAGTGTTTAACCATGGGAGCTAACAATTTATTAGTTCAGATGGCTGAGCGATGCTCATTGAGACGAGTAGCAATAGGTCTGGAGGTTTCTCCTACGTATCCGGAATTGCACAGGCAGATAATCAAATAGATGACATTATTTGTTCTGCAATTTGTCATGGATTTAGAGTTAGTTGTATATCCATTAAGAGTAATGGTGCAGCCCTCTATGGCTCCATCACATGCTTTACAGTTTGAACGTAAGCATTTGAATCTGCCTTTGATAGGCGAAATGCCATCGATCGTTTTTTGTAGAAAAGGGACATAGGTATTAAGACGTGATCTAACTATGATGTCTTTCAAATTTTTGTTGAGTCTATGCGCAAACAAAGGTTTCTTAAGTTGAAAAGAAGAATCTTGATCAGAATTAAGTATGTGCCAATTGGCATTGATAATGCGACGTACTTGTTCGTCCATGGTAGAATGTTTTGTGACACATACCAATTGGTCTTTAATTTTAGGATCTTTTGCTCGTAAAAGGACGTCCCTATCATAAAATCTTGCTCGCTTGAGAGATTCCCGTATCAGCCAATGCGGGTAATCTCTGGCTAGAAATTTAGCTTTCATAATGAGGGCTTGTGAGTCAAAGTCGTGAATATTGGT
This sequence comes from Triturus cristatus, assembly GCF_964204655.1. Taxonomy (NCBI): domain Eukaryota; kingdom Metazoa; phylum Chordata; class Amphibia; order Caudata; family Salamandridae; genus Triturus; species Triturus cristatus. Next base: position 824,775,838 of record NC_140586.1, on the reverse strand, counting down.
ACAATTGCGACGTGGTCGCAAAAATTGACCAAAGGGGATGCTTTGTTTCTGCAATCTTGGATGGTAACTTTTAAAATGTAGCAAGGTGTTCCTGGCTGTGGGCTTAGTAAAAAGGTCACCTCTAGATGGCCAGAATTGTGTTTAATCATAATGTCTAGAAATTCGACTTCTTGTTTGTTGGTATGGGCTGTGAATCTAAGATTGGTGTCTGTGACATTTATCCATTGAAGGAATTCCTCTAGTTGTTCCTCGGTATCTCCCCAAATAAAAAAAATGTCGTCAATGTATCGTGCCCACCGATGAACTGATTCAAAAAATGGGGCAATTTCATTGTAGATAAAATTGAATTCGAATTTAGACATATAAATATTTTCTACAGATGGATCTACTGTAGCACCCATACTTACGCCGCGTATTTGTTTGAACCAGATGTTGTTAAATTCAAATGTGTTTTCTGTAAGTACAATGGTAAGACACTCTAACACAAATGCTTTAGGACAAGGAATCTCATATGTATCAATAAACCAAGATACAGCTGTAATAGCTTCCCTTTGAGGGATGTTGCTATAAAGTGATTCTACATCTAGAGTCACTAAAATCTCTTGATTGGAATTGAAAGGTAAATATTCAACCTTCGAGATCATGTCTCCGGTATCTCTAATATTTTTATTTGGGGAGATACCGAGGAACAACTAGAGGAATTTCTTCAATGGATAAATGTCACAGACACCAATCTTAGATTCACAGCCCATACCAACAAACAAGAAGTCGAATTTCTAGACATTATGATTAAACACAATTCTGGCCATCTAGAGGTGGACCTTTTTCTCACAAGCCCTCATTATGAAAGCTAAATTTCTAGCCAGAGGTTTCCCGCATCGGCTGATACGGGAATCTCTCAAGCGAGCAAGATTTTATGATAGGGACGTCCTTTTAGGAGCAAAAGATCCTAAAATTAAAGACAAATTGGTATGTGTCACAAACATTCTACCATGGACGAACAAGTACGTCGCATTATCAATGCCAATTGGCACATACTTAATTCCAATCAAGATTCTTCTTTGCAACTTAAGAAACCTTTGTTTGCGCATAGACGCAACAAAAATTTGAAAGACATCATAGTTAGATCACGTCTTAATACCTATGTCCCTTTTCTACAAAAAACGATCGATGGCATTTCGCCTATCAAAGGCAGATTCAAATGCTTACGTTCAAACTGTAAAGCATGTGATGGAGCCATAGAGGGCTGCACCATTACTCTTAATGGATATACAACTAACTCTAAATCCATGACAAATTGCAGAACAAATAATGTCATCTATTTGATTATCTGCCTGTGCAATTCCGGATACGTAGGAGAAACCTCCAGACCTATTGCTACTCGTCTCAATGAGCATCGCTCAGCCATCCGAACTAATAAATTGTTAGCTCCCATGGTTAAACACTATGAAGAACAACAATATCCTGCCGAAGATATTAAATGGCACATACTTGAAAAAATCAACATCGAAAATGAGACACATAGTGAAGAAATCCGCAAAAAACAAGAAGTTTTTTGGATTTTCCCTCTCAACACTTTCCATAAGGGATTAAACAATGAACTACCATGGGAAAATGCTATTCTATTCAACAAATTCTAAATTATGTTTACCCGCTTTCCCTTAGTAAGTTTCTTTTGTGTACGACTTACTGGATTATTTAATTTTACTTTCCTTTATTACCTGCATATTTTGTTAATACAGGTCATTTTAGTTTTACACTTTAGCATCATTTATTTTTCAGATTCTAAACTATGTTCACCTGCTTCTCCTTAGCAAGTTCCGTTTTTGTATGACTCACTGGATCATTTCATCTTATTTTCCTTTATTACCTGCACATTCTATTAATAAAGGTCACATTAGTTTTACTTTTTAGTATCATTTATTATATTAATTTCATGTAAGTAAATACCACCTCTATATGTGTGGTTATGTTTCTTATTTCGTTTTTATCAGTTAGGCTTCGTTGCATATCCGTTTCCGGATCCACTTCCATTCACCACATTGTTTATTGTCCGCTCTCTAGCTTGCCGGACAGTTCCTGCATGCCCCCGCGTTATCACGTGACTTTACGTAACCTTTTTAAATCTGGTCTTTCGGCTTGTTTCCGCACTAATGCCTGCGGTTCACATCCGTTACTTCGTTTGATCCTCAAATTTCTCAAGTAAGTCGAGCCTTAGACCTTTGTTACTGACATATCTTTTTTAGTCCGTTTTACCGTTTACGCTATTCTTCTCCTGGAACATCAGATTCTGTCTGGTTCGTCATACGTGGTTTACGCTGCCCTATTAACTCTTGACTTGTTTTCCTTGCATTTTTTCAGTTCATTATGTTGCACTCTCATTTTGTATCTGACAACATAGCCAGCAATCTTCCTTCGACTCTCCAACTGTCTCCTTATTTAGCTTGCTGTTGAAACATTTTTCATTGTTATTATTCCAGTATGTCTCATGTGCTGGGTTGTATCTTCGTTTTTTCTTCGTTTTTCTCTTTTTCTACTCCACAAAATTTGGTTACATTTGGCCTTTTCCTTTTTTTCTTTTTCAGTGTTTGTCATCCTATAATATCAGGTTATATCCTTGTTTGTTACGAGTCCCATCGCTGTTTCTGCTTCCTTTGTGTCGCATAAAAAAGATTTCCAACCGGTTGACTCTTCAAATCATCTTGTGTATTTGCTGAGATGGCGCTGCAGGTACTTCATGGTTTCATTTTTTTCATTCATTTTTTGATCGGATTTTCCTGGCATTATACTGTTATTATTTATCATTTGTCCTTTCTACCTTTCCATTTCATTTTTATTGTTTGATTTCCAGTAATTTTCTGAACTCATTCTGAATCTAAGTGCCCTTACTGGACTTCACGGCATCTCTCTTTTGACTACTCCGTCTCACCACATTTGTAAGCAGCCATTTACCTTTTTGGTTATTCCCATTGGTCTGTTTTTCCCGGCATAAGGGATTAATATTCTCCTTTATTTGTTGATTTCAGATGACTGTATGATATGTATCATAGTATGCTCCTGATCTTTTTTCTCTCATTATACACAGGGAGTATCTTTATCGACAATAGGTCTTGGTTGGACCATATATATTTATCTATATCTACGACAATTATCTAAGTAAGATTTTCTATTTATCTAGGTATTCACTTGGCAAATATTGGGTTCTTTATCTAATTCACTTTTTGCTTTTTATTGACTTTTATAAATCTTTCGTTTTTTCCTATCTTCTCTCTGTTCTATGTTTACTCATCACTGGCACTTTCTTAGATATTAGAGCACTTTTTCTACTCTATTCACATCTGCACACATCTTTCGGGTTTCTTCTCACTTTGGATATTTAGTGAAGGGTTGTTTTTGACAGCACCTCAATATAATCCGAAAAACCATATATGAAGGGTCTCAGTGTTTTTAAGAAAAATTCGTAAAAAATGTTTATTCATGTCTTTTACATGACATTTTTTGTATATTTATAGGATAAAAGATTGTGTGGCTCTCCTGATGAAGACGCTTTTCTAGCGTCGAAACGCGCGTTGAGAACATCTCGGCTTCAGCCACTGTGTTTGTCTTTTTGTATTTGTATTTTTGTCTATTGCATTATATATTGATTTGTTTTACTATGTGTTGTATTGCTTATGTGTTTGACATTTTGGAATCATATACTCTAATGTAGAATTGCCTATAATCAATATTTTTGTGCAATCTACACATAATAAAAATTTAATATGCTTTTATAAACATTATGCACACTGTGTTCCCTTCTGCAATATCTAAAATGACTATTGTATTATATAGTTGCTTATTCTAGACTGCCTAGGTGTTTATGTTAATAAAAGTGGAGTGATACAGAGTAGAGTGCAGTTTCATAGAGTGCAGTGGCGTAGAGTGGTGCAGAGTAGAGTGGTGCAGAGAGCAGTGACGTAGAGTACAGTGATCCAGAGTAGGATAGAGTGGCGTAGAGTGCAGTGACGCAGCATAGAATAGATTGGAGTGCCGTGGAGTGGTGTAGAGTGCAGTGATGCATAGTAGGGTAGTGTGGGGTAGAGTGCATTTGCATAAAGTAGAGTGGAGAAACGCAGAGAAGAGTGCAGTGATGCAGTGTGGAGTGGTGGAGTGGTGCAGAGTAAAATGGAGTGGGTTAACGTGGAGTATGCATGGTATGGTAGCATACTGCCATTAGACAACACATCTTCAATTGAAATGACCATTACATTTGAACTCACAGTTTTACGGATAAAAGTATACAGCGAACAAACGATAATGTGTGGAAAAGTCATCACCCAATATATTGATTTGATCATCATCACAGTTAATTTACAGACATTTAAATGTTGTTGTTTGCTAGGACAAACAAATAACATCTGTACAGCCTTCTTCAAGCAGGACCGCACTAGCCAGTTAGATTGTCACATAAATCCTCTCACTTTGAAGTCAGAGAAAGAAAAAATAAACACCATGCTCCCTGGAAGACACAACCTGACATTTGACTTTTGACTTTGAATGCACAGCAAATGTGATAAGATAAGAACAAGATTTAAAGGCCTGTTTACAGAAAGCGAGTTTGTGGAAGAATACAGTAAACAAGATTTGGGCAACAGGAGGGATGAACCCGAGCTGGACAGCCTAAAGCAAATAAAGGCAGCAAACAGAAAGCAGAAAATATGAGTTACAAACCACAAAGCCAATGGTAAGCAACGGGCGACATGCTTTCCTAGGTCAACTTTCTGAATGTCCCCAAGATGTCTTTAGCAAACCAGACAGCTATGATGTTTGGTAGGCTGCGACCTAAAGATCCTGCAAACGTTAAAAGGGTAGGGGGTGTCTGGTGGATGATGAAAGAGTTATGATATGTGAAATCAAGATTATGCAGCCTTGGTATTCGGCACCCCGACCTTCAATAGCGCCAGGCGCAGGCTTCTGAGAAAAGATTTGATTGTCAGTACTTATGTTTTTTTGTGCAAATTAAGAACTGCATGTAGTCCCTCTGACGAGGCGATGGTCAACACACTAAACAGTGGGGGAGTTCTTCATTGGAAGAGTGTTGAATTCCAGTGTAGCATACGTGGGAAGTATTTTAGTGTTGTGTGTGAGCAACTAGAGTGGTGCTTTTATCCAGTATTTGTTTGCTGTGCTTTGGCATTTAATGGTGGGAAGAGTAGTGAGAGACAGAACACATGCAGAGTACATTAATTTATAACTGTCTAATTGAGTAGATCTGTATAGAATCTGCTAAAGTATAGTCAGCCAATAAGGATGAGGTACAGAGCCTGTTCAGAGGCCTTGGAGAGTAACCTACAGGCCTGAAGCCATGGCGAATGCTCTTTAGAAGTTATCCAGGAGTAACAGAGTGGCATGCCCTGGTTGCAGGCAGCAATGCCATAAGTTGGGGATGCAAGCCTAGAAAGAACTTAGATAAAGAAAGAAATGTGGCAAGCCACAAATCACAGGACTGTAGTCTAAAGCCCAGCTGGTGGAAATAACAATCACCCCTGGGGAGTCCATCAATAAGTGGTAGAGGGAAGAGCCAAGGATCACACTAGGTGCCACAGTTGTGGGCATGTGAACTTCTCCAGATGAATAAGAGAGGGACACCTGGATTACTAAAGGCATCTCAGTTAAGGGCCTACAAGTGTCCACCCAGAGGTGATGGAGGCAGAATACAAGTATTTCACAGACACCTCTGTAAGGGTTCTATGCTGAGCTGGTAAAGAACATGGAGCCACAACTCACAGTATCTCAGTGAAGAACCAATGCAGGTCCACCATGAGGCTATGGTAGTTGCAATCCAAGGAAATTACCAGACATCTCAGTCAAGGGTTAATGGTGGTAAGTGCAACCCACCCTAGTAGGTGGGATTCAGGAAAGCTGTGGATGGTGTACTATAAAGTTAATGAAAAAGGAGTGGGAGTCACAACCCAAACGTGACTATGGACATTCAGTAAAAGGTTTATGGGGTTTACCTATAAATGGTGATGGGACCGACCAGGAAGGCTCACTGACTTCTCAGTTGAGAGTCTCTGGATCCCACCGAGAGGTGCACCATTAGGAGATTCACAGACACCTCTGTAAAGGGTCTATGGTTGTGGTCTTCAAACTTTTTAACACCCCCATATAAAAAAATGTATTGTGTCCCCCACAATGACAAACCTATTTTCTCACAATAATTGCATAATATCTGCAGAAATTATTATATTTAACTAGTAAGACAGTGCAGCTATGGTTAGTTATCCCTTTTAAAAATGCAAGGAAATGCATGATTGTCAACGTGCTATTGGCAGCCCGGTCGACTGAAAAGTATAAAAGAGTCTGCAGCGTCAAGAACTTTGAGGGTTATTTAGATCTCTTCCCCCACAACTCCAAATTTGACACATACAGGACGAACGACAAAAACATTACTAATGGCCCATCCCAAAAACAGAGTGGCTCCCTACTTCTTTGTTTTATTTCATAACATAGCAGTTTTTAGTGTGATGTTTCTCTTGGCTCCCCAGGGGCATACAGCCTGGTGCCCCTCTTAGATCACTTCAGCCGCCCAACCCCTTTCAGGAGACCCGCCCCGTAGTGTTAAAGCTTCTCGTCTGTGCCGTATCACTTAGAGCGTGCAAACTACAAGCCCTTTGTGCACAGTAGTGCTAAAGGTGCATCCTACACGTGCAGCTGAGAGTTGGGAAACTTGTGGAAGAAATGTATTTGGTTTGATTGAAATGGGAGGGGCAGGGGCACTCTGGTCAGGATCATTCCTGGCACCCTGGACATAGCAGTATTCCCTGTCTGCTAACTAATCATAGTTTGTAGCATGCTCAGATTTTAGGGGACTGCTCCAGTCAGAGCCTTCAGATGCAGGGTGTTATTTCCAGGAGCCCTCTCTGGGATTAGCTTGGTTCAGTTCCTGTGTTTTTGTATATTTCATCCAGACTGGACTAGCCACAGTCTTTGTTTCATAAGAGGAGCAGGAAGAGTGGCAGCATTGGGGAAGAAAGTAGTGTCCCCGCTCACCTGCTACTGAAACATGGTTACGGTGACACTTCAGAAGGAAAGGCAAAGAAGGTTACAGGGCATGCTGCTAAATAACAAAGGAATGACTGCACCAACTACACCCACAACCACCACAGCCTAGCCACAGTAGCTCTTCTGCAGGAAAGTTCAGGAATCTTCCATGGCCTGCTGCTCGGGTCAGACCAAGGGACCTTGGCATCCTCACCTCAGCCTTCAATCATGAAGTGCTCTTCACTCAAAGGAATACCAAGATGGAATCCTGTGCTTAATCTGTCAAGCACACACAGCCTACCTTACACATGCAAAGTGCATTCTTCATCTAGGCTACACATGGATGGAGAAAAGGACTCTGTCAAGTGAGACTGGCAGAACCTTTTAACAGAAGAGGCAAGTAGGCATCACTTCCCTGATAATGACAAGTACAAAGGCCTATCCTTGTGTGGCACACTAAAGTATACAAGAGAGTGATAGTGGAATGCTTGAATGCATCCCAATATTGACGAGCAAGTGTGCCTACAAGGGATTTACTAAATTATGCACTAATAGGCATCAAATTGACTTATTTCAATTATAATAAATCTGCTCACAATAAGTCATACACGGGTGTATATATTTCAATAAAGTGAATTTATATTGAGATGATATTTCAAAGGGTATAAAAAAATAGTATAAAGATTTACATAAAACAACACAAAGCAACTGGGGATTTCCAAATATTTTGATGTTACAGACACCTCATTGTTGCTGTTGTGAGCACCTCTTTCAAACAATAACAGGAAAATGTGACTGATTAAACAGAAAACATATTCTTAAGTCAAATGATTCAGAGCAAAAGTAGGTGTGATTGTCGACGTTTCGGTCTATGTGGTGTAAACATCAGCTAGACCATCTCCAGGACGTTTGAATCCTGTGTTGAATGACACCTATACAAAATGGAATGAACCATAAATTACAACATGATCAAAAATTAGATTAAATAAAGGAAAAGAAATACACCCGTGTGTAAGAAGAATAAGCAAAGGTGACATATCCAACTTAAGATTTATCAAAGTGAGTGAAGGGAAAAAAAGATATCCCCTTTCCAAGAAGATATTTACCCTAAAGGCTAAGACAAACTCTGAAAGAATGGTGAAAAGTAAAAAAGAAAGACGAGCCAGTGTCTAAAACTTACTTAGATATTTATTGGACCAGTTTCAATTTGTAGTTGTGTCTTCTAAAGTCAAGGAACAAGTTGCTCATTGGCAACCAATACTTCACAGCAATTTATGCTGAAATGAAAGAATGCGACTGCATTTTAACTTTCGATATGCTGCGACACACTTTCACGAATTTAAAAATCTATAGGATCAGCTGATCACTACTGATGCACTGATGAAATCTGACGTTTATGAAAAGATTACATGGCCTTAACTCTGTTCAGGAAAAAGGGCCAAGGGACAAACCCTTATACGTGCAACAATAGTGCGACCATTCCATATTGCAATTCATCTGTGTATTCGGAATTACCCTGACTGCTGCTCTTAAATGTCTGGACAAATGCTTGCGGAACAAGGCCACTCGATATGGAAAGCCTGACTCAATGTCAGGGGAAATGCATTTAATATGCAGACTCAGTGTGATGTTTATTGCTCCACTGTTTATAATCATATAAGCTATGCATTCTTGAATCAGTACACCTTTAATTCGTTTCTTTTGGTGGATGATGAATACAGTAACATTGCAAAACAACCTGTATTCTTGTATAGAACAATGTTTTTATCGACCGCATTCATAAAGATAGACTAGTATCCTTCTAATTCCAACTGCTTAACTCAATGAATATTGTGCATATCTAGCCATTCGTAGGCGCGCTGCACCCTCATAGACCTCAGAGACTAAAACCGCGTGAAGAGAAGCTACACTGCTTAATGATGAATGTAAATCCACGAGTCACGTATCCAATGGGACACATAAACAATAAGAAATAAATACCGATTCCAAATGGACAGTTGACAAACACATTCAAAATGGTTGAATTACACTTTTGCAGTCCGTACCGGATAAACGCAGTGAGCTATGACCCTCCCGGTGTTGCCCTAAAGCACCTCTCTATCAGGATCTTATCAGTCTATGGGAAAGATAGATGCGGCTTAAAATCCTACAATTCTACAGAGGGAAGCAACTAGTGGACGAAAACGGATTGTGGTGCAGATAGTTCTTATCTTGAATCTGTCATGGCCCGGCTTAAGCAACGTACCGCTGTCTCTGCAGTCGGCGTCTGCAAAGCTTGTGGACTGACTGCAATCGTGGTAATCACTCAGCGTCACATCCCAATCCATCGTTATTTTGCACATCATGTCACCTCAGTTCGGACCCAGCCATATGCAAATCAGTCTTGACCCTGCTCCAGTGGGAACAGTCCAGCCGAACTGCCAAGATAAATCCTACCTGAACTGGAACACAAGCAACCCAGGACGAGTTTTGCCCTAGTTATTGTCGCATTTGGTTCCAGTGAGACAGTGTGAACGGGACCCATGCCACTTGGGGCTTATTTATGAGAGGGTTGCGCCATGGGAGCATCACTTTTTCTGATGCTCTGGTGGCGCAAACCATCAACCATATCTATGAGACCACGCAAACCCACTTTGCGTGACTCTGCATGGCCTCATAGATATACAGTGAGACAAAGCAGCACAAGTCGCTGCATTGCCTTACTCTGCGCCAGGAAGGCGTTCATGGGCCACCCCTCAGGACACGGAAGACAGCATTCAAGGAACGACTAGACAACAACGCACACAACAGCAATGAACTCTTCAGCATCGTCAAAGAGCTCTCCAACCCCAGCACCTTTAACAACGACATCACTCCCTCACAAGACCTCTGCGACTCACTCGCCACGTTCTTCCACAGCAAGATCGCCAACATACACAACAGCTTTGACGCACAGACCACGCACCCAACCACCGAACCGACGCCCCCCACCTCCACCCTCCGCGCCTGGACCCCGGTCAGCACCGAAGACACCATCCACACGATGAACACCATCCACTCCGGATCACCATCGACCCATGCCCCCACCACATCTTCAACAAGGCCAACTCCGTCATCGCACCCCAACTCCGGGACATCATCAACTGCTCCTTCAACACCGCCACCTTCCCGGAGAGCTGGAAGCACGCCAAACTCAGCGCCCTGCTGAAGAAACCATCAGCAGACCCTACCGACCTCAAGAACTACCGCCCCATCTCGCTCCTCCCTTTTCCTGCCAAAGTCATCGAGAAGACCGTCAACAGACAGCTGGCCGCCTTCCTCGAGACGAATGGATCCCTCGACCACTCACAGTCCGGCTTCCGAGCCAACCACAGCACCGAGACCGCCCTCATCGCAGCCACGACGACATCCGAGCCCTGCTCAACAACGGGGAAACAGCGGCCCTCATCCTCCTAGACCTCTCTGCGGCGTTCGATACTGTCTGCCACCACACCCTAGTGCAGCGCCTCAGCAACATCGGAATCCAAGAGAAGGCACTAGAGTGGATCACCTCGTTCCTCGCCGGAAGAACCCAGAGAGTCCGCCTCCCTCCGTTCAGATCCAAGGCCACCGAAGTCATCTGCGGCGTTCCACAAGGATCGTCACTCAGCCCCACCCTCTTCAACGTCTACATGAGCCCCCTCGCAGCCATCGCACGCCAACACAACCTCAACATCATCTCCTATGCCGACGTCACCCAGCTGATCCTCTCCCTCACCAACGACCCAGCCACCACCAGAACCAACCTACACGAAGGAATGAAAGACGTAGCAGAATGGATGATGATCAGCCGCCTGAAACTAAACTCAGACAAGACGGAAGTCCTCATCCTTGGCTCATCCCCCTCTGCCTGGGATGACTCCTGGTGGCCCCCTGCCCTGGGCAGCGCGCCCAAACCAACGGACCACGCACGTAACCTGGACTTCATCCTGGACTCTTCCCTCTCGATGACCAGACAAGTCAAAGCCGTCTCATCATCATGTTTCAACATCCTAAAAATGCTCCGAAAGATCTTCCGATGGATCCCCACCGAAACCAGGAAGACGGTCACCCAGGCCCTCGTCACCAGCCGACTGGACTACGGAAACACCCTCTACACCGGAACCACAGCCAAACTACAGAAAAGACTCCAACGCACCCAGAACGCCGCCGCACGACTCGTCCTGGACATCCCCCGACACAGCCACATCTCCGGACACCTGAGAGACCTGCACTGGCTCCCCGTCAGCAAGAGAATCACGTTCCGACTCCTCACCCACGCACACAAGGCCCTCAACAACCTGGGCCCCAGGTACCTCATCGACCGCCTGACCTTCTACACTCCCACTCGCCAGCTACGATTAACCAGCCACGCCCTCGCTGTTGTTCCACGCATCCGAAGAGCCACCATGGGAGGAAGATCCTTCTCCTACCTGGCAGCCAAGACTTGTAACACCCTCCCCATCCACCTCCGTCTGACCCAAGACCACCTCTTCTTCAGGAAGCAACTCAAGACCTGGCTGTTTGAGCAGTAGCGGACCCCCCTCCCCCAAGCGCCTTGAGACCCTCTGGGTGAGTAGCGCGCTATACAAATTTCGTGATTGATTGATTGGGCGCTGCGGTGGGTTTTCCCATTCAACACCCATGGATTTTGACACTGCTCCAAATTTACCTAGTCACGTAAACCTGGGGAAGTGTCAAAACCTTATGCCACCCCAGAGCAGGTGTAACAATGAGATATATTTTTATTTCTCCTTGTTTTTTCTTTTTTCCATGTGTGCTGTGTGCTGCATTCTCTGCAGCACACATAGAAAGAGGAAAACTCCTCTCTGGATTGTTTTTGTGAAGGAAGGTGCCCCTTCCTGCCCAAAAAGAATACTGCCCACAACACAGGCACCCTTGCACCATGGTGTCAAGGTGCATGCATTGGCGCTAGGCAGCAAATTGTGTGCCAGTACAGGGAGAAAGGACAGGAATACACCATATTTCAAAAATACGGTGCATTCCTGCCCTTTCAGATTGGCATAGGGCAGCACAGCAAGAAGACTTGCGGCGCTGGCGTATGCCAATTCCCCATGAAGGACACCCTTAGTGTTTCCTTTTGTGATAGTCACAACCAGGACAACAGCTGAGTTGGAAGGCAGAATGTTTGGCGTCATTGAACTGGTTGAGGTCTCTACATGTCTCTCCGGAAGTAATTACTAAAAAAAACTGTTCCTGATGTGGTGTGAGAGGGTTTCATTTTACATTCCAGTGGTACCTGCAAAATTGAGGGCTGAAAACACTAAGTATAAAAGTATATGGATTCTAGCCTTCAGAGCTGGAAGGATCCGGGTGGAAAGGGGAGCACTTGGTCCGGATAGGACATCTAGCCTGGCACCCCAGGTTCAGCAGTCCTTTGGCTTCTGGTTTTAAAGACTTTGATGTCCTCGCCGATAAGAAGGCCAGTTAGACGTCAAAGCCTGAAGATCAGAGTCATCTTGCTCTGGCCAGAAATTCCATATGGTTTTAATTAATTAGTGGAGTCCTGTGAGTACTTGGTGCAGGGGTCTTCACAATTTCTAGCATTGGATCCCGTCAAACTATTGTGTTTGTGGGCCCAGAAAACATGTCCTGAAATTTAAGCTTTAGAGTGCAAGCCCACGGCAGCGCCTTTCACTGAGAGCGCGGCGCACTGACTGAACTTGAAAGTGCCCAATGTGTTGGATGGGTTGAACTGCTGAGGAGGGAGGGCTCAGAGGCACGGCTAGGTGTGCGCTTGAGACTCAGGTCAATGAGCAAGGGGGCAACGCACAGACTGGAGTCTGCAGTTTATGCCGCACCCAGAGTTCTTAATGTGCATACCAGAAAGTTCCAACGCAAGGTGTGGTGTGGTCCAGCGTCTATGCTATATAGTTAGCCCAACTGGTGTGTTTCATTCTAGGCCATACACAACTCTTCATATCACTGCCACCAATAGAGAGTCCTTAGCAGGCAACGGCCTCCACTGCTGCACCCCCCGGGACTCTACCAGGATGGCCCCATCGTTTGTGGACGTGACAAACAGGTTCTGTTGCTCCTCTGGCTTGGTTTAGGGCCTATTGGGACCAGTCAGGTGGCTGATGGCTGCTTAGGAAGATTCTGAAGAAATCACCTTCATGCACTATCAAGGAGCAAGAATCCTGTGCGCCTGCTCGCACGGTGCGCTGTGTTACGGCAGGCCATTAAAACTTTGTTTAGATTTGGTGCACTGTCTAATGCTTGGTCAACCTCTGAGGCAGCCCTAGCCACTTCCTCAAGCGTGGTTTGTTTTGATATAAAACACTCAAATAAAATGAATGCATTTCCATAATGGTATTGCCTGGGCCGCGAAGCGTTCACGGATTGAACGTTTGAGCAGATCAGACATCACTACAGATTGGCAAGTTCGTGCCCTTGTGCCAGTTTCGAGCAGGGAGAGGGCGGACTGAATTAACACGGGGTGCACCCCCCCTCCCCCGGATCATTATCAGCCAAGTTTGCCCGTCCTTTCACCTAACATGCTCAGGCTGTGTCCAACAGTGAACTTTCAAGGACTCGGTAATTGCAAAAAGTAGAACTTGACGTCCATGCGACCACCTTTCAACTTGAGCAGAGAGAAGAGCTTGAGGGAAGAGCAGCGGGAAGGGGCAGGGCCAGGCGGCCGCTTCTGGCACAGGGTGACATCTCTCGGGAGGGGCCCTCTCCCTCCCTCACCACCTTCAAGGCAGCCGCTGCCCGGTAACAAGGCGTGGGACAAGACTCCGTGGGCCTGCAGAAGGCCCGCACAAAGCCAGCCCTTTGATACGGGCGCCCGCCACGCGCTTGAAAGGGACGCGGGCCCTTTCCAGGCAAGGCCCCCATTAAGGCAGCCGGTCTCCTGACGGAGGAAGAAAGACCCGCTTCTGAGGCGCTGATTGGCAATTCCGGCGCCGCGCGCCGCCACCGCGCCTGTGATCCGCGCGCGGAGGCGCGAGGTTAGGGGCAGGTGCTGCGTAATGGGATCCGGCGACGAGGTGGCGAGGCTCTGTGGGCGCCTCCCTAACAGCTTCCAGCGCCTTTCAACTTGAAAAGAAGGCATCAAAAAACATAAAGTTTGGGACAATTGGAAGACTTGCGGTCCTAGCCTGCAAACTTTCGTAAATAGGTGCGTTGAAGAGTGCGTCATTTGACAGAATGTCAGGCCCATCTCATCGGCTTTATGAGAGCACTTCAGAGCTAACTTCCTGGGAGCTTGGGCATTTGTGATGTTTCAGAAGGCAGATAAAAATATTTCAGAGACTTTCCTTCTTTTACCAGTAGAAGTGAGACGGAAATGGCATATAAAGGATATACACTTTGTAGGGGAAAAGTTGTTCATTTAACAGTACTGCCTAAATTTAGACCAGCATGTGAGCCTGGCCAATATTTATTCACCGGCTAGAAGTAGCTGGTGAGTGGCTACCTCAGATGGTATATCGTGAGGTTAGTTGATTGTGCGTGGCCATTTTCTTTGGAGAATTAAATAAATACATGAAAATAAATAAATGTTCTTCAAACTTCTCTGTTGGCGGAGGTGGGCTTTCACCATCCACATTCTGCTTGCTTGGGCCTTTAGTTCCGCATTACATGGATCCATAAAAGTGCTACAAGTCTTAGATTCACTTGAGCAGGTCTGAGGTAGTCTGGGCACAAGAGCAAGAGTATGACGTGCCCTCATTTAGGGTATAGCTGGACGGTGCCAAGGGTCCCCAAGCAGAGAGGCAGTGCAAATGTAGACTTTCCACGCTCTTTAATCATACATTTTTGCCAAAAGTGCTTCCACCGAAACAGCAAAACTGCTTTATGCAAAAAAGATTGCTGGCTGGCCTACCATGCATATTTTCAACAGAAATCACCAAACTGAGGGTTTATGTTTGAAAATCAAAAAACAATGTCCCAGAAGTATTTTTAGTTTTTTTCCCAAGGGGCGGGGGTCGATGATTATATTCTCCAGCCCCGGTCGGCCTGCCAAGTTCTGCATGGAAGACCCGGGTAGAGGTGGACATGGCATCTCAAGGGAAGGCCTTCTATTACGATATCAGTTAGCCACATGATTGGGCGTCTGGATTAACGTGAAGGTGTTGCCTTCGGAAACACATTGGCCGCTTAACGAAGCACAAGCCTGAGAGGTGGGCGGATGGGACATTCACCAAGGTTCAGTGGATGTCCTATTACCTTCCCCCTGTAAACAAGACCTTCCGGTGGGCTTATCTCCGCTACAACAGGCAAAGTTATTGCATAAAGAGTTGGCATATCAAGTAGCCATGTGTTAATTTGTGGCTTGCCAGAAGTTTTTCCAGGTCTCAGTGCTATGTTTTTTGCCGCACCTCACATTGTTGTAACCAAACCTCTTTGTTCATGGCTGTTGCCATTTTACAGTATCATTGAAGATTTACATTCTATCACCAACAGAGTTAGGTCCCTGCATAGAATCAGAGGTTATTCTTATATAAACTTCTTTCCACCAAACTCACAGTAGTAATATGCAAATGCAATTACCATGCGATGCAGCACAACATTTAACAGGAACGAAACACGAGCAGATAATCTGCGTGAAGGTTATAACATTTCCAACACGCCCCAGAATCTAACAAACCCAAAATGTCCATTTTGTTCTAAGCCCAGCAAACTCTTCAATGGTGTTTTTAGTTGAACCAAACGGTCTGCAAGTTTGCAGTTGTCTTTGTTGGTTTTTTTGCAGATATCTAGTTCAGTCCTTTGCATAGATGCTGCACTTCAGATCAACCCCCAGTCACTTTTATTTTAGTAAGGGGATGTTGATTGTTTTTATCTCAGGTTTACGAATTTTTCAACTTGAATGTTTTTTACTTGGTTTTTTTTGCTTCTTCCTCTGAGGTCAGAGCCACTGCTTGTAGCAAAGAAGTACTACTAGTCTCAGGGACGTTTCCATATTTGGTGGATCTGAAATTTTCTGGTGCTTCTTGGACCTGCAAATCAGATTTGTGCGCACTGGGCAGCAGTGCTTAATTTGAGCCCGTGGTTGCCAGTGGGGCCACCAGCAATCATTTTTGGGTACTAGCACTTATTTATCCTTATTTTCCCCAAAGTAAGAGAGGGAAAACGCGCAAATGGAAAAGAAGGAGAACGATGGAAAATCCATCACAAAGGGAGAAAGCCGAACCTGCAAGAAAAAGCAGAGGGGACGCGGTGTTTGGCAGTGTATTAAAGAGGCGCGAGAGGGACTGAAGACTACGCAGCCTTGGTATTCTGAGCCGGCCACGGACATCTGAGCAGAGCTTTCTGCACCTGCAATTATTCCTCTACAAATTAAGCACTGACAGGCAGCAACACAGGTTTAAATCTCAGATTGTACTGATCGCCGTACATATTTCCTAACTCAACACTCGACCCTGGAGATTTGTCAGAGGCCCCATAAAAGTTTTACCTTTATTCTGGCCATTCATGGGCTGCTGCTACCTGTTCCTCCGGTGGGCACCCCATACCACCAGAAAAAGAGGTACTCCCTGCAGCTTATCTGCCCTCCTGTTGCTAGTCAGGGAGCCCTCCCAAGCTCCAAGAAAGCTGAGAGCACCGAGACTCCCCCCTCCGTGGTAGCCGTAGACCCAACGCAATACCAGGCACTCAGGATCCGCTCAGAAGACCGCATGCCAAATGCCACATGCATAGTGCCTAACGTCCCTGCTGGGCACACAACCTGGCAGTGATGTGGTAACTCCACTTCTCCCTGTGATCACTAAGAATTGTCAGTTGCCCGCTTGTGTGGATCAACTGCAGGCACGAAGGGAGAGTGTGGTGATAGCCCTCAGGTGGTAGTGAGATAGATTCTGCTGCTTCCCGCTGGCTGAAGGCCATCTCCGAACCCATTGCACTCTCAAGAATAACTCACACCCTACAGGGAGCCTGTATGTGTGTATGTATGTAGCATATGAAATAAGTTATTGCGGTAAGTTTGCTTAGCGACTTGAGAGAGTCTGAAGAAACTTAGAGTACACAGTCAGCATGAGCAGACACACATGGTGGCTGGCAGGTGGTCAGCATGTAAGACTGTCTTATGGGGTCCAAGGAGCCATATTTCATTGTCATGCTTTGGGGATTTAAGACTCCTTACAGGATGAATGGCATCAAAGTCAATGAGAGCCTATGCTGTTTGCATTCTCTGTCCGGCTATATATACACAATTCTAGACAGGGGCAGCCATATGTAGCTCAGTTTTGGCCCCTCACCAAATGAGGCTAGCCCAGGCTGCTAGACCACTCTGAATGGGAACACGAGCAACTGCATACATGTTTCAACCTTGCGTAAGCCTCATCCTCGAGGTATGAGAGAAAGTGTGGTCATCTTGGCATGGTGGATTAGGCAAGCCTCACGTACTCTTCCGACGGTGCTAGGTTTCGGTAGGAGGAGATATCACCTTTCGGTAACCCCATTCAGCTCACTCTGCTTCTCTTAGGATGGTTTTCAGTGTTCTGTGGGGTCTACAGTGACATCCATGCACTGGGGGGGGGTGACACCCACCAGTCTGCCACAGCAGCCATCTTTACCTGCCCCGCTTGTTACAGCCCCCTGATTCTCAGCATGTCTGCTCAGTGCACCGGTGCCTGCTGGACCACTAGCCTTTGGTACAGGCAAGTCATAGATGTTATATAAATCCAATGTTAGAGTCCAGTTGGATTAGAACGAATTTAGAAGTTCATGAGTCATCACATTCTGATGTAATAATTTATCAAGCTTCTGGTCTTTAATGATCTCTACGTTTGATTACAATGCTTGCCAAGATTTTACAAATGATGCCCAGCCAACACGTGTTTCCCCCCATGTGGCACGTAAGCCTGGGGCTTTTTTAAGGCGAAAGGGTAAATATACTTTGAGACAGAGGTCTTCAATTTTGTCTTTAAAAAAGTGGAGCAGATGATCCAATTATTGTAGTCTCCGAAGTCTGGAAGGGTCCGTGGGTAATGATGTCTTGATCGTAGCTAAGGCACTCTGTGCCAGTTTCTGCTGGGCCCACAACATCCATTTCGTGGCCCTCCTGCTTTCCTACCCTCTCCCTGTATGCCCCCGCCCTTGGAACCAGGCTCATTTGCCACCAAGAGAATCACTGCCTCCACCCTACCAGACTGACAGTGGCTGCGATCCTTAACATGCCTCCGCCCTGCAGAGGTGAAACCGAGTCCTAAGCTAATGCCGCAGTACAGGGCACAGAGGTTTGGTCCGGTTCTCCCTCTCTGTTTTTATGTTCAAGCAAAGCAGACATAGGACTTGTCTCTTTTCATGGTGAAGAGTTTTGAGAAGAGGCAGTATTTGATTCTGCTCCCGTAAAATAGAATATGAAACAATACCTGATATGGTACCCAAGACATGAGTTGCTCTCATCTCGATTTGTGTGGATAGACCCATGGATGTCCACTGTAGGACGACAGAGCAGGGTGATCTTTGCATTAAGGCATGCTACTAAAGTAGTGTTAAGTGGGTCTTGTGTATTTTATCCATGGGTGGGCTTCTATATTCATATGCTAAAGATTATATTTTAAAAATGTGTTTTTTTCTATTTTTTATTTTTATTTACTGCTCTAATTAAAACAAAAACAAATTGGTGATCACGTCATGGCATTTGCTCGTGCATGCAGTTGACACATGTACATGTCCTCACTCAAGGGCTGCTGTAGCGTGATGACATCTATGTGTGCATGTGTGATGATGCATGCGTGCTACACATACGGACACTTTTTTCTCAATGTTGTTCCGCATTGGTAATAGCCATTTCATTTTTTTCTTTTCCAGAAGCCGAACAGCATCAGCAAAATGTAAGTCTGCATTGGCAAAGAAAAGAGGCAAGACCTATTGGCCTTATCAATGCTTGTTTCTTCCTTTATTTGCTATGCTCATGGTGGGCTTGTGGATGTTTCCTGCTCACTTCCTCAGGGGGGCTTTTCTTGTAATATGGTTTCCTACGGTGGCTGATGATGGCTGTGCTGTTTGTTGCAGCCCATCCTGGGTGACAAGTGTGCTGTTTTTAGGGTCATGTGGGCAGGCATTGTTGATGTGCGTCTATTGGCTTTTTATGGGCGTTTATGTGATGTCAAGGAAGCAACTTTTTCCTACTCGTTTTTGCAGTTCCCTCATTGCTATTTGGGACCAACCAAAGTTTAAATTTTTTTTTTAGCAGCGCCAGATTCATATTTTATTACCCAGGCTTGATTTTGGTACCCAGGCTTGATGCTAAGGTGCCCCTTTTGGGCCAACAAGACCTTTTGTAATCTTGGGTACCGCACTTAACCCCGATGTACGATTCTGACCAAATAAACTCATGTCTGTGTATCTCGGTTCCCCAGACCACCAAAGCTCAGCGCGCTTAAAGACACCTGGTACTAGGGAAGAGGAAACTGGGTCAGGAAAGAACCACTTTATACAAACTCGAGTGCTTAAGTTATTTCGTCACTGATTGGATGTGTGCCCGGTTCCGGTCATTACGCAACACGTTCCTCATAAACCTAAAAACGTCTTTCCCCGGATGCGTCGAGCACAGGAAGTGACATAATTTACTGTCTCGTGCTGATGGATGCACGTCGGTCGTTGCAAGATCTTTCTTCAAGGAAATAAAGACTATACCCAGGGCTTCGAGGTCGTCACCAGTGGCATCTGGAAGGAGTTTGTGCAGGTGGCCCACACTCATCGTCACTGCATTTGCATCCACACTGTGCTCACTTTACCAAGTAATACAGATATCCCTTAAGTGTTTAATGACGAACATCGTATCCACTGGGCTACCACCAAAACGAGGTACTTGTCAGAACACAGTGTGGCAGCTTCAAGAGGTTAATTCTTTGAAGAACCATCTTGCAGTGTGGGGCCTGTTCATGGGACGTCTGTCGGCAGTGCTTGATTTGTAAAAGAATGAGAGCTGGTGTCCAAAGCTCTGCTCAGAACCTGAGGCTGGTGCGATTAAATGTGGGCGCAACGAATACCAAGTCTTGAATCCACCTCATGCCTCTCTAATCCACTACCAGACACTCTGTGCCCCTTTAACCCTCTCTTGCAGGTCCCTGCTGTCTCTGTTTGTGACAGTTTCTGTCTTTCTCTCTATCTTGCTCTCTGTTAATATCTGGTGAAGAAAAAGTGGCGGTCCCAAAAATGATTGCTGGTTGGACCCACCACCCAGAGGCAGCCTTTGACAGGATAGTGCCCTGGGCGGAAAGAAATTTGTCGCCCTCACTGCTGCTGGTGAATAAAGTGAGCCCCTTTTGTGTTCGGGGGTCAGTCTCTGGCTGTCTACATCAGAATTGTGATTGGCCTCTGAAGACAAACATCTCAGCACCTCCCCCAGCTCACCCTAATGACTCACAGATTAGCTCATCATGCTACTGCCAAGTTGTTTGGTGGAGAGGATGGGGTTAATAGTGTGTGGCAGCAGGGAATGAGAGGGAAATGGGAGGACAAGAAAGGATGCTGATGGGATGTTAAAAACAGCACTGGAGCCAGGTGACAGGAACTCTGCTGTCTGCATGACCTTAATGCAGCCAGCTCCTCACACCGCCACTGAAGACTAGTGCCCTGGGCCTAGGCCCAGCTTGCCCATGCCAAAAGCAGGCCCTGCCACTGGTAACCACCGGCCCAAATTAAGCTCTGCCTCTAGGTTTGCCACCTTTCCCAGAGAACATTCACACCCATGTTTTCACATTTTAAGATTATGCAAATGTCCAGACTTGATACTTACATAGAACTTTAAATAAAACCGTCTGTATTTATTTTTAGCATGGCCTTTCTGTTTTTGGTTACTTTAATTATCACTCATGGCTCCCTAAGGTAGCTCTAAAGCACATGCTAAAGTGCTTTTGTCTTATACTTTACTGTTCTAGACGTACTGAAAAGGGGGACAATACCAGCTTTAGTTGATCTTTCTAATTGTTGTACCACATGGAAAATTAAAATACTGGTCATGCTGATAAAAAAAAAAATGGGCAGATGGCAAACCTAGGTGTCTGGTTTTTAATGGGATGGGTGAATAAATGCTTTAGTAAGCCTTATTCATACAAAAAAGTTGTCACTTTCTGGGTACATGATGCTCCAATGAGATGTGTCAATGGAGAACAACTTGGTCTCCAGGTCTACAAAGTTGTGTAGTTTTCTGTACTACTCAGTGTATGCTTGGTTGGAAATATAACACCAAATGCAGCAAGATAGTGGGTACATAGAGTCTTGCCTTGCTAGTTGGCATCAAGGGTGTGGCCTGCTGTGTGTTTAAGTGTGGCTACGTGGTGACAGTCGTGCAGTTTCTAAGGCAAGTGACTAGAGATTTACTTGGTGCCTGGTCAAGAATTGGTAAGTTTGATGGTTCGTAATAATGGATGTAAAAGAGTCCTCAAGCTGGTGATCTTGGAACGTGGTGAGGACTGAGGAGTAATGCTTGCCGTGAGTTCACCCCACCATTTTCAATATTTGCCTTGGATGTTCCCTACATATAAAGAGTTCCCTCCAGTATTCCAATGCCAGCATTTTGTCATGGGCACCCCCTTATGTGCCAAGAATCCCATCAAAAATACCCATACCGGAATTTTGCCATTGATACTGTCTATATCCCATGGGTGACCCGCATGTCACGAATTACCGCCAGTATGTCAGAGCTAGCATTTTATCATGGTTTGCTTCTCCCAACACTACCCTGCAGACAAAATATGCCACAGCTGCCTTCTCTGAGGCCAAGAATGACCTCCAGAATGGCAGCACCAGCATTTTTCCATAGATGTCCCCATATGCCGAATGTTACTCCTGGTATTTCAGGGTCTGCATTTTGCCATGGATGTCCTCCCTAATGCCAAGAATTTCTTCAACGCACCAGCGCCAGCATTTTACCAAGGGTGCCCCCATGCCAAGAGTCTCCTTAAGGAATGCCAGTGCAAGCATTTTTCCATTGGTGCCCCTATGCCAAGAATTACTTCCAGTATGTCAGGGACTGCATTTTGCCCTGGGTGCCCTTCCTCATGCCAAGAATTACCTCCAAATTGCCAACAGCAGCATGTATCCATGGATCCTGGATGACCTATCAGCCCAAAAATATCTTGAGTATGCCATGGCTTGCAGCAGACTCACAAGCATAAAACACGCAAACAAAAACACATCTTACTCACACTCTCTCATGCATGCTCACTTCTCTCAGTCATTATATTTCCCCCACACACACACACTTTAACTCACTCATACCCCCTCACTTACTCATCCTCACTAATATTCACTCCTAGTTATGGTCATGCACACACAAATGTACTCACAGACACTCGCTCGTTCTCACTCACAAACTGACACACAAACTCACCCTTTCACACTCGCTGACTCTCATGCACAACTCCTGATGTGCAGGCGCTCTGCTTTAATAAACAGGATGTAGCAGGGCCCTGAGGCCGCTGGACACTGCTGCACATTTTCCCTCCACTTCCTCCTAACTCCCACTCCTTCCTTCTCTTACTCTGTTGCACTCACTTTCACTTATTCACTTGCACACTCACTCTTACTGATTCTCACTCACTTTCACTCATTGACACTTGCAAACACACTAACACACACTCACTCAATCTCTTTCACTCTGTCATTCACAAACACGCTCATAAACACTCACATGTGCACAGAGAAAGAGCACTTTTTTCCTTACTTACTTTGCTGGCAATTCAGAGGCTCCGTCGCAACAGCAGTTGAGCAGGAAGCTGGCGCTGGACACCGGAACCAGGTGCCAGACTGACCAGAGGGGCCATGATTAAAAAGGGGAAACCCACCTCAAACCCTCTTCCAGCTTCTTAATAGGGGTGGAGGCACAGTCCTGTCAGAAGCCAGGGTAATGCTTGGGGACCTGCTCCTCTCGGTCTGTGCGGCTCCTTATCTGAATGAGGGATGCACTGATGTGTGCCCTGACAGCCCCATTATAGCAGACATACTGTGCTGCCTGAGGCATGCGCAATATGTCTGCTAAATAAAATGGATTGTGCCAGTGTGAAGGTGTTTTAGTTGAATTACGTCCCTCGGACATGGGCAATCCTGACATCCACCTGCAGTGCTGTGCTTCTAAAGAGCACACTGCAGATGGATTGTGCCTCAGCCCCCCTTCTCCTGCTAAGAGGAGCAGGGAGGCGAGGCTGAGTGGACTGTCCTGCGCACTGGCAGTGTTCATGGAAACACCAAAATCGTCTTTTCATTAACACTGGTAAGTTAAGTAATTAGCAGTGGTGGGCAGAGGCAAGGGGCAGTAAGCGGCAGCCCAAAGGAGGTAGGGCTGTAGCCCGAAACCCCTGCTATGGAGCTGCCACTGTGTGGTGAGCTCTGTACGAGAAGGAAAGAGATGGTTTGCATTAGGCGTGGAATATTGCCTTACCGAAAAGGATTCACGCTCAAGAAGAGCAGACACTACTTCGAGTATTGTGACCAGCTGCTGGAATTGTGTGTGATAACTACATTTTGAGCGTTATATTCTTGTCTTGCTTCTATTCAACTAATTTGACCAACAACTGTGAAAACAATGATTTGTAGATGAAAAAATCAGTACTGGAGCACTGTCCGTAATGACCTTGGGCTAAAGTGTTCACCCTTACTTTGAGGGAATTTAGTCTTTGTGATGTGTTGTATTCTCACTTGCCTTTATGTGAAGATGTTGGAAAACGAGGCAGCATCTGTGAGGCCTGCACAAATAACATGACTACATTTGTCTTTCACTGGGAACCAATCACCCAATTGTAGCGCCAGACTCTCAGAGGGTAGCGTTGCAGAGCAGTCTGAGGCTTACTCAAGGGAGGTGGTGTGGGCTAGTAATCGCCATTTGCAGGTGCACAAAAATAACACTCAATAATTGATTTTCCAGTCTGTACTTTGCTTTATAAAAGTAAGAGTACATTTATTAAACACACATACCACTCAATACTATGCACCAATTTACAAATATACATAAGCTGTTGGAATTACTTTGTGACATTGCATAACATCTCCACCCTTCCCGCAGAGGGGGGTGGGGTCTAGTACCACCACTCCCATGTATGCACATCAACTTGCCCCCAATGCAGTTAGTTGAACATAACCGGGAGCGAGGGCCCTGTGCACTGGCACCATCCCAGTGGCGACCCACCCCATTACCTCAACAAGCATTAAAAAGGGGTAACCTGCCTTGGTGACACATGACCCTGACTGAGCATCTCCTACTGACCATAAAGTATGCACCTCTATATCTTAAGGGCAAGCAGTCTGGGGTCTTCACCTAAGCGCAGCAGCAAGAATCCATGTTTACGCACACTTTAGAATGACAGTACTCATCACCTTGGTTGATCATTTGAATGCATTGCAATTACAGCCCCTAAGGGCATCACAGATGAAATCACAGGATTGCGCATATACAGCCAGACACCCTAGCAGGACTGTCTGGCAACATAGCCCCACTTGGCTTATGACATCTCCTTACACATGTGACTTAGAGTCCCTTCAAAAGAAGTACTCCTGGCAACTACACTTCTCCTGCAGTGCGCCTCTTCACTTTAAAGGGAATCACAGGTAAAAACATGGGAATACGTAAATACAGCCAGACCCCTTAGCAGGAAGGTCCAGCAACATAACTCCATTTAGCTTAACATCACCTTACACAGGTACTTCACTTTACACATGTGACTTTCAGTCCACCTAAAAAGAAATAACCAATAGTAAATGCATTTCGGTGCAATTACACCACTTCACCTCCAGGGGATGCCCTTCTCCAGACATCCCCAACTCAGCCCTTCACTCCATGATGCACTTCATAGTACACCCTCAGCTGTAGAACATAAGTTCCAGCCTAGAAGGTGTTAAAGGCTGGCTGAGCCCTTGAGGGGTTATTCTTTCAGATGTCCCGTGAAACTTAGGGGTGGACTGTTCTTCTTTATGCTGGGGGAGACTGCGTTGCTCCTGCAGCCCCCTGCACCCCTTTTCACACATGAGGGTGACCCCCTCCTCTGGGGGCCACCAGGCACCAAAATGGCAGATTTCATCGTGCTGGAGGAAGGGGGGCAGGAGGGGGGGGGAGACTGCGCTCCTCCAGCAGCTCCCCAGCACCTTTTCACAAGTGAGGGTGACCCCCTTCCTCTGGGGGCCACAAAGCACCAAAACGGCAGATTTCCAAATGCCTGGCGAGGCATTATGGGGCGCTTCCTGCTCCTCTTTACCAGCCCCAGCAACTGGGAACACTCTCCTCTGCCCTCCGGGTCTCTGAGAGGGTAGATTCAGCAGTGTGCTGTCTTCACTGGCTCCCTGCGCCAGCCTTTTGCCAGGCTCTCCTTCTGGGCCTCTCTTCTCCCTGCGCAGAGGCCCCTGCTTCTGTGCACCAGTCCTGGGTGATAGGGTCCTGGGGGCAGTCAGGGGGTCTCTCCTTCCAACTGCCCATTGCGCCAGGCTCCAGCACCTTCAGCCTCAGCCGACCACACCCCAGAGAGAACTTCTCTTCCTGTGCAAGCACTTTTTAAAAGTTGAGTCGGGGGCTGGCAGGAAGTCTCTGTTGGTCCTATCAAACAGCGACACATCACGTCCCTGCCCCTGCTCCCTCCTTCTTGTCCAGCCTCTGAGCTTGTTCAAAATGGCGTCCTCCAGGGTTTCTGTTAAGTAAGAAAATGTCCACAAGGAACTTATTCAAAATAATGCATTTGCAATATGGAGTAGAAATTATACTCCCAACTGATTTAATCAAAAAGCCAAAGAAAACGTACTTAGTTAGCCTGGAGAGCTTATTTACTTCAGCCGAAGTAAATGCAATTTATTACACAAATCACAATTGTATCACAAACATTTTATATTTTTTTCAGGCACATAAGAAAGATGGTGAAAAAAGTGAAAATAGAACCCAGTGAGATGATCATAGCCTACAAAGTGAACATGGTGTTTAAGAGGTCTTTAAAAAACAATGAGAGGCATGTAAGAGTGTAACGAATCTTTTTTGCTCTCCCTTTGTTGGTGTCGACGACGTTTCAACCCACTCTGGGTAAGGGGTCTCTTCAGGACAATTATCTGGGGACTAATAATATTCAAAACTCGAATTGAAGGTGAGAAGTTGATAACATATAGCCGTGTCTGACGCAGCTTGGGGCATCTAATGTCTCCGCTGTATCAGTGAATAGGGCAATACTTGTAGAGCAAGGCGACCAATTGTGAAGTCTGTATAACTTGTAGGACAGCCGTGAGGAAACGAGGTGTCCGTAGTCCAAGTCAAAAGGGAGGCATCCGATCAAGCCGCGTAAGTCGACTTACGCGGCTGGATCGGATGCTTCACTCGTTCGTTTCCTGGAAAAGTATCATAGTCATAACGGGAACATTATTCAAGGTCCTCCCTTTTGACTTGGACTACTGACACCTCGTTTCCTCACGGCTGTCCTACAAGTTATACAGACTTCACAATTGGTCGCCTTGCTCTACAAGTATTGCCCTATTCACTGATACAGCGGAGACATTAGATGCCCCAAGCTGCGTCAGACACGGCTATATGTTATCAACTTCTCACCTTCAATTCGAGTTTTGAATATTATTAGTCCCCAGATAATTGTCCTGAAGAGACCCCTTACCCAGAGTGGGTTGAAACATCGTCGACACCAACAAAGGGAGAGCAAAAAAGATTCGTTACACTCTTACATGCCTCTCATTGTTTTTTAAAGACCTCTTAAACACCATGTTCACTTTGTAGGCTATGATCATCTCACTGGGTTCTATTTTCACTTTTTTCACCATCTTTCTTATGTGCCTGAAAAAAATATAAAATGTTTGTGATACAATTGTGATTTGTGTAATAAATTGCATTTACTTCGGCTGAAGTAAATAAGCTCTCCAGGCTAACTAAGTACGTTTTCTTTGGCTTTTTGATTAAATCAGTTGGGAGTATAATTTCTACTCCATATTGCAAATGGATTATTTTGAATAAGTTCCTTGTGGACATTTTCTTACTTAACAGTAATACCCAGTTCACAGGGACATATGGGTCGCTCTTGTTTGTTATAAATATTGATTCTCCAGGGTTTCTGGCCACATGTCTCTGAAGTCCCTTTCGCCCACGCTGCCTTCCCTCCTTGGTGCAGCCTGGTGCCTGGCACCCAGTGACAGCTGCTAATGGATGAGTCTGTAGCCCCTCCCATCTTCTCTTCGTGGAGAGGAGGCCCTAGCTTGTGGAAGAAATGTTATCAATCCATCCAGCTGAGGTCAGCCCTCAGCCTGGGTCTGGTCCTGGCTGGCTCAGAGAAATATGACAGTTCTGGATGACTCAAAAGCAGTACAAATATGACTTTGGACTCTGCAGAATACTTCTTCTCACCTCCAATACAATGGACTTTAGTGCGTGTCTGGAAACTGTAGGCCTTGTGGAAGTTAATCTAGCCATGGGCCCCACATTCCCTTAGGGGAATAATGAAGTGAAAACACAGTAAAACACACTGACTTTCCCTGGCATGTTTCTTTCCAGCGTATTAAGCCTATTCCATGTCACCACCCAATACTGCATAAGTCCTGCCACACCATTCACTTTGTAGCTGCTCCTGGACTGCGCATGCTAGAAATCTCCCATGCGCAGCCCGTACACGTGTGCACATGCATGTACACATGTGTCTGCATGTCACCAGCCCGGTGTCCCTTACTCCAGCTGCTGCACAGTGGCCTGGTCAAGCCAGGGGAACACCAGTAAAATCCCCATGCAGTCTCTTACATCCTGAGTTCACTGTGGGTGAGTCCCAACTTATGAGGCTCCCCCACAGTAAAAGCTCAACAATTAGGTGCTCAAAAAGCGAAAAATCCGGGCGGCCCATAGTGTCAGAACCACCTTCTAACAGAAGAGTTTCTTAAAGCTACAAACATCCTCCTGAGCACTCGACCAGTGTCGAGTCCTAGCTAAGCATATCCTCCTGGAGTACTCGACCAGTGTCCGGTCCTAGCTAGGAATATCCTCCTGGAGTACTCGACCAGTGTCCAGTCCTAGCTAGGCATATCCTCCTGGAGTACTCGACCAGTGTCCAGTCCTAGCTAGGCATGGTCTCCTGGAGTACTCGATCAGTGTCCAGTCCTAGCCAGGCATATCCTCCTAGAGTACGCGACCAGTGAATAGTCCTAGCTAGGCATATCCTCCTGGAGTACTCGACCAGTGTCCAGTCCAGCTAGGCATGGCCTCCTGGAGTACTCGATCAGTGTCCAGTCCTAGCTAGGCATATCCTCCTGTAGTACTCGACAAGTGTCCAGTCCTAGCTAGGCATATCCTCCTGGAGTATTGGACCAGTGTCCAGTCCTAGCTAGGCATATCCTCCTTGAGTACTCAACCAGTGTCCAGTCCTAGCTAGGCATGGCCTCCTGGAGTACTCGATCAGTGTCCAGTCCTAGCCAGGCATATCCTCCTGGAGTACTCGACCAGTGAACAGTCCTAGCTAGGCATATCCTCCTGGAGTAGTCGACCAGTGTCCAGTCCTAGCTAGGCATATCCTCCTGGAGTACTCGACCAGTGTCCAGTCCTAGCTAGGCATGGCCTCCTGGAGTACTCGATCAGTGTCCAGTCCTAGCTAGGCATATCCTCCTGGAGTACTCAACCAGTGTCCAGTCCTAGCTAGGCATGGCCTCCTGGAGTACTCGATCAGCATCCAGTCCTAGCTAGGCATATCCTCCTGGAGTACTCGACCAGTGTCCAGTTCTAGCTAGGCCACCGCGATGGATAAATCAAAGCTGTTGTCTGAGTTAAGGTAATAGAAATGGTACATGTTTTTAGGTAATAGTCAGCATTGACGAGACTTCAGCCCATATTTGGTCTAGGACATCTCTGCCTCAGTTCCTCAGCTGCCAACCTTCGAGACCTCATTGTCTCATATGGTGCACTGTCTGTTTACCAAATAGGGTGCTGTTAATGTTTATGGGGACGCCCTTTAAAAAAGATTTTGCATTTGGAACATGTGGACACTCCAGCTAATCTTTTCTGAACATGTGTATTAGTAAAATGTATGTCCGAAGAAAACATGCACATCATTATGCTGGTGTCAATGGAGCCTGTAACTGGTTTGGGTAAGCAGGGGTCATATCATGCAATCAATCCCGTGTCACCAAAACCGGTTGGGCGAACTAACTAAACCCAGGGGTGATGCTGTTACAGAAGACTGCGGAACGTTATGTGGAATCAGATCAAAACTGCATAACAGCACCATGATGTATATTCAGGGCCACTGGAATTATGCAGCGCGGGAGGACTACATTATGTGGTAGGGCAGACTAAATTATATGGCAATAAAAGGCAGATTATGTTATGTAATAAAGCACATTTTGTGATGGCATTACTTCATTATTTTGTCATTTTACACATATTCACACTGTCTGGGCAAAGGTTTCATCTCGTCAATATTAGTTTAACACCCAAATACAGCAATAAACAGCAGAAAGGTGACCAGACAACCGTTTTGAAAAGCCTGTCGCTATTCTGCAACACCTATTGCTGAGGTTTTCGGTAACTTTTGATCTGTTTGAGCTAGAAACAAATATGTTTTGTTAAAATTTGCAGATTATGCAGCTGATGATCAATTACGTCGCAAATGCATAATTTTGTGGAAAATGCTGCAGCCCCAAAATTGCATAATTCCAGTGGCCCTTGTATATTACAGGGGAGCAACCAGGATAGATGACATGTGCCATCTCATTGTTGCCAAAGAAAAGAAGAAATCTGAACGATTCTGGTTTCTCTACAGTAGCCACAGCCAGCGGTGGCTCCTCTGCGATGGCGGAGGAGCGTCGCCCCCGCCAGCACTTTAAAAAAAGTGAAAAATAAAACTGGTTTAAAACCTGTTTTATTATCGTTTTATTTAGGTTGTACGGAGGCTTGGGGGCGGGGCCATAGTGGTGACAGGCTGGAAGGGGAGTGTTTTGCAGTGCCTTCACTGCACATATAGGATAGGCCTGCCGTCTCAGGCCGGCTACACCCACATGCGCAGTGACGCTCTCTCCGACCCAGGTGCATTGCTGGGTTGGAGAGAGACCAGGTGCATCGCTGGGTTGGAGAGAGATCAGGTGCATCGCTGGGTTGGAGAGAGACCAGGTGCATTGCTGGGTTGGAGAGAGATCAGGTGCATCGCTGGGTTGGAGAGAGACCAGGTGCATTGCTGGGTTGGAGAGAGATCAGGTGCATCGCTGGGTTGGAGAGAGACCAGGTGCATTGCTGGGTTGGAGAGAGACCAGGTGCATCGCTGGGTTGGAGAGAGACCAGGTGCATTGCTGGGTTGGAGAGAGATCAGGTGCATCGCTGGGTTGGAGAGAGATCAGGTGCATCGCTGGGTTGGAGAGAGACCAGGTGCATTGCTGGGTTGGAGAGAGACCAGGTGCATCGCTGGGTTGGAGAGAGATCAGGTGCATCGCTGGGTTGGAGAGAGACCAGGTGC